>NC_064626.1:1123803666-1124466166 GCF_023864275.1 Schistocerca cancellata
GAGAAGATCCCGCCGCAGCGAGAGACGCCTTTGTTTTAGTAATGTTCACCCCATACCCTGTATATCCGTGACATTCTCTGCCTTATTTCTCAATAACACAAAGCGTGCTGCCCTTCTTTGAACTTTTCCAATGTACTCCGTCAGTCGTATCCGATAAGGATCCCACACCGCTCAGCAGTATTCTAAAAGACGACGGATAAGCGTAGCGCCACAAATTTTCACTTGTGGCCATTGAATTCATTTCTGTGCTCTATTGCGGTCGGTGTCAGAATTTCTATTTCATTTCATCGCGCCGTTTCCTTTAGACTCGACGTGGTGCATTTCTTTATTTGGGTATGAAATCGTCAGCTTGCTCGTAAGACAGCAGTTGGTTTCATGTTCAAAAGTGATAAATCAACATTTTCTATGTGTTTTTTCCGATTTAAGTTGTTCGTACTTATAACTCCTAGGTATTTGGTTGAATTTACGGCCTTTAGATTTGATTCATTTATTGTGCAACCGAAGTTTAAAGGATTCCTTTTAGTAGTGAAACGTCCCCTTAGAACAATTTATACAAGACTGTGCTTAACCTGGCACACAATGTTTTTAGCGCAACGCAATCTGACTTTCAATAATCCCTACAAAACAATGGCCCTGACTAACTTTAACCTATACCTTTCACAAATCACTTACCTCACAAAAATCTTCGTTACTGGAACTACTGCAATACAGCGAGCGCCACTACTGCCAGCTAAATAGAAGATTCAAACTACTGAAGGCACTAACTACTGATAGGGATAGTTAGCAAATGAAAGATTTTAATAGAGAACAAACACTGTATTTACCTTAATAATCATAATATATATAGCAGTTCAATTTCAAAACTTCCGCCATCTCTCTCCCCACATCCACCACTGCTGGCGGCTCACCTCCAACTGCGCAACGCTACGCGCTGTTCACATCCAGCTATAGCAGTTCATGACAACAATGGCAGGCAACAATGCAAACTAGCCACATACTGCACACAGCACAGCCAGTGATTTTCGTACAAAGCGCTACGTAACGTTGCCAATAAGAAACATAATTTGCCTACTTACAGTAGTCATGTGGATGACCTCACACTTTTCATTTTTTAAGGTCAATTGTCACTTTTCGAACCATATAGATATCCTTTCTAAATCGTTTTGAATTTTTTTATTTTTATTTTCTGGTGAGTTTACCAGACGCTAAACGACAGCATCATCTGCAAACGACCTAAGATGGCTGATCAGGTTGTCTCTTAAATCTTTATTTAGATCAGAAACAGCAAAGAGCCTGTAACACTATCTTGGGGAATGCCAGAAATCACTTCTATTTCAGCGGATGACTTTCCATCAGTTACTACTCTCTGATAGGAAATCACGATCTGGTCGCATAACGGAGGCAATATTCCTTAAGCACACAATTTCATTACAAGCGAGCGGTCGCCGTAATAGCTTCAGCTATTCGATCACGATTCCCCTTCTCATCTAATCGAAATTACCAACTTGTCGCACACTCCTTACGTACTGCCCGTTGTCCACGATACTCGTTGCTCGAAGCATCTCGCATGATTCCCGCAAGATTTCAGGAGAGAGAGCGCATCCGCACGGAAATAATCTTAACAGCTGCCAAGGCGTCTATATTCATATAGGCCTATGTACAAAATCTGTTCTTTCAGTCATGTTCCAGAGAAGGGACATTTTGCGATAATTGCAGAATGTGGTGCCGCACTACGTGGCACTACACAAAACTGGCGCTAATAGCATAGGCACATAGGGAACACACACGACACAGATCTGTAAGTCCACGGTATTGGTGATAAGTTGAGAAAACCGTCCCGAAACACATGTGCTACAAAACGCCACTGTTTCCTGCACATGTACCCCGACATCAATATGGCATATGATCACCATGTACACGTACACAGACCGCACAATTGGTTGGCATACTCTGGATCTGGTGGTCGAGCAGCTGCTGGGGTATAGCCTCCCATTCTTGCACCCGTGCTGTCGGACCTCCTGAATTGTCCTAGGGGTTTGAAGACGTGCAGCGATACGTCGACCAAGAGCATCCCAGACGTGCTCGATGGGGTTTAGGTCTGGAGAACAGGCAGGTCACTCCATTCGCCTGATATCTTCTGTTTCAAGGTACTCCTCCACACTGGCAGCTCGGTGGGGCCGTGCGTTATCGTCCATCAGAAGGAAGGTGGGACCCACTGCACCCATGAAAAGGTGGACATACTGGTGCAAAATGACGTCCCGATATACCTACCTGTTACAGTACCACTGTCAAAGACATGCAAGGGTGTACGTGCACCAATCATAATCCCACCCCACACCATCAAACCACGACCTCCATAGAGGTCCCTTTCAAGGACATTAAGGGGTTGGTATCTGGTTCCTGGTTCATGCCAGATGAAAACTCGGCGAGAATCACTGTTCAGACTATACCTGGACTCGTCCGTGAACATAACCTGGGACCACCGTTCCAATGACCATATACTCTGTTCTTGGCACCAGGCTTTACGGGCTCTCCTGTGACCAGGGGTCAGTGGAATGCAACTTGCAGGTCTCCGGGCGAATAAACCATGTCTGTTCAGTCGTCTGGAGACTGTGTGTCTGGAGACATACTGTTCCAGTGGCTGCGGTAAGGTCCCGAGCAAGGCTACCTGCGGTACTCCGTGGCCGTCTGCGGGCACTGATGGTGAGATATCGGTCTTGTGGCTCACGCAGGGCCCGTCCTATGACCTGCTGTGTTTGACCAGCCTTCAGTCGCCCTAGTATTCTACCTCTCACAGCGTCATCAATATGTGTTCTTTGAGCCATTTTCAACACACAGTCACCATTAGCTCGTTTGAAAACGTCTGCACACTTACTCGCTGCACCGTACTCTGACATGCACCAACACACCTCTGCATATGTGGACTGATGCAAGCACCACCGTGCGACGACCGCAGGTCAGGTGCACTGCATGGTCATACACCGAGGTGATTTAAACCAGAAAACCGCCCACCAGAGCGTTGTTTCGCCATGTATCAGCATTATCCACGAAATTTTAACCCCGGATAGCTCATGCCAGTAGGAACCAAAATTACTTATGTTGTGTAGGTCGACAACGCACCATTTTTAAATTACGGAAACTTGACGACACGCGCTCCGATTGGCTGTAGGATTGCCCTGTTGCCGTTCGCCGGCTGACGGGCAGCGCTATGGTTGTCGATTCACACATACAGACGTCCCTCGCCCCGTCACTGCCCAACGTGATAAACACACGTGTCGAATAGGTCTTGCTGTTCAGAGGCATTCACACGAGAACTTCGCTTCGGAGCACACATTCGTCACCTGCGATTTAGTCATATAGTAAGCATGACGGCACTTTATTCGTTTGAAGAACATGGTTTTTGTTCATGGACTAGCCGACGGTAATGCGCACGAAGCTCAACGGTTGTATGAGGAACGGTACCCAGCAAGACGCCACCCACACCCGCAAACGTTTACAGCAATTCACCGGTGATTTGGCGAAACAGGCTCGTTAGCAGGATATAATGGTGATGCTGGAAGACCTCAAACACGACGGGATGTTCCATTTGAAGAGACTGTTCTCGAGCGCTTCGAGGAATCACCTACGACAATTACTCGAGCGGTTGGACATGACATGGAGGTCACTCATAGGTTAGTCTGGGAGGTTCTGAGGGATGACGGCCAACATCCATTTAGTTTCCATCCTGTCCAAGACCTAAATGCTGTGGCGGACTACGAACACAGGCTAGGGTTTTGCCGGTGGTTTCTGCGACGTGTTGCACGAGCTCTCGACTTCCCCGTCATTGTGTTGTTTACCGACGAGTGCACCTTCCATCGGGTTGGCCTTTAGAACACACGAAACGTTCATTACAGAGCAAGGGGAAATCCTCACGTCACGTACGTCCACGGACACCAGGAACGATTTTCGCTCAACATTTGGGCAGGCATTGTGGCTGACAATCTGACCGGACCGGTCCGTCTACCTCCTCGACTTACCGGGGCAAATTATCTTCACTTTTTGCAAAAAACTCTGCCCAGCTTTCTGGGAAATGTTCCTTTGGTCATATGGCCACACACGTGGTTGCAGCATGATGCGGCGCCCGTACGTAACATTCGTGCTGTGCGCGGATATTTAAATGAACTCTTCGATGGCTGGGTAATTGGCAGAGATGCTCGTAAGACATGGCCCCCGCAATCACCAGACCTCACGCCTCCGGACTTTAACCTGTGGGGATTCTTCAAGGTTCTGGTTCACCCACCCGGACGCGAACCACCTAGAAACGAAGAGGAATTAATGGATCGTATTCAACATGCCGCCAATCACGTCAGGGCAATGCTAGAAATCTTTGAAAGAGTTTGGCAAAACACCGTTTGACGTTACTAAGCTTGTGTCGCCTCAGAAGGTCGCCAGTTCGAGCATATGCTTTAGGTAAACTATGTCCTAACTGCAAAAAAAGGCTCTTTCCAGGGCCGACACAATTTGTAAAAGACTTTCTGTATGCGAACTAACAGCTGTTGAAGGGTTTGTTCCCGGTACGTCTTATCATGAAACTACAATGGATGTGACGGGATACCGGCGGATTCGTCCCCAGGCCCTCAGAGAAGAAGGCTAGTAAGCTACTACCGAGCGTGCGGGCAGCCTTGGATACATTACGATCCATGGCAGGCAAAGCATTCGCGGCCATGAACATCCGGCAACAGGGCAATCCCCCTCTCAATCGGAGTACGTGGCGCCAAGTTTCCGAACTTCAAAAATTGTGCGTTGTCGACCTACACAACATTAGTAATGTTGGTTCTTACTGGCAATAGCTATCGAAGGTTAATATTTCATGGCACAGTTTTTCTCCACCGTGTACTGCTGCGTGCTGCGTGCTTCAGTAAGAGGGAACGAGTCGACGAGTATGAAGCGACTGTAGCGCCACAGTTCTCAGACACGTCGTACTCGCGAAACTACAGTGGGAACGAAGAAAGATCGGTAGCAGTGATGTAACAGATTCTCCTTGATTTGTGAAGCATGCAACCCGCAACATAAGATTCGTAATCGCTCCGTTTATGATCTCTGACAGGCAGAGGCTGGTGTCCCAAAGTTTTGGACCAAGGATGGAGGGCTTTGTGTCTTACCTCCAGCACATTGACGCTCACCAGTTTGACTGTTCTGAATGAAACGCTTTTTTGATGTAAAAATACCACATGAAAATGTTTGACATGAATATTTACTTACTGTTTAGTGGACCTAATTCGAAGTTTTGTGCTACCTACTGGTAAAGTGGCACTAGCAATATCTCTGGAGCTAGCACATGGATTGTGAGCAACAGTTGCTACAACACGTATTTCCATCGGTCTATTGATTGCTGCTTTGGTCATTACCGACTGTTATGTTTGCGTTCCTTTTGCATTCTCCGTAAGTACCGTATCCAGTTTCTGTTGCACTGAGAAAGATGTTTATCTTTTTAAACTAATCAGAACTCGACACATGGACAGAACGAAAGCTACACTTCCTCTGTACCCCTTTCATGCCAGTACCACTGCGGGGCAACAATCTCTCCTTTATATTATATATATATATATATATATATATATATATATATATATATATATATATTGACCTTGGTTTCGACACCTCTAAGTATGTCTTCATTAGAAGGAAATTTTAAGAAACAGTCAAATTACATTGCGGAAAAGCAATGGTCAAACTTTCGAGCAGATATCGAACAGTTCAAAAATTAAAATTAGGCTAAACACGTTCAAGCCTTGTTTAATTTTAATTTCTAGCTTGAGTATAACGGCTCGAAACTTTGACCATTGCTTTTCCGCAAAGTAATTTTAACGTTTCTTAAAATTTTATTCTGACGAAGACAGCGTTAGAGGTGTTGAAACGTAGGTCAATGTACCAAACAGTTATTTGCAACCGGTTGGCTGCGTGATTCTTATGCTGATATCTGGAATAAGTTCCACGCTATACTTCACACTTCAGACGAAAGACACCAAAATTTTGACCAGTGCAAACAAAATGGTTGTATTCTTGTTTATCCCACCTCCACCGTGAGGAAACAGACGTGCCGCGTCAAACGAAAACTGGACACGGAGCGACGTCACTGTTAAATACCTGCGGCAGAAAAGCCCGTTGTTTCTGCATTCATCTGATAACGGCAACTTGGGTTTATGGGCTAACAACGAGCTGTGTAGTTTTATCATTCATTTCTGTAGTTTATTTTAATAATCAGTCACCATATAGAGATTATACTTCATTCTCATGTTTTCATACTGTCGTTACAAACTCGGAGACGCCTCGAAAGCGTGTATATGCCAACGGAAGTATTAGTCATTCTCTAAACAGATATTGAATATCAAAATAAAGTTACAGCAATTTCCGAAAGAGTTATATGTATTATATATAAATGCATGTATAAATAGGACACTATTCACCGCTAACCGATAAGTTGTTATATGATATACAGGGTGTTCCATTGATTGTGAGCGGGCCAAATATCTCATGAAATAAGTATCAAATGAAAAAACTACAAAGAACGAAACTCGTCTAGCTTTAAGGGGGAAACCAGATAGCGCTATGACTGGCCCGCTAGATGGCGCTGCCGTAGGTCAAAAGGATATCACTTGCGTTTTTTTAAATTGGAACCCCCATTTTTTATTACATATTCGTGTAGTACGTAAAGAAATATGAATGTTTTAGTTGGACCACTTTTTTCGTTTTGTGATAAATGGCGTAGTAATAGTCACAAACGTATAAGCACGTGGTATCACGTAACATTCCGCCAGTGCGGAATGTATTTGCTTCGTGATACATTGCCCGTGTTAAAATGGACACTTTACCAATTGCGGAAAAGGTCGATATCGTGTTGATGTATGGCTATTGTAATCAAAATGCCCAACGGGCTTCTGCTACGTATGCTGCTCGGTATCCTGGATGACACCATCCAACTATCCGGGCCGTTCGCGGATAGTTACTTTATTTAAGGAAAGAGGAAGTGTTCAGCCACATGTGAAATGTCAACCACGACCTGAAACAATTTATGGTGCCCAAGTAGGTGTTTTAGCTGCTGTCGCGGCTAATCCGCACATCAGTAACAGACAAACTGCGCGAGAATCGGGAATCTCAAAAACGTCGGTGTTGAGAATGCTACATCAACATCGATTGTACCCGTACCATATTTCTATGCACCACGAATTGCATGGCGACGACTTTGAACGTCGTGTACAGTTCTGCCACTGGCCACAAGAGAAATTACGGGACGATGACAGATTTTTTTGCACACGTTCTATTTAGCGACGAAGCGTCATTCACCAACAGCGGTAACTTAAACCGGCATAATATGCACTACTTGGCAACGGAAAATCCACGATGGCTGCGACAAGTGGAACATCAGCGACCTTGGTGGTTAATGTATGGTGCGGCATTATGGGAGGAAGGATAATTGGCCCCCATTTTATCGATGGCAATCTAAATGGTGCAATGTATGCTGATTTTGCTACGTAATGTTCTACCGATGTTACTACAAGATGTTTCACTGCATGACAGAATGGCGATGTACTTCCAACATGATGGATGTTCGGAACATAGCTCGGGTGCCGGTGAAGTGGTATTGAACAGCATATTTCATGACAGGTGGATTGGTCGTCGAAGACGACCCCGGATTTCTTTCTGTGGGGAAAGTTGAAGGATATTTGCTATCGTGATCCACCGACAACGCCTGACAACGTGCGTCAGCGCATTGTCAATGCATGTGCGAACGTTACGGAAGGCGAACTACTCGCTGTTGAGAGGAATGTCGTTACACGTATTGCCAAATGCATTGAGGTTGACGGACATCATCTTGAGCATTTATTGCATTAATGTGGTATTTACAGGTAATCACGCAGTAACAGCATGCGTTCTCAGAAATGATAAGTTCACAAAGGTACATGTATCACATTGGAATAACCGAAATAAAATGTTCAAACGTACCTACGTTCTGTATTTTAATTTAAAAAACCTACCTGTTACCAACTGTTGGTCTAAAATTGTGAGCCATATGTTTGTGACTATTACAGCGCCATCTGTCACAAAGCGAAAAAAGTGGTCCAACTAAACGTTCATATTTCTTTACGTACTACACGAAAATGTAATAAAACAGGTGGCTTCCTATTTAAAAAAACGGAGTTGATATCCCTTTGACCTATGGCAGCGTCATCTATTGGGCCAGCCATAGCGCTATCTGGTATCCCCCTTCAAGCTAG
The DNA here is from genome assembly GCF_023864275.1 of Schistocerca cancellata. Lineage (NCBI taxonomy): Eukaryota > Metazoa > Arthropoda > Insecta > Orthoptera > Acrididae > Schistocerca > Schistocerca cancellata. Next base: position 1,123,811,922 of record NC_064626.1, read on the forward strand.
ACGAGTTTCGTTATTTGTACTTTTTTCGTTTGACGCTTATTTCGTGAGATATTTGGCCCGGTGACGATCAATGGACCACCCTGTATAACTTACTTCTGTCATTTAGACAGATCGGACATACTGTGACAATGCAACTTGGGCTTGAGACTGGGTGAAAACATGACTGTCTGAAATAAACGAATAATAACTTACAGTTTAACGACGGAAATTTCTTTCAGAACAGCTATTCTTGCGAACTCGTGTACTCGCTCTCCTTTCTGTGTGACTCGAGTCCACTTGTACCTAGGGGCACACGGAGACAGCGAGCTCGGAAGTGACGTCACAGAAAGGTGCTGACGACTTTGAAGTGAATCTACGGAGTTCGTTTCTGATCTGCACAGCCTGTCACAGTCCAGAAAAAAGGGTGAGTCATAGAGAAGCGGAAGTTCTTTAAAAACACCTCGATCCATTTGGCCGAGCTGGCAGCTGCTTCTGATGGCCCCTTGCACTGCACTGTAACGCTGCCAGGGAACATTAATAACTGAGAAGCACTTTAACAGTAACAGCTAGAGCAGGTTTAAGGGACCAACGCTTGATGCTCACGATGATGACCTCGATACAAAATTTAATGAGCTCCCCCTTATTTTCTAAGTGATACTGAAAGGGAGACGCTGTCTGTCACCTACTGCTCGCGCTCCAGGTCACTTGTCTGCCGCGACTACCAGTTGCGGAGAGAGGTTCAAATGGTTCAAATGGCTCTGAGCACTATGGGACTCAACTTCTGAGGTCATTAGTCCCCTAGAACTTAGAACTACACTCCTGGAAATGGAAAAAAGAACACATTGACACCGGTGTGTCAGACCCACCATACTTGCTCCGGACACTGCGAGAGGGCTGTACAAGCAATGATCACACACACGGCACAGCTGACACACCAGGAACCGCGGTGTTGGCCGTCGAATGGCGCTAGCTGCGCAGCATTTGTGCACCGCCGCCGTCAGTGTCAGCCAGTTTGCCGTGGCATACGGAGCTCCATCGCAGTCTTTAACACTGGTAGCATGCCGCGACAGCGTGGACGTGAACCGTATGTGCAGTTGACGGACTTTGAGCGAGGGCGTATAGTGGGCATGCGGGAGGCCGGGTGGACGTACCGCCGAATTGCTCAACACGTGGGGCGTGAGGTCTCCACAGTACATCGATGTTGTCGCCAGTGGTCGGCGGAAGGTGCACGTGCCCGTCGACCTGGGACCGGACCGCAGCGACGCACGGATGCACGCCAAGACCGTAGGATCCTACGCAGTGCCGTAGGGGACCGCACCGCCACTTCCCAGCAAATTAGGGACACTGTTGCTCCTGGGGTATCGGCGAGGACCATTCGCAACCGTCTCCATGAAGCTGGGCTACGGTCCCGCACACCGTTAGGCCGTCTTCCGCTCACGCCCCAACATCGTGCAGCCCGCCTCCAGTGGTGTCGCGACAGGCGTGAATGGAGGGACGAATGGAGACGTGTCGTCTTCAGCGATGAGAGTCGCTTCTGCCTTGGTGCCAATGATGGTCGTATGCGCGTTTGGCGCCGAGCAGGTGAGCGCCAAAATCAGGACTGCATACGACCGAAGCACACAGGGCCAACACCCGGCATCATGGTGTGGGGAGCGATCTCCTACACTGGCCGTACACCACTGGTGATCGTCGAGGGGACACTGAATAGTGCACGGTACATCCAAACCGTCATCGAACCCATCGTTCTACCATTCCTAGACCGGCAAGGGAACTTGCTGTTCCAACAGGACAATGCACGTCCGCATGTATCCCGTGCCACCCAACGTGGTCTAGAAGGTGTAAGTCAACTACCCTGGCCAGCAAGATCTCCGGATCTGTCCCCCATTGAGCATGTTAGGGACTGGATGAAGCGTCGTCTCACGCGGTCTGCACGTCCAGCACGAACGCTGGTCCAACTGAGGCGCCAGGTGGAAATGGCATGGCAAGCCGTTCCACAGGACTACATCCAGCTTCTCTACGATCGTCTCCATGAATAGCAGCCTGCATTGCTGCGAAAGGTGGATATACACTGTACTAGTGCCGACATTGTGCATGCTCTGTTGCCTGTGTCTATGTGCCTGTGGTTCTGTCAGTGTGATCATGTGATGTATCTGACCCCAGGAATGTGTCAATAAAGTTTCCCCTTCCTGGGACAATGAATTCACGGTGTTCTTATTTCAATTTCCAGGAGTGTAGTTAAACCTAAATAACCTAAGGACATCACAAACATCCATGCCCGAGGCAGGATTCGAACCTGCGACCGTAGCGGTCTTGCGGTTCCAGACTGCAGCGCCATTAACCGCACGGCCACTTCGGCCGGCGCGGAGAGAGGATCACCGTCCAGACACAGTGCGTTTACGCAACGCGCGCAGTGCTCAGCTCGTTACGCCGCGTTGCACTGCTGTCCCCAGCAGGGAGCAACGAGTCAAAAGAGGGTCGGCGCTTTCGGTCGCCTCCACACTCGTTAACGGCCTCACAGCTGGCCGTTACTGTTGCGTCGGCAGCGCCATTCGCGATACCCAAGTGCTCGTAGCTCGTCCCGTTCCGAACGCGCTACACTACTGGTCATTAAAATTGCTACACCACGAAGATGACGTGCTACAGACGCGAATTTTTACCGACGGGAAGAAGATGCTGGGATATGCAAATGATTAACTTTTCAGAGCATTCACACAAGGCTGGCGCCGGTGGCGACGCCTACAACGTGCAGATACGAGCAAAGTTTTCAACCGATTTCTTATACACAAACAACAGTTGACCGGCGTTGCCTGGTGAAACATTGCTGTGATGCCTCGTGTAAGGAGGACAAATGCATACCATCACGTTTCCGACTTTGATAAAGGTCGGATTGTAGCCTATCGCGACTGCGGTTTATCGTATCGCGACATTGTTGCTCGCGTTGGTCGAGATCCAATGACTGTTAGCAGAATATGGAATCGGTGGGTTCAGGAGGGTACTACGGAACGCCGTGCTGGATCCCAAGGGCCTCGTATCACCAGCAGTCGAGATGACTGGCACCTTATTCGCATGCCTGTAACGGGTCGTGCAGCCACGTTTGATGCCTGAGTCAACAGATGGGGACGTTTGCAAGACAACAACCATCTGCACGAACAGTTCGACGACGTTTGCAGCAGCATGGACTATCAGCTCGGAGACCATGGCTGCGGTTACCCTTGATGCTGCATCTCAGACAGGAGAGCCTGCGATGGTTTACTCAACGACGAACCTGGCTGCACGAATGGCAAAACGTCATTTCGGATGAATCCAGGTTGTGTTTACAGCATCATTATGGTCGCATCCGTGTTTGGCGACATCGCGGTGAACGCACATTGGAAGCGTGTTTTCGTCATCGCCATACTGGCGTATCACCCGGCGTGATGGTATGGGGTGTCATTGGTTACACGTCTCGGTCACCTCTTGTTCGCATTGACGGCACTTTGAACAATGGACGCTACATTCCAGATGTATTACGACCCGTGGCTCTACCCTTCATTCGATCCCTGCGAAACCCTACAATTCAGCAGGATAATGCACGACTGCATGTTGCAGGTCCTGTACGTGCCTTTCTGGATACAGAAAATGTTCGACTGCTGTCCTGGCCGGCACATTCTCCAGATCTCTCACCAATTGAAAACGGCTGGTCAATGGTTGCCGGGCAACTGGCTCGTCACAATACGCCAGTCACTACTCGTGATGAACTGTGGTATCGTGTCGAAGCTGCATGGGCAGCTGTACCTGTACACGCCATCCACGCTCTGTTTGACTCAATACCCAGGCGTATCAAGGCCGTTATTACGACCAGAGGTGGTTGTTGTGGGTACTGATTTCTCAGGATCTATGCACCCAAATTGCGTGAAAATGTAATCACATGTCAGTTGTAGTATAATATATTTGTCCATATTTGTCTGTGTTGTCCTCAGCATTTCATCATCACAATCATCATCATCATCATCATTCGTGACAGTGGGTAGGATTGGACTGTGTAAACATTGGACTGTGTACTCGCGCCGATGATCGAGTAGTTGGGTGCCCCACAAACCAAACATCTTCATCATTTCTACACAAGCCACCTGACGGCGTGTAGGGGAAGATACTTTTGGTTCCACTAACTGATCACCCCCCTCCCCCCTTTCCCTCTCCATTTACGAATAATCGCGCTTGGGAAGAATGTATGTCGGTGCGGCTCCGTATCAGCTCTAATTTCTCGAATTTTCTCGTTGTGCTCTTTTCGCGGGACGTATCTGAGGGGGTAATATGTTGCCCAACTCTTGCCTGAAAGTGCTCGCTGAAACATACGGTAGTACACCTCTCCGCGATGCGCAACGTCTCACTTGCAGCATCTGCTACTGGAATCTGTTGAGTGTGTTATAACAAAGCAGTTGTATTCCTTCCCCTGTTATGTTTTCTCCCCCTGCCCTCCCACCCCCCCCCCCACAGAAAAAAATTCTTTCTTTTCAAATATCTTCGAGTTTATCATTTACATAACAAAGTGCACAGTACCAGAAATCTTGAATATTAACTCAGCGCTTAGCCAGCTTGACTTTATGGTCCATTGCATTCATTTAGTTAATTAGAAGCCATTGATGTAATTAATTTATCTAAAAACTGTGCTAATTGCAAGATACTCGTCATATAAAACTTTTTTATCATTGTTCACATGTACTTATACTTATTTACTAACTTTTAGCTAGAGAACATGAAAAACACAGATGAATAATTATAGCACTTAACAACTAATATTAGAAATACGTTAGCAACTTCTGAACTCATTTGGTTTCAGAGTAATTAGCATTTATAATTAAAATATTGTTACTGAAATAGAATACCATACTTTGGCAAATAATACAGCTGAATTTAATAAAAATTATTGTTTTATCAGAAATTAGAAAAATCTTCCCTTGCTCAGAAGCATAAATCTTTAACTGTAATTTGTAAAAATACAGCAAAGATCAACGGCCGAAAGAATTCCTAATTACTGTAAGCTTATAAAGTAGAGACTTCTGGGAGCCATTTCAGTCAGTCTGCAGGAGGTTATAATATGAACAAGACCTATGCCCGAAACCATTACGCAATCTACGCAGACAAGTTAGCACAAAGCACAAGTTGTAAAAGGTACCGAGTTTTATCTAAATTCAATGTCCGAGAGTATTTACAATGACTATTTTTCAGTCATGGACAGCGAGCTTGCAGTTAATCTCAAGAACTGTGTCGAGCTTCAATAACGCATTCTCGAAACTGTGGCAATAGTATTAACCACTGAAATGTGTTAATCCTAAATGATATTTACCGTGCACACCGCTTTTTTCTTTTTGGTATATTATATACTTGGAAGGACAGTGTAATGAGGGATGTGTTAATGATGTTCTTGTCACACGTAAACTTTTGAGTCGCTTCAGTGTCTGGTTACTGCACTTACAAAATTTCATTATAGGACATATATCGAGTATAACATGTAGCTAGCTATTTACTGTGGGTAAATTATAATGAATGAGACTCGACCTGGCCATACATCGTAGGTTATTCAGCAACAAAGTGAACTTAAAGTATGTGGACTGAATAGCTGGTGTGGACAACGTCATTTAAAATAGCCTTCTTGAGAGAACCGCTTTCCAACCAGATTCGACGGAGTCACAGTTACTGAGGGTACATTTGCACAGGTAAATACGGTAACACCTCAGTGTCTGTTAAGGTTCTCGTGTCAACCAAACGATCCCGTGACGAAGTGTGCCGCTCTTCGTTGGATCTTCTCTGTGTCTTCTATCTACATCTACATCTACATGATTACTCTGCAATTCGCATTTAAGTGCTTGGCAGAGGGTTCATCGAACCACAACCATACTATCTCCCTACCATTCCACTCCCGAACACTGGTCCTATCTGGTGAGGGACTCAGATTGATGAACAATACTCAGGAATTGGTGGAACAACAACCTTGCGAGCCATTTCTTTGGTGGATTAATTAAACTTTCTTAAGATTCTTCCTACGAATCTCAGTCTAGCATCTACTTTTCTTAATGTCTGCCGTACGTGGTCATTCCATTCAAGGTCGCTCCATACAGATACTTCTAGGTATTTAACGGTAGTTAGTGTTTCCAGCAATTTGTCATCATGTGCAGTTGTGCAACAGCGGATTTCTTGTCCCATACATAAGTATGTATATTACATTACATTTATTTACGTTCAGAGTCAATTGGAAGTTCCTGCTCCATTTATCAATGCTCTGCACGTCTTTCTGCAAATTGTTAGTGTCCTGTAGCGTTGCTATCTTCTTAAAGGCAACCGCAACATCTGAAAACAGTCTTACAGAGCTTCCGACGCATCCTATAGATCATTTGTACTGAAGCTCCAAAGAAACTGGTTTAGGCATGCGTATTAAAATACGGAGATACGTAAAGAGGCAGAATACGACGCTGCGATCGGCAACGCCTATATAAGACAACAAGTGTCTCGTCCAGTTGTTACATCGGTTACTGCTGCTACAATGGGATGTTATCAAGATTTAAGTGAGTTTGAAAGTGGTGTTATAGTCGACGCACGAGCGATGGAACACAGCATCTCCGCGGTAGCACGAAGTTTGGATTTTCCCGTACGACATCGCTGCGCCGAAAAAGATCCTGCAAGAACTGGACCAACGATGACTGAAGGGAATCGTTCAACGCGACAGAAGTGTAAGCCGTCTGAAAATTGCTGCAGATTTCAGTGCTGGGCCATCAACAAGTGTCAGCGTGCGAACCATTCAACGAAACATCATCGATATGGGATTTTGGAGCCGAAGGCCCACTCGTGTACACTTGATGACTGCACGACACAAAGCTTTACGCCTCGCCTGGACCCGTCAACAGTGGCATTGGACTGTTGATGAGTGGAAACATATTGCCTGGTCGGACTCGTTTCAAATTGAATCGAGCGGATGGACGTGTACGGGTGTGGAGACAAACTCATGAATCCATGGATCCTGCATGTCAGCAGGAGACTGTTCAAGCTGCTGGAGGCTCTGTAATGGTGTGGGGCGTGTGCAATTGGAGTGATATGGGACCTCTGATACGTCTAGATACGATTCTGACAGGTGACACGTACGTAAGCATCCTGTCTGATCATCTGCATTCATTCATGTCCGTTCTGCATTCCAACGGACTTGGGCAATTCCAGCAGGACAATGCTACACCCCACACATCCAGAATTGCTACAGAGTAGTTCCATGAACATTCTTCTGAGTTCTCCTGAATAAACTTTCGCTGGGCACCAAACACCTCAGACATGAACATTATTGAGCATATCTGGGATGCCTTGCAACGTCCTGTTCAGAAGAGATCTCCATCACTTCGTACTCTTATGGATTTATGGACAGCCCTGCAGCACTACTTCAGATATTAGTCGAGTCCATGCCACGTCGTGTTGCGGCACTTGTGCGTTCTCGCAGTGGTCTTACATGTCATTAAACAGGTGTACCAGTTTCATTGGCTCTTCAGTGTACATACATGCAAGCAGTAACTGTCCCATCACACTTCAATGGGGTACCCCCGAAGTTACCTTTGCATCTGTTGAGTTTTTTGCTTTAAGAGTGAAGTGTTGAAGTCTGTCTGCAATATAGCCTTGAGCGCAGTCGCAAATCTGGTCACGTACTCTGTAGGTACGTATTTTTTCCACAGTGTGGACCCGTGTCAACTGCCTACCTGAAAACAAAGAACACATCAGTCTGAGCGCCGATGCCTACAGCGCTGTGGATGTCATGGTGGCTGAAAGGGAGCTGAGTTTCCCGAAATCTTTGTTTGTGGAAACCATGCTGATTTATAAAGACGAGGTTTTCGTTGCCCAAAACGACGTCAAAAAAATTGCGAATTGGTCACAAATTGACGTTCTTACAAGTATCGACGGAAAATGCAAAATTGTAACCTCTTGCGGCCGATGGCACAATGTGTGACGATGCAGCGCAATTTCACCGCGCAGTTGGCAAGTGTGGTAAACAGGACACGTCGATGCCGGAGCCTAAAGTCATCGCGAATTTCATTCTGTGTTTCCAGTTGGACAGTACATATGCCTCGCAGACAGGCGCGAGAGCAATACACGCAGACGTCAGAATTTGAGAGAAGACCTATAGTTGCCAGACAAAACTCTATCATCTGGTGAACAAGATGTATGAGACAGGCGAAATACCCTCAGACTTCAAGAAGAATATAATAATTCCAATCCCAAAGAAAGCAGTTGTTGACAGATGTGAAAATTACGGAACTATCAGTTTAATAAGTCACAGCTGCAAAATACTAACGCGAATTCTTTACAGACGAATGGAAAAACTGGTAGAAGCCGACCTCGGCGAAGATCAGTTTGGATTCCGCAGAAATGTTGGAACACGTGAGGCAATACTGACCCTACGACTTATCTTAGAAGCTAGATTAAGGAAGGGCAAACCTACGTTTCTAGCATTTGTAGACTTAGAGAAAGCTTTTGACAATGTTGACTGGAATACTCTCTTTCAAATTCTAAAGGTGGCAGGGGTAAAATACAGGGAGCGAAAGGCTATTTACAATTTGTACCGAAACCAGATGGCAGTTATAAGAGTCGAGGGGCATGAAAGGGAAGCAGCGGTTGGGAAGGGAGTTAGACAGGGTTGTAGCCTGTCCCCGATGTTATTCAATCTGTATATTGAGCAAGCAGTAAAGGAAACAAAAGAAAAATTCGGAGTAGGTATTAAAGTCCATGGAGAAAAAATAAAATCGTTGAGGTTCGCCGATGACATAGTAATTTTGTCATAGACAGCAAAGGACATGGAAAAGCAGTTGAACGGAATGGACAGTGTCTTGAAAGGAAGATATAAGATGAACATCAACAAAAGCAAAACGAGGATAATGGAATGTAGTCGAATTAAGTCGGGTGATTCTGAGGGAATTAGATTAGGAAATGAGACACTTAAAGTAGTAAAGGAGTTTTGCTATTTGGGGAGCAAAATAACTGATGATGGTCGAAGTAGAGAGGATATAAAATGTAGACTGGTAATGCCAAGAAAAGCGTTTCTGAAGAAGAAAAATTTGTTAACATCTAGTATAGATTTAAGTGTCTGGAAGTCGTTTCTGGAAGTATTTGTATGGAGTGTAGCTATGTATGGAAGTGAAACATGGACAATAAATAGTTTGGACAGGAAGAGAATAGAAACTTTCGAAATGTGGTGCTACAGAAGAATGCTGAAGATTAGATGGGTAGATCACATAACTAATGAGGAGGTATTGAATAGAATTGGGGAGAAGAGGAGTTTGTGGCACAACTTGACAAGAAGAAGGGACCGGTTGGTAGGACATGTTCTGAGGCATCAAAGGATCACTAATTTGGTATTGGAGGGCAGCGTGGGGGGTAAAAATTGTAGAGGGAGACCAAGAGATGAATACACTAAGCAGATTCAGAAGGATGTAGGTTGCAGTAAGTACTGGGAGATGAAGAATCTTGCACAGGATAGAGTAGCATGGAGAGCTGCATCAAACCAGTCTCAGGACTGAGGACAACAACAACAACAACAACAACAACAACACCTATAGTTGGGCTCAAAGAAGCCGGTTGAAATAAGGGGCGCATCGCTCGACATTTGGAGAGGAGTGATGCCACTAGTCGACAATGTTGGCGGGAATGGGTGAACCATTTCCGAACACAGCGTCAAGACAGAAGTGGTCGAGCTAGCGTGACAACAGAACATAAGGATCGAGCAACCGTCAGAGAGGCACTCCGAGGGCTGAAACCGCGGTGCCCCTTGTGCCGACTACCATTCGCTCCTGTGCACCAACAAGCCGGTTCGCAGTGAGTCGTGTCGGGCACACTCAACGTGGAATTTCATTCCCTGGCGAAGAACTGTCTTCAGTGATGAGTCCTGCTTTAAATGGTGCTCCAATCACCACCGAAGACGTGTCTAGAGACGGCCCGGACAGCGGCGGGATTCCAGTCTGAGTGTCGCCAGCGATTCGGCCCAACAACCAGGAGTGATGGTCTACGATGTTATTTCTTTCCGCAACAGCACTTCTTCGGTTGTATCTGCGGCACCTTTACAACACAGCCGTAAGTCGACGATATTCTAAGTCCCGTTTTATTGCTTTTCATAGCAAGCTCTCAATGGGCTTACATTCCGACAAGATAATACCACCCGCAAAAAGTCAGAGTTTCTATTGCTTGTCTTCGTGTTTGCCAAGCTATACATTGGCCAGTGAAGTCGCCGGATACGTCCCCAACAGAAAATGTTTCGACTGTTATGGGTAGAGCCCTCCAACCAGCTCGGGATTTTGACGATCTAACGTGCTAATTGGACAGAATGTGGCATTATATGCCTCAGAAGGACACCCAACAACTCTATCAGTCAGTGCCTTTAAAATAGAAGAAGTAGATAAATCTAGTAATTATAATGCGAGGACCAAACTGAGCTGTATTGGAAATACACTCCTGGAAATGGAAAAAAGAACACATTGACACCGGTGTGTCAGACCCACCATACTTGCTCCGGACACTGCGAGAGGGCTGTACAAGCAATGATCACACACACGGCACAGCGGACACACCAGGAACCGCGGTGTTGGCCGTCGAATGGCGCTAGCTGCGCAGCATTTGTGCACCGCCGCCGTCAGTGTCAGCCAGTTTGCCGTGGCATACGGAGCTCCATCGCAGTCTTTAACACTGGTAGCATGCCGCGACAGCGTGGACGTGAACCGTATGTGCAGTTGACGGACGTTGAGCGAGGGCGTATAGTGGGCATGCGGGAGGCCGGGTGGACGTACCGCCGAATTGCTCAACACGTGGGGCGTGAGGTCTCCACAGTACATCGATGTTCTCGCCAGTGGTCGGCGGAAGGCGCACGTGCCCGTCGACCTGGGACCGGACCGCAGCGACGCACGGATGCACGCCAAGACCGTAGGATCCTACACAGTGCCGTAGGGGACCGCACCGCCACTTCCCAGCAAATTAGGGGCACTGTTGCTCCTGGGGTATCGGCGAGGACCATTCACAACCGTCTCCATGAAGCTGGGCTACGGTCCCGCACACCGTTAGGCCGTCTTCCGCTCACGCCCCAACATCGTGTAGCCCGCCTCAAGTGGCGTCGCGACAGGCGTGAATGGAGGGACAAATGGAGACGTGTCGTCTTCAGCGATGAGAGTCGCTTCTGCCTTGGTGCCAATGATGGTCGTATGCGTGTTTGGCGCCGTGCAGGTGAGCGCCACAATCAGGACTGCATACGACCGAGGCACACAGGGCCGCCACCCGGCATCATGGTGTGGGGAGCGATCTCCTACACTGGCCGTACACCACTGGTGATCGTCGAGGGGACACTGAATAGTGCACGGTACATCCAAACCGTCATCGAACCCATCGTTCTACCATTCCTAGACCGGCAAGGGAACTTGCTGTTCCAACAGGACAATGCACGTCCGCATGTATCCCGTGCCACCCAACGTGCTCTAGAAGGTGTAAGTCAACTACCCTGGCCAGCAAGATCTCCGGATCTGTCCCCCATTGAGCATGTTTGGGACTGGATGAAGCGTCGTCTCACGCGGTCTGCACGTCCAGCACGAACGCTGGTCCAACTGAGGCGCCAGGTGGAAATGGCATGGCAAGCCGTTCCACAGGACTACATCCAGCATCTCTACGATCGTCTCCATGGGAGAATAGCAGCCTGCATTGCTGCGAAAGGTGGATATACACTGTACTAGTGCCGACATTGTGCATGCTCTGTTGCCTGTGTCTATGTGCCTGTGGTTCTGTCAGTGTGATCATGTGATGTATCTGACCCCAGGAATGTGTCAATAAAGTTTCCCCTTCCTGGGACAATGAATTCACGGTGTTCTTATTTCAATTTCCAGGAGTGTATTTTATGCAAGTGTGATTGACACATGAAGTAGCTCTTCTGCCAAACCCACGTTCGAACAATTCTTGAGTATTGCTCGTTGATACGTGAACCTTATCGAGAGGAAATAACTGAAGAGACAGAGAAGAGCTGCGCTATATATAGTTAGTTTAGTTATCGCGAGAACGTCACAAAAATTACTTCTTTTTTCCAAAAAAAAAAAAAAAATGGTTCAAATGGCTCTGAGCACTATGGGACTTAACATCTGAGGTCATCAGTCCCCTAGAACGTAGAACAACTTAAACCTAACTAACCTAAGGACATCACACACATCCATGCCCGAGGCAGGATTCGAACCGGCGACCGTAGCGGTCGCGCGGTACCAGACTGTAGCGCCTAGAAACGCTCAGCCACACTGGCCGGCCGTCTTGTTTTCGTCATTATCTTTTTCATTTTTTTACGTTCGAATAATTGTATCATTGAAATGAAATATATTCATCAAATCTATGCCAATTAACACACTGAATTCTTATTTTTATGAAAAATGCGCCTTCTTATTTCTTATTACGTATCGCACAGGAAATCCCTGTTTTCATTTCAAATACACAGGGCGATTATAATTGAAGTTCCAGTTTCAAAACGCTGTAAAAGAAGACCGCCTCTCAGAATGACGTCGAATCGGAAATGACATTGAATATTGGCAGAATGAGAGTCTCACTCTGCAGCGGAGTGTGCGCTGCTATGAAACTTCCTGGCAGACTGAAACTGTGTGCCGGACCGAGACTCGAACTCGGGACCTTTGTCTTTCGGGGGCAAGTGATCTACCATCTGAGCTACCCAAGCACGACTCACGCCCCGTCCTCACAGCTTCACTTCTGCCAGTACCTCGTCTCCTACCTTCCAAACTTTACAGAAGGTTTCCTACGAACCTTGCAGAACTAGCTTTCCTGAAAGAAAGGATATTGCGGAGACATGGCTTAGCCACAGCCAGGGGGATGTTCCCAGAATGAGATTTTCACTCTGCAGCGGAGTGTGCGCTGATATGAAACTTCCTGGCAGACTGAAACTGTGTGCTGAATTGAGACTCGAACTCGGAACATTTGCCTTTCGCGGGCAAGTGCTCTACCATCTGAGCTACCCAAGCAATATTGTCGAAGAAGAGGGTGACGTTACGGGAAAATAAATAAGTAAAATAACGAAACTGTTACCACTATATGGTACCGTATGCGTCAGAATATCCTAAATAAAAGCGTCGGGGCACACAGCTGTTGCTCGTTTTACGTTTGAGACGCTCAGAATGACAGTATCAATGCAGGTTCGCGTGAGCTATGCAGAAGTTCCAGACACGCAAGGGTATGAGAAAAGGCATTGATCCGATGTCCGTCAAGGGTCTGGAGAAAATTATTACGAAATTCGAAAAGACAAGTTTTTATGGCAGAGGGACGAAAACAATTGATCCGACCGTAGAAGACGTGGCCACGGCATTGCAGGAGTGGTCGAACAGCGGTATGGAAACATGCAGTGGACGGAGAATTGTTCGCACTTGGGACATGCCTGTAAGCACGGTGCATAAAATTCTAGGAAACGTCCTGCATCGCTATCGATACTAAATTACCCATGTTCAGGACTAGCTACATGCTGAGCTGTCAGTAACACAAACTTTACACCAGAATTTCTTGCTCAACTGGAAGTGGACAATGAATGGTCATGGAACTTTTTGTGGGCAGACGAAGCCCATTTTCAAATCCAAGGAAATGACAGTACACAGAATTGCAGAATGTGGGAAACGAAAAATCCGCTCGCACGTCAACAACTGCCTTTTCATTCGGCAAACAAACTGTGTGGTGTGTGTTGTCAGCGTCGTTCATCGTAGGGCCGTGTTTTTTCGATGAGATGAGTCCTGTTACCTTTACTGTCAATGGTGAACGCTAGAAGAGTCTTTTGTGCACCATTGTCGTTTCAACTTCAACAGCGTTGGCGTGGGGATAGATTCATTTTTATGCAAGATAGCGCTCCTCTGCACATTGCACAGCCAGTGAAGCAGGTGCTGCTGATGAATTTTGGAAAAGCTGGAATTATCAGCCGTCGTTTCCCTACAGCTAAACGGTCCAGATCACCTGATCTTAATCCGCGTGACTTCGGACTGTGCGGTTATCTGAAAGATGCTGTGATCAGTGATTCAGTTACAAACGTAGCTGAATTGGAAGCACGTATTGCGCAACGCGTTCTGAACGTGGCCTCTATTGCGTTCTTCGATTTTCCCTAGTGGCAGACAACGATGGACGACATATTGAACACGTCTTGCACCAATTAAAAACCGATTTCATTGATGCTTTCTGTGTGGTTTTTGGCCACAGGAGATTTAGAAATCGATTGTCGTTACTTTTTATAGAGTTTTTGGCCTCAGTAAAGTTAAAAAGTGAATTTTGCAAACCAATGTTGTATGACTTTCAATAAATAATACTGCCACAACTGATGAATGTACAACTTGTGTGGTCTTGCACATTATACAGTACTGTTCGTTTATTACGCAACTCACTCCATAGCGACCGTATTGCAATTCATCTGTCATTCGTAATCGAACCCATTTGCGATATGACGCTTACAGCGCCTTCTACTGGGAAGCTTTTAGTTAAAGCTGTTTTCATAGCGTTTTCTCCTCCTCCAATAATATTCCGTTCGAGCTCGACGTCGTTCTGTGCAGCGGTTTGGAACTGGATCTTTTAATTGTAGTCACTCTGTATATAGTTAATAACCAATCGTTTATCAAACATCGTTAACAAGGTAGTTTAAATTTTAATAGACAAAAAAATTAAATGTTTCATTTTTATGTGTTTTACGGTTCTTGGAAATACACTTGGAACATTGACCTTTGTTTAAAAATTTGCGTCGGCCATGAATGGAACCCAGACCGGCCACGTGACAGCGAAGAGCCCTTTCTCTCATCAGAAATAATCATCCTTCATTTAACAAATTAGAGATGCTCCAAAAACTTCAAAGTCGATTTTCTTGAGAATTTTTTAGAGTTGCATCGAACTGCTTTGGTAGTTTGATATTTGAGTTCCGAGGTTCAAGTATCATAAATACACATTACAAAAACCCAATTGCCCTGTTGTCCTCTTGTGAGAAAGTGATGTAACATATCTACCCTCTCAGTGATAGTCGAGTGAGGTTGTTGATTTCTTGTATGGCGTTGTGTGTAGCTGCTCTACTGGACCCATCGATTGTGTATGATCACGACAGTCGTGGGATCCTGGCCAACGCAAATATAGCAAAATGGCTCTAAGCACTATGGGAATTAACATCTGTGGTCATCAGTCCCCTACAACTTAGAACTACTTAAACCTAACTTAGGACATCACACACATCCACGCCCGCGGCAGGATTCGAACCTGCGACCTTAGCAGCAGCGCGGTTCCGACACAAGCGCCTAGAACCGCTCGGCCATAACGGCTGGCAGAAAATATAGCAGAATAATTTCACAGAACAATATACCTCGGTATCTATAGGTCACACAATCTTGCCGCTGTCAAATTCAGGGACGTCTTGGTAGACCTGTAATTATATGGAAGTTAATGCAGGTCAGTAGGAAAAACAAACGCATAATGTTCGAAAACAGCATTAGCAGCTTGAAACAGTCACATTGTTTAAACGTCTGGGCGCAACGTTGCAAGGCGATATGAAATGGAACGAGCATGCGTGGATTGTATAGGGAAGGTGAACGGCTGACACCGGTTTATTAGGAGAATTTTAGGACGATGTAGTTCACCTGAAAAGGAGATCGCCTATAGGACGCTACTGCGACGTGTTCTTGAGTATTGCTCAAGTGTTTGGGATCCGCACCAGGTCGGATTAAAGGGCGACATCGAAGAAATTCAGAGGTGGTCTGCTAGATTTGTTACCAGTAGATTCTAACAACAGGGAAGAGTTGCGGAAATGCTTCGAGAACTCATATGGGAATCCCTGGTGAGAACGTGACGTTCTTTTCGAGAAATGCTATTGAGAAAATTTAGAGGACCGGCATTTCCAGCTGACTGCAGAACGTTCATTGTTGGATGTTTTTACCGGGCACCCAACAACGCTGTAAAGTTATAAGAGTCATTCAGAGAAAGCCTACGGTCAGTAGCACAGAAATACCCAGATCACGCATTGCTAATTGGAGGAGAGGGTTATTTCGGGGAGAAGACCAGACAGCGAGGTCATCGGTCTCATCGGAGTAGGGAAGGACGGGTAAGGAAGTCGGCCGTGCCCTTTCAAAGGAACCATACCGGAGTTTGTCTGGAGCGATTTAGGGAAATCTCGGAAAACCTAAATCAAGATGGCCGGACGCGGGATTGAACCGTCGTCCTCCCGAATGCGAGAATTGGAGGAGACTTTAACCTACCAAGTGCAGTCTGGGATATTTATTAATTCATTGCGGGGAATACGGACAGACAGTTATGCGAAATACTTTTGAACACCTTTTCTGAAAACTGTCTTGAGCAGATAGCTCGGCAGCCTACACGCAATGTAAATATTTTAGATCTTGTAGGTACAAATAGGCCGGACCTTATCGGGAATGTGACTATAGGAACATAGGTTAGCGGTCATGATGTCATAATAGCAACTATGATTATGGAAGTCGATAAATCAGTTAAGAAGGCTAGGATAGTGTCTCTGGTAGATAGAAAAGGTAAGTAATTGTTAACATCTCACTTAGATTGTGAAATGACATCACTTAATTCCAGTAAGATGGACTTAGAGGAATTATGGACAACGTTTAAGCAAATTGTACATCGTTGTCTCGAGAGTTATGTCATTACTAAGTGAATGAAAGATGGAAAAAACCAAACATGATTTACTAACGAAATTCGGAAGATGGTGAGGAAGCAGAGGCTGTTGCACTCTCGGTTAAAAAGGGAACGCACAAATTACGACAAGCGAAGGCTAGCAGAGATTCGTGCCTCTGTGAAAAGATGTATGCGCGAATCACACAACGATTAGCACCGTGACACGTTAGCAAAAGATCAGGCAGAGATCCCGAGAAAATGCTGGCCCTATGTAAAATCGCTAATGGGGTCTAAGACTTCCATACAGTCCCTTGTTGCCGGCCGGAGTGGCCGAGCGGTTCTAGGCGCTTCAGTCCGGAACTGCGCAACCGCTACGGTCGCAGGTTCGAATCCTGCCTCGGGCATGGATGTGTGTGATGTCCTTAGGTTAGTTAGGTTTGAATAGTTCTAAGTTCTAGGAGACTGATGACCTCAGATGTTAAGTCCCATATTGCTCAGAGCCATTTGAACCATTTGAACTGTCCCTTGTTGACTAGTCTGTCGTGGCAGTTGAGGATAGCAAAATGAAAGCCGAAGTTTTAAATTTCTCATTCAAGAAATCGCTCACACAGGAGAATCGTACGAACATACCATCATTCGACCATCGGACAGACTCCCTTGTGGACGACGTAGTAATAAGCATCCCTGGCGTAGAGAAACAGCTGAAAGATTTGGAAGAAAATAATCACCAGGTCAAGATGGCATCCTAATTCGGTTTAACAAAGAGTGCTCTATGGCACTGGTCCCTTACCTAGCTTGCATTTATCGTGAATCTCTCGCCCAGCACAAAGTCCCAAGCGACTGGAAAAAAGCGAGGGTGACTCCAGTATATCAAAAGTGTAAAAGAACCGACCAGCAAAATTACAGACCAATATCCCTAACTTCTGTTTGGTGCAGAATCTTTGAACATATTCTCGGTTCGAATATAAAAAGACTTCCTTGAGACTGGGAAGCACATGTCCACGAATCAGTATGGTTTTAGAAATCGTCGCTCGCCCGAAGCTTTGCTTGCCCTTTTCTCACATGATATACTGCGAACTATGGATAAAGAGCAACAGGCAGATTCCACATTTCTAGATTTGCGGAAAGCATTTGACACGATGCCTCAATGCAGGCTGTTAACGAAGGTACGAGCAAATGGAATGAGTTCACAAATATGTGAGTGGTTCGAAGACTTCTTAAGTAAAGGACCCAGTGTGTTGTCCTCGACGGTGCATGTTCATCAGAGGCAAGGGTATAGTCAAGAGTGACCCTGGGAAGTGTGATAGGAACGCTGCTGTTCTATAGAGAATACAGATGATTTGGCGGATAGAGTGGACACGAATCTGTGGTTGTTTGCTGATGATGCTGTGTACGGTAAGGTGTCGAAGTTGAGTGTCTGTAGGGAGATACAAGACGACATAGGCAGAATTTCTAGTTGTAGTTATGAATGGCAGCAAGCTGTAAATGAGAAAAAAAGTAAGTTAATGCGGATGAGTAGGAATTACAGACCTGTAATGTTGGGTTACGGTATTACTAGTGTCCTGCTTGACACACTAAAGTCGTTTAAATATCAGAGCATAACGCTGAAAGCGTTATGAGTTGGAGCGAACATGTGAGAATTGTTAGGACTTTGGTAGGGAAGGCGAATGGTCGACTTCGGTTTATTGGAAGTATTTTAGGAAAGAATGGTTCAGCTATAAACCCTAGAGGGAGGGCAACGTTCTTTTCGAGAAACACTATTGAGAAAATTTAGAGGAGCAGCTTGTCAAGCTGACTGCCGAGAGATTCTACTGCCGGTAACAAAATTGTGCGTAAGGACCACGGAGATAAGATACGAAAAATTAGGGTTCACACGGAGTCATCTAGATAACCCGCAAGGTTAGCCGAGAGCGCTAACGCGCTGCTTCCTGGACTCGGGTAGGCGAGCCGGCCCCGGATCGAATCCGCGAGGCGGATTAACGACAACGGCCGGTGTGCCGGCCAGCCTGGATGTGGTTTTTAGGCGGTTTTCCACATCCCCCTAGGTGAATACCGGGCTGGTCCCCACGTCCCGCGTCAGTTACACGGCTCGCAGACATCTGAACACTTTCGCACTATTCCACGGATTACACTAGTCGCAGACAGTTGGAGTACACTAATTCCGTCCCGGGGAGTACGGGGTGACGGCAGGGAGGGCATCCGGCCACCCCTTGCAGTAACATTGACACATCCGATTAACCATGCCGACCCTGCGTATCCGCGGGAAAAAGGCACAAGCAAAAGAAAGAAAGAACGGAGGCATATAGATATCCGTTTTTCCCTCGCCCTACTTGCGAGCTGAACTGTAAAGAAAATGACTAGTAGTGGTACAGGGTACCCTCCGCCATGCACCGTACGGTGACTTGCGGAGTCTCTATGTAGACGTAGGTGTAGAATCTACTGCCGCCAACGTACATTTCGCGTAAGGACGACGGAGATAAGTTAGGGCTCGGGCGGAGGCACATAGACAGTCGCTTTTCGATCGTTCTATCTGCGAGTGGAACATGAAAGGAAATGAATAGTACTGGTGTAGGGCACCATCCGCAAGCGTCGTACTGTGTCTTGAAGGGAAGTATGTAGATTCAGATGTAGATGTAGACGTTCCTCCTCCTTACACGAGACATACCACAGTCTTGTCACAAACAAACAAAATTCAGATGAGATTCCTGAATAATGCTTCCGTATATACAGAATGTAGAAGACGATACTTCCACCTAGCTTGTGTGGCTGACTATTAGCGCATCAAAATAACGTGATGGCAGAAGTAGAGAAGATACAAATTGAAGACTGGCAAGAGCAAGAAAAGAGTTCAATGAAAAGATGACTATGTTAACGTCTATACACATTAAAATATCAGAAAATCTTGCCGGTAATTATATATATTATATTATATATATATATATATATATATATATATATATATATATGTGTGTGTGTGTGTGTGTGTGTGTGTGTGTGTGTTCTATAGGGTGGTGAGGAAGTGAAAAAGAGGGAAATGAAGGCTTGCACATATTCGGAGTGTAGGAGTTATGCAGGTAAGAAAAGACTTGCACAGCATAGACAAGCGTGAACGGCCGCAACAAACCAGTCTTCGGACAGAAGATTAGAACACCCCTTCACAAAATTGCAGTGAATTACCACTACTCTTTGCAACATGACCTTAACTGACATAAAAGGGATTTAACTATTCTTATCTAAACAAAGGGAGAAAAAGTTGTCACCGCGGTCAAAGTGATTTAGTTGTTCTGTGAATTCTTTCATGGAAACAGATCCTTCCAGTGCATACGCAACTTGCGAAAATACGATATTAAGATGTCCATCATTTATATATATTTGCGCGCTTTAATGTATCTGAAGTTTTAATTGATTTAAATATACACCAAAGGTAATCACGTTAATGTCTTGTTCGAGCTCCAAAAACTTAACTGGAAACAGTGATAACGACAAAAAATTTCGTTACAACCTTTCCGTCATAGATACGATAGAAGTCTTTAGTGTTGCGGCATGCCCTACTTCTGCATGCTACGACCGGATAAATTTTCCTGTCGTGGCCAGGTGTGAAATCTTAAGCCTGCTTACGGGTGCTTGTCACGCAATCACGCGAGAACTGAAATCAAGTAGCCTGAAAATAAATGAAGAAAAGGACAGAAATGAAACAGAAAGAGAAAGTCGTCCGACTCGCAATGACAGAACTGTTTGAGCAGTGTCTACTACGCTACATGGTAGCTACATATGCAGGTAATAACATAATTAATAGCAGTTGAATGTACAAGATACTAGAAGCAAAAAAGTCTAGGTAACTATAGGTCCACAAACTAACATTCTGCGAGATACAGTAGTTGCGACTTTGTGCTTACCAGCAGCCACTGACTTTATTCTGTGTAAACGTCATCCCAGTTACGAAAAGGTAATAATATTGTACAACACTGAGGAAAGTTGTTAGGGATACTTTGGCAGAAATGCAGGTTGTCTGAATGAATACGACAACATTAACTTGACTGTACTCGCACTTAAAACAGGTGTTCAAAGTGTCATCCTCGTACCCAGATGCAGGCCTGTACCCGTCACTGTGATGCGTCTCGAATCCTTTCAAAGACGTCTGGATCATTTCGAGATTCTTGACGAGAATCGACAAGTCTCTGCTCTAATTCTTCAAATTAATGTGTTAACTGAAATGGCCCCAGACAGAGAAAGCCATTGGGTTCAGATCACGTGATCTTGAAAGCCACGGGTCAGGTCTTCACCCCATCCATCTTTGCCATATCGGTGCGTTAGACGTCGGCTCACCGTAGCAATAAAATGTGTCGGTGTTCCATGATACATGCACCACAACCTCTGGCGTTGCTCTAAGGTAACATCCTCAAGTAAACTGCAGGGATTATGCTGCAGAAATCGAAGGTCATTCCGTCCACTAAGTTGACATGCTAAACTTGCATAGCTCAATAAGACGATCACCTAATACCTGTAATCACACATTCAATGGGTAACGTCACTGATGTGGAGACTCATGCACAACACATGGGTTGGAGTCTATATGATAATTATACACACCATCACAAGTGAATCCTGCTTCATCCGTAAATTAAATGTTTTAGTCAAACGTTGGGTTGCCTACACCTTGTTGTTGCATCCATTGACAGAACCAGGACCAAAGTTCGCGTCAATAAGGCGATGTCCTCGTTGGAGGAGGTATGGGTACATTGCGTTGCGATACATTAGTCTCCAAACTCTGCTGTGGTTCATTCCAGGAATTTGTGTGGTAGGTGTTCTTGTAGAGGTTGCTGAAGGGTGTTCGACTGTTTCCAGAACCACACCTTCAAGCATAGGTGTAATTCGTGAAAGCCTACTCGCTCCCACAACATGTGCAAAGCTCCCAGTTGCTCGGAAGCTTTGTGCACCCTTGCAAACGATCGACTCTAGCGTGCAGTCTCCCGTGCATTGCCATACATGTAATGCATGTCCGCGTATTCCTTGTCACTGTAACGAGCCATGTTACCACCAACACTCGCGCGACGCAACTGACCCCCCGGCAGGAATTGACATCAGTCTGACAGTATACTGAACTGCTGTATCCATTTTCTTTACAAATACACGTCTCGAAAATGTAAACTAAGGCCACACCATGGACTGGCATGTGGTGTTCAAACAGAAGCATGTCTGTAGTGGCTGGTAATCGCCAATTTGCGGAATTACCTCGTAAGCGGTTCCTTTCCAGATCTATTTACTGAGACTTTTTTTACTTCCGATATCTTCTACTTTGCATAAGTTTACCCCAATAATTACGATACAATATATCTAAAAGTAAAGAAATTTATTTTTTATTCACTCTTGGAACACCTGGGCTATAAGGTCCAGCCACGCATTCTATGTGTTTCACATTACATATAATACGTAAATATATTATAAGGAGTCTTACATTTAGGCGGGATGTAACACAAGTGGACCGTGCCTACCCGTCGTCATCGATTTCGTCCAAATTTGTGGTTCAAATGGCTCTAAGCACTATGGCACTTAACAGCAGAGGTCATCAGTCCCCTAGACTTAGAACTACTTAAACCTAACTAACCTAAGGACATCACACACATCCATGCCCGATGCAGGATTCGAACCTGCGACAGTAGCAGTCCCGCGGTTCCGGACTGAAACGCCTAGAACCGCTCGTCCACCGCGGCCGGCCAAATTTGTGGTATATGCAGAGCGTGGCCTGAAATGAAAGTCACAAAATGGGAACTACAGCGTTTAAAAGAAATAGGATATTCGGCACGAGTCAGGTGATGCTTAAGTAATTCATATTAGCTTAGTATCCAGGCAGAGTTTGTCGCAGCGGAAAGGGTGCAGACCGGTCAGCCGTACGAGGAACGTTTTCAGATTTTCAGTTTCTACGTTCCTTACATTAGAAATAAACAAAAAATTAAAGAAGTGACCCCTATTATTGTTGTTATTTTGTACTTAATAAAACGTTCATCATCGTGATCAAATGTAACAGTTCGCTGTTATTACTGATTAGTGCGGAAGTTGTTTACCATCAACAGAAACATGTTTTATATAAACTCAACGAAGTATTGAGGTGATGTCAGATACGTATTTGTTTCGTGTTGTCTTTTTAATTTTACCATTTTTGAGGATATTGCATTTTGGAGCGCTATTTGATAGATCTGTATTTTTTGGGTTTTTTTTTTCACTAAGACATCCCTCTGTTTCACATTACAAATCAACAGCTTTCGAATAAAACCTCAATTTAACATTGAAAATTTCAGTGCTGCTATAAATACTGATAGTTTTTAAGCAACAGACCGGAGGATACCTATGTAGGACAGAAATGGTCCTTATGTTACACTGTCCTTTATATACTCTCACTCTGTTTCTAGACGGCTCATCGCATCCAGTTTCTAGGGGAAGCTAGTAAGGTACTGATCGTATATGCAGAGAAATGACCTCTAATCGTGGGGAATAGCAAAAATCGTCTTCTACAACCTTGATACATAGACAGTCTGTGGCAGTACGCTTTCTCATGAGTGCTAAGTCACGTAAACAGATCTGTTCCGCGCTCCTTTCATTCGGGTTACCTACCTGATTCCACTACGAGACACATTTACACCACTGTCGGCGAAGAAAGCGATGTTGCGAAATCCGGATCAATCATCTACACTGCTGTATGAGTGAAACAGTTTTTGCTGCGAGTCACCAGCTTCGCCTAAAGCCGCGATGCAAGGTTACCTAGACCCTATTCTGGCAAACCTGATCACCGACCTGGGGTGCTTCTATCAGAAGTTCTGTCTAGTTCTGTCTAGTGAATGGGTTGGGTTGTTTGTGGGAAGAGACCAAACTGCGAGGTCATCGGTCTCATCGGATCAGGGAAGGACGGGGAAGGAAGTCGGCCGTGCCCTTTCAGAGGAACCATCCCGGCATTTGCCTGGTGCGATTTAGGGAAATCACGGAAAACCTAAATCAGGATGGCCGGACGCGGGATTGAACCGTCGTCCTTCCGAATGCGAGTCCAATGTGCTAACCACTGCGCCACCTCGCTCGGTTCTAGTGAATGAACTGTTCCAAATCTCAGTAAGAAATCCACATCAAGCATATGGCAAAGCAGTGTTCTACACCGCCGGCCTACAAAAGGATCCAATATTTTCGAAAGTGTCCTTAATGCGAGAGGAATTAGCGACTACGACAGGGATCAGAAAAGGTGGAACGGTTATTAAGAAAGTTAGGACAGTAAATGGGTTTTATCCAACTGATAGACACTTATGATCAACTTATTTAAAAGGCGAACTGAGATCTTTAGTTCAGGAGTGGCAAACGCAGAAGAATTGTGGTTAATGTTCTCAAATATAGGATCGAGCAACTTTTAAATGGTTAATATGTTAACATATTCAATTGGCAGTAGGCGGTTTTTGTTTCATATTAACATCTATTAAAGACAGACAAACTGCTTGAAACGATTTGGATAGATGCGGCCAAAGATGCCTATTTAATACTAATCTCTTTCTCCCTTTTGCTTTTTTGGATAGATGACAATGAAAATTGTACACATTACACCTAGGATCATACTTTACACGATACCATACGTTGAAGATTGCTTGCATTTAAGCTGTATTTAACAAAATGTTACAAATGAAGGTGCGGTAAACATCCTGTTGTTATTGGGCAAAATTCCACACAAAAATAAATTATTATAACAGACTAAGGGAGAATTATAGTTTTGTCAGGTTCTACCATTATTAAGTCATATAATGTTTTATTATATCAAAATCATCACCACATTACAATCACCAACATCACTGTATCCATCATCATGTTCGTATTAGAAATCAAAACATGACACTAAAATATCCCTAATTTAAATAGAAAACATTTTTAATCACGTAAAGACGTTGTGTTATTATTATTTGGCCTTTTCTTGCCACACTTCTCTTCAGTTTTTGCGGTAGAGTCTGTATTCTTGTTCCGCCTTCAATATAGACTCGATGGAGAGGAAAATTATATTTAGATTATGAAGTTTCTACGTTGCTGAAAAAAAGTTCCATTTGTGCTTCACTGAACCTCATTACCCTTCGGATACTGACTTTCTCTGGTTGCCTCAAACTTAAATTATGACGAGCGAAGAATGAGTGAGCACAGTACTCACTGGCCACTTGGGTTTCTTTATTAAACGTGTGGTTTGAGCCATTACTTTCGGAAACTGATCTGCTAAATGCCGGAAGTATTGAAATGTAAGGCCAAAGTATAGAATCCAGATTGGTGCAGTGCTCCGTCAATTTAGTTTCCTCTGTTCCAGAAAATACTCTCTTGAAACGCCCCAATGATGCAACTCCATAGGCTGCTTTGTCTTTTACGTAATGTGGACTCATTGCTTCCAAGCCTTTTAGCTGCATTTCTACTGGAAGAACCATATTCTGTTAGCTTCTTGACCTACTCTAATACTATAATCTTTTAGAAGACAACGGAATGGAGGACGTTTTTCTGTCGTAGTTTTTGTAACTTGGAGTTGTACAAGTCTTATTAATACTGAATCAGTCGATGTGAAATAGTGAACTACAAATTAAGGTCCGTTAAACATTTTAAATGAGCCTAAGCGTTCAGTATAAAAACCGGAGAAAGAAAAGACAGACGTTTTGGGGCAAATAAACGCTTGCAACTAGTATGTAGGTCCTTTGCCCCGTTGCTCTGAACTTCTGGTATAAGCTGCCATATGTAGCAACTCGTAAAACCAACAACTCAAATCGTGAGTTAGGTTATGTACTTACATACGAGATATTGGTAATTCTTTGCGATTTTATTATAGCAGACAGACGGCCAACAATAACATGGTAAATACTATGATCCAGTTCCAAAAAACTAATCCACCTCATATCTCGAAAGCTTGAAAGCGCAAACCATTAACACGACACACCCAATTCTTCCAGCATAAAAGCTCTCAACTGAAGATGCACATCATCATCTTGATGTTGAAGCTCTTTTGTCTGTGTTTGCTTTAACAATAACATATGAGTTTGAGTGGGATCCGCCTTTAGCAAAACACTATTTTGTTTTTGTCCCGGACATGTTTCACTGCAGTAGCAGCATCATCAGAGATTTTTTTTATTGTTATGGCTTCTTACACATGGTGTGGTTTTACTGCTGTATTACGTTTTTATAGTGTCTGTTTTTCTTTTTCTTTACAGTTTGTCACCTGCAAGGTTTCTTTTTGCGTCATCTTCTTCATTGTCAAGTTCAGTGTTTTGAGTTGTCACTGTCACCGTCACTATCACAGTGATGATGCTGCAACTGCAGTGAAACATGTCTAGGACAAAAACAAAGTAGTGTTTTGCTAAAGGCGGACCCCACTCAAAATCATATGTTATTGTAGATACAGGACTGCCTCACTACACTCACAAGTAGGAAAAAAAGAAAGAACTTTGGCCCATGCGCACCTCTGCCCCTGCCTAGTCTACTACTGTGATAAGGACTGTGATGTCGTTTAAGGAAAGTGTAGCAGCAAGCGATGAGCTAAGCAAGGGGACTTATCTCAAACTAATTCGAGAAACATCTCCTATATGCAGTTCAACGTTCTGTACAATTGGGAGATTTTTGCAGCTGCGGCAAGAGATTAAAAACATCATTAACCGGTACGATGGTGCATCACTCATGTTAACAGCTACATATGTCGTAGATCTGGTAGATGGTTCGTCATTCTGCGGTCTACAGAAGTCAGTACTCGTGAAATTTTGATAGAAAAACGCACAGGAAGCAGTAAAGTAATCCCAATAACTATTATATTGAATACCAAAACGTCTGGCACGTACACAGTTCAGATTACTGGAGCGAATCTGAAGAATAATATCATAACAGAAATCAAAAAGTACTTACTACCAATGGAATATGTTAATATATCAGCCATATCAACGTTGTTCGATCCTAGATTCAAGAACATACACGATCAAAAGTCCCTTAGTATGTTCGACAATCAAAACCATTAAGAATTCGCTTGTAACTCTTGGAACGACTGTAAGTGAGGATGGACAACATGTTGATACATTGCAGGGAAACATAGAAACCAAATATGTTTTATAGAGTGAATATTACAGAATAGCACAAGAAAAGAATAATTTGCAAACTGGAGCAGAAACGGATCAGCTATCATAGTTCCGTTATTATCTGAAAAATCACCGTATAGATATTAAATGAGATCTACGACATCAACATCAACGTAACTAGAAGCACGGAATCACATCACGGGTACAACTTTCCCAAAGCTAAAAAAAGCTGCACTGAAGTATTTGAGCTGTAAGGCGAAAGAAGATCCTGAGCACAATGGAAAGCATTTTTTGTAAACAATATCATTAGATAATAAACCAGTGAAAGAATAAAGTAATGGGATGCCCCACTGTAGAGAAGTGCGAACCTTTAAGAATAAGTCTTGGAAGAGAAGAACTTGAGGTGACAGAGAAATTTACGTATTTGGAAATAGGATCAAAACGGATGGTAGAAACCGGAAAGAAATTATGAGCAGAATACAGCAGGCTAAAATTGCATTTAATATGACGAAGACATCACTAATCAGAAAGAACACCAGTCGGGAAATAAAGCATTTGTTTGGCGTGTGGCCCTATAAGGGTGTGAAAGTTGGAAAATAAGAGAGAAGATTGCTAGAAGTGCAGGAAATTTGGTGCTACAAAAGTATGAAGAAGATCAATTGGAGAGACGGAGTTTCCAATGAAGAAAGCTGGCCGGAGTGGCCGAGCGGTTAAAGGCGCTACAGTCTGGAACCGCACGACCGCTACGGTCGCAGGTTCGAATCCTGCCTCGGGCATGGATGTGTGTGATGTTCTTAGGTTAGTTAGGTTTAAGTAGTTCTAAGTTCTAGGGGACTTATGACTGCAGCAGTTGAGTCCCATAGTGCTCAGAGCCCTTTTTTTTCCAATGAAGAAGGGCTAAGAAGAGTACAGGAAATCATATCTCCGTGGAGGCACATCTAAACAAGAAGAGTCAGACTCGTAGAAAACATCTGAAGACACAACAACATCATTGGAACAACAGCTGAAGGAACTAATGTGAGAAGGAAGCGCTGGTGAGACCAACGATGTCATATATACAGAAGGTTATAAATTATGGGGAGTGAACTACATACGCGGAAATGAAGAGGAAGGCAAACAGAAGAGGAGAATGACTTACTGCTGGAAGCAAATCTCAGGGCTGAAGACTAAAGAGAAGAGAGAGATAGCCCCGACGTCAGCTTCTGAAAGCCTTTTCTCAGAAGCAGCATATGCTTTCTGTCAACATCGCAACAGACTTAAAAGAGAAAGCAGAAATGTTAATTTTACAGTCTGTATACAAAAGTTGGGGATAGGTAGTGTTAATTATTGCTCCATTTAGTGATTAATATTTGTAATATTAGATGTTGCTTCTCACGCTATTTTATAAAGCGTTTATTAACGAATCTGTCAATAGTTGCCGTACTTACATTTGGCGACAAGTTTCAAATATTGCAGGTTCATTTTCAAGCCTAGCCTATTGAGGTTGCACCGAAAGTTCTGATCTTAATAATGAACATCAAAGGGGCGGCAAAAGCTTTATAAAACAAGTGCCTTTTAGCAAGTCAAAATTGATTTAATTTGCTAAGAGGCACGTGTGGATTGTAACGTTCGTTCTGCAAATGCACTATGTGATTAAACGTCCCCGGACACCTCCAAAAACATACGTTTTTCATATTAGGTGCATTGTGCAGCCACCTACTACCAGGTACTCCATATCAGCGGCCTCAGTAGTCATTAACATCGTGAGAGAGCAGAATGGGGCGCTCCGTGGAACTCACGGACTTCGAACGTGGTCAGGTGATGGGGTGTCACTTGTGCCATACGTCTGTACGCGATACTTCCACACTCGTAAACATCCCTAGGTCCACTGTTTCTGATGTGGTAGTGAAGTGGAAACATGAAGGGACACGTACAGCACAAAAGCGTTCAGGTCGACCTCGTCTGTAGACTGACAGAAATCGCCGACTTTTAAAGATGGTCGTAATATGTAATAGGCAGACATCTGTCCAGACTATCACACACGAATTTCAAACTGCATCAGGATCCATTGCAAGTACTATGACAGTTAGGCGGGAGGTGAGAAAACTTGGATTTCATGGTCGAGCGGCTGCTCATAAGCCACACATCACGCCGGTAAAAGCCTAACGACGCGTCGCTTGGTCTAAAGAGCCTAAACATTGGACGATTGAACAGTGGAAAAACGTTGTCTAGAGTGACGAATCACGGTACACAATATGGCGATACAAAGGCAGGCTGTGGGTATAGCGAATGCCCGGTGAACGTCATCTGCCAGCGTGTGTAGTACCAACAGTAAAATTCGGAGGCAGTGGCGTTAGGGTGCGGTCGTGTTTTTCAAAGAGAGGGCTGGAACCCCTTGTTGTTTTGCGTGGCATTATCACAGCACAGGCCTACATTGATGTTTTAAGCAGGTTATTGCTTCCCATTGTTGAAGAACAATTCGGAAATGGCGATTGCATCGAAATGATTCAAATGGCTCTGAGCACTATGGGACTTAACGTCTGAGGTCATCAGAACTTAGAACTACTTAAAACTAACTAAGCTAAGGACATCACACACATCCACGCCCGAGGCAGGAATCGAACCTGCGGCCGTAGCAGGCGCGCGGTCCTACACTGAAGCGCCTAGAACCGCTCGGCCACAGTGGCCGGTCATTTATGTTTTAAGCACCTTCTTGCTTCCCACTGTTGAAGAACAATTCGGGGATGACGATTGCATATTTCAACACGATCGAGCGCTTGTTCATAACGCATGGCCTGTGGCGGAGTGGTTACACGACAATAACATCCCTGTAATGGACTGGCCTGCACAGAGTAGTGACCTCAATCCAATAGAACACCCTTGGGATGTTTTGAAACGCCGACTTCGTTCCAGGCCTCATCGACCGACTTCGATACCTCCCCTCAGTGTAGCACTCCGTGAAGAATGGGCTGCCATTTCCCAAGAACCCTTCCTGTACTTGACTGAGCGTATGCCTGCGAGAGTGCAAGCTGTCATCAAGGCTAAGGGTGGGCCAACACCATACTGAATTCCAGGATTACCGATGGAGGGCGCCACGAACTTGTAAATCATTTTCAGCCAGGTGTCCGGAAACTTTTGATCATATGGTGTATTTTATAAAGCTTCTGTTGGATTGACACTTTAATGTTCATTATTAATATCAGGCACACTCACAAGGGGAAGGCCTCCGACACGGCCAACCCATTCGGCTCTAATTTGACAGG
The DNA here is from genome assembly GCF_023864275.1 of Schistocerca cancellata. Taxonomy (NCBI): domain Eukaryota; kingdom Metazoa; phylum Arthropoda; class Insecta; order Orthoptera; family Acrididae; genus Schistocerca; species Schistocerca cancellata. Next base: position 1,123,841,818 of record NC_064626.1, read on the forward strand.
TCGCTTGTGTACAACCTAAAACGAAAGACTCTAAGATATTTTGGGTCAACACCCACGCGGTTTTGAGAAAATCACCCCTGAAGGTTATGACGATCAATCGACTCAAAATTAAGGGGATCGATAGATAATTGTAAATAGAGCGTTTTGCATCATCAGGTATGGGATCCGCAAACGCAAACTTTCCCAGAAATCGAGATAAGAAACTTTCACAACTGCCGCTTCTGAACCCACATGGTAAACGCTTTTCGCCGACAGCACCGATAGCGCAACGGCCAAGGTAAAGCCGGCACGGTAGCTCAATGTGTTCGGTCAGAGAGCTACTTGGTCTCTGCAATAAAAAAAAATTGAGTGAAAGGATCAACATACGAACCTGAACGGATGTCATGTGACTTCTGCAACGACCAAACCCAACGATCAACAACAAACAAAATGGAAAAAAAAGAAAAAGAAAAACGTATCTGTCTGGGAATCGGAAAACCCGGGTTAGAATCTCGAAGAAACCTAGCGGATGTTATTCTTTTCGCCGGCCGAGGTGGCCGAGCGGTTCTAGGCGCTACAGCCTGGAACCGCGCGACCGCTACGGTCGCAGGTTCGAATCCTGCCTCGGGCATGGGTGTGTGTGAAGTCCTTAGGTTAGTTAGGTTTAAGTAGTTCTAAGTTCTAGGGGACTGATGACCTCAGAAGTTAAGTCCCATAGTGCTCAGAGCCGTTTTTTTGTTATTATTTTCCTTTGCGTTTTTCCATATCTCAATTGATAGGGATGGGAGGGTTATTTGCCTACCTTATTATTATCATTCCTTATTAATTTACTTACCTTTTTTAGCCTCCTATCACTAGCAATTGAGATATGGAAAAATAAAAATGAAAAGAAGAACGTACGTTTCTTCGAGATTCGAACCAGGGTTCTCCGATTCCCAATCAGGTACCTTGGCCGTTGCGCATTCGGTGCTGTCGGCGAGAAGAGTTTACCATGTGGATACAGAAGCGTAGGTATAAGAGCTTCTTACCTCGATTTCTGGAAAAGTATGCGTTTTCGGACCCCATACCTGATGATGAAAAATGCTCTATTTACAATTATCTATCGATCCCGCCAATTTTGAGTCGATTGCTCGTCATAACATTTAGGGGTTATTTTATAAAAAAAGCGGTGGTGTTGACCCAAAATATCTTAGCTTCCTTCGTTTTAGGTTGTAAACAAGCGACCTGCCAAATTTGAGCGGAATCGGTTGGCCGTGTCTGAGGCCTTTCCCTTGTCAGTGTAGGCCTGAAGATGGACCTGTAAGGTTTGAAATTAATTGTCAAATGTACACTACTCGCCATTAAAATTGCTACACCACGAAGAAGACGTGCTACAGACGCGAAATTTAACCGACAGGAAGAAGATGCTGTGATGTGCGAACGATTAGTTTTTCGGAGCATTCACACAAGGTTGGCGCCGGTGGCGACACCTACAACGTGCTGACATGAGGAAAGTATCCAACCGATTTCTCATACACAAACAGCAGTTGACCGGCGTTGCCTGGTAAAACGCTGTTTTGATGCCTCGTGTAAGGAGGAGAAATGCGTACCATCACGTTTCCGACTTTGATAAAGGTCGGATTGTAGACTATCGCGATTGCGGTTTATCGTATCGCGACATTGCTGCTCGCGTTGGTCGAGATCCAATGACTGTCATCAGAATTGGAATCGGTGGATTCGGGAGGGTAATACGGAACGCCGTGCTGGATCCCAACGGCCTCGTATCACTAGCAGTCGAGATGACAGGCATCTTATCCGTATGGCTGTAACGGATCGTGGAGCCACGTCTCGATCCCTGAGTCAACAGATGGGGACGTTTGCAAGACAACAACCATCTGCACGAACACTTCGACAACGTTTGCAGCAGCATGGACTATCAGCTCGGAGATCATGGCTCCGGTTACCCTTGAGACTGCATCACAGACAGGAGCGCCTGCAATGGAGTACTCAACGACGAACCTGGGTGCACGAATGGCAAAACATCACTTTTTCGGATGAATCCAGGTTCTGATTACAGCATCTTGATGGTCGCATACGTGTTTGGCGACATCGCGGTGAACGCACATTGGAAGCGTGTATTCGTCATCGCCATACTGGCGTATCACCTGGCGTGATGGTATGGGATGCCATTGGTTACACTTCGCGGTCACCTCTTGTTCGCATTGACGGCACTCTGAACAGTGGACGTTACATTTCAGATGTGTTACGACCCGTTGCTCTACCCTTCATTCGATCCCTGCGAAACCCTACATTTCAGCAGGATAATGCACGACCGCATGTTGCAGGTCCTGTACGGGCCTTTCTGGATACAGAAAATGTTCGACTGCTGCCCTGCCCAGCACATTCTCCAGATCTCTCACCGGTCAATGGTGGCCGAGCAACTGGCTCGTCAGAATACGCCAGTCACTACTCTTGATGACCTGTGGTATCGTGTTGAAGCTGCATGGGCAGCTGTACCTGTACACGCCATCCAAGCTCTGTTTGACTCAATACCCAGGCGTATCAAGGCCGTTATTACGGCCAGAGGTGGTTGTTGTGGATACTGATTTCTCAGGATCTATTCACCCAAATTGCACGAAAATGTAATCACATATCAGTTCTAGTATAATATATTTGTCGAATGAATACTCGCTTATCATCTGCATTTCTTCTTGGTGCAGCAATTTTAATGGCCAGTAGTGTAAATACTGCAGCAACTGTGACAGCTTCGCTAAAAACGCTTAATGATATTTAATGACGCTGTTGGTCCCCTGTCAACAAGATGTTGCAAGTGAAAAATTTTGCGCCGTTGTATAAGCCCATCATTTAGCATCGAGCTTAAAAGCATCGATATTTTTGGGTGAATCGGTCATTTATGTTTAGTCGTCGATTATGAGATGATAATGAGCGTCGGTGATTTCCCGACGCCGCACAGCCCTCGCGCGAAGTGCTGGCAGGTAGCGGTACTCACCCTGGAGATCCTGAGCGGCTGTCCAGTGTCGGCGCCTCCGTGCATCCGGAACCCCCACGGCGAGCCGCCGTCCAGCACCACCTCTCGCGTGCTCATCGTCGCATGCCTTCTTCACTGCAGAGGACGCACCACACTTCTCTTCTCCGGCACACTCGCGCGCACACACACCCGCGTCCGCGGCACTGCCTATTTATCGATTGTCGATCGCTCCTCCGCGACTGCACGCCAGCTAGATCGCCAGAGGCACTGGACACCGTCTACTGCCCACCGGCCGCCGGCGGCTGCTGCTCCCCCACCACCGGCCACACCTCACCGGGCACTGCTATTTCGGCGTAGACAGTGGCCACTCTATGTTTAAACTGGCACTGCTGCCAACTTGCGCGGGCCGGCTTATCGCCGTTGCCGCTGCTGCCTTGACCCAGTGCTGTCTCTTATCGCGTAGCCGGCAAGGTCGCTGCGCTCTGACCACGCTGCACCGGCGCAGCTGTCGGAGACGGTCGCCGGCCGTGTGAGCGGACCCTCCGGTGTTCTACTGGCGGATCCCCCGTCGCGTTGCGGTGGCAGCACTGTCGCAGCACTGCCGCAGGGGACCAATGCGCTGTCGCCGCCGGCGTCGGCGGCTAACTTCAAACGTTACACTCCGCTCTGACGTCGGGAGAAATCCAAACTCCTTCAAATGCCGACTGCTCATAAGTAAACTTGCTCTCACATCATCTTCAAGCACTCAAAAGTGACACACTGCGGTCGCCTCGGGATATCCACCTTTTTCAGATATCGACGGTTCAGGAATCACTTTTCTCCCGCATCATCTTCGTGTAGTCGAAAGTCGCAACATAGCCTGATCTCAGAAAGAAACCGAACTTATTCACGCACGAACTGTTATCTATCCATTCGCTCCTTCTGTACGCTCTTAAATTGATTAAATCGCCCTATTTACACCGAAAGACGTGAACGGAGTTCGGACAACAGAGGGCAGTCTCTATCATATCAGTCTCCTCGTCGGGGAAACGAAGCGTGTTTACAATCTGACAGCTAATATTCTCTCTAATCGCAAATGTCTCTGTGGCTTCCTAACGAAAAAGTTTTACGGTGGGATACCTAAACATTACGAACAACACAACTAAGTGTGTTATAAATCTACTGTTTTGTCCAGTTCTCCCAAATACCGATCTGTATTACAGTCGATAGAAACAAACCCTTCTGTAGTCTTTTGAAGATCTCAAGACACTTCGCACCACAATGTCTAGTTCTAAATTCACAGGCACGAGGAATATCCTGTTTGCCGATCCTCGTGCAGCACACCCACGTAGGTTACGACAGATCTCAACACTTCTTTGAACAACAACACAGTACAGTTCAAATGTCTCGACCAGTCAGCGAACTGAAGTTTTTTTTTTTTCTAAAAATTTCTTATTCAGTCTTCAGCTGACTGATTTTATAGACAGGAAGGATTGCACACACGTCACACAGCAGTAGCCGGCAGCCTTATACTCCCAATGGAGAAAAGTCTTGTGTAGACAACAGCAAATACTATAGCCTTAACCTATCACTCTTCCACAGCTGGTGGAATCACAAATCACGCGTCAGGAAATCACGTTTAGCTCGTAGTTTGTCTTCTTACTGCGGATGGATTTTCGTCTAAAACAGCTGATATCAATGATCGATTCAGGTCATTCACTGCAGTATTGGCCTCGAACCGAATGTGTTTACTTTTACTGAGAGGACCACTAGAGCGCCTCGTAGGAATATTCGAGTCAAATAGTTCTTCGCCCAGACAATAATGTGTTTACTAGGAGCACAGAACGCATACGAAACACCGTAATATTTCAGTCACCCCATACAAGGAGTCTCAGTTCACCAACGTGTTACTTTCGTCATTAGAGGACACTTCCAAAGTACAATATTGCCGTAAGGTTGATGTAATGGAAATGACGTCTACAAGAGATATCTGGGCACTGGAATGTTTGAACCCACAACAGGTATCAGCAGCAAAGTGGACACTTCCAAATTACAGCCACTGCCAGTAAGACACAGTAAGACCGAAGAAAACAGACACGAATCAACAGTTAACGATGCACAGTTCCAGAGGCGCAGCCACGTAGAGCTGAATAGACGAATCTCTTCTACGAAACTGTCATTACCCTTTCCTTAGTGCGTAACACCAACTGGCTGTTGACGATCTGCGGTGAAATTCTCATTGTTGCTGTTGGAGTCCACCTGAAAGGTTGTTCACCGAATCTTCCTCGCCATTTCGCGCACGGATGAGTCCTCGCGAGTGCGACCGTAGGCAACGCCCCATGTTGGGAGGAACTTGGTACGCAGCAGCGGCCGTATCGCAGACGCGGCGTCGCGTGTTCCGTGTCGCCTGCGAGCGCGGCAACCCCGCAGCCTCCCACCTGCAGACTGCTTCGTCGTCGGCGTCGGCGCCCGGGCAGCGCCGCATGCCGTGGCGACGCCGGCGACGCCGGAGCCGCCTAGCGGCGGCGGCGCGCGGCGCGACCATCGATCGGCGCGCCGGTACTGACTCACGCCCCGTAGCTGCAGACGGCCGTCGGCTGCCGCACCAGAAGAGGCCGCCGAGCGGCGCAGTCTCCCACTGGCGCCCGTTCCACGTGCCGCCGTTTCGAACCGCTCTGTGCCGTGGCTACCGTTTGGCTTATCACACTTTCCGCCTAACTGCTGGATCCGATAGCTTATTGCTGCCTTGTCTGATTTCATTGCCGTAAAAGACATTCGCGAAAATAGTACCGTTTATTTACTTCTTTCACATCAGGATAACCGTGCGTGTTAAAGTGCCGCTCCCGGGACAGGGAAGTGCGCCGGCCCAGTTTCGAATCCGCCTGGCGGGTTAACGACGGGAGTCGTTGTGATGGCCAGCCTGGATCTGGTTTTCAGGCGGTTTCACACATCCCAATGGGTGAATACTGGGCTAAAGCCCCGATTCCACTTGGACGATTCGCAGACGCTTAGAAAATATCGCTCACCTTCGCGTGAATAACATTACAAGCAGGCAGTGCACGTATTCCATTCCGAGATTTTTATTTATTTTTATTCATTTATTTATTTCTCAAGTAAAGACCTGCTGCCTATTATTACACAGCAGGTCGTACATTTTGTGATTTTACGTGTTCTCTCATACAAATTCAGTTTTATTACTAGTACATTTCTTTTTATTTATGGAAAATTTTACGAATATATATAGAGGGTGGTCCATTGATAGTGACGAGGCAAAATATCCCACGAAATAAGCATCAAACGAAGCAACTACAAAGAACGAAACTCGTCTAGCTTGAAGGGGGAAATCACATGGTGCTATGGTTGGCCCGCTAGATGGCGCCGCCATGGGTCAAACGGATAAAAACTGCGTTTTTTTTAAACAGGAACCCCATTTTTATTACATATTCGTGTAGAACCTAAAGAAATATGAATTTTTAGTTGGACCACTTTTTTCACTTTGTGATAGATGGCGCTGTAATAGTCACAAACGTATAAGTACGTGGTATCACGTAACATTCCGCCAGTGCGGACGGTATTTGTTTCGTGATACATTACCCGTGTTAACATGCACCGTTTACCAATTGCGGAAAAGGTCGATATCGTGTTGATGTATGGCTATTGTGATCAAAATGCCCAACGGACGTGTGCTATGTATACTGCTCGGTATCCTGGACCACATCATCCAAGTGTCCGGACCGTTCGCCGGATAGTTACGTTATTTAAAGGAACAGGAAGTGTTCAGTTACATGTGAAACGTCGCCCACGACCTGCAACAAATGATGATGCCCAAGTAGGTGTTTTAGCTGCTGTCGCGGCTAATCCGCACATCAGTAGCAGACAAATTGCGCTAGAATCGGGAATCTCAAAAATGTCGGTGTTGAGAATGCTACATAAACATCGATTGCGTCCGTACCATATTTCTATGCACCAGGAATTGCATGGCGACGACTTTGAACGTCGTGTACAGTTCTGCCACTGGGCACAAGAGAAATTAAGGGACGATGACAGATTTTTCGCACGTCTTCTATTTACCGACGAAGCTTCGTTCACCAACAGCAGTAACGTAAACCGGCATAATATGCACTACTGGTCAACGGAAAATTCACGATGGCTGCGACACTTTTTTTTTTCACTAGCTGCTTATATTTTATGACCCACCGTCTAATTTCTTATGGTGGGTCGTATGTTGCCACACAGCCGCTGTGACTGGGTCTGGGCTCCGGAGTGACTGAAAGTAACACCACACCGGCTCCCGTCCCCACTCACCCCGTTGCCCGTGTCCCGCCACGTGGAGGCGGGCTCTATTTGTTAACATCCATTTGAGATTCTTTTTGTGCAGCATTAGAAAAATTATAACTAATACAAAATCAAGTGAGATATTAATAAACAAAAAGAAAATAAATGTTTAGAAAGAAGGAAGGAAGAGAATTGAATAGAGAAGGGATAGGTATAATATTGCCCGTAACCTGGTTGTGGGCGGCGGCCCAGGTCTTGGAATGATCCTCAAGACGCTGGCCGTCGCTCACCATGCCTTTAACATCTACCATTCTAAAAACTAACTTAACTAGAAGAGATTAGGGTTGCGCGTAATTGTAGAGAGGATTTCCTTTGTAGTTGTAGTTTTTCATTGTTGTACAGTAAAACACTTGTGGCATGCATGTAGATTTGCACCAAGTATTTCGCAGCTGCGCTTGCAATTAACTAGATATTATTTTCAGTGCTATGTTAATGTGTTTTCTTATTTTGCTCTTCAAATTGTGCTTTTCTGTGTTGTCGTGTGAAATATTGTGACAATAATGGCGTGTGAAAAACGTAATACTAGGCTCCAAAGTAAACTGAGAAATGACAGTGAAGACGAAAGCAGTGTGTTAGCGCCTCCGTATAATGAATTAACTAATGTTCAAACTAGTAATTTGGTAATTGTGCATAGGGAAATGGAGCGGGCTGCAAATAATGGTGTAGGCAGTGAAACAATTAGTGAACAGGGAAGCATTATCGATCGATCGGTCGGCAAAAGCTTGCCTCAGGCATCCGAAATGACAGGACACAATCTGGCAAATACTGTAGATTCAGGTTTTGGGGCCTCACCGTTTTCTCAAATAAGTCAAAACACATTTTCTGCTTGTCAAAATGTGAATGCTGCCGGTGCAAATGCACTGCCGAAATGCATAGAGGAACAGATTCCAGACACTAATACATTATTACTGCAATTAATGCAGCAAATGAAACAAAATCAGAGACAAACACAGCAACAGTTAGACACAATGGAACAAAATCTTCAAAAGTTAGACACAATGGAACAAAATCTTCAAAAGTTAGACACGATGGAAGAAAATCTTCAAAAGTTAGACACACTGGAACAACACCAGAGACAAACACAGCAACAGTTAGACGCAATGGAACAAAAGCTTCAAAAGTTAGACTCAGTGGAACATAAGCTTGAACAAACACGTGAAGATTTAACTACTGAGTTACATAACATTGAATCGAAATGTCAAAAAGTCTGTAATGACGTAAAAACACAGATTTGTGAGCATTTTCAACCTATTTTTTCGCGGCATGAAAATGCATTACAGAATCACGAAGCAGCCATAAAAGAACTGCAAACTATTGTTCATGAAAATCATTAGACCTTGCAAGCTAAAATTGCCTTAGTTGCATCTACCGATTCGGTTATGCAACTTGCAAAAACTCTGGAAAACTTAAAGGACACAGTAGATACTCTGAAAATTGGTTCAGAAAGACACATGGAGGAAATTAGTTCATTATCAGAGAAAGTAGTTGAACTTTCGGATCAGCTAAATAATTTATCTACGAAGGTAGATGATAATCTGAATGGCACAAAACCGGTAGTCTTTAATTACACAGAAGAGTGCGAACAAATTAGGAAATTCAAACAAAATCAGAATCAAATAAATACGCAACACCAAAGAGAAATCCAGAAAGTACAAGATCAGCTGACACAGGTAATACAAGAATTACGTATTTCAGAGGACACTCGCGCCCCAATACGGGAAGAGGGACATAGAAATACGGAACAGCCACTAAATAATAACACAGCGCATTTCGGAAATTATGAAATAAATTGGCAAGGTGCACCAAATTTTGAAATGGAACCGCCGAAACGACGTAACAATGACCGATATGCGACTCGCCGACATGATGATTTTGACTATAAGCTGTTCATTACTACGCGTAAATTCAAAACATTTAAGAATTCTGGCAACGACAGTCATCCACAAGCGTGGCTCCATCAATTCTCTCATTGTTTTCCTCCCAACTGGTCATTAGAGCACAGATTAGAATTTATGTGTGGCTATTTAGAGAATGAACCAGCTGTAAGAATGCGATCGGTCATTCACGATTGTCACAGTGAAGGAGAGTTTTACCATGCCTTCCTCTCAGCATATTGGTCTCAAACTACACAAGACCGAGTAAAACATAGCATCATAATGATGAAACATTTCGAACAATCTGAGTTTTCCAGCCTTGTGAAATATTTTGAAGACATGTTGCACAAGAATCAGTACCTGTCAAACCCATACAGAACTCATCCGCATTTGCTTAATCAAATTACCTGAACATTTACGACATATTATTTTGGCAGGACGTTGCAAAGACGACATTGAAGCTTTTCAGGGACTCTTACAAGAATTAGAAATTGACACTGACAATCACGGAACTCGAAAACAGGAACACAACAATTACAGGTCACATCCGTCACAATTCCACGATGACAGAAATAATAAATGGACACAACAAGGCTATACTTACAACGCAAACCGTGACCAAAACAGACACCACACGTATGACAACCGTTGGCAGAGAAAAAATAGTTACAGAGAAAGATCACATTTCCGTAGTAATGAGTATGATAGAGAGAAACATAGAAACAGACAATATGGGAACCAAAATAATTATTATCAAGGGAGACAGAATAACTTTAGACGCAATGGTCCAGCGCGCAGTTGCGATTCAGGGAGAAATTCTCCATCACGTGACCGACAAGAAAGAAACTATGGAATCTACCGACATGACGACAGACGATACGACCGTAACGACAGACCTGAATTGCATCAGAACTGGCGAGATTCAAACAGAGCAGGGCACTCTCGACAAGGTGAATTTGTAGAAGTTAGGTCTCCTAATCCCAGTAACAGACGACTCGCACCGCAGGCAGCCACGTGCGCCCGCTGGCTCAGGGAAAAATAACATAGACGCTAACCTTGAGAAAAATTCCAGTATTCCAGTATTCTTTACCGACGTATACCACATGATAATTACGTTGAAGTTGAAACTCTGCATACTAGGAAGAGTAAACGTTTACACCACATTTCACATGTAAAACCGTTTATTGAAAGATAATCTGCTTTTTAACTTTGTCTTTGCCACAAAACTTTTCACTTCATATTTCTAGTATGCATTGTAAGACTTAAAAACTGTTACCATGCAACAATGTTTGAAGTTAAATATCCAGTCATGAACCAAGAGAACTTATTTAAACAGAAATTACGAAAGCATTGTTATAATGAACAGACGACACAGTGTTGTTATTTGTACATTCTTGCTTGTTAGTTGCACGATCACGTAACGACTATAAGGCCCATATACTTAGAACATATACAGGTACTGCTAATGAGATTTTAATGCAACATTTTGGTTCACTTGAAAATACATTCTTTATTTGGAGTACTTTCTGTGGGACTAAAGATGACTTAGCATTTGGTTTATTTGACAGCTACACAATTATATCATGACGCTACTAATGTGTGACACAATTTACATTGTTGCTTTTGCAGTGTATCTGTTTTTCTGAATTCTTATGGAAAGTAAAACATGTTTTAGTAGTAAGCTACAATGTGACAGCCTTTTTCGTAGCACAACAATACGTTACAGTATAGTACTTTCTTGATCACGGTAATGTACGTAATAACTACGATATCTATACACAAAGCATTTCAATTTCGTTTGTGATGAGGTAAGTACATTGACTTCAGCAGAACTTCACTTACAAAGGACGATAATTACGACACTTCCACAGAATTATCTTACAGCAAGACGCACATTTAGCGCGACAGGACACGCATTTGAGTGATTAATTTTGTACTTAAAGCATTTATTTTTCAAGATTTTTGAATTACAAAGAAAGTTTTCCGTGATACATTTCATTCCATTGCTGTAATCTGTAACACCTGAGGGTATAATTACATGAATCCTCAGGGAGGTACACGCTTAGTTTGTGAACCATGTGTCTGGCAAACACAAGGAGCCCTAGCTAATATGGTATTTGCTTATACAACTTTACACATCGGTACCATATTTTTCTAACACATAAATTACACAGCTATCTGCTCATTTAACTGAGAGAGACAAACATTTTTTTTACTACGTCTGTGACAGATATTTACGCAATTACACAGCTGGATAACTTCACATTTATGAAATTGTATTTTGTCTGTACTTTGTGAACTGTTCATATTTTTTCGGAACCATTGTGATACTATGAGAGCTTTGAATGATGTATTTGGTATGAGATCATGATTTTTAAAGTACGTTTGAGGCAGATGACACTTTTGACATGAGCAGAGAATTTTTTTTAGGTTTTAAAATTATTGGAGGAAGCTACGACGATTTTGAGAGTTGACTGAGATGTTATGATGTTATTATTACGATGACTATGTGTATTATGCTGTTGCGGTATGTTTATGATCAATAAGCTGATGCTATATGAGTTATTTGATTATGCTACGTATCTGTTATGATGAAGTATTGAAGAAGTGTCGACGAATAAGGTAAGGAATAATGAGTAGTGGTTAGGGACTCTGGTTTGTGAAAAGGTTGTTGGAAAACAAGAATCGTACTTTAAGAGTTATGAAATGTATGTAAATGCGTGAATGTATTACAATGCCGACGAAAATATTTTGGTACACTGTTATATCAATAGGATTTTGTTTCTACAGATTTGTAATGCAAATTCTTGACCTGTGAAATATTTTTATATGAGACTGTCACTGTAGCGGAAACTGCTGTCGTAAATATTTCGGTAAGAAAGTTAAGTGACCACCTTCACGTAATGCGTCGTGGGCACCCAGCTGCGCGACAGACGGCTGGAAAAAAAGCCATTAGTGTGTGCCTTTCAGAGGCACAGGTGAAATATCCTCGCTATTGACATTCCTTTGTAGAAAGCATCGCAAATACGACACGCTCAAACTTGAAAACATATGATTATACTGTGGAGGTCTTAATTTATGATATTTACTAAAATGCCTAATGAAACGATGAGAAACATTTCACGTCTATTGTCTTGCTAGTTGAAAGATTGTTTACTGCATTATGAAATGCCATATGGCTACTGAATGACATTTCACGCCTTGCTTTGTCTATTTTGTTTAATATCTAGTTCCTAGCTGCACTGCAGCATTGGTTAAAATAAAATTTTATAGATTTACTAATATAAATATTTTATGCCTACAGATCCAGTAACAAATAACTGTTTGATGTACTTAAAAAAAACGAAGGAGCAGAAAAACATTTCACAGGAATTGCATACAGAATTATCTTTTCAAGTACTTGGTAATTTCTTTTGTAGAATAATTTGTGGTGCACCACTTTAATTACATAGACATTAAGATGTGAATATACATTTCTCTTGTCTGCACTGTTGTCTTTAGCGTGATATTTTTTCTGCTTGAGCTGTCATGTTTAGGTATAAGTAATTGCATTTGCTGCTGCTGTGTGCCAGGCATAGCGCTAGTAAATTTAACTTTGTATTACTCTGTTAAGCCAGTTTTACTACTGATTTATTTTTCTTGTTGCTGCACATTGGCTCATATTAGTTGTAATTATGCATTTTATCTGTTAATTTAGATTTACTGCTGCTTGCTTTGCAAATTGGCATTTTTTTGTCATTGCTGTTTGTGTTAATTGCTTTGTGCTGCTGCATTGCCTCGTCCCTTAGTTTATGCATCTGAGCTCAGTAGATTTAAGTTAGCTTAAGAGGGGGTAGACTATGTAAGAAACTGACTATGGACAATAGGGGAAGAATGCATTGAGAAGTTATATGAAAAAGATTTGGGCCACAATGAGTATTGTACACTGAGAAATAATTATTTTGAAAGAAATATGAATAGAATACAGAAAGCAGGTATAGATAGGACTTTTTGGGAATATATATTTCGTATGGCTAATAGAATACAGCAGTAAGTAAGTAATAACACAAACAACGTATAAAAACAATGAATGGTCAATATGTTACAGGCAACAAACAATTATTAGATCTAAAAAGGAAGTTAGACACAAAATACACAAAAATACACAGAAATTATAGTAATAGTATCTAGTAATAGGTTTTTCAGAAGGAAAAGAGTGGACCAGACGCATGGTTGTATGTCCAAGTCCCTCAGCCAGCCAGAAGCATCTCCCTCCAGGAGGTGCAGCTCTTGCATTGTGCCAGGGAATCTCCTCGTAGGGCAGTCCATTGCGATATGATGTAGAGTTTGTGGATTCCCACAGTCGCAGTTGGGTGAGTCAGTCTGTCCCCATTTGTGCTTCCAGTAATTACATCTACCATAGCCTGTTCGGATACGATTTAAAGTTGCCCAAGATTTTCTGGGAAGACCGAAGCCCTCGGGCCGTACGGTTGGGTCCGAGATTAAGTTAAGGTGATCAGGGTTAGACATATCCCATTCCCGGCGCCAGGCTTCGTCGATATCATAATTGTCCTCGATCAGCTGTTGCCCTAATCTCCATGATGGCTTACGGGACTTGAGCCTGTGGCTGGGATTCTTGCAGTCTTCATGTAAGGGTAGGTCATGGTTGTTAGCGCACTTTTGCCATTCCCTTTTCAGTGCAGATCTTCGCCTTAGGTGAGGTGGGGCTATGTTAGCCAGTACCGGGAGCCATTGGTGGGGCGTCGGTTTAATAGTGCCTGAGATGAGCCTCAAGGTGTCGTTTAGCTGGGTGTCCCCCATTTCTGTATGAGTGCTGTTTAGCCAGACCGGAGCGCAGTATTCAGCCACCGAATATACTAGTGCAAGAGCAGATGTTCTGAGAACTGTGGCTCTTGCTCCCCAGCTACTTCCAGTGAGTTTGTGTAGGACATTATTTCTGGTTTTGATTTTTGCTGCGCATTTGTATAAGTGCTCCTTGTACATCAGAGATCATTCCAATGTAATTCCCAGATACTTTGGGAGGGGATTGTAGTTAAGCAGCTGGCCTCTGAACTCTACGTGGGGCGCATAGTTTGCCTGTCTGTTGTTGAGGTGGAAACAGGAGACTTGGGTTTTAGAAGTATTAGGTCTGAGCCTCCATGTTTCGAAATATTCATCCATTTTGATAAGGTCTTCCTCAATGATTCTTTCGGAATTGTGGAAGTCTTGATGTTGGTATGTGAGAGCAATATCGTCTGCATAGATAAACTTCTTAGAAGATGTCTCTGGTAGGTTTGATGTATATATATTATAAAGTAATGGAGCTAGCACGGATCCTTGGGGCAGGCCATCATTTAACTTATATTTCTTGCTTATCTCTCCATCTAGGTGTACTTCAAAAAATCTATTTGAAAGCATATTGTTGATTAGGGTAGCCGTTTTCTTGCAAGGAATAATGCGCTGGAGTTTAAGAATCATTGCCTCCCTCCACACTGTGTCATATGCTGACGATAGATCTATGAACACAGCGACTGTCTTTTTCTTCCTTTGAAATCCACCCTCAATATGTGTGGTAAGAGATAATACTTGATCACAGCAGCTCCGACCGGGTCTAAATCCGGCTTGTTCAGTAGGAATGAAATTCTCAGCAATGGGTTTTATTCTGTTGAGAATACGTCTCTCAAATAGTTTGTAGCATACACTTAGAAGAGCTATAGGTTTATAGTCTTCTGGGAGCTTTCCATCTTTGCCAGGCTTAAGAATGGCGACGATCTTGGTTTGTTTAAATAGTGGTGGTAGTGTTTCCGATCGTTGGATGTCATTGTAAAACTGAGTTAGCCACAGTAGAGCTCGAGGTCCTAGGTGCCGTAAGAACTCGGGGTAGACCTCATCTAAACCAGCCGCTTTACCCATTTTCATTTCTTTCAGTGCTTCTGTGATCTCTAGGATGGTAAAGGTTTTTGAGAAATTGTTGTCGGGTGTGGATTGTCGGAGCTTGGTTCTCAGTTCTTTCTTTACTTTCATAGTCTTATCCTTGTTGCTGCGTGGTGTTTTTCTCGTAAGGTCAACTATTCTGTTTGCTACCTCTTTGGGGTGTATGTTGCCACCCATACAGGTTTTAATGGAGCTTTCACCTAGGTTTTTAAGAAGGCACCCGGCTTTCTCGCTGGAGTGCTTGAAGTCCATATTTTTCATGAGAGTGTGCCACTTTTCTCGTCTTGCTGAGTCCAGGCATTGGAGAAGCTCGTCCGCAATTTCAGGATCGTTGTTTTGCGAATATGCATTATATAGGTCTATGCATTCTTGGCTCCAGCCGGGAATATAGGTTTTCCTGTAGCCTCTGGGAATATGTTTTTTGGCAATGGCTAGGAGTAATCCCACAAAGCGGTTGTAGTTCTTCGATGCGGGTGGGATCCATTGGATGTTGTGGTCCATTTCGGCGGTAAAGGCTTCCCAGTTGGCTTTGCCAAAATTCCATCGAGGTTTAGGTGTAGATCTCACTATTGGAATCTGTATGCCGACATGTAGCAGGACGGTCCTATGCTGGCTACGAGGAAAATCAGGCAAGATCTGTTTATTGCAGCGTAATGGTAGCTTTTTGGCGTCTCTGGAAGCAAAGCACAGATCGGGGTTGTAGTCTCTTTTCCATCTAGCCGAGTGGAAAGTCCCGTTATCCTTTAGATCATGGATCAAGAAGACGTCTTCTATGTCCGCCCATTGCATTACTCCCTCCCCATCCTCATTGGTGTTGTTATATCCCCACTGGGTACTGTGGCTGTTGAAATCGCCCATTATCACTGTAGGATGTTGTATGTTGGAAATAGCAGTGTCATTCCATGACTGAGTTGGGGGTTTGTAGAGGTTGATGACTTCAATATCAGCAATTTTTTTTCTTATGACGTAGGCGCTTGGGTCAGTGTGTGTTTTTATATCGTGGACCTGGTCACTGTTGTTTTTAAAGTAGGTGGCAGTGCCATAGTTAGCGTGGTAAGTTGCTGCAGCAAGGGAATAGCCTGGAAGTTTGCATCTATTTTTCAACTGCTTTTCGTCGGCGCAATGTGTTTCCTGGAGCAAGATAGCATCCACTGAATGGTTCTCCAGGACTTTAATTAGGTAGTCAGATGTAGCTCTACTCATTCCTCCTACGTTGAGTTGTAGGATTTTAAGGACATCTCCAATGTCCTTGGTCAACGGGTTCTGAGAGGAACCGTTGTTTCGGGTATTCGCGTTCATGTCTGTGCTGATTCTGTAAAGCTGGGAAATCCTCACAGGTCCAGCAGCCAGATTTGTAGACTATTTAGTCGTGATAAATAATCACGTTGCCCAGGGTGCACCACGGGGAGGCTAGTCTACATTGCACCCCTTTTTGGGAATAATGATGAATGAAGGGAGATCTCTAAGAAGTAAAGAAAGTTTTGTTTGCAAAATACTGCAGTAAAACAAACCCTGTCCTTTCCTTTTGTATTATTCCGCTATATGTTTGTGTACCCTTGTGTATTTGTGTTCATCCTGTCTTTATGTGTTTATCTGATACGATTTATGTTGTAGAATTTTTCTAATACTCAGCTACATTCACTATGATGAGGAATACTGTTATACTCAAATACAATTTGCATTAATAATATGTTATTTACTTTGTAAAGATGTTTAGACATTATTTATCTGTTCTGTTTTGTTGCTCACGTGTGAAGTTGATTTTCAAAAGCTATTCTCATCTTTTATGGAGGTACTTATAATTCCTGTAACACTGATGTATATGATATTTCGATTCTTTTGTAAAGTCTGTATTACTACAAATGTTATCTGTATTATTATGTTTTAATGATGTTTTCTGTATCTTTGTAATTGTATTCTCATGTTATAAAATTGTATAATTGTCACCAGTTCATCATATTATTAACTTGTAAGTTACATTTCACTACACACGTTTCTGTTGGTCATACTATATGGACAATATGTGAGAAGTAGGGACTGTTAGTGTTTGCACGTGTGTTAATAATTCAGCAAGGGACTGGATAACAGCATTGCTGGTTCTAAGAACAATTCCAAAAACTTTGTGAGTGCACAAGTTGGCCGGCCGGAGTGGCCGTGCGGTTCTAGGCGCTACAGTCTGGAACAGAGCGACCACTATGGTCGCGGGTTCGAATCCTGCCTCGGGCATGGATGTGTGTGATGTCCATAGGTTTAATTACTTCTAAGTTCTAGGCGACTGATGACCTCAGAAGTTAAGTCGCATAGTGCTCAGAGCCATTTGAACCATTTTTTTGCACAAGTGGTGGTTATGGACTTGCTATATTATCCGCAAGACTCTTCAATGGTGATTGTGCACCTGTGCTGTCTCAAGAGATGGATGCTGGCCATCTCTACAAGGACTACAGTGGGTCTGCATCTTTGATGACCCACCAATACCATTATTTCTACAAGGACTACAGTGGGTCTACACCTTTGCTGACTCAACAGTACCATTATTTCTACAAGGACTGCAGTGGGTCTGCACCTCTGGTGGCCCACCAAAACCACAGTCTCTACCAGGACTACAGTGGGTCTACTGTGTGATGACCTACCTACCAATATTCTTCAAAACTTCGAATGACTCTGCTGTGGGTTTGCTCTGTTGTGGCCCATTACCTGTCTGCATGTCAAGAGTCAGCACTATCTTTCCATTGGAAGGACAACACTACGTCTTCAAGACTGCATGGAATGAAAAATTTTTCCAAATCTGTATTGGCCAGTGCCCAAAACAATTCGTAAAATTTTTTGTGGGGTGCATGGGGCTATGTAAGTAGGCTATTTAGATTTTTGTATTGGTAACGCCACCTCTGTATGAAAATCACTGGCTGTGCTGTGTGCAGTCTGTGGCTGGTTGGCATTGTTGTAATACTCGCCATTGTAGAGTTGGGCAGTTGGCTGTTAACAGCGCGTAGCGTTGCGCAGTTGGAGGTGAGCCGCCAGCAGTGGTGGATGTGGGGAGAGAAATGGCGGAGTTTTGAAATTTGTAAGACTGGATGTCATGAACTGCTATGTATATTATGATTTTTCAACACTATTAAGGTAAATACATTGTTTGTTCTCTATCGAATTATTTCATTTGCTAACTATGCCTATCAGTAGTTAGTGCCTTCAGTAGTTTGAATCTTTTATTTAGCTGGCAGTAGCGGCGCTCGCTGCATTGCAGTAGTTCGAGTAACGAAGATTTTTGTGAGGTAAGTGATTTGTGAATGGTATAGGTTAATGTTAGTCAGGGCCATTCGTTTGTAGGGATTTTTGAAAGTCAGACTGCGTTGCGCTAAAAATATTGTGTGTCAGTTTAAGCACAGTCATGTACAATTTTTCAAAGGGGACGTATCAAAGTAACTGATTTTGTGCTTGGCTCAAAGTTGCTAATGAAAGGGTACTTGTGGTAAAAGAAATAAGGTAATGACGCTAACGGTTTGTGTTGAGCCTGCTGCGACAAGTGGAACATCAGCGATAGGAAAAAGATGCTGTGATATGCAAATAATTAGCTTTTCAGAGCATTCACACAAGGTTGGCACCGGTGGCGACACCTACGACGTGCTGACATGAGCAAAGTTTCCAACCGATTTCTCATACACAAACACCAGTTGACTGGCGTTGCCTGGTGAAACGTTGTTGTGATGCCTCGTGTAAGGAGGAGGAATGCGTACCACCACGTTCCCGACTTTGATAAAAGTCGGATTGTAGCCTATCGTGATTGCGGTTTATCGTATCGCGACATTGTTGCTCGCATTGGTCGAGATCCAATGACTGTTAGCAGAATATGGAATTGGTGGCTTCAGGAGGGTAATACGGAACGCCGTTCTGGATCCCAACGGCTTCGTATCTTTAGCAGTCGAGATGACAGGCGTCTTATCCCCATGGCTGTAACGGATCGTGCAGCCACGTCTCTATCCCTGAATCAACAGATGAGGACGTTTGCAAGACAACAACCATCTGCACGAACAGTTCGGCGACGTTTGCAGCAGCATGGACTATCAGCTCGGAGACCATGGGTGCGGTTACCCTTGACGCTGCATCACAGACAGTAACGCCTGCGATGGTGTACTCAGCGAAGAACCTGGGTGCACGAATGGCAAAACGTCATTTTTTCGGATGAATCCAGGTTCTGTCGCGTTTGGCGACATCGCGGTGAACTCACATTGGAAGCGTGTATTCGTCATCGCCATACTGGCGTATCACCCGGCGTGATGGTATGGGGTGCCATTGGTTACACATCTCGGTCACCTCTTGTTCGCATTGAGGGCACTTTGAACAGTGGACGTTACATTTCAGATGTGTTACGACCCATGGCTCTACCCTTGATTCTATCCCTGCGAATCCCTATATTTCAGTAGGATAATGAACAACCGCATGTGCAGATGCTGTACGGGCCTTTCTGGATCAGAAAATGTTCGACTGCTGCCCTGACCAGCACATTCTCCAGATCTCTCACCGGTCAATGGTGGCCGAGCAACTGGCTCGTCACAATACGCCAGTCACTACTCTTGATGAACTGTGATATCATGTTGAATTTGCATGGGCAGCTGTACTGTAAGTAGGCTGTTTATGTTTTCCTATTGGCAACGTTACGTAGCGCTCTGTATGAAAATCACTGGCTGTGCTGTGTGCAGTCTGTGGCTAGTTAGCATTGCTGTCTGCCATTGTAGTGTTGGGCAGCGGCAGCTGGATGTGAACAGCGCGTAGCGTTGCGCAGTTGGAGGTGAGCTGCCAGCAGTGGTGGATGTGGGGAGAGAGATGGCGGAGTTTTGAAATTTGTAATACTGGATATTATGAACTGCTATGTATATTATGATTTTTCAACACTATTAAGGTAAATACATTGTTTGTTCTCTATCAAATCTTTCATTTGCTAACTATGCCTATTAGTAGTTAGTGCCTTCCGTAGTTTGAATCTTTTATTTAGCTGGCAGTAGTGGCGCTCGCTGTAATGCAGTAGTTCGAGTAACCAAGATTTTTGTGAGGTAAGCGATTTGTGAAACACATAGGTTAATGTTAGTCATGGCCATTCTTTTGTAGGGATTTCTGAAAGTCAGATTGCGTTGCGCTAAAAATATTGTGTGTCAGTTTAAGCAAAGTCATGTATAAATTTTTCTAAGGGGACGTTTCATATGTCGACCCTTAGCCGAGGATACCTCACTGGAATCTTCTGATTTTTTCTTGTAGTTTGTGTAATTAGTGTAGCTATTGTTTATTGCTAGTGTGTAATTGTAGAGAGAATCTCCTTTGTAGTTGCAGTCTTTCATTGTTGTACAGTAAAACAGTTGTGTCATGCATGTAGATTTGCACCAAGTATTTCGCAGCTGCGCTTGCAATTAACTATACATTATTTTCAGTGCTATGTTAATGTGTTCTCTTATTTTTGCTCTTCAAATTGTGCTTTTCTGTGTTATCATGTGAAATATTGTGACAATAATGGCGTGTGAAAAACGTAACACTAGGCTTCAAAGTAAACTGAGAAATAATAGTGACGACGAGCGTAGCTTATCAGCACCACTGTGTAGTGAATTAACAGACATTCGAAGTAGTAATTTGGTAATTGTGCATAGGGAAATGGAGCGGGCGGCAAATAATGGTGTAGACAGTGAAACAGGTAGTGAACAAGGAAGCATTATCGATCGATCGGTCGGAACAGCTCGCCTCAGGAATCCGAAATGACAGAACACAATATTGCAAATACTGTAGACTTCGGTTTTGGGTCCTCACCGTTTTCTGAAATAAGTCAAGACACATTTTCTGCTTGTCAAAATGTGAATGTTGCCGGTGAAAATGCACTGCCAAAAAGCATAGAGAAACAGATTCCAGACACTAATACATTATTATTGCAATTAACGCAACAAATGGAACAAAATCAGAGACAAATGGGACAAAATCTTCAAAAGTTAGACACAATGGAACAAAATCTTCAAAAGTTAGACACAATGGAACAAAATCTTCAAAAGTTAGACACAATGGAACAAAATCTTCAAAAGTTAGACACAATGGAACAAAATCAGAGACAAACACAGCAACAGTTAGACACAATGGAACAAAATCTTCGGAAGTTAGACACCACACTTGAACAAACACGTGAAGATTTAACTACTGAGTTACGTAACATTGAATCGAAATGTCAAAAAGTTTGTAATGACGTAAAAACACAAATTTGTGAGCATTTTCAACCTATTTTTTCGCGGCATGAAAATGCATTACAGAATCACGAAGCAGCCATAAAAGAACTGCAAACCATTGTTCATGAAAATCATGAGACCTTGTGGGCTAAAATTGACTCAGTTGCATCTACCGATTCGGTTACGCAACTTGCAAAAACTCAGGAATACTTAAAGGACACAGTAGATTCGATTTCAACACAAATGGACACTCTGAAACTTGGTTCACAAAAACACACTGAGGAAATGTGTTCACTATCAGAGAAAGTAGCCGAACTTTCGGATCAGGTCACTAACTTATCTACAAAGGTAGATGATGATCTGAATGACACAAGACCTGTAGCCTTCACTGACACAGAGGAGTATGAACAAATTAGAAAATTCAAACAAAATCAAAATCAAAATATCAATACACAGTACAAAAGAGAAATCCGGGAAGTACAAGATCAGTTGACGCAGGTAATACAAGAATTACATATTTCAGAGGACACTCGCGCCCCAGTACGGGAAGAGGGACATAGAAATACGGAACAATCACAAAATAATAACACAGGACACTTCGGAAATTATGAAAGAAATTGGCAAGGTGCATTGGATTTTGAGATGGAACCGCCGAAACGAAGTAACAATGAGCGATGTGCGACTCGCCGACACGATGATTTCGACTATAAGCTGTTCATTACTACACGTAAATTCAAAACATTTATGAATTCTGACAACGACATTCATCCACAAGCATGGCTTCATCAATTTTCTCATTGTTTTCCTCCCAACTGGTCATTGGAGCACAGGTTAGAATTTATGTGTGGCTACTTGGAGAATGAACCAGCTGTAAGAATGCGATCGGTCATTCACGATTGTCACAGTGAAGGAGAATTTTATCATGCCTTCCTCTCAGCGTATTGGTCTCAAGCTACACAAGACCTTACTGAATTTGACTTTGTGTTACTCTTCTAAGCCAGTTTACTACTGATTTATTTTTCTTGTTTGCTGCACATTGCCTTATATTAGTTGTAATATTGTAATTGCTTTGCTAATTTCTATAATGCTGCTTGCTTCGCAAATCTGCATTTTTTTATTGCTGTTTGCGTTAATTGTTTTGTGCTGCTGCATTGCCTCGTCCCTTAGTTTAGCATCTGAGCTCAGTAGATTTAAGTTAGCTTAAGAGGCGTAGACTATATAAGAAACTGACTATGGAGAATAGGTAAAGAATGCATTGCGAAGTTATATGAAAAAGATTTGGGCCAAAATGAGTATTGTACAATCAGAAATAATTATTTTGAAAGAAATATGAATAGAATACAGGAAGGAGGTATAGATAGGACGTTTTGGGAATAATGATGAATGAAGGGAGATCTCCAAGAAGCAAAGAAAGTTTTGTTTGCAAAATACTGCAATAAAACAAAACCTGTCCTTTCCTTGTGTTATCCCACTATGTGTTTATGTACCCTTGTTTATTTGTCTTTTTCCTGTCTTTATGTGTTTAGCTAATGAGAGCTATGTTGTAGAATTTTTCTGATAATATGTTATTTTCTTTGTAAAGATGTTTAGACATTATTAATTCTGTTTTATTTTAATGCTCATGTGTGAAGTTGATGTTTCAAGAGTTATTCTGATCTTTTATGTATGTACTCATGTCATAATTCCTGTAACATTGATGTATATGTTTATTTCTATTCTATTGTAAAGCCTATACTACAAATGTTATCTGTATTGTTATGTTTTTAATGATGTATTTTGTACCTTTGTTATTGTATTCTTATGTTATAAAATTGTAATTGACACCAGTTCATCAAATTAAGTAACTTGTAAGCATTCATTTCACTGCACACATTTCTGTTGGTCATAATAATGGACAATATGTGAGAAATACGGACTGTTAGTGTTTGCACGTGTGTTGATAATTCAGCAAGGGACTGGATAACAGCATTGCTGGTTCTAAGGACAATTCCAAAAACTTTGTGAGTGTACAAGTGGTGGTTTATGGACTTGCTATATTCTCCGCAAGACTCTTCGATGGTGAATGTGCACCTGCACAGTCACAACAGATGACTGCTGGCTGTCTCTACAAGGACTACAGTGGGTCTGCATTTTTGATGACCCACCAATACCATTATTTCTACAAGGACTGCAGTGGGTCTGCACCTCTGGTGGCCCACCAATACCATTATTTCTACAAGGACTACAGTCGGTCTACATCTTTGCTGACTCACCAGTACCATTATTTCTACAAGGACTGCAGTGGGTCTGCACCTCTGGTGGCCCACCAATACCGTAATCTCTACCAGGACTACAGTGGGTCTACTCTGTGATGACCTACCTACCAATATTCTTCAAAACTTCGACTGACTCTGCTGTGGGTTTGCTCTGTTGTGGCCCATTACCTGTCTGCATGTCAAGAGTCATCACTGTCTTTCCGTTGGAAGGACAACACTACTTCTTCAAGACTGCATGGAAATCCACTACTTCTGTGTGCAATTTCTTTTACTAATGAGACTTTGTGAAAAAAAAACTGGAATTACTATTATGATGAATGATCAGGACTATCTTTATGGACTGTGAGAAAATTTTAGCTTTTGACCAACATTGTATTGGATATCTTTGTTATTGTAATTATGAAAAATTTTATCAAATCATTATTGGCCACTCCCCAAAACAATTTGTAAAATTTTTTGTGGTGAGCATGGGGGCTATGTAAGTAGGCTGTTTATGTTTTCTTACTGGCAACGTTACGTAGCGCTCTGTGCTGTGCTGTGTGCAGTCTGTGCCTAGTTAGCATTGTTGTCTGCCATTGTTGTGTTGGGCAGCGGCAGCTGGATGTGAACAGCGCGTAGCGTTGCGCAGTTGGAGGTGAGCTGCCAGCAGTGGTGGATGTGGGGAGAGAGATGGCGGAGTTTTGAAATTTGTAATACTGGATATTATGAACTGCTATGTATATTATGATTTTTCAACACTATTAAGGTAAATACATTGTTTGTTCTCTATCAAAATCTTTCATTTGCTAACTATGCCTATTAGTAGTTAGTGCCTTCCGTAGTTTGAATCTTTTATTTAGCTGGCAGTAGTGGCGCTCGCTGTATTGCAGTAGTTCGAGTTACCAAGATTTTTGTGAGGTAAGCGATTTGTGAAACGCATAGGTTAATGTTAGTCAGGGGCATTCTTTTGTAGGGATTTCTGAAAGTCAGATTGCGTTGCGCTAAAAATATTAGGTGTCAGTTTAAGCAAAGTCATGTATAAATTTTTCTAAGGGGACGTTTCAGTACCTGTACACGCCATCCTCGCTCTGTTTGGACTCAATGCCCAGGCGTATCAAAGCCAGAGGTGGTTGTTTTGGGTACTGATTTATCAGGATCTATGCACCCAAATTTCGTGAAAATGTAATCACATGTCAGTTCTAGTATAATATATTTGTCCAATGAATACCCATCTATCATCTGCATTTCTTCTTGGTGTAGCTATTTTAATGGCCAGTAGTGTACTTTGAGTAACTCACTGCTTGTTCTCGCACGCAACTTCAGTTGCCCTTTTGATTATAATTTCCGATTTTGTCTCAGTAACTTTGAATTCGCGAGCTGCCAAGATACGAATAATTGTTGTGTTTTACCTATGCTGCCCTCAATGTATTTCAGCCCCTCCCACAGTGTTAAGGTCATTTTGTGTAAGTTCAAACCATATTTTTAGAGAACTTTGCTCTCTGTTAACTGCTTGCGAGTTGCTGTCACGCGTGCATATGAATCTGCTGCCAACAATTGGGATTCACGATATCCAGTTTTATGGCGCTATACGATAAGTTCGTTGATTCGAAAAAAGCGTATGGGGCCTGAAGATGGCAAATGAATTGCCGAATCTGTTTTCTTTTAAAATAAAATAAAATATCTCAAAGTGTACGGCTATTGGTGAAGTTTATTGAATTGAAAACTTGTGAGTTGTGCCCAATAGTTAGAGCAAATAACAATCTGTTATAGTCAGACGTCGTTTAAATTACAAGATCCTTTAACTTGTCCTACAGTTTTTCCATGATAAGGAAACCCGCTAATGAGAAATATAACCTGCTGTACACCTAAGATTGTTGTACTCACTATGACTGCTTATCATTGTGCATAGTGGCCATTCTCAACGGTCACTTACTTATTGTTCATTAAAGGTTCGCAGTCACAGATGTACAAAATTTTTTTTAAAATTATGACCGGTACCGTTTCCCGTAAGAATATGGGATTTTTTTATACACCGTAGACATAAACATAACTTTCTTGAAACAATGAAAGGTGAAAATAGTAATGTCAGCACTAATACAGTGCAGTCCAAGAACACGCACGTACTGGGGCCGCACGAACTGGTTAATTTACATGACTTTCTGTATCTTTTCAGCCATCTCCATCCTAGTGCACAGTTGCGTATGTAACACGCTGAGATGCTCAATCCTTTTTTCTGGACGCTCGTGTCTCAGACGGGTGAGAGTTTGTGCGCCAGGCAAGCTGACGCCACCAACCTCTGCCATCCGTCATCATCCGTCACTGCATAATGGCCTACAGACGACGCTAGTACACAAGGACCACGCCCTTTCTGAGGGGGACTGTATATGTAACGAGGAGGAGAAGCATGGTTTGAGCTTAAATATCCAGGTCATTAAAGACGGAGCACTATTTGGGATGTATGAAGAAGATCGGATCGGCCTTGGCATTTTTCAATAAAACCAATTGAGCATCCGTCTCAAGTCACCTAAAAAGCAACAAAAAATGGTTCAAATGGCTCTGAGCACTATGGGACTCAACATCTTAGGTCATAAGTCCCCTAGAACTTAGAACTACTTAAACCTAACTAACCTAAGGACATCACACACACCCATGCCCGAGGCAGGATTCGAACCTGCGACCGTAGCAGTCCCGCGGTTCCGGACTGCAGCGCCAGAACCGCTAGACCACCGCGGCCGGCTAAAAAGCAACACATAAAACATAAATCGCTACAGTCAAATTATACTATCTCATTCAAAAAGTAATGCCTTCGATTTATTTTCATGGAAACTACAACATATTATACAGAAAGCACAATAAACAGTTCATTTGAGGTATTCTTGGCCACCTGTTGATCTTTTGCAAATGGTTCAAATGGCTCTGAACACTATGGGACTTAACATCTGAGGTCATCAGTCCCCTAGAACTTAGAACTACTTAAACCTAACTAACCTAAGGACATCACACACATCCATGCCCGAGGCAGGATTCGAACCTGCGACGGTAGCGGTCGCGCGGTTCCATATTGAAGCGCCTAGAACCGCTCGGCCACACCGCCGGCGATGTTTTGTATATTTACTACTGTCTCGAGGTCTTCAGCCGACGTGATACGCTGAAGATTCTTTACCATGGTAGGAACTGCATGGAGCAGGGGAGCAATAGATGCTGGGCTCCAGCAAAGTAAAGTTTTAATACGATAATGACTTCTAGAATGATATTTTCACTCTGCAGCGGAGTGTGCGCTGGTATGAAACTTCCTGGCAGATTGAAACTGTGTGCCGGACCGAGACTCGAACTCGGGACCTTTGCCATTCGCGGGCATGTGCTCTGCCACACAGTTTTAATCTGCCAGAAAGTGTCAACAATGACTTTTGTTTTCCAAAGGTCTTCACAAAGTAAATTTAACAGTGGGCCGACCGCGGTGGCCACGCGGTTTAGGCGCTGCAGTCCGGAACCGCGCGACTGCTACGGTCGCAGGTTCGAAGCCTGCCTCGGGCATGGATGTGTGTGATGTCCTTAGGTTAGTTAGGTTTATGTAGTTCTAAGTTCTAGGGGACTGATGACCTCAGATGTTAAGTCCCATAGTGCTCAGAGCCATTTGAACCTTTTTTTTTTTAATTTAACACTATCGTTTAAAGCACTTATTCCAATTAATTTAATACCTTCAATTTACATAATATGTATCACAGCGGCGGATACCGCAAGGTGTCTTTTCTTTCGGACATGTCCGAAGGGACAGAGTCCACACATTCATCTAACTGATTCGTCTCGATGGGACACGAATCCACGACCATCAGTTGCGGATGCACAATTGCAGGAGTCTCAAAGTAGCGAGCATGGGGACATGGATGGGGGTGCCGATAGATGGCGCTCGGTGGGAGTGTAGGCCAGCTGGTGGGGGGGGGGGGGGGACGTGCCAAGATAGTCCCTGCAAGTACGGTAAATACTATGTCCAGATAGCGCAGTGCTTAAACCAACTGCCTAATAAGCAGGAGATGCCGCGTTAGAGTCCTAGTTGGGCACACTTTTTCACTCGTTGCCGATGATTCCGCTTAAATTTCCGATGCAGCTAATATCAATAATACTTTTTCTGTCTCCCCCTCCGCATTCAATTTACGTAATAATTTAATACGTTTCAAACAGACCACTTTTAACAAAGCATCAAGTGAAAGTGAATCAAAAATACACTCATGCTCATAAATTAAGATAATGCTGATACATGGTGAAACAACGCTCTGGTGGGCGGTTTGCAGGTTTAAATCACCTCGGGGCACGACCATGCGGTGCACATAACATGCGGTCGTCGCACGGTGGCGATGGCAGCGGCCCACATACGCAGAGACGTGTTGGTGCATGTCAGAGTACGGTGCAGCGAGTAAATGTGCAGAAGTTTACAGACGTACTAACGGCGACTGTGTATTGCAAATGGCTCAAAGAATACATATTGATGAAGTTACGAGGGGTAGAATACGAGGGCGACTGGAGGCTGGTCAAACACAGCAGGTCGTAGCACGGTCCCTCCGTGTGCCACGAAGTGTGATCTCAAGATTATGGCAACGATTCCAACAGACAGGGAACGTGTCCAGGCGCTACAGTACGGGACGTCCACAGTGTACAACACCGCAAGAAGACCGAAATCTCACCATCAGTGCCCGCAGACGGCCACGGTACTGCAAGTAGCCTTGCTCGGGACCTTACCGCAGCCACTGGAACAGTTGTCTCCAGACACATAGTCTACAGACGACTGAACAGACATGTTTTATACGCCCGGAGACCTGCAAGGTGCATTCCACTGACCCTGGTCACAGGAGAGCCCGTAAAGACTGGTGCCAAGAACACAGTACATGGTCATTAGAACAGTGGTCCCAGGTTACGTTCACGGACGAGTCCAGGTATAGTCTGAACAGTGATTCTCGCCGGGTTTTCATCTGGCGTGACCCAGGAACCAGATACGAACCCTTTAGTGCAGGGCTTAACAACTGGCCGGTTTTGTGCGCGAGTACTCGCGTCTACTCAGGCACGTGCTCGCCAGCAGGTGCAAGGTCGCGGAGTAGGGAAGGAGGGGAGGGAGGGGAAATGCGCGCGCACGTATGAATAGGACCACAGCGTGCCTATTGAACTCGCGCCGACTGTGTAACGTTAAAAGTACTACGATCAGCTCTAACAGTCACTTCGCTGGTCAAGAATCATGTCAAGTCGCCATTGTGTAACCCCAACCACGCTTTCGCAGTTCAACCCCCATTGGGAGGAATTGTATCTGTTTACACAAAAAGATGGTGTTGCAAAATGTTTAGTATGTCACAAAACGCTGAATTCTTTTAGGAAATTTAATTTGCAGCGACATTATATGTCGTACCACGCGAAAGACTACGGAAGTGGAAAATGTGATGGACCAGATCGTGCACAGGAAGTTATTATACTTAAAAGGAAGCTATCCGAAGAAGATCTGGATGATAAAGAAAAATCTACTGAATGAGCTACAAAATTGCTGTTTTAAACAAAATGCCTGCGCCCCTTCACTTATGGCGATTTAATAAAAGGTGTTTGGTAGTTGCAGCGGAACATTTGTGTCCATCTCAAGTTGAACAGTTTCGGATTGTGCCATTATCTGACATGACCATTATGCGTCGCATGCAGGACATGGCAGACGACGTCCAGAGCCAGCTTGCAAATATCTATAAAGATTTTATGGCGTATTCTCTAGCTCTGGACGAAAGTGTTTATCTCACTGGAACAGCGCAGCTTTCCATATTTATTAGAGGTGTTAATAGAGATCTTCAGGTGAGGAAGGAGTTCCTCGATGTAGTAGCCATGAAGAACACTACAACCGGAGGTGATATTTTAAGTAGTGTTGAAGAAAGTGTTGAAAATATAGGTTTGTCGTGGAATTCTTTAGTTTCAGTGTCTACAGACGGTGCACCAGCGATGACAGGGAAAAAATTAGGTTTCGTTGCGCTGTTGAAGGAGAAACTGCAAAAACTGACCGTGCCGAATGAAATAAGGGGCGTTCACTGTGTGATCCACCAGGAAAACTTATGTGCAAAGAGTATCACTTTAAAAAATGTGATGAGTGTTGTTGTTCGTACAACCAATTATATAAGGAAGCATGGGCTACAACACAGACAATTTAAAAGCTTTCTTGAAGATGTAGAAAGCCAGTATGGTAGCCTGCCTTATTACAGCGAGGTCAGCTGGCTTAGTCGTGGCGAATTATTAAATCGAATTTTTGCCTATTAGATGAGATAAATATGTGCATGGAAATAAATAACATGTGTGTTCCTGAATTGAAAGAGCCTTCATGGAAATGTGATTTCGCGTTCTTAGCAGATTTAACTAGCCATCTGAATGCTTTGAACATTTCACTACAAGGTAAAGATCTGCTAATTACTCATTTCATAGATCGATAACGAGCTTTTAAAATGAAATTGACACTTTGGGTGAGTCAGCTGGAAACACGAAATCTAGCTCATTTTCCTAAATTATCATCCATGCAAGATGCTCACAAAGACTGTGAACGTTATTCACGTAGTTTAGTTGCCCTTAAGGAAGAATTTGATCAACGCTTTCAAGATCTGACAGCACTAGACAGTGATTCTGATCTGTTCTCCTCTCCATATTCGGCGAATATTGAAGAGATTCGTCCTGAGCTGCAACTAGAAATTATTGACCTGCAGTGTGACAGAGAATACAGAGACAAATTTCAGAACAAGAAAAACATTTTGGAATTTTACAGACTTCCTTCAGGATAGATTTCCTCATTTGCACCAACTGGCGGCTACAATAATATCAATGTTCGGTTCTATGTATGTTTGTGAATAACTGTTCCTTGCAATGAAATGTAACAAGACGCGCCTGAGAAACGCATTGTCTGATCGAAATTTAAACTGCACGCTGCGCCTACGATGCCCAAGAACAATTACTCCGATCATAGACGCAATTGTAAAGGGTAAGAAGTACAAGATAACAGAGAATCCCACACTTCAGTGACACCTTTTATTGTGTAACAGTTCACAAATTAATACGAATGTAAGCTAATAAAGTTATGTGTCACGTGTACATTCTCCTTTATTTGTTTCACTTGTCACAGTAATAATTCGTGAGTGATATCCCTGCAGGTGGCCGCGGATTTACATTGACTGGCGGCAGCTGTTGTGTGCCCCACGTGACTCTCCCCATTCTCCGCTCTGGTCCGGTAGTGGGGGTAGTGTGCTCGAGCTGCTCCGTGCTCGCGCCTTGCTGCTCACAGCTTGCTCCGCGAGCACGTATGTTGTGAAGCCCTGCTTTAATGTCGTCGAAAGGGACCTGTATGGAGGCCGTAATTTGGTGGTGAGCGGCGGGATTACGATTGGTATACGTACACCCCTGCATATCTTTGACAGAGGAACTGTAACTGGTCAGGTGTATTGGGACGTCATTTTGCACCAGTATGTCCACCTTTTCAGGGGTGCAGTGGGTGCCACCTTCCTGCTGATTGATGATAACGCACCACCCCACCGAGCTGCCATCGTGAAGGAGTACCTTGAAACAGAACATAACAGACGAATGGAGTGGCCTGCCTGTTCTCCAGACCTAAGCCCCATCGAGCACGTCTGTGATGCTCTCGGTCCACATATCGCTGCACGTCTTCAAACCCCTAGGACACTTCTGGAGCTCCGACAGGCACTGGTGCAAGAATGGGAGGCTATATCCCAGCAGCTGCTCGACCACCTACTCCAGAGTACGCCAACCCATTGTGCGGCCTGTGTACGTGTGCATGGTGATCATATCCCATACTGACGTCGGGGTACATGCGCAGGAAACAGTGGCGTTTTGTAGCACATGTGTTTCGGGACGATTTTCTCAACGTATCACCAATACAGTGGACTTACAGATCTGTGTCGTGTGTGTTCCCTATGTGCCTATGCTATTAGCGCCAGTTTTGTGCAGTGCCACGTTGTGTGGCACCACATTGTGTAATTATCCTTAATTTATGACGTATCTTGGCCACTGAGATTACCATTTTAATTAAGCAATTGCAACTGTCAGAGCAATTTTAAAATTAATAAAAGAATAAGGTAACACACTTCAAATTCTTGGTGCCTAGTTATATTGATAGATAGGTTTCAAGGGTAATAACAATTCATAATCAGCTCCTCTGTAGCAAGAACACCCAATCAACGCACCATTAGCTTGGCTCCACGTAGGTGGTTTGTATGCCTTACAAGTCATGAAAATAAATCGCGCCAATGAGCCACGTGACTACGACCTACAGAGAGGTAAGCTACACACTTGCCACACACCTGAATTCATAGTAAAATACCACTCAGTCGACATTAAAATATGAAATACGTAGCAAGTGTGACTGATAGCTAAACTGTGTTTGACAGTACATCGGACGTAATAAAGTGAAGGCAAAAAGACCGTCAATTAATGTAACATTCCAGTATGAGATTTGCACTCTGCAGCGGAGTGTGCGCTGATATGAAACTTCCTGGCAGATTAAAACTGTGTGCCGGACCGAGACTCGAACTTGGGACCTTTGCCTTCCAGGGACAAGTGCTCTACCAACTGAGCTACCCAAGCACGACTCACGCCCCGTCCTCACAGGCAAAGCTCCCCTGTTCGAGTCTCGGCCCGTCTCACAGTTTTAATCTGCCAGGAAGTTTCAATGTAACATTGATGCCTAGTTGGCTCACTCTTTATTTTAACAGACTTCTGGAACTTAAGCGGAATACAAACTGATTTTACCACAAGAAAAGCCACGTAAAGGAGTGTTCAACAGAATTATGTGTCCTCGGAGTGGCACCGGCTAGCCATCGAAAGCTCGCAAATTTTATTCGAATTGAGGCGGCTTGAAAACCGAGAATATTTTAGTTAGTTCAACAGAACTGCGACAGTACAATCAAAACGGGTCTCTCATAGAACATGGTGGACTGCTTCAGACTAGCAAACGAGCCTCATTACTTTCAACACAATCCTGCTGCGCCGGTGATATGTCCGAATATCACAGTGAACGTGACTCCCCAGTTTGCAAAAGTCTTCAATGCGAGCGACGCACCACGCTGCCGGAGGACACTGGTCGACAACACCGTTTCTCATGGTGTAAAACACCTCGATAAACTCCCGCTACAGCCCAACCAGCACAATGCGCGGCGCCTCTGCGATCTTCCATTCAGGGCGACGTGTGAAACAAGACCTCTAGCGCAAGACCCGGCGAACAAGTCTCTCTCTCTTTCTGTCTGTCTCTCTCTCTCTCCCTGTCCCTCTCTCTCTCTCTCTGTCTCTGTCTCTCTCTGCCCCCCCCCCCCACCTCCCACCGTTGCGGCGTTACAAAAATCCTCACTTTTCCTCTTCGTGCACCTTCTATCGGACTGCGGTGAAGACCATCTCGTCTTTGACCGCTCTCATCAGGTATCGACAGGATACGGCACACGGCTCACGACGATTGTTTCAGCATTTCCCGTATCTTTCCGCAAACACGAGTTGCTGATCGTGCCAAATATTTACCCTCCATTAGAGGAGCCACTCGTGCTGGTAAAACGTTTGCAAAGTAGTTAAACAAACGTCGGCCGAAGATTCTAGCGTATGATTTCAGCTACATATTTGTAACATCCTGCAGGTTAAAACTGTGTGCCGGACCGAGACTCGAACTCGGGACCTTTGCCTTTCGTGGGCAAGTGTTCTACCAACTAAGCTACCCAAACACGACTCAGGCCCCGTCCTCACAGCTTTACTTCTTCCAGTACCTCGTCTCCTGCCTTCCAAACATTACAAAAGCTCACCTGCGAACCTTGCAGAACTAGCTCTCCTGAAAGAAAGAATACTGTGGAGTCATCGCTTAGCCACAGCCTGGGGGATGTTTCCAGAATGAGATTTTCACTCTGCAGCGGAGTGTGCGCTGATAGGAAACTTCCTGGCAGATTGAAACTGTGTGCCGGACCGAGACTCGAACTCGGAACTTTTGCCTTTCGCGGGCAAGTGCTCTACCATTTGAGCTACCCATGCAATATTGTCGAAGAAGAGGGTAACGTCACGGGAAAATAAATAAGTAAAATAACGAAGTTGTTACCACTATATGGCGCCGTATGCGTCAGAAAATCCAAAATAAAAGGGTCGGGGTACACAGCTGTTGCTCGTTTTATGTCTGAGACGCTCAGAATGACAGTATCAATGCAGGTTCGGGCGTTGCTGGTAAAGCACTTTTACAAGAACTATGACTTCACCGCAGTAGCTGTGCAGAAGCTCCAGACACGCAAGGGTATGAGAAAAGGCGTTGATCCGATGTCCGTCAAGGGTCTGGAGAAAATGATTACGAAATTCGAAAAGACAGGTTTTTATGGCAGAGGGAGGAAAACAATTGATCCGACGGTAGAAGACGTGGCCACGGCATTGCAGGAGTGGTCGAACAGCGGTATGCAAACATGCAGTGCACGGAGAATTGTTCGCACTTGGGACATGCCTGTAAGCACGGTGCATAAAATTCTAGGAAACGTCCTGCATCGCTATCGATACTAAATTACCCATGTTCAGGACTAGCTACATGCTGACCTGCAAGTAACACAAACTTTACACTAGAATTTCTTGCTAGACTGGAAGTGGACAAAGAATAGTCATGGAACATTTTGTGGGCAGACGAAGCCCATTTTCATATCCAAGTAAATTGCAATACGCAGAATTGCAGAATGTGGGCAACGGAAAATCCGCTCGCATATCAACAAGTGCCTTTTCATTCGGCGAACGTAACTGTGTGTTGACAGCATCGTTCATCGTAGGGCCGTGTTTTTTCGATGAGATGAGTCCTGTTAGCTTTACTCTCAATGGTGATCGCTGGGAGAGTATTTTGTGCACCATTCTAATTTCAACTTGAACAGCGTTGATGTGGGAATAGATTCATTTTTATGCAAGATAGCGCTCCTCTGCACATTGCACAGCCAGTAAAGCAGGTGCTGCTGATGAATTTTGGAAAAGCTGGAATTATCAGCCGTCGTTTCCCTACAGCTTGACGGTCCAGATCACCTGATCATAATCCGCGTGACTTCGGGCTGTGCGGTTATCTGAAAGATGCTGTCATCAGTGATTCAGTTACAAACGTAGCTGAATTGGAAGCACGCATTGCGCAACGCGTTCTGAACGTGGCCTCTATTGCGTTCTTCGATTTTACTTAGTGCCAGACAACGATGGACGACATATTGAACACGTCTTGCGCCAATCTCACGATTATTAAAAACCGATTTCATTGATGCTTGCTGTGTGGGTTTTGGGCGCAGGAGATTTAGAAATCGATTGTAGTTGCTTTTTATGCAGTTTTTGGCCTCAGTACAGTTAAGAAGTGAATTTTCCAAACCAATGCGGTATGACCTACCCTAGATGACACTGCACGACTGTTGAATGTCAAACTTGTGTGGTCTTGCACATTGTACAGTATGGTTCGTTTAATACGCAACTCTCTCCATAGCGACCGTATTTCAATTCATCTGTCATTTGCAATGTAACCCATTTACGATATGACGCTTACAGCGCCCTCTAGTGGGAAGATTTTCGTTAAAGCTGTTTCCGTAGTGTGTTCTCCTCCTCCAATAATATTCCGATCAAACTCAACGCCGTTGTGAGCAGCTGTTTGGAACTAGAACTTAAAATTGTAATCATCCTGTATATTGTTAATTACCAATCTATTATCAAACACTGTTAACAAGATGGTTTAAATTTTAAAAAATTAAAAATTATATTTTTCATCTTTATGTGTTTTACGGTTTTTAGAAATACCGTTAGAACATGGACCTTTGTTTAAAAACTTGCGTCGGCCGGGAATGTAACCTGGACCGGCCACGTGACAGACAAGTATTCTACCGAAGAGCCACTTCACTCATTAAAACTAATCAGCCTTCATTTAAGGAATTAGACATGCTCCAGAAAAGGGTCTCCGAGCTGATAGCCCATGCTGCTGCAAACGTCGTCGAACTGTTCGTGCAGATGGTTGTTGTCTTGCAAACGTCCCCATCTATTGACTCAGGGATCGAGACGTGGCTGCACGATCCGTTACAGCCATAAGATGCCTGTCATCTCGACTGCTAGTTATACAAGGCCGTTGGGATCCAGCACGGCGTTCCGTATTACCCTCCTCAACCACCGATTCCATATTCTGCTAGCAGTCGTCGGATCTCGACCAACGCGAGCAGCAATGTCGCGATACGGTAAATCGCAATCGCGATAGGCTACAATCCGATCTTTATCAAAGTCGGAAACGTGATGGTACGCATTTCTCCTCGTTACACGAGGCATCAGAACAACGTTTCATCAGGCAACGCCGGTCAACTGCTGTTTGTGTATGAGAAATCTGTTGGAAACGTTCCTCATGTCAGCACGATGTAGGTGTCGCCACACAACCTTGTGTGAGTGCTCTGAAAAAGCTAATCATTTGTGTATCACAGCATCTTCTTCCTGTTGATTAAATTTTGCGTATTTAGAATGTCATCTTCGTGGTGTAGCAATTTTAATGGTCTGTAGTGTATGTTGGGTGTACACTCACTCACTGTTCAGAGTAGATTATACAGATCCAAGTCAGACGGGTGCGTACCCGTGTCTAGGGGTTTGCCTACGATCTTATCAAAGAGGGCGGAGGAGCGGACAGAGATTCAGGACTCTCTCTTGTTCTTGGGTGGGAAACTGTCCGTGAAGGCGGAAGAATGAGCACTGATCATCGATATGAAGATGCAGAAGGCAATTAAAACCACTGCATTAAAGACATATAACGTGTATCCCCAGGCCATGTGGCCTGTAACCGAGAAATTGTCATGATTATCTCTCCATTGGCAAAAGATTCCAGAATAGTCCCCCATTCGGATCTCCAGGAAGGGACTGCCAAGGAGGAAGTGAGCATGGCAAAAGAATTGAATAATCAACGAAAGGATAACATTCTACGAGTGCGGACTTGGAATGTCAGAAGCTTGAACGTGGTAGGTAAGCTAGAAAATCTGAAAATGGAAATGCAGAGGCTCAATCTAGATATAGTAGGAGTAGTTGAAGTGAAATGCAAAAAAGACAAGGATTTCTGGTCTGGTGAATATAGGATAATATCAACAGCAGAAGAAAATGGTATAATGAGGGTAGGATTCGTTATGAATAGGAAGATAGGCAGAGAATATGTTACTGTAAACATTTCAATGATAGGAAAAATGATGACATTGCTAATTTGAGTGAAAGTGGAGAAGAATTACATGATCTGCTAAATGGAATGAACAAGCTAATGAGTACAGAATATGGATCCAGAGTAAATCGAAGAAAGGCGAAAGTAATGAGAAGTAGCAGAAATGAGAACAGCGGGAAACTTAACATCAGGGGTGATGATCACGAAGTTAAGGAATTGTGCTACCTAGGCAGCAAAATAACCCATGACGGCCGGAGCAGGGAGGACATCAAAAATAGATTAGTAGTAGCAAAAGAGGGCATTCCTGGCCAAGAGAAGTCTACAAGTATCAAACATAGGCCTTAATTTGAGGAA
The DNA here is from genome assembly GCF_023864275.1 of Schistocerca cancellata. Lineage (NCBI taxonomy): Eukaryota > Metazoa > Arthropoda > Insecta > Orthoptera > Acrididae > Schistocerca > Schistocerca cancellata. The sequence continues at coordinate 1,123,878,804 of NC_064626.1, forward strand.
GAAATTTCTGAGAATATGCGTTTGGAGCACAGCATTGTATGGTAGTGAAAAATGGACTGTGGGAAAACCGGAACAGAAGAGAATCGAAGCATTTGAGATGTGGTGCTACAGGCGTATGTTGAAAATTAGGTGGACTGATATGGTAAGGAATGAGGAGGTTTTGCATATAACCGGAGAGGAAAGGAAATTGTGGAAAAGACTCACTAGTAGAAGCGACAGAATGATAGGACATATGTTAAGACATCAGGGAATGACTTCCATGGTACTAGAGGGGAGTTGTAGAGGGCAAAAACTGTAAACGGAGACAGAGATTGAAATACAGCCAATACAACTCAGGACGTAGGTTGCAAGTGCTATTGTGAGATGAAGAGGTTGGCACAAGAGAGGAATTCGTGGTGGGCTGAATCAAACCAGTCAGAAGACACATCACTCAGTAAATAGATAAATAAATAAATAAAAGCCAGATGTGCTGCTATGAAGATGCCTGTTCGCCATCACAGTACTGAAGCCAATAAACACCAGCGGATACGATGCCCTGATACCACGAGTCCACGCAGAGTAATGTCTGATGGTCTGAGGCTCGTAGCTGATGACTGGCAGGTCGTTGTGGCTGCAAAGGCGACATGTCCGGTTTGGTGTGATGGCTGGAAATCAAATCTCTGGGGCAGTTCGGTTGCCTAAATTCTCCTTGGGCAGGTGGACTTGATACGGCCTACTTGCTGGTACTTGACACCGGGGAAGCAACTGTGGCTGCTTTGGCCGAGCTTCTATAGAGTATATGGGCTCTTCCTAAAGATGAATCGGGCGCCATTTGTCGTAGTGATGGCTTCGCAGTTGCCCACGTAAAGGGCCAGGTGCTGTCACTGTCATATGGCTATCTTTGTGTATGATCCCTGATGAAGGGATGCCTGCAAGCCGGCGCTTCTGCAACCCGCTGGACCTTCTGGTTATTTTGGTGGACTAAGTGTCCCAATACAGCACTTTTAAGGTCTGAAATGTCCAGTCTTGTATAGCCTGAAATCTCTACGAACCATTCGTGCTTTTCTTGTCGCTTGCAAAGAGATACCGTTAAAAGAGTTGTATCTGAAATGATGTAGGCAACATCACGTTTTTTAGACCTTTTAACAATCACTCTCACTTATTTTTTTATTATTCATTTTTAGCTATAACCTCTCGAGAGTTCAGCCAAGTTTAGTGACCTTGCAACAGTGTTGTATTTCCACAGAAACGTGAGCTATGCTGATGAATAGTGTAGCAAAGCGACCTTTAACACTACTGATGGTAACTCTAAATGAAGCTACCAATGATTTAAGAACTACTTAAATGATTTTTATTTTGAAAGAGCTTAACTGTGTTATAAGACCTGTACAGGCTACTGAAAAGCTATTCATTTTCTGAAGTTTCTACTGGGTATTATAGAGGCCACTGTCAAATACTTCCCACTAAAACTTCACATCTCACCTGAGTTATATCTCAGATAAAGAACAGAGCAGGTATTCACAACTGGGGCGACAACTAACAGCCTTCCCTTACGAAATTTCCTCTGTAAAAAGATTAAATAACGAAAAAAAGCGGTCAGTCCTGAAGGGACATACGAAAATTAGTTTTGAATCTCGACTGAAGAGTCATTGGCATGAGACACTTGACCTGTATACTTTGGTGAAAGCCACGTTGTATCAAGCAAACAGAGGGTCAACACTTTATCCAGTCAGAATTATTGATTCTCTTCATGATGAAATGTAAGCAGGTGAAACGCTTTAATTGTTTCAAGTCACTACACCATTTAAAAAACACTTAATCGAGAAAACACTAACACTGGGACCATTCTTTGTAAGTAAGAAAATCTGGTAAGTGTGCTGCCAGCTGTGGTTTTCAGTTATTTCACTGAATCAATGGAACCGTGATATGCAACGGAAAGTCAACAAGCCGTATTTACTTCATGTTGAATGCAAACAGTTAAGAATTATGTTGCACTCGAGTTACTCTACTGTCCAAAAATTAAGTAAGAAACAAGATTATTTTCCCACTTACACGTGCCTATACGACGTCATAAAAATTACAAGGAACGATCAGTCCACAATAAATTACACTGACGCTGGGATACTGTTTGTAAAACTAATATACTGTCCAGAAACAGTTGGAACGAATAACCAAAGCTAATCTTTCTGTTATAGTTCTACAGAAATAAAAAGTTGTTGTCTTGCTAATGATTCACAGACGTATACGCATTTAGCAGTCTACATATTACATTGTCTTAACGTCAATTAAAGTAAATACAGCAACAGCCCGCTTTATCACTTTTTTCGTAAAGGTATAAGCTATTAGGGAAAAACAAGTAATATACAACAGCATAAAAACCGAGAAGTAACGATAAGAATTAAAAGTGTAAATATTACCACAGTGTTAGTTTAATAATTCATGGTTGCAAAATACTAACATGAATGCTATAAGGAAGAATGGAAAATCTTAAAGATTCCGACCTCGGGAAATAACAGTTTGGGAACCAGGGAAATCGAATAACACCCGAGGCACTACTGGTCCTACGACTTATCTTAGAAGATAGAATAAAGGGAAAACTGAAAAAAGACAAACCGGCGTTTATAGATCTTGTAGTAGGGATGAAGCGGATATCCGAGAACTATTCAATGCCCGCCTATTCGGCACAATTTTACCATCCGGCTGGACACCGGATAGTAGGTCAATAAATTTTCTATAAATTACGAAAATTACAGAAATCTACGTTATTTATTTCACATGTAAGGTACTCTAAACACAAAAGAAACCATAGTATCTTCGAAGTACGCTTTATTCTTCGGGAAGAGGAGAGTAAAAGGGGGCATGAGAAGATGGAGATAGAGAGACGGGGCAGAGAGAGGGTGCAGAAAGAGGTGGAGAGAGAGGGGGAGGAGAAAATGGACAGAGCCAGGGGAAAGTAAGTGATGGACAGAGAACGCAATAGAAGGAAACTGGCCCTATATCCAATTTTCAAAGGCATTAGAAGCCTGTGCTTTTTCTTTTCTTTCTTTCCCATTTAACCAGAGTCAGCCATAGCATTGCCTGGTCGGGAACAGCTAGTTTTTAAAAAAGTCCCGCTACTTTCCTCTTTTAGTGACGTTATGTGGGCTCACAACACAAGACGGGATTGCCTGATCGAAATAAAATCCAATAGACTTTATTTTACCAAGCTTTAAATAAATGATTCACAACTACAGTCCACAGCTGAAGCGAATTGCAAGATAAATTCAACATAAAGAATTGATCTTCTTGATCAAAACAAGGAACGGAATAATCATCTTGGAGAACGTAACAAAGATACAAATTTCTGAAGTAAGTATGGCCGCGGTGGACCTCAGTCATCGCTGAGTGTAAACACTACAATCCTAAACCAGACGGACCACTGTGGGGATGGCTATCCTTAACCACAATCACTGAAGCCGATAAACACCGCGGATACCAGGTCCTAATGCCAATGTCTGAGAGGCAGAGGTTCGCAGCTGACAGCTGGCAGCTCGTTGTGGCTTCGAATACATTGTGTCCTGACTGTTATGGTGGCTGGAACACTCTGGGGCGGTACGGCTGCTTAAATACAGCATGGGCGGATGGAAATGGTACGGCCTCCTTGCAGACACTTGACACGGCGAAAGCAACTATGACCGTCTTCACTGCACCTTTAACAGGCGATATATGCGCTGCCTGTAGGCGAATCGGACGCCGCTTGTCCTTGTGGCTGATGGAGTTGCCCACGTAAACAGCTATGTGTTGTCGTTGTCGTGTGGGCATCTTGTATGTAGTCCCTGAAGATGCGCTCCCTGCAACCTAACGCTTCTGCAACCCGCTGAACCTGCCGGTTGTCTTGGTGGGCTAAGTATACCAATGGATCACTTCTAAAGATCTGAGTCGAAACAAGGCCCCGGGAGTAGACAATATTCCATTAGAACTACTGACGGCCTTGGGAGAGCCAGTCCTGACAAAACTCTACCATCTGGTGAGCAAGATGTATGAGACAGGCGAAATACCCTCAGACTTCAGGAAGAATATAATAATTCCAATACCAAAGAAAGCAGGTGCTGACAGATGTGAAAATTACCGAACAATCAGTTTAATAAATACTAACGCGAATTCTTTACAGACGAATGGAAAAACTGGTAGAAGCCGACCTCGGGGAAGATCAGTTTGGATTCCGTAGAAATATGGGAACACGTGAGGCAATATTGACCCTACGACTTATCTTAGAAGCTAGATTAAGGAAAGGCAAACCTATGTTTCTAGCATTTGTAGACTTAGAGAAAGCTTTTGACAATGCTGACTGGAATACTCTCTTTCAAATTCTGAAGGTGGCAGGGGTAAAATACAGGGAGCGAAAGGCTATTTACAATTTGTACAGAAATCAGATGGCAGTTATAAGAGTCGAGGGGCATGAAAGGGAAGCAGTGGTTGGGATGGGAGTGAGACAGGGTTATAGCCTATCCCCGATGTTATTCAATCTGTATATTGAGGAAGCAGTAAACGAAACAAAAGAAAAATTCGGAGTAGGTATTAAAATCCATGGAGAAGAAATAAAAGCTTTGAGGTTCGCCGACGACATTGCAGTTCTGTTAGAGACAGTAAAGGACTTGGAAGAACAGTTGAACGGAATGGACAGCGTTATGAAAAGAGGGTATAAGATGAACATCAACAAAAGCAAAACGAGGATAACGGAATGTAGTCGAATTAAGTCGGGTGATGCTGAGGGAATTAGATTAGGAAATGAGACACTTAAAGTAGTAAAGGAGTTTTGCTATTTGGGGAGAAAAATAACTGATGATGGTCGAAGTAGAGAGGATATAAAATGTAGACTGGCAATGGCAAGGAAAGCGTTTCTGCAGAAGAGAAATTTGTTAACATCGAGCATAGATTTAAGTGTCAGGAAGTCGTTTCTGAAAGTATTTGTATGGAGCGTAGCCACGTATGGAAGTGAAGTATGGACGATAACTAGTCTGGACAAGAAGAGAGTAGAAGCTTTCGAAATGTGGTGCTACAGAAGAATGCTGAAGATTAGGTGGGTAGATCATATAACTAATGAGGAGGTATTGAATGGATTTGGGAGATGAGAAGTTTGTGGCACAACTTGACTAGAAGAAAGGATCGGTTGGTAGGACATGTTCTGAGGCATCAAAGGATCACTAATTTGGTATTGGAGGGCAGCGTGGGGGGTAAAAATCGTAGAGGGAGACCAAGAGATGAATACACTAAACAGATTCAGAAGGATGTAGGTTGCAGTAGGTACTGGGAGATGAAGAAGCTTGCACAGGATAGAGTAGCATGGAGAGCTGCATCAAACGAGTCTCAGGACAACAACAACAACACTTCTAACATCTGAAATGTTCATTCTTTTCTAGTCTGAAATTTCCACAATCGATTCCTGCTTTTCTCCATGCTTGAAAAGCGATGCTGTTAAGAGAATTGTACCTGAAATTATATAGGCAACATCAGATTTTTTTCCACCTTTCAACTATCCCTTTTACTTGTTTTTCTTCATTTGCTTCTAGCTGTAACCTATTGAGTGTTAAGCCATGATCGCTAACTTTCGCTACCTTCTTGCAGTGTTATATTGTCACAGACAGGAAGGCTATGCACAAGAATAGCCAGGTAAAGTGAACCTTTAACACTAATGATGATAACCTTAAATCATTCAACTACTGATTTAAGAATTACTTTAACGATCTCTATTTTTAAGAGCGTAACGATGTTCTAACACCTGTCGAAGCAATTTTAAAGGCTATCTTCATTTTATGAAGCTTCTACTGGGTACTATCGACGCCACTGTCAAAACACTTTTCATGAAAGCATACTTGCTTACCTTTTAGATAGCTTCTAATTATCCCCTAAAACAGAGCCCGTATTCACAACTGGGGCGACCTCTTATTTTAAAGTACAGTCTTACCTTACGAAAATATTTCTATAAAAATATTAAATGATGAAAACAAAGCGTCGTCAGTCCTGAAGCGGAATAGCCAAATTATTTTTGGATCGCGACTGAAACGTCATTGACTGAACCTGGCATTAACCTTGAACAGTTTACTTTCTCGAAAACCAAGATGAATCAAACTATTACAAGTTCATCAGCCAGAACAAGTGGTTCTTTACAATAAAAAGTAAGCAAATGAATATCTTACCTCTTTCAGGTTACTGTTCCAAGACACTAAAAATCCATTGACCAAGATAACATTAACATTGCGTACATTCTTTGTAAGTAATCGAACATATTGCATTCGTTGTGGCTTTTCCAGTTATTTCACTGGATCAGTTGAATAGTAATATGTAACAGAATATTAACCAGCTATGTTTAGTTTATGCTGAAGACACTCAATTAACAATTATGGTATGACAATTACTTGGCTGTTCAGATAATAAGTAATAAATAACATTACTTTCCAAGTTACAAGTCAATGTATAAAGAAGACTGAGGATACAAAACACTCCTGCGAACAATCATGGAATCTTTCTCAAGAGAGTCGGCCAGTATCAGGTAGAACAGGGGTTACTGGGTTCATACAAAGAAGGCAGCGCGAATGATCCCAGATTTCTTTGGCCCATGGGAGAGTGTCACGTAACTGCTGAAAGAAATGAACTGGCAGACACTTGAAGATAGACACAAACCATACCGTGGAAACCTACGTAAAAAGTCTCTATAATCAAGTTTAAGTGATGAATCTTCGAATATACTGCCGTATCGTTTGTGAAGGCAGTATTAACTACAGCGAAAGGAGGCGTTTAACCCTTTCAGACCTGGCGTTCAATTTATTGGACATGGACGTTTTATACATTTTGTAACACTAAATAATTTCGTTCATCTTTGATACTCAGTGACCTGTTCAATGGATATCTGTCGCTTTTAGTTTTATGCTTCTTGATGCCGTCTGACGCTAGAATGGTGTCCTACATCTGAAAACAGTCAGTATGGTGGACCCACTGCAAAGTGCTCCAGGAAGTCGTATTTACGTACTTATTACTGCAGTTCCGCACTTTCTGGTGCAAAAAGTATATTGAGAAAGAGCCATCTGTGAAGACTGAGTTTGTTGTAGTAGACATGAGACTACTAACAAATCTCCTCATTACGTTTATTCAGGTGACATGTCATCTCTCTTTTGCTTAATAACATACATACATAACGTAACATACAATATTTTAGTGATAACATAACATACATTATTTTAATGAGATCGTCCTGTAATTATTGATGTATTTCACGTCATGTTCATTTAGTGATACAAGTGGCAGTTTCATAAAATTATGTTTGTTAATACATCACAGAAAATTGTATGATGTAACAAGTCCAGATCACGTCAAGGGTCGGGCGTTGTGGCCGAGCGGTTCTAGGCGCTTCAGTCCGGAACCACGCTGCTGCTACGGTCGCAGGTGCGACTCCTGCCTCGGGCATGGATGTCATTCTAAGTCTAGGGGACTGATGACCTCAGATGTTAAGTCCCATAGTGCTTAGAGCTACTTGCACCATGACGTCAGGGAAATCCTGGACTTGTTAGAACGATATGTTTCCGATACAGATACGTCATACGATGACGGTAATTTTAAAAGTATTCCAGCTACTAATTACCAAGGTAAAAAGTCGGGATGTGAAAAAATGACAGCAAAAGAGGACGTGATCATCACACAGAAGGTATTCACAGGTGCTGCAATGAGGAAAGCTTAATTTCATGATGATGATCTTGAAGCTGAAACCATCTCCGAAGGTTAGATTAACGCAGTGTGTCAAGGGAAATTAAAAATAATATGTTTTGAATGTTGTGTTAAGGGGGGTAGGACGTCAAACGGACCGACTTGGAGCAGGAGAGGCATCTCAGGACATCTTAATTTCCAGTGCCTACAGTTTTATAAATAAATTCATAAAACTTTGTCAGCATCATCAGGAAGGATTCAGGATTCACACTCATTGAAGCGGAAGTTCGAAAACATAACAAAATAATTTTTTTACGTGCGATATTTCATCATTTTTTCACTTACTAATGGCTGCATTTGTTGCTATAGGTACGCTTTTCTTCGTAAGTTAGAGAGATTCTGCGATGAATTTTGCACAGCATACATACCATACTCACAGGTGTATGAAACTCTAGAATTTACTTAATTTATGAAAAAACGAATGAACTGTTATATTTTAAACTTCGTTTTTACAAAAAACACAAATTTTATAATTAATTACCTCAATTTTTACCACAGTTTTTAATAGATTTGGAAAATTCTAGAGTTTCATATACCTTTACGTATGGTTTGTATTCTGTGCAAAATTCATCGAAGAATCTCTCTTAGTTATGAAGAAATGTGTACCTTTAGCAACAAATGCTGCCATTAGTAAGTGAAAAAAATGATGAAATTTCACTCGTAAATAAAACTACTTCGTTATGTTTTAGAACTTCCACTGCTATGAGTGTAAATTCTGAATCCTTCCTGGTCGTGCTGACAAAGTTTTATGAATTTGTTTGTAAAAGTATAGACAACGGAAATTGAAATGTCCTGTGGTGCCTCTCCTGCTTCAAGTTGGCCCGTTTGACGTCCTACCCCCCTTAAGGATGTGGCTTTTCATACGAAATACATGCAAAACTTTTTCATTCCTGTATATGCTCAACTTATTTATTGTCCTGTATATGGTAATACTAGTAGTTGAAGTTACTGGTATTATGTATTGATCCTTGTATGTTGTAAGATTTCCATTTTGAGATCGTTTTTCCACAACAAACAATGCTATAAAATGTTTAACTATCGACTTCTTATTTCTCATCCTCAACTATCTCCCGGAGCTGATGTCCAGTTTAGACGTCAATGGAACGGGAAGAAGCCCTAAAATCTGGTACAATGGGATGCACACGCTTTTTCATGTACTTCACAATGGTTTACAGAGAACATGTGTAGATCTAGATGTACGTCGATAAATATTTTAAGTGTAAGTGCTAATTTGAGACGAAGGGGTCAGTGTAGGAGAGGAGTAATGGCCGCATCAGAGCAGCTGGAATATTACTGTCCCCAAGGAAAAAGGTTTATTCCTTCATTCTTTTTTCCCTAAATCGCTCCAGGCAGATACTGGGATGGTTTCTCTGAAAGGGCACAGCCGACTTCCTTCCCCGTCCTTCCCTAATCTGATGAGGCCGATCACCTCTCTGTTTGGTCTCTTCCCCTAAACAACCCAACCCAATCTTCATTCTTTGTCGCTCTTGGATCAAAGCCCACTTTTACCTGCACATAAGCATCACTTTCAACAGCCTTCAGCGGTGAAACTTCCATTACGAAAATAAACAGAAACGGTGAATATGAAGGTACACTTTTAAATTATGTGTAAGTTTGTTCACTATTTTAGGGAAAAAAATCTCTTGTCAGTTGTTTGATTGATGTCTTTAATACTGTGGTTATTGTGGTGTCACCGCCAGACACCACACTTGCTAGGTGGTAGCTTTAAATCGGCCGCGGTCCATTAGTACATGTCGGACCCGCGTGTCGCCACTGTCAGTACTTGCAGAGCTAGCGCCACCACATGGCAGGTCTAGAAAGACGGACTAGCACTCGCCCCAGTTGTACGACGACTTTGCTAGCGACTACACTGACGAAGCCTTACTCTCATTTGCCGAGAGACAGTTAGAATAGCCTTCAGCTCAGTCCATGACTACGACCTAGCAAGGCGCCATTAACCGTATCTGAAGATAGTCTAATTTGTATAGTCAAGAGCGATGTACCACAAGGATGCAATAAAGTTAAGTATCCGAGGAACTGCATATTTTTCTCTATAGCATTCACCAAGTATCCTGTTCCAGAACTCACGCCAGCCGGCGTGTGTGTACGCGTGCCTTTCGGCTATTTCCTAGTGGCGTGGCTGTCTTGCTACGCCACAACAGTTATACCAAAGAACTATGATTACAGCGAACGATTTATGTGCAGTCAGATCAGTGGATCGCAATGGTTTAGTCAAAATGGATTGCTGCTTCGTAGCCTCCATCCCAGTCGACGGTCTCAACAATGGAAAACCGCGCAACTTGACCCGTGTCGTTGCATAGAAACACTTCGCTGCTTTGATTCTTTGCAGTGATTCGCTCTCGAAGCTATCACTCAAATTTGCGAGAAGTTACCATCTGTATACGAGGGGCACTGGTGACAGCGAACTGCTCAGTGACGGCAGTGTTCACTACGAGAAGCTAACTGTTGTCGACGACTTCTGCTGGGACGCAGGAGGAGGCGGAGGCGCTGTCCGGACACCGGGGACGGTGAGTCAGCACAGCGGCTCACAGCTAATGGCTGGCTGCGTAGTTAAACGTGGAACGGGCGAATAAGGAAGGCGAGGGATGCGAGAGGGAGCACCGGCAACAAACATGAAAAAGATAGCAAACAGTCTAGCTCGGACAGGGAGCCTACATGTACACGGTGAATGTATTCCTAGCAAGCCAACTTACGGTATGTGGATGAGGGTACACCTAACACCACTATTATTCAGTGTGTTTCCTGTTGTATTTCCGAAAGGAGCATCCGAAGAACGAAAGTGAGTTTAGGCACGAATCCTTGGAGACAAGAGATGACCAGCGTTTGCGGCAGACTGCAGTTTGATTCTGCTGGCTCTAGAGTCGGGTCAAGAGAAATTCTCGATACTATCCACCGGCTTTGAGCAGTGACGTACTGGTAATGTCTACCGTGACGTCATTTCTTGGGCTGCTTTTTCAACTGCATCTTTTATAGCGCTATTTGATGTCATATTTTCATTGCTTTCGAAATTTTGTAAACTTCTGCTGGGTATCTACTTCTGCAGCTACATAACTGCTCTACAGTACACACTAAAGTGTATGGCAGAGGTCATAGTCCCATCAGATTAGGGAGAGATGGGGAAGGAAGTCGGTCGCACCCTTTCAAAGGAACCATCTCGGCATTTACCTGAAGCGACTTAGGTAAATCACGGGAAACCTAAATGAAGATGGCCGGATGCGCTTTTCAACCGTCGTCCTCCCGGATGCGAGTCCAGTGTGCTAAAGACTCCGAAACCTCTCTCGGAGGAGGGTACATAAAGCGTGTCGAGCGGATGCGGAAAACAGTGCAGCCAATGTCGTAATGCGGAAACCGAGTGATTTATCTAATGTTCAGAACGGCATGATCATTGACTTGGGGTCAACGGCGGACGCGTTTCCGAAATGGTTAAGTTCGTAAACTTTTCGCGTGTTCTCGTCGTTAAAGCATACCGTCCACTGCAAAATGGAGCTACACTATGTGATCAAAAGCATCCAGACACCTGGCTGAAAATGACTTGTAAGTCCGTGGCGCCCTCCATTGGTAATACTGAAATTCAATATGGTGTTGGCCGTCTTATAAGTCAGCTGCTAATTCACAAGGTAAAAAGTCAGGATGTGAAAAAATGACAGCAAAAGAGGATGTGTTCATCACACAGAGGGTATTCACGGGTATTGCAATGATGAAAGCTTAACTTCATGATGATGATATTGAAGCTGAAACCATCTCTGAATGGTAGATTATCACAGTGTGGCAAGGGAAATGAAAAATAATATGTTCAGAATGTTATCTTAAAGATGTGGCTTTTCATATGAAAACCATGCAAAACTTTTTCCTTCCTGTATATGGTCAACTTATTTAATGTCCTGTATATGATAACACTGCCGACGGCCTTGCTGCAGTGGTAACACCAGTTCCCGTCAGATAATCGACGTTGACCACTGTCGGGCTGGGCTAGAACGTGGGTGGGTGACCATCCGGTCTGCCGAGCGGTGTTGGCACTCAGCCCTTGTGAAGCAAACGGAGGAGTTACTTGATTGAGAAGTAGTGGCTCTGGTCTCGGAAACTGACATACGGCGGGGAGAGCGATGTGCTGGCCACATGCCCCTCCATATCCGTAGTATCCAGTGACGCCTGTGGGCTGAGGATGAGACGATGGCTGGTCGGTACCTCTGGGCATCCTGGCCTGTTCGGGAGGAGTTTAGTTTTTAGTGTAATACGACAATACTGATAGTTGAAATTACTGGCATTATGTTTTGATTCTTGTATGTTCTAAGGTTTCCATTTTGAGATCGTTTTTCCACAACAAACAATGCTGTAAAGTGTTTAACTGTTGACTGCTTATTTCTCATCCTCAACTATCTCCCAGAGCTGATGTCCAGTTTACACATCAATGGAACGGGAAGAAGCCCTAAAACCTGGTACAATGGGATGCACACGCTTTTTCATGTACTTCAGAAGAGTTAACAGAGAACAGATGTAGATCTAGATGTACGTTAATAAATATTTTGCGTGTAAGTGCTGATTTGAGACGAAGAGGTCAGTGTAGGAGAGGAGTAATGGCCGCATCAGAGCAGCTGGAAGAACACTGTCCCAAAGGTAAAAGGTTTATTCCTTCATTCTTTGTCGCTCTTGGGTCTAAGCTCACTTTTAGCTGCACACCAGCACCACTTTCAACAGCCTTGAGCAGTGAAACTTCTATTACAAAAATAAACAGAAACGGTGAATATGAAAGTACACTTTTAAACTATGTATCAGTTTGTTCATCATTTTAGGAAAAGAATTCTCCTGTCAGTCGTTTGATTAATGTCTTGAATGCTGTGATTATTCCAAAGAACTATGATTACAGCGAACCATTTATGTACAGTCAGATCAGTGGGTCGCAGTGGTTTAGTCAAAATGGATCGTCGCTTTGTAGCCTCCGTCCCATCGACGGTCTCAACAATGGAAAACCGCGCGACTTGACCCGTGTCGTTGCATAGAAACACTTGGCTGCTTTGATCCCTTGCACTGACTCGTTCACGAAGCTACAGCTTAAGTTTGTGAGAAGTTACCATCTGTATACGATCGGTACTGGTGACAGAGAACTGCTCAGTGACGGCAGTGTTCACTACGAGAAGCTAACTGTTGTCGACGACTTCTGCTGGAACGCAGGAGGAGGTGAAGACGCTGTCCGGACACCAGGGACGGTGAGTCAGCACAGCGGCTCACAGCTTATGGCTGGCTGCGTAGTTAAACGTGGAACAGGCGAATAAGGAAGGCGAGGGATGCGAGAGGGAGCACCGGTAACAAATATGAAAAAGACAGGAAACAGTCTATCTCGTATATGGAGCCTACATGTACACGGTGAGTGTATTCCAAGCAAGCCAACTTACGGTATGTGGCTGAGGGTACATCTAGTACCACTATTATTCAGTATGTTTCCTGTTGTATTTCCGAATGGAGCATCCGAAGAACGAAAGTGAGTTTAGGCACGAATCCTTGGAGAGAAGAGATGACCAGCGTTTGCGGCAGACTGCAGTTTGATTCTGCTGGCTCTAGAGTCGGGTCAAGAGAAATTCTCGATACTATCCACCGGCTTTGAGCAGTGACGTACTGGTAATATCTAACGTGACGCCACTTCTTGGGATGCATTTACAACTGCATCTTTTATAGCGCTATTTGATGTCATATTTTCATTGCTTTCGACATTTTTTAAACTTCTGATGGGTATCTACTTCTGCATCTACATGACTGCTCTACAGTTCACACTCAAGTGCATGGCAGAGGCTTCATCGAAAGCTCGGTTTCGCTGCCGTTCCACTAACGAATAGCGTGTGGAAAAATGAACACTTAAATCTTTCTACACGAGGTTTGATTTCTCTTATTTTGTTGCAATGGTCATTTCTCTCTATGTAGGTTGCCAACAATAAAATATCCTGACATTCAGTGGGAAAAGTTGGTGATTGACATTTCGTCAGTAAACTGAATAACCGGCATCCCAACTCGCATCTCATACCTGTGACAGTATCTCGCCAATCTCTTGATAATATAAAACGAGCTGCCCTTCTCTGAGCTTGCTCGATGTCCTCCGTTAATCCATTGGTAAGGATCCCGTACAACACAGCAATTCCCTAGAAGAGGACGGACAACATTAGTGTTGTCTCTTTCGTCGATTTCTTGCATCTTCTGTGTATTCTACCAATAAAAGGCAATCTTTGGTTCACCTTCCCAGCAACATTATCCGTGTGATCATTCTTAATTAAGTCGTTCGGAACTCTTACTGCTAGGTATTTAATCGAATTGATAGCCTTTAGAGCCGGTGTGGCCGACTGGTTCTAGGCGCTACAGTCTGGAATCGCACTACCGCTACGATTGGAGGTTCGATTCCTGCCTCGTGAATGGATGTGTGTGATGTCCTTAGGTGAGTTGGGTTTAAGTAGTTCTAAGTTATAGGGGGCTGATGACCTCAGAAGTTAAGTCCCATAGTGCTCAGAGCCATTTGAACCATTTGATAGCCTTCAGATTTGTGTGATTTATCGGGGAACCCAAATTTAAGAGATTCATTTTAGTACTCATGTGGATGATCTCATATTTTTCATTATGTATGGTCAATTCCCATTTATCGTACCATATAGACATCTTTCCGAAATGATTTTACAATTTTTTTCATGTTCTGATGACTTTACTATGGGAAACAAAATATTAGTCGATTTGTCAGTCTTTTTTTTCTTTGTGATAAAGACGTTTTTAATTCCTTTTCTGTATTATGGTCCCCACTGCAGATGTGGTGCTATATTTAGCGATACTATAGTCCAATCCACTAGCTATGGCAGTTCGCCCATGGTCGAGGCACAGGTCCGGATTGCGTTGTTCACTATTCCAAACGGCAGTTGCGGTCCGCGCATGGGCGTGGTTTCCGTTTGAAGAGAGTGTATATCCTGCAAATTATGTCTCTCGCTTGCTTCTGCAGAATTTGTCACTTACCACCACCACCCCGAATGAGGTGGGCCAGTAGTTAACATACTGGACTCGCATTCGAGAGTTAGGTTTTCCCTGATTTCGCTACGTCGCTTCAGGCAAATACCGGTCTGGTTCAGTTGAAAGGGCGCGGCCAATTTCCTTCTTCACTCGTCCCTAATTTGATGGGACCGAAGACCACACTGTTTGGTCTCCTCTCTCAAACCAACCAACCAACCAACCACCACCATCAGCGATGACAATACGCGACGAATGGAATAGAAATTCACCAAACAACTCGCTACGATCACGTTTAATGCTCGCATTAGCTATGGCATTAACAGCAGAGCGCTCACAAAACTATTGAATGTTCATTAGCTTTCGGCTAATGTGTGACGTAAGTGCACAGAACGAACCTAACTCGACCGTTATCGTTCGTGACTCCAACTATAGATGCGTATTATGTTTATGTTGTTTATGTGTGATTGATTATAATAATTGCAATTCGAACTATTTTTCCCAGTGTAGTGAACTGTGGTAACCAAAACTGCCTGTGACATTTACATTTCAAAATATCGCGAATGTTATGACGCTATAGTCACCGTGCCCTTTACAACGTAAGTCGCATGTTCGCTACGGCACTGGTCAAAACCGACGGACAGTACTGCAAGTCCATCTCGCATAAGGATCGTATGGACAAAATAAGTGAGATTATAGCTCGTACAGGGGCATACAGACTGATTTGCAAATGGAATAGGAAGTGGAGTGACTCTGCAGTGTTTTGTGGAGTGTGTTCTGAAAGGGTTCGTGGTAGAAATAGCATATATAATCTCGATAAGGGTATCCTCATAAAACCTTAATTAATAACTGTTCTTCTGTTTCTACTTTTTCAGAATGATTTTCGACGATATAACAATCTACATTTAGTGTTTTCTTTTGCACAGAGATGATGTATATTGAGCTGATGCTAGACTCACATTAACTTCAAATTTTAAAAGAATTTCGAGTCAACGTTGTTGACATTGCTTTCTTGAGTCTTCACTGGTGACTCTTGTAGTTTAGTATTCCGATGCCCTACTTGGAATTTGGTGTGATGTTGATAGCTCCAGTCAGCACCTGCTGTGAGGGAGGGACGCTTGCTGACGGACTGCAAGTGCCACACGCCGCCCACGGAGTATTTCAAACAAATTATAATATTCGAAACCAATAGTTGACTAATACAAAATATGATAAAAGTAAAAAAGACGCTTTTGTGTGACATTTTGTCACGTAAACTTTATTAGGACCTGATTATAGACCCGCATGCTCATTTAAGGATGATGAGGGTACAGGAAACGTCGCGTCTCCAACGCTGAAAGGAAGAATTCCGAATTTAACGCAGCTAAATTCCATACCTTCACAGTATACAGATGTAGAGTTTGCGACGGAAATGCTAAAGATTAATCTTGGACGAAATGAGCTGTTGTTAGTTGACTAACATGTACTTTCAGTACGCTCAGAAAATACAGCCTTACCTTGCAGGTCTAAAGATTTGGGCAATATCTGGATGTAGATGCAAACGCGTTTTCACTTCGCATGCTAACGCCAAATTCAGGTTTTGATATAGTGGAAGAACAACTGAAAGCGGGTTTAGCTAGAACAACATACCAGAAAGCAGCAGGATAACCCGAGTGTCAATTAATAATACGAAAAAGAGATGAATCACTGGAAATAATTGGTGAAGATATATGGAGAATGCCCTGCAACGTGGCAGCAAACGAAATAAATAACGAACTGTATTTCCGCACTAAGAAAAAATCTGGGCTATTACCTACTGATCGGGAATCATTAGCCAAAGCATTAATGGAGTCTCGGATCAATGATCACAAAAAGGTTGACAATACGAAAAAGCAGCGCTAGCATTCGATAGAAAAAGTCCCCTACAGAGTCAAAGAAGATGTACGAGTGATGATAACGAAATATAAAGAATCAGGGAGAGGCGATTTTTGGCGTTCTCCCAGCGTAATGGATGTCCACGAAGTTTTGGGATTGAAACCGGATGACCATGGTTTCCACGTTTCAAAATATCGACTTACAACCATTCAGCCGTCTTCTAAAGATAGCCGAATGTTGTCAGTCGAATTATCGTGGCAAGATATCGACATCATGTGGCTGTAATCCCGAAACCTTTAGGTATAAACGCAGAGGTATTACAAGCGCCCACATTTCTCGATGGTCTCTTCCTGCAGGGGAGAATTTGTCGAGTATTGGAGACAGCAAAAGACGTTTCCTTATCGAAAGAGAAACCACACGTACACAGGAAACAAAATCTTACAGGCCGAAATGTTATTATGAATATTATTGGAAGTACAGCAGGAACTGTAATGTAGCAGGCTGCAAGAGCGTAGACACGTTTTTCGTGTGAAAAATTTTAGTTCGGAAGATAAACGAAATCCGCAGAAGAGTTGCTTTGAAATTCAAAACATTTGCCGAGGTGGGCCGGGAGAGACCTTGGTGACTGCAGGCCGTTTGCCGAATGCACACGGTTTTCAGTGTGTACGTAAATATCACCTGCAAAGGGTACATATAACCTGCAGATGAAATTTCCTCTTCCATTTTTTATCTCAGTCAAAAGTTTAGTTAGTAATTAACGTCAAAGTTTCTCGATTATAGGAGCCACTTATGGAATCCTCTTATGACCAGAACAGATACTGTGCTGGAGGATGACTTAATGGACGATGGACTGACGGCATATATAAAAAAGCAGGCCAAATTTGGATAGGAAAAGTAGAGTATTGAGACGCATGGGAAAGTCCGAAAGATAAATATATCTAGTAGTGTTGCCGTAGCTGATGACTGACTACTTGTTTGTATTGAAGGATTCCTCTGTCGTAAAAGAGAGTTTTTAAGGAGAAACGATGTTATTCTACGCTGGAATACATTTCTGCTGTCTTCGAAACACTTTATTTCCATGGGCAGATTGTGAAATAAGTGAATGAAAATATTTAAAATACATTAACTCACTGATTTCTGTGTTCACAAAGTTAGTAATTATTCTTAGGGCAAAAAACAGATGAACGTAAAGATTTCATATGTTTTTTTTTTTTCAGTTTACATTTTTATCGAAAGGTATAGACAAGATCTTAGGACTCTCTGTCCTGTTTATTAGTTTTTGTTGTCTCACTTTACCAATAGGAGGTGAGGTCCTTTCGAAATTACAAATGTAGATGAACTGTGTTTTCTCGCACTTTAAAGACAACCCATTTCTCTTGCTATTTTCTCTGTTTGTCTGACTTTACTCAGCTCGAAAATAATGTTTTTATAATCTTCTAAATGTACTAATGATCTCTCCTGATTCAAATAAAATGGTACATCATTAGCACAGAGCAAAGAAATTAATGGGTCTATGCTCGAACAGTGCAAAATGCCCATTGTGGCTTTCTACCCATGCACATGACATAGCGTTCCCCTTCGTTTACTCGAACTTTTCTGTGCAACATTCTGCGTCTTGTTTGCTAAGTATGAAGAGAAACTTAATGAAAGAGAAACATCGAAGATAAACATAATTTCGCTAGCAGAATGCTTTGACTAACGCAATCATATGCATCCGTGAAGTTACTGACGGATCCAACAACTCATCTAAAATTTTTATTGTCCGTTTAGAGAAGTATAGCGATGCCACAGTAGTGAAACCCATTTGAACTTCATAGTGCAATTAAGTAAATTTAGTACTTCAGCACAGTTGAGTGATGGCCATTAAGTACGTTACCTTCGTAGGAGGTTTTCGAAAGTGATATAAGGGGTGAGACTGACCAGCAGTTATTGACATCTGTGGAGTCAGCTTCCTTTTACAGATATCTAACAGTGGCGTATTTTAGTGAGGCTGAGCGAGCCCTCTGATTTAATGATGCGTTCTGCATGTGATTAATAACATTACATATTATTTGATTTGTTTGTCGGAAACGTCGCCAAAGCCTGGAAATGACAGTCGATGACTAGGAAATACTAGGCATCTCTAAAGCAGCTGAAATATTTGATGAGGCGGTAAGGCAAAGGCAACACTTCTTGGTGCGAAATGAACGCCCGTGCTAACAGCTGAGTTATTTCTCAGTTACAGGCCGTACTATATGCAACAGAGCTGCAATTCGACAAACTCCTTGGTTGCTCAGTTATCCCTTTCGAGACCACTTCGAGAATAACTGCAAACTGTCCACCGCTGTACGTCGCGAGCTATTTTGCTACACCGAAAGACCTTCAAAACTCGATCTGTCTCCAGTGGATAATGGGCAACATCGGCATAAAGAGTGAAGTCGCGCTAGCTAAACTGCCGAAACTGTGCAGAAAGTGTCATCCACTGTACGAGTAGTGTCACAAAATATAAGGGCGAAAGCAGGAATTGCAATAATGGTAGACCAGAAATGAAAAATAAAGAATGACAGCATAACATTATGTCAGTCCGTTTTAAAATAGCCAGAGAACATATGACGATAGTAGGGATTTATAGTTCAGAAGAAGGCAGAAAAGGAGAGATGGAAATATTCTACCAGAAATCACAATCTGTTATCAAAGAGGTTAATAAAACTGATATACTATACTTGTATGGAGACTCGAATGCTCGAGTTGTGAACAGCCATCTCCAGAGTACTGTAGGAAAGTTTAGGGAAGCCGCAGTTAACATTAAAGGTGAGAAGATGTGAGAATTTTGCACGTATAACGTCTTTAAGGTAACTAATACCTATATGGATAAGGGATATTCAAAGTACACGTGGCCTGGCAGAGGTTCTAGATCAGTCATAGTCTATGTGGTAGATGATAGAAAAGGGGAAATTCTAGTGGACAATGTTACAGCATATAGGCCTAGAGGTTGTGATATATATATATATATATATATATATATATATATATATATATATATATATTAGAGAGAGAGAGAGAGCAATCATTATCTGCTGATGTTTAAAATACTTCTAAGAAGTATATGGTCAAAACCCAAGAAACAGTTTACAGCTAGAATAGAAAATGAAGGAAATTACAGACCTCTATCAACAAAGATTAAACAGATATTTGGTAGAGAATGACAAAAAGAAGGATACTAATGAGGAAAGTCAGGATATAAATAACTGTATGAAAGAAGCAGTAAACGAGGTAATGGGCAAACAAATCACCTAGAAGCGAAAGAAAGATCTGAGAACATGGTACAACGAAACTGAAAAGCTAAAGACGGATCCAGCTAGACAACACTGTATAGCTGATAGAAATATTGCAAAACCCCTAATAATAACAGCAAAGGGTGACATTTGGTAAAAATTCGTAAATGAGGTGAAACATGATGTGTATGGGAGTCAACACTTCGCCCATAAATTATTAATCAATATAAATAAAACAGAAAGAGACAACTCCCGAATGGATGTGATAACACATATGGATGAACTGAGCATTATAAAAGTATTTTGTTTAACTCTGAGGCAGATGTTTGTACTAATCCTGAAATTAGGACTGGAGAATTAGTAAAAAATATTGACTACCTTAATTTAGGAGAGTAAGAGACATTAATAAAAAATCAAAATAATAAAAACAGAGGGCATAAATATAAAACTCGTAAAGAATGGTGTATTTTTATTCAAACTCCGTCTTCTTCTTCTTCTTCTTCTACTAAAGACCTACTGGCTTACAATGTGGATCCCCGATGCAAGGTTAACGGCCACTATCTCTTCTATGTTTACGATGGGGAAACCGATAAACCCACAAACTATAGAGTTATAATTATTTTAAATTCTATCTGTAAATTGTGCACCGATATATTAAAATACTGGTTAAAGCCAATTGTAGAATCACTTTTGCAAGAACAACAAAAACATTTTCGAAAAGGGAGCACTTGTATTGATGACCTCTCACCCCATTAGTGAGAAATTGTACGAACATTCGAGCCTGAAATCGTATTTTTTAGTTCTTTAGTCTTTTTAAAAAGATACTTCAACACTAATTTTAAGTTTTTACTTCTTCCCTGTTTGATTCTGTAATTTCAGTTCGTGTGCGGAATAATAATCATTGTAAACGATGCAACACTCGTTTTATTTATATCCACGCTATCAATCTGTGCAATTATCATGCTAATTTTTTTCTCTGTGTTCTACGTCTTATATACGAAAACCCTTCAAGTTAATCTCGTCTCACACTTGCGTAACTTCGTGTTTGTTTGTATGGGCCACGGTCCGAAACCATTTAAAGCAGCAAAAATAGGCACGACGTAGTACATCCAACGCTGCTGAGACCGTGACTTGTGTCTCAGCTGGTTCGGGGCATCCTAAAATTCTAGTAACAGATGACATCTTCACGGTATTACGTTATGAACTCTGTCAATAGGACGCATTGTGTTGACGACAAAAGTACAGACACGACTGAGGCATTCTGGGTTCATCAGACAGTTTGTCCAAGCAGGTAATATGGATTTCCTACGCAGAGAGCTGAATTTTTTGATCTGGAATAAACATGGCCATCATTTGCAGTGACCGCTCAACTTTTCACTTTCCATTCCGTCTTGATACCTGCATACACTAATGGATTTCGAATTAGGAGGCGATCTGGAATGTAAGACCCATTCTCTCACTAAAAACCCATTCATTCAGTAGAAAAAGCTTTAAAATTTGTAGAGTCCCGGTCATAAATTTCCAGATCATAATATGGTAAAGCGGGGGAATTTCAATCTACCGGATATTCACTGAGACACTCAGGTGACCAAAACCGGTGCCAACTACAGAGTTTTATGTGGAATGATAGCTTTATCGAAAATTACACCAAGCATGTAAAAAAGGGACGACGAAGTCGTTAGAGACGAAGTACAGGATCAGACTGGAGAAGGGTGAGGAAGAAAATCGAGCGTATCCTTTTCAAAGATACCATCCTAGCATTCCCCTCGAGCTATTGCGGCGAACCACGCCAACGTAAATCTGGATGGCAAGACGGTGCTTGAGCCACCGAATGGTTCAAATGGCTCTGAGCACTATGCGACTTAGCTTCTGAGGTCATCAGTCGCCTAGAACTTAGAACTAATTAAGCGTAACTAACCTAAGGACATCACACACATCCATGCCCGAGGCAGGATTCGAACCTGCGACCGTAGCGGTCGCACGGTTCCAGACTGTAACGCCTAGAACCGCACGGCCACTCCGGCCGGCTTGAACCGCCGAACTCCAAAAGGCGCTTCCTGTGTCATAACAACTGTGCCACCTTTCTCGGTCTTTGTTTACAAAAACGACTCACTAGCTTTACGTCTTTCATCTTCCGCCGACAACCAAACACGAAATCTTCTGCTCAGTTAATACAGGAAATCTGTGTCCAGTGTTATGTCATCATTTACTACAGGCTTTATAAGGACTGTTACCTCCGCCCCCCGGTAGCTGAGTCGTCAGCGCGACAGAATGTCAATTCTAAGGGCCCGGGTTCGATTCCCGGCTGGGTGGGTGATTTTTCTCCGCTCAGGGACTGGGTGTTGTGTTGTCCTAATCATCATCATTTCATCCCCATCGACGAGCAAGTCGCCGAAGTGGCGTCAAATCGAAAGACTTGCACCAGGCGAACGGTCTACCCGACGGGAGGCCCTCGTCACACTACATTTATTTAGGACTGTTACGATAGCTGGGAAAATATTTGCCTTTATCAAATGCGACAATAAACAGACAGCAGATTACCTGCACAGTCAATAAAAGACATCCATTTCTATGGCTGTCAAGGTATACTATCAAGAGAGAAAAGTCAGAGTACTGTACAGTACGCTGGAGAAACGTAAATATCGTTCAGTACCAAGCAAAATCCGAAAGCACCTCTTTTTCAATACTGGTGACGCGAAGTTACTATGAAAGTATACTTCAGGAAATCAAAATCTTAATCACAATCAATGAAGGCAAAACAAATATAAGCTTGACACAGCGAGAAATGTCCAATGAGTTCGAAATAAGCGTTTCTACTTACCAACGTAATCAAAAATTGTAATATGTTTGGTTTCTGTATATTTTTCTGAGTCATTAGTATTCTGATTGGTTTCATACTGCCCGCCGCGTATTCCTCTCCATTGCCAATCTATTAATCTCAGAGTAGCACTTGCAACCAACATCCTCAATTATTTGCTGGATGTATTCCAATCTTTGGCTTTCTCTACAGTTTCTACCTCTACAGCTCTCTCTAGTATCATGGAAGTTATGCCGCCATGTCTTAACCGGTGTGTATCATTCTGTTCCTTCTTTTTGTCAGTGTTTTCCCTACGTTTCTTTCTTTGCCTATTCTGTAGAGAACCTCCTAGTTCCTTATCTTGTCAGTCCTAATTTACGACATTGTTCCGAAAAACCACATCTCAAATTCTTCGATTCTTTTTCTGTTCCCGTTTTCCCACTGTCCCTGATTCACTACCATACAATGCTGTGATTCAGACATACATTCTCAGAAACTTCTTTCTCAAATTAAGATCGATGTTTGATCAGCAGGCTTTTTTCAGTCCCTCTCCCCTGGGCTGGTCTGCCTTTTATATCCCCATTGCTTTGTGGGTCATGGGCTATTTTGCTTCCAAGGTAGCAGAATTCCTTAACTTCATCTACTTCATCATCACCAGTCCTGATGTTAAGTTTCTCAAGTAACGTAAAGTTTTAGAACTGTATGGCAGACCTCAGCTTTTCAAACTGTATAGCTTCTCCTTACTTTCGTCTTTCTTCGATTTTCGTTTAATTCAACATCTCCTGTAAGTCTTCCTCCCTTTCGCTGAAGATAGCAGTGTCATCGGCGAATCTTATCATTGATATCCTTCATTCAGAATTTTAATTCCACTCTTCGACCTTTCATTTATTTCTGTCACTGCCTCTTAGACGTATAAATTACCAGTAGGGGCGAAGTGCACAACCCTGTCGTACAAACGTTTTAATCCGAGAACTTCGTTCTCTGTCTTCCAATTTTATTGTTCCCTCTTGGTTCTTGTACATGTTGTGTATTACCAGTCTCTCCCTATAGCTTACCCTATTTTTCTCAGAATTTCCAACATTTTGCACAGTTTGACATTCTCGAATGCTTTTTCCTGGTCGACAGATCCCATGAGTTTGTCTTGATTTTTCAATGTCTTCGATTATTTGCAGGAATGTTAGAACTATTACTTATCGCAGTAGTATAGCCTTAACGAACTTCCCTTTATTCCTTAGTACTTCCGTAACCTACTTTTTGCGCATTTATCTTAAACTTCAGCATAGTCTTCATCATTATTAAAATGTGATATGAATCTATATCTGCTCCTGTGTTCGACTACAATCCAGTATCTGACTCCGGAATCTGTGCCTGACCACGAGGTAAGGTAATTGAAATCCTCCCGGCATTTTTCAAGCGCACCTCCTCCTCTTGTGAGTCTTGAACATAGGATTGGCTAGTACTAGCTGAAATATACTGCAGTACTCAATTCGTCTTTCTCCTCCCTCATTTCTAGTACCAAACCCATATTCTCAAGTAACTCGTTCTTCTACTTCTTCCCATAAAACCGCGTTCCAGTCACAAATGACTGCTACATTTTCATCTCCTTTTATGTACTGAATCACCCGTTCAGTATCCTCACACACTTTTTATATCTTTTCATCTCCAGGGTGCGACGTCGGTGTTAATTTGCTGTTCTCTTCCGATGAGGACAACCTGTCACTGAACTGTTCACAGCAACTCATTCTCTGTCCTACTTTTCTATTCATAACGAAACCCTTCTCTCGTTATTTCATTTTCTGCTGCTGTTGATATTACCCTATATTCATTTCACAGGAAATATTTGACGTTATTCCATTTCATTTCACTGACATCCACATTGAACCTTTTCATTCCATTTTCAGATTTTATAGCTTCCCCCCCCCCCCTCCCCCCACGTTCAAACTTTTGACATTCCACGCCCCGACTCGTAGCACGTTATCCTTTCATCGATTATTCAGTCTCTTTTTCATGGCCACCTCCCCTTGGCAGCCCCTCCCAGAGATCCGAATGGCAATCATTCCGAAATATTTTGCCAACATAGAGATCGTGTAACGCCGGAAACGCATATCCTCCCATTTCCATCTATTGTACTATAAATGTTTCCCTTATTTTGCTACCTGAAGATATGACATTTCTGTCTCTTTTATATTGTAATTGTTTCGCTTATATATATATATATATATATATATATATATATATATATATATATATATATATATATATCGATGTATAATTGGTTTGTTTTGTAAATATTATTTGTATTTTTACGCTGGGTCTTGCCTAGGGAAAACTATGCTATCGAACGACTACATCGATAGGTCGTGTGGAGAACCAAAGTACCAAAGTATTTAGGATCTTTGGTAGTGTTAACTCTGCCGCGTGGAGCGCGGGCAGAGGAGAGTCTGGCTGGAGTAGGGCGCTGGAGCAGGAGTGTTGTATGACGCTCCCGCGAGTTGCCGCGCTTTCGGGGTTTGGCAGCATGTAATTGCGCTCGACTTGCTACGATAGTTTCTGACACGGTGTCGCGGACGGGAAGCATTATCTGGCGCACATCAAGAGCCCGTTTCGCCTGGTGACCGTGTCGAGAAGAAGGCGCACCAACATCCAGCTTCTACAACAGCGACGGCCGACACTGAGTGACTGTCGCCACCTCCTCGATCGACGACTGCAATCCTTCAATCAACTAACAAGGAAGACTGGAAGCACGTAAAGTTTTAGAACTGTATGGCAGACCTCAGCTTTTCCAACTTTTAAAATTGTTGCATCACAAAATTACAGCTACTTAGCATGAACCTTTGTTGCTCATTGTCCCAATTGCATTACCAAGTAGGGTCCCTTCCTTCTCTAGAATGAACCCGAGTGTCGTTGAAATTCATACGCCAGCATTAAAGTAATATCATTCCATTTCACTGCTTTAATTTCAAAGTTCAGTTAAAGTATTCATAGCTGGCTACAATATTTAGATTTCACAAGCAGAAATTAAGAGTGCGAGTTTTGTTACCATATTTTAGCTTACCTGTGACTGCAGCTCAGCTTGGTATGTACTAAATTTTACTATTGTTAAATGTTCAAAATCATTTAATTCAAGTTCAAAGTTAAATCTCTTATTTCTAAATTGCGTAGATTCAAGTAGCTTTTGAAATGACTGTTGAGGTAGCCCAAGACTAACCTTATTTTATTGAATTTCGTAGTGCTTCAGAAACAAAGTTCACTATTAATTTCAGTCACCAAATTAAATTTCAATTTTCCGGTTTTATTAATTCTTTTGCTAAATTAACTCAGAGTGTAGCAAAATTTATTACTTCTGACAAACATTCAGTTTTCACACAACACATATCAACCTTCAACTGCCACGCTTTTAGTGCTAATTATATGTGCATTAATCTTTCATTTTCAGTTATTATAGTAGTTGTCCATAGAACTGGCGACCGTAATTTCCCCCAAATCTCAAATATCTAATTAACGCCAATTAATTGTTAACGTAACGACCGCACAATTACTTTCTTTATTAATTTTACCCTTTCCTCAAAATTAATTTCCACCAATTTCATTTGCATTTTTCCTTTCAATTTAGATGTAACCCTTTCCTCCCTCTTTACCGACAGATTAACTTCGGTAACGATTGCTTTTCCCAAATTTCCATTAAGTTCACGCGGTTTAATTTTTCACTGTCATTGAGGTCGATAAGTGAGGGGGAGGTTACAATCGTCATTATACTTCTTCAATTACAGACCCACGTCTTGGCGATTACACAATATGTGTGTGTAATGCAGTGGTTTTCATTGCCTTACGCATCCTCATGCCGTTGATCATTGCTGATTCTTCTGCCTTTAGGCCTGTCTTGTTTCCCCGAAGGGCAACCATTCCGGAGAATAAATATGTCCTCTGTAGTTATCACGATGGACTGTGAAAACAGAGGTCTTGCAAATCCCAGCTCGCTCTGTTCCTTCATGAGATCGAGATGACAGCAGCTGACGGCACCCAAGTTAACGCCGTGTTCCATGACTTGCGGACGTCGTTCGATACAATTCCGCACTGCCATCTAGAGAAGAAATAACAAGTTTCCAGTATATTTGGCCAGACTCCTGACTGGACGGAGGGCCTCCTGGCAGACAGAAATCAACACGTCGCTATTAATGGGGCGTATCAAAATGGTTCAAATGGCTCTGAGCACTATGGGACTTAACATCTGTGGTCATCAGTCCCCTAGAACTTAGAACTACTTAAACTTAACTAACCTAAGGACATCACACACATCCACGCCCGAGGCAGGATTCGAACCTGCGACCGTAGCAGTCGCGCGATGGGGCGTATCGGTCAAGTGTAAAATCATCTTGAGACGTGCCCCAGGACAGTGCTGGAAGTCCATTTCAGTTTAGGGGACAGATAAATGGTCTCCTGTATGTCGCCAGAAGTTACTCGGCGCTGTCCGCGGGTGGTACTGTTATAAACAGAGAAGATGCAATGAAAGAAAATTTTAGAGAAATGCGGCAAGATCTGCCCAGGGTCGACTCTTGGTACAGGGACTTCCAGTTGAACTTTAGCGTAAACCACTGTTTGTTACTGTACACAAATGGGCGTGACAGCTCAATTCTTATTGCTGGATATAACCCACTGTGAACAGCATAAACCGAAAAGTAGGTAGGAGTATTCGTGAGTAGCGGCCTAACGTGGAAACCGATATGAAATTTTTCTAACAACAGTACGTGCCACACTGGGGTTTATTGTAAGTATCCTGTGGTGACTTCATTCATACATGACGGAGGTAGCTCAGGCGACAGCCGTTGGGCCCATTTATGAGTATTTTTCGTCATTGTGGGACCCTTACTAGGTAGGATATTAAAGGCAGTCGATAAGATCGAAAGAAGCACGGCACATTTCGTCACGGTTTCGTTTAGTGACCACAAGAGCTTCATGACTATGCTCATCAAGATTCAGCAGTAGGCGCCACGAGGGAAGCAGTCTGCTTCACGGTGTGCACCACTACATAGATTACATGAGCGTACGCCTCAGAAAGTTCAAGTGACACGTTTCCTTCCAAATACTGGCACATACAGTCACAAAGACAGGAAAACCAGAGAAATCTGTTTTGTTCTCGATGATTATATTGTGGGGCGCTCAACTGCATGGTTAACAGCACCC
Organism: Schistocerca cancellata; assembly: GCF_023864275.1. NCBI lineage: Eukaryota > Metazoa > Arthropoda > Insecta > Orthoptera > Acrididae > Schistocerca > Schistocerca cancellata. Next base: position 1,123,906,599 of record NC_064626.1, read on the forward strand.
ATACAAATTCCCAATCTTTTCTCAGTCCAATCTCGCCACTTTCATGACAACACAAACACCCAGTCCCCGGGCGGAAAAAAAAAATCCCCGAACCGGCCGGGAATCGAACCCAGGACCACGTGATCCAGGGGCAGTAGCGCAAGCCACTTTTTTTCTGATCTCATTTTGTTCGTTATTGTTCGTTGAATTTGTGGGGGCGGACGTCCTATGACACATGATCAAGTGATCATTGACCCGTTCACTCAGTTTTTTAATACTGAGGGTAACTAACCCTCTGACCGAACACACTGAGCTACAGTGTCGGCGCCACTAGACCACGAGCTGCAGACGAATTGTTTTTGAGGCTTACTGACAGTCGCAGTCCGGAACCGCGCGACTGCTACGGTCGCAGGTTCGAATCCTGCCTCGGGCATGGATGTGTGTGATGTCCTTAGGTTAGTTAGGTTTAAGTAGTTCTAAGTTCTAGGGGACTGATGACCACAGAAGTTAAGTCCCATAGTGCTCAGAGCCATTTTTGCTTACTGACAGTATATTTCTCCGATGCTCCATTGGGAATGTGACATCTGAAAGGGAAAACGACCTCAAAACAACATAATATGCAAAAGATTCAGAACAACACCTGAGGTGATGTCTTCTCTTTGCAGATGGCTCCTCTTTGGAAGAGGATATTGTGTCCTTGCCGAGAATGTGAGGCAGACGAAGATGAAGGAAGTGATCATCAACAGGTAAGCGATGCCTAGGAACGTAAAACTCAACGGTAATGCCTAGGAGCACACAAATTTCATTTATTGCTACCACTGGCTATCACATCACAATGTAATTTGGTACAACACATAGTGCAGGTTGTAAAGCTTCCTTGATGAGTGGCATTTAGTAACAACAAGTCTTCGATTTGCTGCTTCCCCTTTACCGTCTACCCTCTGAATCTTCCTACCGATGTACCTCTTAACAGTAAGCAAAGAACATGTTGACCGAGACACGTATCCAATTGCCTGTACGTTAGCTTAGTTCGTCCTTCGTATCCATCAGCAGGTGTCAAAATTTCTACTGTATTAGGAACCACTTGTTTTCTCTTTGGCTATAATGTTGCTGTCATCGTCAGAGAGTATTTTTTCTTCATGACTAACGCTATTAGAAAGGTCACCCGCGCGGTGTGGCAGCGCGGTTCGAGGCGCCACGTCACGGATTACGGGGCCATTACCGCCGGAGGTTCGAGTACTCCCTCGGGCATGGGTGAGCGTGTTCTTCTTAACATCTACATCTACATCCATACTCCACAAGCCACCTGACGGTGTGTGGCGGAGGGTACCTTGAGTACTTCTATCGGTTCTCCCTTCTATTCCAGTCTCGTATTGTTCGTGGAAAGAAAGATTGTCGGTATGCCTCTGTGTGGGCTCTAATCTCTCTGATTTTATCCTCATGGTCTCTTCTCGAGATATACATAGGAGGGGGCAATATACTGCTTCAGTCTTCGGTGAAGGTATGTTCTCGAAATTTCAACAAAAGCCCGTACCGAGCTACTGAGCGTTTCTCTTGCAGAGTCTTCCACTGGAGTTTATCTATCATCTCCGTAACGCTTTCGCGTTTTCTAAATGATCCTGTATCTAAGCACGCAGCTCTCCGTTGGATCTTCTCTATCTCTTCTATCAACCCTATCTGGTACGGATCCCACGCCGGTGAGCAGTATTCAAGGAGTGGGCGAACAAGTGTACTGTAATCTACTTGCTTTGTTTTCGGACTGCGTTTCCTTAGGATTCTTCCAGTGAATCTCAGTCTGGCATCTGCTTTACCGACGATTAATTTTATATGGTCATTCCATTTTAAATCAGTCCTAATGCCTAGTCCCAGATAATTTATGGAATTCCAGTTGCTGACCTGCTATATTGTAGCTAAATGTTTAGTTTAAGTAGTGTATTAGCCTAGGGACCGATGATCTCAGCAGTTTGGTCTCTTAGGAATTCACACTCATTTGACTATTTAGATTCTAGTTCCTGTAGCTGGATTTTAAGGGTGCAATGCCGATTAAAGAACATTTATTCACAAAAGCGACGTATCGTTTGGTGGCCCCTGCCACCCTCCCTTGTAAACATTAACCAAAGCCAGTTTTCGGAGCTAATTATGACGCATTTTACACATTGATGCCTCAGATGCTGCCCTCATCTTGCGACCCCAAGCAACCACTTTTGTCTCTTGGGCCTTAAGCTAGATATGTATTTTACAGTATTCAGGAACATCCTACAAATCATTTCGTAGCTGCTGTAAAAATTTGCATACTCTGCCTCATTACGACTCTTTTTTCCTGGAACTGAGGACTTCCTAATGCCCTCCGTTATCCACTCGTTTTTCTGCCACATGTGGGTACTTTTGAAGGTGTCTTTTCAGAGTTCAGTGTAAATAATATTTTGTGGTAATGTTGATTTCTCTGTACATTTCATCTTAGTTTCAGATTCCTAGTTCTCTTAACAAAACTTGCACTTTGTGTTCAGATGAAAGTCTTTTATACGCCTTTAGTGCGTGGAATTTTTTTCCACTCTTGATTTAATAATAATCAGCTGTGAGAATCTTAAGTATTTCTACAGCTACGTAATCTTTTTCCTGCCTTATTTGTTGCACGAGATTAATAATCCTGTCCTTTCACTGTTCACCAATAGTGACAAACCAAAGTTGTGATGGATGTTTGAAAATGCAACTCATTTCATCCGTGACATTGGTGTTAATGTTCGCAATTTCTGTGCAGAATTAAGTTTATTTTGTGGTTGATCTTTGTTTCGTGGTTGATATTTTATCTACAACTTCCATTACATGATTTTAAAAAATACACTCACTACCATTAGGTGATCTACACAGAAAGAAAATTATTAATTTCTTTATATTTCTGAGCCTGATTATTTCATTATCTGCTAATTCAATGTGATTGTCTTTATCAGCTTTGTTCCTTTCTGACTTAAATGGATATTCCTCTACCGTTTGACGAAGTTCTACACTTAAGAGTCTGTTCTTTCATACAATGATACTAATATATGTTTTATTTCTTTGCATCTACGTCAGTTCTCACTGATGCAATACGTCGCATTTGTAGGATTGAGGGTCAACTTCTCGTATATTTTATTTTTTATCACTTGCATATTTTGATGAAGAACTGTTAAGTCTCGTAGAAAAAGGCTAGCAAAGCTCCTTACATCGACAGTCCCGAATAGCAGAAGCACATGCACGAAGTCAGCTGGCATCACCACCATTTCTAACACCGCATCATTCCATCTGATAGCTACATTAAGACATTTCAGGTCATGACGTAAGAGCAGCTCGACTGAGCGAACATTTGTGCCATGAGTCAGGCCAGCTATCACATCCATCTCTCAACAATATGATTGATTAAAATTATCGGTAAAACGTTTTTGTTAGTCTGGATAAAGAGTTGAACTCATACAAGTTTTTCGTAGACAACGATCATTGAACTTTGCTTCTTAATGTGCAACAAACATACACACATCAAAAGACGTTTTGCATCACCTCGCTTCCGAGAGTTCCAGAACGTGTAAAGAAAATTTGAATAGAGATCAACATAAATATCATTTCTGCCCTCTTTATTGCTCATGAAAACCACACCTTGCATGTTGTACCACCATACAGCGAGACATTCAGAGATGGTGGTCCACACTGCTGTACACACCGGTAACTCTAATGCCCAGTAGCACGTACTCTTGCATTGATGCATGCCTGTATTCGTCGTGGCATACTATCCACAAGTTCATCAATGCACTGTTGGTCCAGATTGTCCCACTCCTCAACGGCGATTCGGCGTGAATCTCTCAGAGTGGTTGGTGGGTTACGTCTTCCATAAACAGCCCCTTTCAATCTATCCCAGGCATGTTCGATAGGGTTGATGTCTGGAAAATATGCTGGCCACTCTAGTCGAACGATCTCGTTATCCTCAAGGAAGTCATTCACAAAATGTGCACGATGGGGGCGCGAATTGTTGTCCATGAAGACGAATGCCTCGCCAATATGCTGCCGATATGGTTGCACCATCAGTCGGAGGATGGCTTTCACGTATTGTACAGCCGCCACGGCACCTTCCATGACCACCAGCGGCGTACCTCGGCCCCACATAATGTCACCCCAAAACAGCAGGCAACCTCCACCTTGCTGCACTCGCTGGACAGTGTGTTTAAGGCGTTCAGCCTGACCAGGTGAAGAGAACGTGATGCTAATCCTGAGCAGTCCATTTGGCATGTTGTTGGACCCTTTTGTACCACGCTGCATGGTGTCGTGATTGCAAAGATGGACTTCGCCATGGACGTCGAGAGTGAAGTTATACATCCTGTAGCCTATTGCACACAGTTTTAGTCGTAACACTACGTCCTGTGGCTGCAGGAAAAGCATTATTCAACATGGTGGCATTGGTGTCAGGGTTCCTCCAAGCCATAATCCGTAGCTAGCGGTCATCCACTGCAATAGTAGCCCTTGGCCGACCTGAGCGAGGCATGTCATCGACAGATCCTGTCTCTCTGTATCTCCTCCATGTCTGAACAGCATCTCTTTGGTTCACACGGAGAGGCCTAGACATTTCCCTTGTTGAAAGGCCCTCCTGGCATAAAGTAACAATGCGGACGCGATCGAACTGCGGTATAGACTGGGCATGGTTGAAGTAAAGGCAACACGAGCCATGTATCTCCTTCCTGGTGGAATGACTGGAACTGATCGGCTGTCGAACCCCCTCCATCTAATAGGCGCTGCTCATGCACGGTTGTTTATGTCTTTGGGCGGGTTTAGTGACATCTCTGAACAGTCAAAGGGACTATGTCTGTGATACAATATCTACAGTCAACGTCTATCTTCAGGAGTTCTGGGAAACCAGGGTGATGCAAAACGTTTTTTGATGTGTGTATGTAAGGCTGTAATAAAGAGCGTTGTACTCACAACGCTACTGTGGGAAGTAACGCTCTATCATGGAAGTTGGTGAGAGTCAACTTGGTATCTGATATACCATTCAGACAAAGGCGAACGCAACAATATAGGCAGATGCTCATGAAGTCCCCAGCTGGTACCAGTTGGTATCATTTAATTTTTCAGATTGAGGAAGATTCAAAGTGATGTAACGAAGGGAAGACTCTTATATCACTCCCTTAACACTGTCAAATGTGGACTGGTAGTTCTAAAACAGAGACCGAAAATGGAATATTAACCATCTGATTTCGTGAATCCACACTGGAGGTCTTACTTTGGTGCTGGAACACTGTCATAGCTGTTTACGACCATAAATCCAGACAGTAAACCCCTGTTCAAAATTTGTCAGAAGTACATATAAAAGGTCCTTTTGTCTCAGTGCTTAGTGAGCATCACACACCACGGTGTACTCTGACTGACTGACGAAGTGTTTTGTGTAGAGCAGACAGTGCAGGTTGTAGATTCAACATAGAGAAGAAGCTGTTATACAGTTCTGAGACTAGAATGAGTGTCCATTCTGATATTTGCCCTGTACTTCCATCATTATTGGAATCTGGGTCTTATGTTGCAGGAGGAGGTGAATATATAGGTAAAGGCACTCATCTGTGTCACATTCTTCGGTGTTGTTTCAAATGCACCATTGTTCTGTGTGGCTGATATTGTATGTAGATTCTATTTATTGATAAGCTCCTGATAGATTGTCACCTGCTGCTGAATGGTGTCTGCAAGGGCAGAAGGGAACACATAAAACCCTAAAGTGGAGACCAGCCTATATATAAAAAAAATCCTTCGTTTTTCTAGCGTTTAGTCTTGCAAGCTTCCTCTGACAGTAATAGACTCAGTGGCTAGACTATATTCAAAATTATGGAGGATCTCCACATAGCTCACTCAGGGCATAATGTCTGACAGTTAAATGAAATATATGCAGGAACTGTCTCCTAAACAATGTTAACACGTCTTGCAGTGCGGTGCACAATGTAACTCACTTTTTGGTGAATGTTGTTGGGAACACTGTCTTTGTAGCAAATGAAAAGGTTTCAGATCAAAAACTACAAAAACAAACTTTCTTCCCACCATTTACACATATCAATTCTTAAGTCTTCCCAAACACTAATATTAGAAACAACATGTTAATTTATTGTATTTCTCTGCAAGCATGTGTAGTATAATACAAAGACATCTTTTTAATGTAACGTGTATTTCATTTAACAGGATGAAACGAAGGCCGAAAGAGCTGTGGCACACAGTGACCGACGTCGAGCTGAGGACGCGGAAGGTGACAGCCAGGCTGGGGGTGATCAAACTCAAGGTAACAGCTATGGAGGAGCTTATTCCGTGGCAAGAGATCTCCATGATGGAAGTAAAGATGCGAAGGGCAATGACCAAACTCAATATCATGACACAGAACATGTCAGGTGCAATAGTATTTATGATGTGGCATGGGGCACTTTGGTTAAAGATGGTGTCTCAAATAGCAATGGCCACAATGCACTTAATGCTACTGAAGGTTACAGAGATACAGAAGCAGCATCTGCCAACATAAGTGGGGGGAAATATTATAAAGCCAGTGAACGTTACAAAGCTAGTAATGATGCAGGTGACAGCGGAGATGGAGACAATGACAAGGCAGCTGTCAGACAGAACCAAGGCCATGATTTGAAAGAAAAAGCCACTTATCAAAGTGAACATGCTGCAGGTGACAGCACTGATGGAGACAATGATAAGGCAGGTGCCAGACAGAATCAAGTCCATGATTTGAAAGAAAAAGCCACTTATCAAAGTGAACATGCTGCAGATGACAGCACTGATGGAGACAATGATAAGGCAGGTGCCACACAGAATCAAGTCCATGATTTGAAAGAAAAAGCCACTTATCAAAGTGAACATGCTGCAGGTGACAGCACTGATGGAGACAATGATAAGGCAGGTGCCACACAGAATCAAGACCATGATTTGAAAGAAAAAGCCACTTATCAAAGTGAACGTGCTACAGGTGACAGCACTGATGGAGACAATGATAAGGCAGATGCCACACAGAATCAAGTCCATGATTTGAAAGAAAAAGCCACTTATCAAAGTGAACGTGCTGCAGGTGACAGCACTGATGGAGACAATAATAAGTCAGGTGCCACACAGAATCAAGTCCGTGATTTGAAAGAAAAAGCCACTTATCAAAGTGAACGTGCTGCAGGTGAAAGCACTGATGGGAGACAATAATAAGGCAGGTGCCAGACAGAATCAAGTCCATGATTTGAAAGAAAAAGCCACTTATCAAAGTGAACATGCTGCAGGTGACAGCACTGATGGAGACAATGATAAGGCAGGTGCCACACAGAATCAAGTCCATGATTTGAAAGAAAAAGCCACTTATCAAAGTGAACATGCTGCAGGTGACAGCACTGATGGAGACAATGATAAGGCAGGTGCCACACAGAATCAAGTCCATGATTTGAAAGAAAAAGCCACTTATCAAAGTGAACGTGCTGCAGGTGACAGCACTGATGGAGACAATAATACGGCAGGTGCCACACAGAATCAAGTCCATGATTTGAAAGAAAAAGCCACTTATCAAAGTGAACGTGCTGCAGGTGACAGCACTGATGGAGACAATAATAAGGCAGGTGCCACACAGAATCAAGTCCATGATTTGAAAGAAAAAGCCACTTATCAAAGTGAACATGCTGCAGGTGACAGCACTGATGGAGACAATGATAAGGCAGCTGTCAGCCACAATGAAAAGCATGATTCGGAAGCCAACAGCTCTTATCAAATTAATGATAATGCAGGCAACACCATTGATGATGTCAATCATGTGGAAGGTGTCAGCTGCAATGTAGAGTTTGATCTGAAAACTAATGGCTTTAGTGAAAGTGGTCTTTTTGCAGGTGAGATCTACGATGGAGCAAACGATGCAGCAGATGTCATCTGCAATAGTGGGCATGATTTGGAATGCATTGGTGATGACAAAAATGGTGATGCCGCAGGAGGTAATCAGGATGCAGTTGATGATGTAGTAGGTGTTGACCTTTCTAGAGATGTTGATGTGGTTGTCTCTCATGCCTCCACAGAGGTGTTGTTTGAAGAAACAGCTTTTCCTTCAGAGGGACAAGTAATCAATTTCGCAGACCCTCCACCTTTTGCTGCATCTTTTTCGCTAACTGGAGCCCCAGCTAAATGTGCATTTACAAAAAAGTGAAACTGAAATAATGTGTTTTGTTTTGAATCTAAATTATTTGTCTTTGCTCCATGTATTTTGAATAAAAATTTTCATTTTATGTTCCATTATTATGAGTTTACTATATCTTTCTGTTCTGGTAGTAACATTCTGCACACATAAATTTAAATCCACATATATTTTACTTACTGATTCATTGTAGGTGATCCTTTCTCCACCTGTTTATATGTGGAAGATATTGCTTCAGAAATAAGTGGCAGGTGGGCTGAAGTGGGTCACCATTTTTTATACATACAGGGTGATAGGGTGATAATGTTTTTAGGTATTCTGAGATATTTACAAAGGTATATAGTTTTGTTAGCCTTCTCTAATATATACCTTGAAAATCTTAATATTGCAACAAATCTTCTTCAGAAGTTTTACTCTTTGACTGCTTTGATTGCTTTATTTAACCTAGCTTCTCCTAGATAATATTTGTATGTCACTGACAATGATATCTTTTTGGATGCCATTTGTGAAGTGAATAAATTAGCCTTGTATCAGGTGGAATGAATGAATTGAATGTTCTGCCACACAGTGTAAGTCTGCCTGTATAACTGAGTAGTCAGTGCGGCTGAGTGCCATAAGTAGTAACCGAGTTTTTATTTCCGACACTGCTACGGATTTTGCATTGATGGTAATACTGGACTGCAATCCACAAAGTCTCGTGATACCAGTTGAGGAGCTACTTGAATGAGAAGTAGCAGGTGCAAAATTTGTAAGGCCAGGAGAGGTCAGTGTTCTGATTTCGACTCACACCATACCATACTCAAATGACGCCATGGGCTGACATGGTGATCATTTTTTCCTTATGGCCAGTTTTTCAGTATATGACTAGGTGTCCTCTGACATTGTTTTGTATTCCAGTTTGATGGTGAGTTGATGATGCCAACAAATGTGGTTGCTGGAAAACTGGTTGTGATAATGGACTAATCTGTAGTGTAGCCCAAGGTCTAGGTTAGGTTCAGATGTAACAGCTTGGATGTGAGTTTGTAAAGCAACCAAATGAGAGTGTAAGAAAACTGGTTGTACTGGCAGACCACTCTGTGGTGTTGGGATTGTCATAGGTTAGATTGAAATAATGTGGCTCAATTGTGAGTTGGTGAAGACAATGAATGTGACTGGAGGAAAATTGGCTGTGGGGATGGACTGATCTGTAGTGCAGCCCAATGCTTTTCAAAAACCTTTTGGAGTATTTTCAAAATGTCCTGACTTCTGAGGTTGTGGTTACATGGGAACCTAAGAATAGATTTTAAATATTACAGAATATTCTGTTTTATAAGACAACACAATATATTCCATTATGTCAACAGGTACCTTCACACACTTCACATCATGACTTTTTATCAGATCCTAACTTCTCATTGATTTTGCCATATTCACATCACTGACTGTACAAACAGTTACCAACTGCAGTATGCAAAACAAAAGCTGGTGACACTGTAAGTGCACTTTTACCATCATTTCGATACTATTTCAATACTATCATCAAAAGAACACGTTTGTACTCCTTCACTTAAAGTAGTATGAGAGAAATCTACAACTTGCATCTCATTATTACATTTGTTATCTATTAGATTTTCACTTTGACAGCCCATCAGTGACAAAAATTTCTAAATTCAAACATGAATTTTCTCTTACATCTTCATTTAGTTGCATATTCTGAATTCCAATACCTAATTTGTTGCACATATTGTGTATATCTTAATTTAAACTACCAATGTCATTATTAATTTTGTCCATTTTTGAACTCAGTACTTTCATTAACTTTTAGCATTTCAGGTGGAAAGCCATCATTTTCTGTCACTTTGTGCTCTCTACTCCCAGACACACTGTCTTTTACTTTTACATTGTTCATTTTGCCAGTCAGTCAGTTTACCTTTTATTGTCTTTCTGTAACTTTGCTGTTATCATCTGTAGTTCATAAATATGATGAATGATGGTATCCCTTAGGGAAATGGCAATTAGGGACAGGAAAGGACACAAGGTGCACTCACTGTGTATGCCTGACAACCTCATTCAGTATGTTGAAGAGCCTATTCCAGGAGCCATTGAGGGAACAGTGTGCAACAAACTGCACATTGTGGCACATATTAGAACAAATGATGCCTATCATCTCGGCTCCGAAGTCATTCTTGGGTCATTCCAGTGACTGGCAGAGAAGGTTGAAAAGACTAGCTTTATGTGTGGAGTTTCAACAAAGCTCACCATTTGCAGCATTGTCCCAGAACTAATCATCCCTTTGATAGTGAGTCGAGGGGAAGAACTGAACCAGAGACTTCGAATGTTCTGTGACAAACTAGGCTGTGACTTCCTGGACTGGCATAATAGGGTGAGAAGTATAGGGTCCCCTAAATAGGTCAGGTGCGCACTACGCCTCAGAGGCTGCTACTAAGGTAGCTAACTGTGTGTGCAGTGCACGCAAGGGTTTTTCAGATTAAGTAGCTCTCCATCTAATCCAGATAACAATGGCTACAGGAAACCCTGAAGTATCAGAGTAAAAGAAATGCCTCTCACAGGTGAGAGTATTAAAATCCTAATGGTAAACTGCTGAAGTATTCATAAGAAAGTACCAGAGTTAGAAGCATTCCTGAAAGCACTGAAGCTCACATCCTAGGTACAGAAAGTTGGTTAAAACCTGAAATTGATAGCAGTGAGGTTTTTGGGGGAAAATTAAATGTTTATTGAAGAATAGGCAAATGGGAAATGGAGGTGGCATATTTGTCACAATAGACAAAAAACTCAAATCCACTTAGATAGAAACTGAATCTGCATGTGAGATTGTTTGGGCAAGACCCATCATCAGGGGTGGGCATAAAATGATAAAGGTAGCCTATTGTCCACCAAGCTCATCTCCTGATGTAGTCAAAAACTTCAGAGAAAACCTCAGTTCAATTGTAAGTTCCCCAATCACACTGTAATCTTTGGTGGAGACATGAATTGGGAAAATTACAATTTTGTTAGTGGTGGGTGTGATAAGACATCCTGTGAAATTTTACTAAATACCTTCCATGATAACTATCTAGAACATATAGTTAGGAACCCCATTCTTGATGGAAATATATTGGATCTAATGGCAGCAAATAGATCTGACCTCTTTGAGGATGTCCACATTGAAACTGGTGTCAGTGACCACGATGAGGTTGTGGAACCAATGCTTATCAAAATACAAAAGTAAACTAAAATAAGTAGAAAGATAATTTTTTTCTGTGAACTAGATAAAAAAATCAGTAATGTGTTATCTCAATGAGGAACTTAAAACTTTCAGCACAGGTCAGGAGCCAGGAGCATGTAGAGGAACTATGGATAGATATATACCCACTAAAACAGTTCACAATGGAAGGGAACCTGCATGGTATACAGTCACTATAAAGAAACTTACAGATTATATATAATAGGTGTAAAATAAAGTGTAAGGCTATTGTACATAGAGAGATGCTGAATGAAACACATTTGGCTGTCAAGAAAACAATGAGTAATGCCTTCAGTGACTGCCATAGCAGAATATTGTCAAATGACATTTCACAAAATCCGAAGAAATTCTGGTCATATGTAAAAAGGCTGTTATTGGCACCAAAGTTAGTATACAGTCCCTAATGAATGAAACAGGAACTGAAATTGCAGGTAGCAAAGCAAAAGCTGAAATGCTGAACTCCATTTTCAAATGTTCCTTTACAAAGGAAAGCCAAGGAGAAGTGCCCAATTTATCCTCATACCACTGAAAAGATGAATAAAATCAGTTTTAGTATCAGTGGTGTTGGGAAACAGATGAAATCATTAAAACTGAACAAAGCTCCAGAGCTGGATAAAATCACTGTCAAATTCTACACTGAACTTGCGGCTGACTTAGCCCATCTTCTCACTATAATCTATCATAGATCCCTTGAACAAAAGATGGTGCCCAGTCCTTGGAAAAAGACACAGGTCACATCCATCTACAAGAAGGGTGGTAGAAGTGATGTACAAAACTACTGTCCAGTATCCTTGATGCTGATTTGTTGTATAATCTTAGAACATATTCTGAGCTCGAACATCATGAGATATCTTGAATACAATGACCTCCGCAATGCCAACCAGAACAGTTTTTGAAAACATCAGTAATGTGAAACACAACTCACATTTTTCTCACATGACATACTGAGAGCTTTGGATCAAGGTAACCATGTAGATGCAATGTTTCCTACCAAAAAGCATTTGACTCAGCACCACACCTATTCTTGTAGCCAAAAGTACATTCATGTGGGTTTTCAAGTGAAATTTGTGACTGGACTGAGGACGTTTCGGTAGGAAGGACACCGCATGTTATCTCGGATAGAGAGTCATCATCAGATGTAGAAGTAACTTCGGGTGTGCCTCAGGGAAGTGTGCTGGGACTCTTGCTATTCATGTTGTATATTAATGACCTTGCAGACAGTACTAATAGTAAAATCAAGCTTTTTGGAGACAATGCAGTTATCTACAATGAATATCTGAGAGAATCTATATAAATATTCAGTCATATCTAAAAACAAAGATGATGTGACTTACCAAACGAAAGCGCTGGCACGTCGATAGACACACAAACAAACACAAACATACACACAAAATTCTAGCTTTCGCAACCAACGGTTGCCTCGTCAGGAAAGAGGGAAGGAGAGGGAAAGACGAAAGGATTTGGGTTTTAAGGGAGAGGGTAAGGAGTCATTCCAATCCCAGGAGCGGAAAGACTTACCTTAGGGGGAAAAAAGGACGGGTATACACTCGCACACACACACATATCCATCCACACATATACAGACACAAGCAGACATATGCAGCATATACAGCAACAAAGAACAACATGCATCAATTAAACAGTCAGAGGAAAACAAAATCTTAAGACAGCCACCAGAACAAGCACAAATAGAACACGAAGTGACACACATGTTAGATATAGAAGAAAAATTTCAGCTGACATATATAGAATACAAAGACACAAATACAGACATTAGACCATTCTTGCATAGACCACCTAATAACCCACAAGTTGAAACAAATATAACAACTATCAACACAATCATACACAACAAAATAAATGAAAATACAACTATGGAAGAGTTACAACTACTGGTTTATATAGGAGCACTCACTACACTAAATATACACACTAGGCAGAGATCAGAACCAACCAATACACAGAAGAAACCCACAAAACCAGCATGGCAACACAGGCTACAGATTAGAATAGAAAAACTGAGAAAAGACATCGGACAGCTAACACAATTTATAAGAAATGAAATATCAGACAAAAAACGAAAAAGGTTAGGCGAAATCTCTCAACAAGAAGCGATAGAGCAATTAGATGAAAAGAAGCAGAAATTACAAGCATTGACCAAATGACTTAGAAGATACGAAAAAAGTGAAAATAGAAGGAAACAAAACCAAACATTCAACACAAACCAAAAGAAATTTTACCATACAGTAGACAACACACATATTAAAATAGACAATCCACCAAACATAACAGACATGGAACACTTCTGGAGCAACATATGGTCAAACCCGGTACAACATAACAGACTTGCACGGTGGATACAAGCAGAAACAGACACATACAAGATGATACCACAAATGGCTGAAGTGATAACTTTGCAACATGAAGTCACCTGAGCAATTAATTCTACGCACAATTGGAAAGCCCCTGGAAAAGATAAAATAGCAAATTTCTGGTTAAAGAAGTTCACCTCAACACATTCACATCTAACTAAATTATTTAACAGTTACATTGCAGAACCATACACATTCCTTTATACACTCACACATGGAATAACTTATCTGAAACCTAAAGATCAAGCAGACACAGCAAACCCAGCAAAATATCGCCCCATAACATGCCTACCAACAATATACAAAATATTAACTTCAGTCATTACACAGAAATTAATAACACGTACAACACAGAACAAAATTATAAATGAAGAACAAAAAGGCTACTGCAAAGGAGCACGAGGATGTAAAGAGCAACTGATAATAGATGCAGAGGTGACATATCAAGCTAAAACTAAACAAAGGTCGCTACATTACGCGTACATTGATTACCAAAAAGCTTTTGATAGTGTACCCCACTCATGGTTAATACAAATATTGGAAATATACAAAGCAGATCCTAAATTGATACAGTTCCTAAACATAGTAATGAAAAATTGGAAAACCACAATTAATATCCAAACAAATTCAAATAATATCACATCATAGACAATACAGATTAAGTGTGGAATATACCAAGGAGACTCATTAAGTCCTTTCTGGTTCTGCCTTGCTCTGAACCCACTATCCAACATGCTAAATAATACAAATTATGGATATAATATTAATGGAAGATACCAACACAAAATCACACATTTGCTATACATGGATGATCTAAAACTACTGGCAGCAACAACTCAACCAATTACTAAAGGTAACAGAAGTATTCAGCAATTATATAAATATGGCTTTCAGAACAGACAAATGTGAGAAAAATAGCATAGTCAAGGGAAAACACACTAAACAAGAAGATTACTTATTGGATAACCACAGCGACTGCATAGAAGCGATGGAAAAAACAGATGCCTATAAATATTTAGGATACAGAACAAAAATAGGAATGGATAATACAAATATTAAAGAAGAACTAAAAGAAAAATATAGACAAAGACTAACAAAAATACTGAAAACAGAATTGACAGCAAGAAACAAGACAAAAGCTATAAATACTTATGCTATACCAATATTGACCTACTCATTTGGAGTAGTGAAATGGAGTAACACAGACCTAGAAGCACTTAATAATGCCACAAATATAGAATACATCACATACATTCAGCAACAAAAAGATTCACATTAAGCAGAAAGGAAGGAGGAAGGGGATTTATCGACATAAAAAACCTACATTATGGACAGGTAGACAATTTAAGAAAATTCTTTATAGAACAAGCAGAAACTAGCAAAATACACAAAGCAATCACTCATATAAATACATCGGCTACACCACTACAGTTTCATAACCACCTCTACAACCCTTTAGATCACATAACATCAACAAATACAAAGCAAGTAAATTGTAAAAAGAAAACACTACATGGCAAGCATCCGTATCATCTAACACAGCCACACATCAATCAAGACACATCCAACACATGGCTAAGAAAAGGCAATATATACAGTGAGACGGAAGGATTCATGATTGCAATACAGGATCAAACAATAAACACCAGATATTACAGCAAGCATATTATTAAAGATCCCAATACCACAAAAGATAAATGCAGACTTTGCAAACAACAAACAGAAACAGTAGATCACAAACAAGCAGGTGTACAATACTAGCAAATACAGAATACACCACAAGACATGACAATGTAGCAAAAATAATACATCAGCAACTTGCCATACAACATAAACTTATAAAACAACACGTTCCCACATACAAGTATACACCACAAAATGTACTGGAGAATGATGAATACAAATTATACTGGAACAAAACCATTATAACAGATAAAACAACATCACATAACAAACCTGACATCATACTCAACAATAAAAAGAAGAAATTAACACAACTAATCGAAATATCCATGCCCAATACAACAAATATACAGAAGAAAACAGGAGAAAAAATTGAAAAATACATCCAACTGGCTGAGGAAGTCAAGGACATGTGGCATCAGGATAAAGTTGACATTATACCAATTGTACTATCAACCACAGGAGTCATACTACGCAATATCCACCAGTACATCAACGCAATACAGCTACATCCAAACCTATATATACAACTACAGAAATCTGTAATTATTGATACATGTTCAATTACCCGAAAGTTCCTAAATGCAATGTAACATATACCGTACAGTTAAAAGGAAGTCACACTTGATCAAGGTCACTTTCCATTTTTGACCAGACGTAATGTCTGAGAAAAGAAAGAAATAATAGTAATAATTTTTGGCGAGAAGAAAAACACAACAGCTGGAAAAGATCCACCTGCATGGTTACAGCACGTCTTAATTTTTCTTCACTTGAGATTCCATTATCAACTGCAATGTCAGAATTGCCTCCTTGGTGCCTTTGCTTTTTATAAAGCCAAACTGATCATCATCTAACACATGCACAGTTTTATTTTCCGTTCTTCAGTATATTATTCTTGTCAGCAGCTTGGATACATGAGCTGTTGGGTTGACTGTGCGATAGTTCTCACACTTCTCTGCCCTTGTTATCTTTGGAATTGTGTGGATGATTCTTTTTTTTTTTTCTAAAAATCTTATGATACATTGCCAGTCTCATAGATTCACACACTAACTTGAACATTTGTTTGGTTGCCACTTCCTTCAATGATTTTTAGAAATTCCAATGGAATGTTATATGTTTCTTCTACCTTATTCGATCTCAACTTATCCATAATTCCTTTAAGTTCTGGCTCTAATACTGGATCTCACATGTCTTCACTATCAACAACAATTTCTTCTTCTATCGTGTCTTCAGATAAGTTCTCTCAATGTATTCTTTTCACTCATCCACCCTCTCCTCTGCATTTGATAGCAGAATTTCCATTGCACTCTCGATGTTACCACACTTGCTTTTAATTTCACCATAGCTTTATTTGACTTTTTTATGATGCTTCAGTCCTCTTGATGATCATTTATTTTTTAATTTCTTCACATCTTTCCTGTACCCATTTCTCATTGGCTGCCCTCTCTTTTCTGTTTATTTCTTCTCTCATCAATTTCTTCTGTCATCCAAGGTTTCTTTGCAGTAGTCCTCCATGTGCCTATGTTTGTTTGTCCAGCATCTATGATTGCCATTTTTGGACATGTTCACTCATCTCCAACCAAACTGCCTGCTCTGGTATTCCTTAGAACAGTATCCACATGTGAACTTAAAATGCCTCATTCTTTCTCACTACTTCAGTATCCCACTTCCTTCCATACTTATTCTCCTGTATGATTCTTATAAACTTCAGTCTACTCTTCATCATTACTAAATTGTGATCCTAGTCTATATCTGTACCTGGGTATAACTTGCAATACAGTATCTGATTTTATAACCTCTGACCATAATGTAATTAAGTTGTGATCTTCCTGTGTCTACAGGTGTGATTCTTGGTCAGAGTATTCGCTATTACCATCTCAAATTTATTGCAGAACTCAGTCTTTCTTCTCTCTCATTCCTAGTGCCAAGCCCGTATTATTCTTTAACCCTTTCTCCTATTCCTTTCCCTACAATCATGTTTCAATTCCCCCTTTACACACTGAATTTTCTGTTCAGTATGCTCATGTAATTTCTCTGTCTCTTCCTCTTCTGCTTGCAACATTGGTATGTATACCCGAACTACTGTTTTCAGTATTGGATTGCTGTAGAATTTGATGAAAATAACGCTATTTCTGCTGCTGTTGATATTACTCTATATTCATCTGACCAGTAATCCTTACTGTCTTTTTATTTTGCTTTACTGATCCCCACTAGATGTAGCCTTTGCATTTTCCTTTTTTTAGATATTATAGATTTCCAACTATGTTCCAATGTCTGAGATTCCAAGCTCCAGACCATAGAATGTTATCTTGTCATTGGTTATGACATATTTTCCTCATGGGCACCTCATCCTTGGCAATCCCTTCCTAGAGATCTGAGTGAGGGATTAATGTGGAGTCTTTTGCCAATGGAGAGATCATCATGACACTTTTTCAATTACAAGCCACATGTCCTGAGGATACAGGTTGTATGTCTTTAACTCAGTCTTCTTGCATCCTCATGGCACTGATTATTGCTGATTCTTCCACATTTTAGGGGCAGTTTTCCGTCTGAAGGGCAAGAGAGTGCCCTCATACTCTGTCTACTTCTCTGCCCCCTTTGACAAGGCCGTTGGCAGAATGAGGATGACGCTTCATGCTGGAAGGCTTTGGTTGCACGCCATTACTGGTGATTTTTGTTCTAAATTTAAGCAGTTGTTGGGTTTGAACCCAGGACCCAGGAATTTTTTATACTGGTCAAAGACTCTACTGATCAACTGCAGATCTCATTCCACTGAAAAGATGATTGATATAGAGAGCAAGCAAGCAAGGGGAAACTACGGCCGTAATTTTTTCCGAGGGCATGCAGCTTTACTGTATGGATAAATGATGATGGCATCCTCTTGGGCAAAATATTCCAGAGGTAAAATAGTCCCCCATTCAGATCTCCGAGCGGGGACTACTCAGGAGGATGTCGTTATCAGGAAAAAGAAAGCTGGCATTCTACGGATCGGAGTGTGGAATGTCAGATCCCTTAACCGGGCAGGTAGATTAGAAAATTTAAAAAGGGAAATGGATAGGTTAAAGTTAGATATAGTGGGAATTAGTGAAGTTCGGTGGCAGGAGGAACAAGACTTTTGGTCAGGTGAACACAGGGTTATAAACACAAAATCAAATAGGGGTAATGCAGAAGTAGGTTTAATAATGAACAAAAAAAATAGGAGTACGGGTAAGCCACTGCAAACAGCATAGTGAACACATTATTGTGGCCAAGATAGACACAAAGCCCACGCTTACTACAGTAGTACAAGTTTATATGCCAACTACCGCTGCAGATGATGAAGAAATTGATGAAATGTATGATGAGATAAAAGAAATTATTCACGTAGTGAAGGGATACGAAAATTTAATAGTCATGGGTGACTGGAATTCGAAAGTGGAAAAGGGAAAGAAGGAAACATAGTAGGTGAATATGGATTGGGGCTAAGAAATGAAAGAGGAAGCTGCCTGGTAGAGTTTTGCACAGAGCATAACTTAATCATAGCTAACACTTGGTTCAAGAATCATGAAAGAAGGTTGTATACATGGAAGAATCCTGGAGATACTAGAAGGTATCAAATAGATTATATAATGGTAAAACAGAGATTTAGGAACCAGGTTTTAAATTGTAAGACATTTCCAGGGGCAGATGTGGACTCTGACCACAATCTATTGGTTATGAACTGTAGATTAAAACTGAAGAAACTGCAAAAAGGTGGGAATTTAAGGAGATGGGACCTGGATAAACTGAAAGAACAAGAGGTTGTACAGAGTTTCAGGGAGAGCATAAGGGAACAATTGAAAGGAATGGGGGAAAGAAGTACAGTAGAAGGAAAATGGGTAGCTCTGAGGGATGAAGCAGTGAAGGCAGCAGAGGATCAAGTAGGTAAAAAGACGAGGGCTAATAGAACTCCTTGGGTAACAGAAGAAATATTGAAGTTAATTGATGAAAGGAGAAAATATAAAAATGCAGTAAATGAAGCAGGCAAAAAGGAATACAAACGTCTCAAAAATGAGATCAACAGGAAGTGCAAAATGGATAAGCAGGGATGGCTAGAGGACAAATGTAAGGATGTAGAGGCTTATCTCACTAGGGGTAAGATAGATACTGCCTACAGGAAAATTAAATAGAACTTTGGAGAAAAGAGAACCACTTGTATGAATATCAAGAGCTCAGGTGGAAACCCAGTTCTAAGCAAAGAGGAGATAGCAGAAAGGTGGAAGGAGTATATAGAGAGTCTATACGAGGGTGCTGTACTTGAGAACAGTATTATGGAAATGGAAGAGGATGTAGATGAAGATGAAATGGGAGATACGATACTGCGTGAAGAGTTTGACAGAGCACTGAAAGACCTGAGTCAAAACAAGGCCCCGGGAGTAGACAACATTCCATTAGAACTACTGACAGTCTTGGAAGAGCCAGTCCTGACAAAACTCTACCATCTGGTGAGCAAGATGTATGAGACAGGCGAAATACCCTCAGACTTCAAGAAGAATATAATAATTCCAATCCCAAAGAAAGCAGGTGTTGACAGATGTGAAAATTACTGAACTATCAGTTTAATAAGTCATAGCTGCAAAATACTAACGCGAATTCTTTACAGACGAATGGAAAAACTGGTAGAAGCTGACCTCGGGGAAGATCAGTTTGGATTCCATAGAAATGTTGGAAAATGTGAGGCAATACTGACCCTACGACTTATCTTAAAAGCTAGATTTAGAAAAGGCATTTGTAGACGTAGAGAAAGCTTTTGACAATGTTGACCGGAATACTGTCTTTCAAATACTGAAGGTGGCAGGGGTAAAATGCAGGGAGCAAAAGGCTATTTACAATTTGTACAGAAACCAGATGGCAGTTATAATAGTTGAGGGGCATGAAAGGGAACCAGTGGTTGGGAAGGGAGTGAGACAGGGTTGTAGCCTCTCACCGATGTTATTCAAGCTGTATATTGAGCAAGCAGTAAAGGAAACAAAGGAAAAATTTGGAGTAGGTATTAAAATCCATGGAGAAGAAATAAAAACTTTGAGGTTCGCTGATGACATTGTAATTCTGTCAGAGACAGCAAAGGACTTGGAAGAACACCTGAACAGAATGGACAGTGTCATGAAAGGTGGGTATAAGATTAACATCAACAAAAGCAAAACGAGGATAATGGAATGTAGTCGAATTAAGTCAGATGATGCTGAGGGAATTAGATTAGGAAATGAGACACTTAAAGTAGTAAAAGAGTTTTGCTATTTGGGGAGCAAAATAACTGATGATGGTCGAAGTAGAGAGGATATAAAATGTAGACTGGCAATGGCAAGGAAAGCATTTCTGAAGAAGAGAAATTTGTTAACATAAAGAGTATTGATTTAAGTGTCAGGAAGTCGTTTCTGAAAGTATTTATATGGAGCATAGCCATGTATGGAAGTGAAACGTGGACAATAACTAGCTTGGGCAAGAAGAGAATAGAAGCTTTCGAAATGTGGTGCTACAGAAGAACGTTGAAGATTAGATGGGTAAATCATATAACTAATGAGGAGGTATTGAATAGGTTTGGGGAGAACAGAAGTTTGTGGCACAACTTAACTAGAAGAAAGAATCGGTTGGTAGGACATGTTCTGAGGCATCAAGGGATCACCAATTTAGTATTGGAGGGCAGCGTGGAGGGTAAAAATCATAGAGGGAGACCAAGAGATGAATACACTAAACAGATTCAAAAGGATGTAGCTTGCAGTAGGGACTGGGAGATGAAGAAGCTTGCACAGGATAGAGTAGCATGGAGAGCTGCATCAAACCAGTCTCAGGACTGAAGACCACAGCAACAACAACAAGGATGCTCCCAGAAGCACATTACAAAATAAAAAGATAATTACATGTTGGATTCTTTCCGTTTTCTTAAAATTTCCACGATGGTTTGAAATCATTCTTTTAAAGTATTTTTGTTTCTGTAGTTTATAAATATGTACATACCTCAAAGACCACATACTTTCATAAAAGTAGGATATATGTTTACATCCAAATATTTAAATACATAGTTCTCATGATACATAGTTTGCAAGTATGGACACACATAAAAAGAACATATACCTCCATTAAAAGGGAACATAAGCATACACATAGAACGTAATGTAGAAAAGACAGGAAAACAAAACAAATGTAATATCTCCTACTTGTCTTCCTTGTTTATAAAATCATCCACACTGTAGTAGCATTTGTTTTTTAAATATTTTTCAATGTTTGTGCAGGTGGATTCTAGCTAGCAGTTCTTCAACTTTGAACAGATTTTATTGCTAAACTTCAAAGCCATGTAATATGGAGTATTTTCAAATAACATTAGCCTGTGGCAAGTTAACATGTAATCTTGTTTGTGCCTTGTTTCATAAGTATGTATAAATGAATTTTCCTCAAAAAGATGTGGGTTTTTTTTAACTCAAAAAGAAGTGCTTTAAATGATGCAAAAATAGAGGACTTTGACCAATTTTCAGTAGCATCGTCACAACTTCCTTAACAAAGTTCACAGACAATGGGCATCACTGCACATTCTCTTATGTCCGGTAAACATTTTCAAGGACAACTTACTCAATACACCATTCAGTCGACAGGTTTCTGAGTGCATGATAATGCTGCTGTGTCACAAAATCCATTTGTTACCCTTTCAAATTCTAACCTACAAATGATGCCGTCGGCTCTGCACCATGGTGCCACACTACTGGCAGATTCGCATAACATCATTGAATACAACAATAAACGATAAGTATTCAATTCAGTGCAACAGGAATGGTACTTGAACAGTGACCTTTTATTAATAAAGTGACTCTACTGCTCCTAGAGCAAGCATTCCCAGTGCATCAGAACTAGTAAACAAACCTCCACAGTGTACTGTGTCATGTGTAGCAAATCTCTGGCAGCCATGGCCATTTCTACCCCACCAGTCATCCCTGCAACCACACCTACCACATTGGTTTATATGTACAAGCATCAAGAATAGTGTAAATTCGAATGTCCAGATATTCTGCAGGCTGCTGCAACACCGTCTGTGTTCACTGCTCTGGTCCTGCATGTTCTTTCAGGACGTCTACCACAACTGTCTCCACTTAACTAGGATAGCCCAAAGACATGGTTTGCTCTTGTGGACAGCATCTTCAACATCCATGGAGTCTTATTCAATGAAATGCTGTTCGTATCTTTGATTGCAGCTCTGCACAAGCACACGGATTTGACATCTGATCTCATCCTCACAGCACCAATGAGAGACCGCTTTAAACACAAAAAATCTATTATTCTCAAGTGCTTGTTAAGAACTCCACAAGAAGCAATTAATCACATACTGCAGGAAGTATTGCTTAGTGAGCTCATGCCATCGCAGTTGTGGGCAAAGATCTGAGCATCAATCAATCCCTCCTTCCTGTCTGACGCTGCTTTGTGGTCGCTATGGATAGTGAAAATACCAGAAGCTCTCCAGCTGCAACTTTTATCACATGCCATCGACCCATTAGAGATGCACCTACAGAGAGCAGACGATGCCTATAAAATCATCAGATGTGAACAAATCACCACACTGCAGGGTTCTTCACTGACAGTTGGCAATACTACACACATCCCAGCACCTACTTTCATGCGAGGCCACACGAGGCCATCCAATTGACAACCTCAGTCAAGGCACTACCTGGTGACCATAGCGGTAAACTGGCCACCCCATCCACACCTCCTCACCCAGGCACCCTCTCTGCCTCACCTGATTCTGGTGCTGCAATTACAGCTGCAACTACAGCCATATCCTGTATATCTGCTGTGTTGGTACCAGTCACATCACAGAGATGCAGCTCAGAAGTGTTGTCCAGCATGTGCCCTGCACACAAACTTCTGTTGCGGATGAGTTAGGCGCATCATCTTATTTGTTTTCTACAGGGTGCCTGCAGCAACACCAATTGTCACACAATAAACAACTACCTCTGGGCAGACTGTATGTAGTGTCCTCATCAGTGACACATTCTACCTGATCAAAACTGGTGCAGATACCAACGTCATATTTCCAGCGTTGTCAGCTTCACCACTGACACCTTCCGTCATGACACTGTGAGTAGCAAACAAGCCATCAGTCACCGTCTATAGCTCCACAAACCTTCACCTCAAACTTAAACCAAAATTTTGTTTTCAATGAACATTCAATGTGGCTGACACTGATGAGACAGTGTTGGGCATTGATTTTTTATGACACTATGGCCTCTCTCCAAATTTATCATTGGGAATGCTGCCCCATCACTCTTCTGAAACACACATCAAGGTCTCCTTCAACACAACCACCACACATTCATGAGCAACAATGGCTGCCCCTTCATGACAGTTGGCTGAACTCACATCCCTCACTTCAGACCTGGTGGATTCATTGGCAAGCTACTCAATCAACGACATGACATTGCAACCCTACATGCGGCCAATGCATCACTGCAGACACCAATCACCAACACTTCCATGGACCTGGCACATGCATGAATGACCATCGCAGCACTTTTAGCAGTTACCACCACTACAACGCCAGCTACTGCTCTGCTCTTGCTCTCTACGGGCAAGTTCAATGTGAACTGTCTTCTTGCTCCCACAGCAAGCAATCCATCTCCTCCACATCGGCAGACTATGCTCACTCTACAGCTGTCAAACCGATGAGCTACACAGCCACTACTAACAACACTGTCCCAAATGCTCACGTCAAGCCCGCACACCCTTGTGGCACCTTGCACACTGCCAATGCAGACTAAGCCCTTCTCACTGTGCTGACTCTGCATACAACATGGTACCTGATGGCACAGAACCTTCATCACCTTCACCACCTATTCTACAGGTCAGTTCTGTTTCACAGTGCTGCGTGTGATGTTGTTCCCTGCTCTGGAGTGCCTTCTGCTCATGTAGGCCCAGCGAGGTTCTCCATTAAAGTTATTAAGAACAATATACGTCATAGGCTACATACTATGGAAGAACCCCCTGTCCGCGCAAAAGCACGCCGTCTATCTGTTAAGAAACTTCGTGCTGCAAAAGAATGTATTCAGGAATCTTACAACCTTCTGACAGTAATTGGACATCACCTGTTCATCTCGTCCCCAAAAAGTACTCATCCTTCTGACTTTACATAAATTACTGTAGGCTCAATCCCCACACCGTTTTAGGCAACTTCCCCACCCTCCACATCCAAGATTTTGCGTTGCAGTTACATGGTGCTTGGCATTTTAGCATCATTGGCTGTCATAAGGCATATCATCACATTCAAATGCACAAAGACAACATTCCTAAGACAGCCGTTGTAACCCCATTTGGGTTGTTCCAACATTGCTAAATGCCTTACAGACTTAAAAATGCAGCTCAGACATGGCGACATTATATAGACTCATTATTTCACCAGTTCCCATTTTGTTATGCTTACCTTCATGACATATTAGTTTTCTCCACTTCTGCTAATGAACGTACTCTGTGTGCTCTCAGATAATGGCATGGAGATAAACAAGGACAAATCCCAGTTGCACCAGCCAGAAGTTACAGTCCTGGGCCATACAGTGAACTCTGAAGGCATAAGCCCCACATCTGAACATGTTGCTCACAATCCATGCTTACCGCCATCTGTCACTTTTTGTGACCTATGTAGCTTCTTGGGCATGATCGACTTTTTCAGGCAACACATCCCTCATGCCACCTCCCTGCAGTCTCCTCTAATTGATACCTTGAAAGTCAAACATACCTCAGGCGATCGCAAGGTTACGTGGACCCAGGACATGACTTCATGCCTTCAGTGGCCTAAAAATGGTCCTAGCTAATGCAGTCACACAACCCCATCCCAATGCCGATGCGCCTATCTCAATCACTACAGATGCCAGTGACACTGTGATAGGCGCCGTGCTGCAGCAACACCTTCACAAAGACTCTTGACCGCTATGTTTCTTTTCAAAAAAACTATCCACCTCTCAACATTAAGTGGTCGGCATTTGATAGGGAGCTACAGGCCATTTATGAATCATACCCTATTTCTGAGAGCATATTGACGCACATGACATCACTACTGACACAGATCACCATCCCCTAATTGATGCGCTGCATTATCCTGCTAGTGATCTCCCTTCACGTCGCTCCATGGATATGGATTTCACCAGCCAATGTACAACAGACATACATTTTATCAGAGGCACAGATAACACTGTAGCAGACTACATGTCACTCATTAATACTGTTACGAGCCTGCTCGATCCAATGGAGCTCGTGCAACTGCAAACTACTGATCCAGAGATCAGTCGCTAGTTACTAACAACTCCACCTCTCTCCACATTCCACCACGCCCTTTCCCTGGTGTCATACAACTGATTCTTTGTGACACTTTGAATAACATACCACAACCACTCATACCCTGTCCCCTTCGACAGGCCATTTTCTCTCCGCTGCACGGTCTAGCTCATCTGAGCATCAGAGCAACAGTACACCTGAACATTTTTTTTGGCCACACATCAAGAATGATTGTCATCAGTGGGCATAAGCATGCATATCTTGCCAACAGGCTGAAGTTGATTGACATGAACATCCCCCTCGGACACATTGAAAACCAAAGGGATGGTTTCAAACATGTACATATGGATCTTATACCCCCTTCCAATGGTCACTGTTACATTTTCTCAGTCATTGACTGTATGACTTGGTGAGTAGAGATGGTTCCTTTGAATGATATCTTGGTGGACACTGTGGGTCAAGCATTCATTACCTGCTGACTCTCTCATTTGGGCTGCCCTGCATCCATCACCACAGATCAGGGCAGGCAATTCGAATCTATACTCTTCAAATGATTGTGTGTCCTATGCTACCACCCCCAAAGTAATGGATTAGTGGAGGCTGGCACCGCACACTAAAGGCAGTATTAATGTGCCACTCTAACTCTTGGTCAGATGCACTTACGGGAGTACTGCTAAGCATTCGCACAGCATATAAAGACGATTTAAAGGCCTCTCTGGCAGAGATCCCTTAAGGCAAACCCCTAGTGCTCCCAGCAGAATTTGTCAAGGACACTACTTCTCTTCATGAAGAGAAGCTACCCTCCATAACCGAGCAAGTTTGCTCTCATATCTCGTGTATACACATACCGCAACCAAGAGCACATACTCGTCCACCAGTCTTCTTCCAGAAGGAAATTGCAGAGTGTGAGTTTATTATGTTGGAAGATGACACTGTTCGTCTGGTTCTTACTCCACTCTATTCACGATCTCACTGGGTTCTCAACCTCGCTGCAAACTCTATGGCCATCTTGCTAAATGGCACACCACAAACAGTCACTCACTGAACACATCTCAAATGACAGGGCCTCAGAGCTTCCTCCAACTGTCAACACAACAAGTGATCCAGTTCGGCCCGCATCTCGTGGTCGTGCGGTAGCGTTCTCGCTTCCCACACCCGGGTTCCCGGGTTCGATTCCCGGTGGGGTCAGGGATTTTCTCTGCCTCGTGATGGCTGGGTGTTGTGTGCTGTCCTTAGGTTAGTTAGGTTTAAGTAGTTCTAAGTTCTAGGTGACTGATGACCATAGATGTTAAGTCCCATAGTGCTCAGAGCCATTTTTGAACCAGTTCCCAGTGCGTGTTCAACAGGCACTTTCCTCCCATCCTCCTTTACATCTTGTGAAACCAGTGTTAGTGGTTGTGTCTCTCCTAGTGACAGTGATGCATGTGATAAACTTCCTGTACCCTTCTTCTCACTGCCAACATTGCACTCAACTATGATCACATTTACTGTTGGCGTCTCAGCATTCCCAGTGGATGACTTTCAGTGCAATGTCATCATCACTATCTGTTAGTTTTTTATGCACCTTCTCATGTATATAAATTTAAGGATGTTAACCTCATACTCATCCAAACTATTCACTTACCCAAAGATTTTGTCAATGGCTCCCTTTGAGCTTTTATCGATGAGGATGGCATACTGTCAATTGTAATTCTATGTGACCATCCCCAGTCCCTCAATTCCCATCCTATTCAGATCCCACTCTCCCATGGTTGTCCCCTGTGTCAGCTGATGTGGATGAGAGATTATGTTGTGTCTTCCTTTGCCTCCCTAATGAAATTCCCTTCTCCTTTTGCTCCTACACCATGCTCCACACTCCCTGGGGAGGGGGGAGAGGGGGGGGGCCTCTGTGGGTGTTCAATACCATGATCCATGTGAACTCTATTCATGATGATCTTTGAACTCACTTCATTTCTAATTTTGTTCTGTGTTGTTAGGTTTTGTGATCACAAACCGAATAAAGTATATAACTATGATAAAGTGGTGTTCAATGTTATTATTTCGCCGTAATATCATTACTGCTACAAATATATACACAAGAAACAATAATGGTCCAAGTATTCTTCCCTGTGGGACTCCACATTTCAGAGTTCTGTATGCTGATTTTACTGTTTGGATATTAATTTCATTGTTATAACTTAGGTCAGTGCACTGTCTTCTGTCTTGGAGGTAAGCACTAAAGAATTTTAGTGCTACCTCGCCTATACCGTAAGTTTCTAGCTTGGATAATAGTACTGCATTATACACAGAATCAGATGCCTTAGACAAATCTAGAAAATTGCCAATAACTTTTTTTTCCTTTATCCAGTCTCTTCAGCAGTTCAGGGAAAAATTTTGCTATGGAAAAAGTTGCTCTGGAAAAAGTTGCTACTCCTGTTATTGTCAATCATCCTTTTGAGAACCCATGCTGCAAGTTGTATAAAACATTTCATTTACAGAAGAAGGATTTCATTTAGTGTAGAATTACTCTTTGAAGCAACCTTCCAAGTGCTGAAATCAATTAGATTGGCCTGTAAGTATTTATGTCAGTAGTTGCACACTTTTTATACACTGGTCTTATCTCAGTAATTTTTAAAAGTTCAGGAAAGGTCACTGGCCAAGTAAGCTGTTTATTAAATATGTTATTGGTTTTATTAATTCATTTTTGCATTTTTTAAGTAATGTAGATGATCAGAGTTTTGATATTATTTCCATGACTTCATATTCAGTTACACTCCTTAGGAAAAATTTGTTACTGATTTTAACTGAGGTTATTTGTAGTGCTGGTTCATCAGTTTCTTCTCTGCATGTCTTACTAAAATGTTTTATGAAGCCATCACATACTGTCATTGGCTCATTCCACAATATTCCATTTTCTCCTAGTACTGTATTGGTGCAGTCTGAATTCTCTCTATGTTCCCATTCATTGTGTACAATGTGCCAGTCTGTTTTGCTAAGATTACTGGATTTACTTATCTGTTCAGCATAATGGTTTGATTTTAGTTTCTTCAGGGATTCTCTGTATGTTTTCCTGCTCCTTTTGTTGTTTGTTAGGAAGTACTGCAGTTTTGTATCTTGGAACAGCATATGTAGGTCTTTCATATTTTCTTTTGATTTGTGTATTTCTGGTGGAATTTTAAGTTTCTTTGTGTGATCTGATTTCTTAGTTTTTTTTTATGTTGGAGATACCCAATTGAAACTATGATTAAATATTTCATTGAAAAAGCCCCACTTTCCATTAATATTATACAGTCTGTATATCTTCCACCTGTCTCTTTGTGCAGGTTCCTTCTTAACTTTATTACAGTTGATTTTCCTTTTATAAGTGAGTGGGTCACTGTGCAGAACTATCTTGTGGTCCGTATTAAACTCTATAGATAGAGCCCTATGTTCTGAGAGATACATTTCAATAGTTCTTACCACCATATCCTTAACACACAACTGGCCATTAAAATTGCTACACCACAAGGATGACATGCTACAGATACGAAATTTAATGGACAGGAAGAAGATTCTGTGATATGCAAATGATCAGCTTTTCAGAGCATTCACACAAGGTTGGCGCCAGTGGCGACACCTACAACGTGCTGCCATGAGGAAAGTTTCCAACCGATTTCTCATACACAAACAGCAGTTGACTGGCGTTGCCTGGAGAAATGTCATTGTGATGTCTGATGTAAGGAGGAGAAATGAGTGCCATCACGTTTCCGACTTTGATAAAGGTCCGATTGTAGCCTATCATGATTGCGATTTATCGTATCACGACTTTACTGCTCGCGTTGGTCGAGATCCAATGACTCTTAGCAGAATAAGGAATCGGTGGGTTCAGGAGGGTAATGAGGAAAGCCGTACTGGATCCCAATGGCCTCGTATCACTAGCAGTCAAGATGACAGGCATCTTATCCGCATGGCTGTAATGGAGCGTGCAGCCACATCTCGATCCCTGAGTCAACAGATGGGGACGTTCGCAAGACAACAACCATCTGCACAAACAGTTCGATGACGTTTGCAGCAGCATGGACTATCAGCTCAGAGACCATGGCCGCGGTTACCCTTGATGCTGCATCCTCAGACGGGAGTGCCTGAGATGGTGTACTCAATGACGAACCTGGGGCATGAATCACAAAACGTCATTTTTTCGGATGAATCCAGGTTCTGTTTGCAGCATCATGATGGCCGCATCCATGTTTGGTGACATCGCGGTGAACACACACTGGATGCATGTATTCATAATCGCCATACTGGCATATCATCCGGCGTGATGGTGTGGGGTGCCATTGGTTACTTGTCACCTCTTGTTTGCATTGACGGCACTTTGAACAGTGTACGTTACATTTCAGATTTGTTATGATCCGTGGCTCTACCCTTCATTCGATCCCTGCGAAACCCTACATTTCAGCAGGATAATGCACGATCGCATGTTGCAGGTCCTGTACGGGCCTTTCTGGATACAGAAAATGTTCGTCTGCTGCCCTGGCCAGGAAATTCTCCAGATCTCTCACCAACTGAAAATGTCTGGTCAATGGTGACCGAGCAACTGGCTCATCACAATACGCCAGTCACTACTCTTGATGAACTGTGGTATCGTGTTGAAGCTGCATGGGTGGCTGTACCTGTACATGCCATCCAAGCTCTGTTTGACTCAATCCCCAGGCATATCAAGGCCATTGTTACGGCCAGGGGTTGTTGTTCTGGGTACTTATTTCTCAGGATCTATGCACCCAAATTGCATGAAAATGTAATCACATGACAGTTCTAGTATAATATATTTGTCCAATGAATACCCGTTTGTCATCTGCATTTCTTCTTGGTGTAGCAATTTTAATGGTCAGTAGTGTATCTAGATTTGTAAAACAAGGTCAGTACAGGATTGCAAGTTATGTGTTATTCAGGTTGGTTCCTCATTTATTTTCATGTGCTTATAGCAATGCAAGAGGTCAGAATATCTGAGATAATTTATATTACAGCTTAAAGAGTCTACATCTACATCTCCTATTCCTATAAGCTGTTTTTTTATTGTAGACCTATTCAGGCCAATAATTATTACACTGTTTTTGCCTATCTTAATTTTAACTGCTGCTACTTCAAAGGCTATCTCCATTACAAGATTATCAATCCAATCAGTGTCTTCACATTGAATTTTATTTATAACATAAACACCAACCCTTGTGTATCTTTCTGTAATATTCACTCATAATTTTGTAATTATTTAACTTAAAACTACAAGCCTTTTCATTCTTGCATCCTAGTTCATTCATAATATATAAATGTGGTTTACTTTCTCCTAGAATTTCATCAACTTGTTCTATTTAGTTAATGATGTACTGGACATTTTGGAACATTTTTTGTGTATCTTGATGCTATCAGTAAGTCCTTTGCCTTCATGCTTGCACAATGAAGTCTGTTTGCACTAAAAGAAGGGATGACAGTTTGACTCTATAACAAACTGTTTTCCTATATTAAGCGTCTGAGTTTGATCTTTCCTCTAATCAATTTTCTTAGGTTTTCAAACAGAAAACTCTTATCCACATAGTTCAGAAATAGTCCATTTTTAGTGTTCATGGTCTTATGTAATGTGGCTATATCTAAAATTAAACATTTTTCATAAGTTGAACATAACAATTTTATTCTTGCATTTGTTTTTCTTATCTCTTTGTTAACACACAAGTTGTACATTAAACCATTTCGATGAGGGATGGTAGCAACGATAGCCTCATCCTGAGAAATTGAACCAGAAGAAACACCTTCATCATTTGCTGAAACGTTTAGGTTTAGTGGCATTAGGGAACCATCTGATTCCACCCGTCTACTTTGGCCCAATTACCTTGTCAATATGACAGAAACACCTACTTCCAAAGTATGCAAAATGGTGACTATAGTCTCACTACATACACATGTCAGCAAACATGAACAAAAATAAAAACAACATAATAACCTCTCACTCCAACAATAAAATGAAACAAATGAGACAGCTGTGGAAAATAGGGGTTTTAGAGAACACACCATCCACAAAAACCAACAGGAATCATACAACTCACTTGACCTTTTTTTTGTGTCTTTTGTCTTCTGACTGGTTTGATGTGGCCCACCATGAATTCTTCTCCTGTGCCTACCTCTTCATCTCAGAGTAGCACTTGCAACCTCGGTTCTCAGTTATTTGCTGGATGTGATCCAATCTCTGTCTTCCTACACCATTTTTACCCCGCTACGGCTCCCTCTAGTACCATGGCAGTTATTCCTGGATGT
This sequence comes from Schistocerca cancellata, assembly GCF_023864275.1. Taxonomy (NCBI): domain Eukaryota; kingdom Metazoa; phylum Arthropoda; class Insecta; order Orthoptera; family Acrididae; genus Schistocerca; species Schistocerca cancellata. Next base: position 1,123,938,538 of record NC_064626.1, read on the forward strand.
CTTAACAGATGTCCTATTGTTCTGCCCATTCTTCTTGTTAATTTTTTCCATGTATTCCTTTTCTCTCTGATTCTGTGCAGTACCTCCTGATTCCTTACCTTATCAGTCCACCAAATATTCAACATTCATCTGTAGCACCACAACTCAAAAGCTTTGATTCTCTTCTGTTCCAGGTTTCTCACAGTCCATGTTTCACTACCATACAATGCTGTGCTCCAAATGTACATTCTCAGAAATTTCTCTCTCAAATTAAGACATATGTTTGAAATTGGTAAACTTATCTTTGTCAGGAATGTCCTTTTTACCAGTGCTAATCTGCTTTTGAAGTCCTTCTTGTTCTGTCCATCATTGGTTTCTTTGCTGCCTAGGTAGCAGATTCCTTATCTTGATCTACTGTGTATCCACCAATTCTGATGTTAAGTTTCTTGCTGTTCCCATTTCTATTACTTCTCATTTCTTTCATCTTTCTTCGATTTACTCTCAATCCATATTACGTACTCATTAGACTGTTCATTCCATTCTGTATAGCATGTAAGTCTTCTTCACTTTCACTCAGGATAGCAATGTCATCAGTGAATTGTATCGTTGATATACTTTCACTTTGAAGTTTAATCCCACTCCTGAATCTTTCTTTTATGTCCACCATTGCTTCTTTTATGTACAGGATGAACAGTAGAGGTGAAAGACTACCATACATCCTTGTCTTACACCCTTTTTAATCCAAGCACTAGCTGAAATTTATTACAGAAATCAATTCGTCTTCCTCCTCTCTCATTTTTTGTCCCAAGCCCATATTCTGCAGTAACTGTTTCTTGTACTCCTTTCCCTACAAATGAATTCCAGTCCCCTGCAACTGTAAGAGTTTCATCTCTCTTTATGTACTGTATTACCCTTTCAGAATCCTCATATACTTTATCTATCTCTTCACCTTCAGCTTGCGATGTCAACATATATACCTGAACTATCATTGTCAATGTTGGTTTGCTGTTGATTCTGTTAACAACCCTACCACTGCAATGTTCACAGTAACACACTCTCTGACGTACCTTCCTATTCATAACAAAACCTACTCCCATTATACTATTTTCTGTTATTACCCTTTAGTCATCTGACCAGAATCCTTGTCTTCTTTCCATTTCACTTCACTACCCCCTCTGTGTGAAATGTAACTTCTGGTTACGTGAAAAGTGTGTGAATGTGAATCTCAGGTTTATAAATGACGATATTAAATGGTCATGTCATAACTGTGTTAGTGATGAACATGAAGATTTTCTCAATACGATACATTCAAAAGATGAAATTATCAAGTTACTGCAGAGTGACATTGAGACTAAAAAAATTAGTAATCTTGAAGAGAGAAAACACAAAACTATTAAATGAAAAACATTTAAGGATTCATGGAAACAGTGAATCAATTATGGAAAATGGGCAAAAAATCAGTCAGATTCGAAGTGTTAAAAGTGATATGCAATCCAAATAAGCAATACTAATGACAAAGGTAATGTAGAAAGAAATACAAAATATGTCGAACCTAGAAATAAATATAGGTGGATTGCAGAAATGTACAAAACAAAGAAAGAAAGCATCAAGAAAGTAACAAAGAAAGTACTGACTATTAAAACTGACATCCACCCAGGGATAAGTATAAATCAGTTAAATAATCACTTGCAGACAACAAAAGAAAATGCATTCCCACTGGTAAATCGCAATGAAAACTATCAAGGTGTTTTCGTCCACGTAGGGATGAACTCACTGCAAAACAGCAGTGAAGAAGAGATCATAAACAAAGCACGAAATGTAATCTAGACAAAGAAAAATGTGTACCCAGCACCAAAGTTAACCTGCTGGTCTGTTCACTTTTACTATACATATGTACTGTTCAGTTCAATATGACCCAACATCATAAAATGCTGAAACAAGCTTCTGCTCACATGTATTTTTCTTACAGTTGGAGGCCATTGACATATCATTATAGCAAAAACAACAACAACAACAACAATAATAATAATGATACACAGAACTACACCAAAGAAAATTTATTATTTTCATATTCATGCAGAGTATATTAGGAGCAACAGATATTTCCACCAAAAAGTCATTCTCAACAACTATCTGTCCATCAGCCTGAAAGAAGTGCCAAGGTGGTAAGGTAATGACTACGGTTCTCTCTTCTAATCGTCAATACTTTTATTACATGACAAACGTACAGCTCGATGACTCGAAGACTAGGTGGGAACTCAGGTCCTGGAAGTATACAAACAAAGATCAACTTGAAGACATAATACACATATGATGTTCTGGTCTATCGATCCATGGATCGACACCACATAGCTTCCCCCCCACCCCCCCACCCCTCCTGCAGTATGGAGTACGTACCCGAAGGTGGAGGGGGGGGGGGGGGGAGTTGGCGAGAGTTTAAGTGGGTTACAATGAGTTCCTCCGTGTCTAACTGCGTGGGCCTTGTGGGAGGAGAATGCGGAGCAAATCCTGGAATGCTGATGCTGAAGTCTTGAAGCGACATCGGCGGTCATAGTTGTCAGCCAGTGCAGGAGCGCTGGTGTGGAAGGGTGTCGTCGGCAGGGAACCTAATGATCACCTTTCCACTTGGCCTAACGTAAGCATGTATGTTGCCACACGTAGCACTTCAAGAGATTTTGAAACACTTCACTACACGCCCTGACACACCACCTAATGAGTCACACAAATTGTCACACGCAAGCAGCACTAATGTGGTATCACCACTAACGATGACAGGTAAACCACAAATGTTATTAGGATGAATGTGGATAGAGATCTCTTAAGTGGTGCCTGCTAATGGAGAGGTATGCTGAGCTGGTGGGGTGGGAAACCATAGCACAGTGAGGGCGGTGTGCTGCGAGTAGACAGGTGAGTGTCAGACGGTGAGGTCTAAGTGGGCGTGGTAGGAACCTGCAGGCTGCACCAGTTAGAAGAGCGGCACGGTGTGCTGTCGCACAAAGATGGAACTGTTATATTAGAGCCCTGGGAGCTGGGGCCTCTGCTATGGGAGCCAGGAGGCGGAAAACCCCAGAATGAGTGTGGGCTTGTTGATGAGGACAGTGTAGGCGTGAGTTTACTTGAATCATGAGCAGAGGAAGAAGGTCAAGGGTGGCCAGAGAGCATGGTCTCTTCAATGGTGGGTGAGGTAGGGGAAAACTCGACGCGAGCGGGTTTAACCCTGTTGAGGGAGACAGTAGTTACTGAGCCCTTAATTACGATGTCCATTGTGTAACTGATTCATTTGAAAACTCTGTACGGGCCTGTGTAAGGGGGCTGTAACGGGGCTTTTACGGTGTCATCACGAAGGAACACAAATTCGCAAGTGTTGAGCGCCTTGGGAACATATGTGTACAGCGGAGTGTGGCTGGAAGGGGGCAGGGGTTGAAGCTTGTTACAGTGTAACCTCACCCATTCTACCAAGGACGGCAGTTCGGACGGTTTGGCGACTGGAGTAGGAGCAACAAGTTCACCTGGCAGTGTAAGGGACTGGCCGTAGACGAACTCGGCCACTGAGCCTTTAAGGTCTTCCTTGAAAGTGGTCCGCAAACCGAGTAAGACGAATGGCAGTGCTTCCGTCCAAAGGAGGCCATGGCAATGTAGGGCCGTCTTAAGCGTCATATGCCAACATTCCACAAGGCCATTGCTTTGGGGGTGGTATGTTGTTGAATGAATTTTCTTGATGCCTACATAGTTCAGAAAACAAGGCAGACTCAAATTGACGGTCTTGGTCAGTCGTCAAGCAAACAGGGCAGCCAAAGCATGAAATCTAAGTGTCTATGAAGGATCGTGGCACTGATTCAGATGTAATATTGGGTAGCGGGGCAGCTTCTACCCAATGAAAGGTTCTGTCTATAATAGATAGCAAGTATCTGTAACCCTCAGAGGGGGTGAGGGGGCCCACCAAGTCGATGTGAATGTGCTGGAAGCGACCGGGAGGAGCGGTGAAGCTGTCTAGTGGGGGCAATGTGTGCCACGAAACTTTATTTTGTTGGCACAGAATGCAGGCACAGGCCCAGGCTTGGCAGTCATGATGCATGTCACGCCAGACAAAGCGATCTGAAATAAGTTTGGTAGAGGCTCTCACACCTGGATGAGCTAGGTTGTGTAATTTGTCGAACACTTGTCTCTGTAGAGGTTTGGGTATGAAATGATACAGCATACCAGTTGATTCGTCACACCAAACCTCGCCAATGACACCGGGAAAGGTGGATCGCACAGGTTTGAGTGACGAGCTGTGATGAGAAATAAGGTCCATAGTGTCCATGTCAGCAGACTGCAGCTGAAGCAAGTTAGAGAGATCTATCAGAGTTGTGAGAGCACTGACACGAGCCAAAAAATCTGCAACCACATTATCTGCACCCTTGATGTATCGTATGTCAGAGGTAAATTGCAATACAAAGTCCAAATGACGGAAGCGTCTAGGTGGAGAGTCACTCGAGGTGTTCTTTACAGCAGCAACCAAAGGTTTATGTTCGGTTAAAATATAGAAGTCCCTACTCTCAACCTCAGCGTGAAAGTGTTTCACAGCCTTGTAAACTGCCAAGAGCTCCCTATCAAAGGCTGAGTACTTTTCTTGAGTGCCAATTAGCTTCTTAGAAAAGAACTGCAAAGGAGAGGTAGTATGTTTGACGGTTTGGCTGAGGACAGAACCTACTGCGGTATCACTGGGATCCGCGGTAATAAAAAATGTAGCGTCCAGATGCGGGTGGGCAACAGTCACTGCATTTGCTAGTAGTTGTTTCAGTTTGTCGAAAGCTTGTTCCATGGCAGGGGTCCAGGGGACCGGGTGGGTACCGGTCGTATTTTTGCCAGCAAGGGTGTCTGTTAGGGGAGCCTGAATCTCGGCTGCGGCAGGGAAGTGCTTGCTATAATAGCTAACTGTTTCGATGAGCCTGCACAGCTCCTTAAATGAGTGAGGGTGTGACAAATCTAGAACAGGTTTGATTTTATCCTCAGGAGGAGTGAGGCCCTTAGCTGACATGATGTAGCCTAAGAATCTTACCAAAGTCTGGTGTAACTGGAGCTTCTTATTATTCAGTTCAGCACTGGCAGTGGAAAGAGTGTCTTTAAAAATCTGCAAATGTTCCTTGTTCTTTTGCAAAGTAGGACTCAAAATAAGAATGTCGTCCAAGTAAACGAAACAAAAATTCAGATGAAACCACACCTTGTTTATGAATCTCTGCCAAGTTTGTGCAGCATTGCGGAGGCCGAAGGACATGAACCAGTTCTGGAAAGGGTCGAAATGTGTTGTAACAGCTGTCTTTTCAATAATAATAATAATAATAATAATAATAGTAATAAAGATTTTATTGTCTTTAAGCCATTACAGCAATTGACAACGTCAAATGAAGATACAATTTATAATACAGTGTGATAAGGTATTGACTACTGAAATATTTTACCTTATATTACAATAAATGTACAGTGGGTCAGCTGTTGGATTACTGCATTTTACAGTTAAAAAATTCATTGATATCATAGAATGGGTGGGCAATAAACCATTCATGCAGTCTTTCTTTGAATGTATGTTCAGGAAGATCCTGTATAGCATGTGGCAGCTTATTAAATAGTTTGTGCCCTGAGACTTCATAGCTATTGATTGATTTTGATAATCTGTGGTAAGGCATGTACATGTGTTTGATGCTTCCTGTGTTGTAACAATGTGCATTTTCTCTACGTTTCACATCTTGTAGGTTCTTCTTTGTAAAGATTAAGACATTGTATATATGGAGGTTTATTACTGTCATAATTTTTTGTTTAATAAATAAGGGTTTGCAGTGAGCCTTATGTGAAGAATTTGTAATTATCCTAATGGCTTTCTTCTGCAATAATGGGATGTCATGTACATGACTACAGCTACCCCACAAGATAATGCCATAGGATATTATACTTTGGAAAAATGCAAAGTAAAATGATCTGATGTATGTCTCAGGTACACAATTTCTGAGTTGTCTTAATAAATAAATTACTCTAGATAGCTTACTACTAATATAGCTTACATTTTGGCCCCAGGATAACTTTTCGTCTAAATAAACTCCCAGGAATTTAACAGAACTAGGGTCATCAGATAGTGGCTTGTCTCTTAGAGTTAAGATTATCTGCTGCATTTTATTTTCATTTAGCAGGAAACCATTTTCTCTGAACCAATATGCTGCGTGAGTGAGTGTATTTTCAGCACAGGTTTTAAGATCATTAAGATTGTTATTGCTATGAAGAAAATTCGTATCATCTGCATACAATACAGTGGTGGATCTAATAAACGAGGGAAGGTCATTGATCATTATCAGAAAAAGGAAGGGGCCCAGTACAGATCCCTGAAGCACACCTACTTTAACATTTTCTATGTTTGACATTTCCTTACCAACACAAACAACCTGTTTACGGTTGTTGAGATAAGCTTGTAATAGTCTGAGACTGTTTCCTTTGATGCTGTAGAACTCTAGTTTCTCTGGTAGTGGCGTGTGCTCAGCACAGTCAAAGGCCTTGCTTAGGTCACAGAATGAGACCTGAGCAAAGACTTTGTTCTCAAAAACTTTGAGGATGTAACTGACTACCGTGTTGATTGCATCAATGGTCGACAGATTCTTCCTAAACCCATATTGTGTAGCATTAATTATTCCTAGATTCTCAAAGTGAGATGATATTGTTGGTACATGATGCATTCTATTACCTTGGAGAATGTGGATACTATTGAAATAGGTCTGTAACTAGATGAAGAGTCTTTATCTCCCTTTTTGTATACTGGGACTACCCTAGACAGTTTTAACTCATCAGGAAAATATCCCTCAAGTAAGCTCTTTTTTATGCAATGGGTTAAAGGGTACAGAATGCAATCACACACTTTTTTTAGCAGGTTGCATGATACGCCATATATATCTAAGCTATCAGATGATTTCAGTTGTTTTATGACCCCTTGTACAAATCTAGGCGATACTTCGGAGAAGGTTAGCATGCTTGTATTTAGTGACTGTCTACCCCAGTTTTGGGAGAGTAACTCTGATGGACTAATGTCTGGTTTGATAATTGCATCTCCTATTTCTTTCACTGAATTAATAAAAAACTCATTGAGTGTTTGAGATGGGATATTAATTTTGTCTTTTTTAGTATCTGTGGCAGCACTGTTAATTTCTTTCCAAGCGGTTTTGCATTTATTGGTGGAATTATGTATGCTGTTGGCATTGTAGGTTTTTTTGGCTTGCAGGATGGCTTTTTTGTATTCATTCCTTAATTCCACATAGGCTGATTTGGCATAGTCAGAATTCATACTATTGTATGTGTAACTTGTTTCTTTAGATCTGTCAGCTGTTTAGTGTACCATATATTTTGTCTGTCTTCAGATCTGGATTTGTGGCTGTTGTCCATTATTTTGATTTTCTTTATGGGGATACTATGGTTAAATAGGGTCAAGAATGCATTAAAAAATCTATCAAATATTATTTTGCCTGGCAGGTCATTACTTGATGTGTAATGTCCATCAACACTACAATGGCCAAACCAGTCTCTGTCAGTAAGGGAATTATGAAATGTGTTAATTTTATCCTCAGTTACAGGTCTGGTAATCACAACTGTTGGGACAGTTCTGTTTGCATTGCTCCTATTGAGGGGAGTTTTACTTGCATAATTTAGAGATACGGAGTCATGGTCAGAGAATGGGAACACTACAACTTCGCTTGCGTTTTCAGTGGTCTTGAAGTTTACAAAGATGTGATCTAAACACGCTTTGTTTCTTGTAGGCCTGTTATTGACATGATAAAAATGGTATTGTCTTAGTAAGTTTTCCAGATCTGCAACACTACCCTTACATGTAGTAACATCAAAATCAGCATTCAAATCATCTCCTATTGCAATACCATAGTGTAGCCATTTAATATTACTTAATTCACTCAGTAGCATGTCCATTTTTTCTAAAAATATGTTAATGCTTCCTTTTGGTGATCTTTACATGGATACTACTATTAGCTTATGACTATTAATGATTACGCCCATAACTTCAAAGTGCTGTTCATCACACAAGGAATTTAGGTCTAGTTTGGTTATTGTACAATTGAGTGACTGGTTGGAATAAATTTCCACACCGCCTCTAATGTGCTCTTTCCTACAGTAGCTATTTACTATACTAAAATTGTCAAATTTGGCAACTGCAAGTTTATTCTCATTAGCCCAGTGTTCACACAGACAAAAAAATATCAAACTGGTTATCAAGACCAAACTCATTTATGATAAGTTCTTTATCTTTCAGTCCTTGAATGTTAAGGTAACATATTTAAAGATCCACCCTCTTATTGCTTACACACTGAACACTATGGTGATTGGTTTTCAAACCTTTTACAAGGCTTATCTTTTGGATTTCTGCCTCTTGTTGCCTTTTACTAAAAAATTGTTCACTTGGAGTAGTAGCACATCTACTGTTGTATGCCTTCTCTTCCCTCATTGTGATGGTATTGTAGATAAGGCTGCTACCACAGGAATTGATGGAACTGCTGTTATGGTGTGTGGAGGCTCTGTTGTGGCATCTGGTGACTGAGGAGATTTGGACGTTGCTTCATCTTCTGCTGCTGTTGAATCCTGTAGATGAAGTGTGGTAGGTACTGCTGCTGAAGCGTTTGTTATGTGTGTAGGTACAATTACTGCTTCCACCTCTACTGCTGCTATAGAAGTAACCATTTCTTCAGGCTCTGCTTGTGTCAAGCAAGGAACTGGAAGAGCAGCAATTACTTCTTGGTTGTCAGATGCTTTCAGTATCATGCTCATGTTTTGGCACAGAATCTTCTTGCCTCTGTTATTAAGGTGCATGCCATGTCTCGTGTAACAGTCTCTTTGCAAGGAGTCCATACTTATAAAATATGCATTTTGGTAGGCCCTGCAAATCTTTGAGTATTGCCTGTTTGCTTTTATGATTTCCACATTCACACATGACCATTCCAAAAGGTCATGCCTGTGTGGAATTCCGACTACAAAAACTGATTTCTCTTCTGTTGAATTTAGTATTGCCTTAAGGTTTTTTTACACATTATTGGCTCCAGCTATGACGACAATATGATGGTCATTTTCAGTTTCTATGTATCTAATGAGTTCTTGGATGGGTGCACCTGGTTTGACAATACTAGTTGCTTGTATACAATGACTGTAACGTAGTATTTTTGCAATTTCACATCCATGGCTATCAGAGAATATTTTCACTTTGAGTTTGTCTCCTCGGGTGCCATCAGAATTTGATGATAGGCCCTCCTAAAGTCCACTACCGAGAAATATTTGGTGCCTGCAAGAGCATGGTTAAAATCCACGACGTTAGGAACCAGGTACTTGTCCATGATAGTACGAGAGTTCAACTTAGCATAGTCGCCAACCATATGCCAGGTGCCGTCGCTTTTTGTGATGAAGTGGATAGACGAGGCCCAGCATCCGGTAGATGGTTCGATGACACCAGCTGTTAAGAAATTGTCTATTTGTTCGCAATCCACTTTCATGAGTTCTGGCTTGAGACGACGTGTTTGGCAAGAGATAAGTGGTCTGTCTTGCTAGCGAAGTTTGTGGGTGGTGTCGTCTGTAACCACGGAAATGGGCAATGCGGTACACTGTCTGTGGTAAAGTGTGCGTGGTGGCCGCTAGGCTGGGTTGTGGCACAGGCGGCGAAAATTTGCCTAAGTGCCAACTGTTGGGTGGCTGGGAGTGACAAACAAGTGAGCTACGTGAAACAAGGTTGGTACACTGTTTATTAGTAACCGAAGATGCCACTGTCGAGCTTGGTGGCGGTAGCGGGTGCGAATGAACAGCTGATGGCAGTAAATCAAAAAAATTAACCTGCACCTCAGAAGTTAGCTGCCCAAGAGAGGAGTGGGATGAATGTGCACTCAAATTAACACAGTTAGAGCTGGCGGGAGAGCGGATACTGTACAGTTTATGTGGCACACAGTCACAACTGCACTCGGGCGCGAGAACACTGTAGTGGCACCAACTAACCCTGTGTGTTGCCGAGGCGTCATCTGCTGAAAGCTGCTGCCATGCTGAAGATAACTCATTATTTAAGTCGTTGAGGCGAGTGTGTAGCTCAAGTTGTTCCAAGCACAGGCGTGTAGACTCGACACGCTCCGTGAGCCACTTATTGGCCCATGACAAGAGCTCGGGGGAGAGGTTATTACACTTCCTAGCCAGGTGGACCTGTGTAGCAGTACTATTGACACTTGACGAAGCACACTGGATGTGTTCCTGCATAGGGTGGTAGAGCACTGTATTCTTGACGAGTTCAGGCCACAGTTTGTGGTGTTGTAGAAAGTCAATGCCCAAAATGGGATCTTCGATGTCAGCCACCAGGAAGGACCACTTCAGGTTGCACTCAGGCGAGAGGGACACTGCATATGAAGTAGAACCTAAGCACGACAAACTAGATGAGTTTACAGCACGTAGGACAGTTTTGTGTAGTCGGATCTTTCCGGCAGCAAGACGAGATGGAAGTAGGGAAACATCTGCGCCCCTGTCGATCAGAAAGTTTGTGCCAGAGCTCAAGTCATGGACATAGACTCAGCCGATCGAAACATTAGTGTTGGACACAGAATGGAACATGGGACAGCGCCTGTTGTTTATGTCACAGGAGATGGTGCTGCTGTCTACCTGCAGTTGAAGTTTGGGTAGGAGCACAGTGGTTTACAATTTCGTGCTTGTTCCCCGAATTTTTCATGGAGGAAACAGTATTTATGGGCGGATGTCTGCTCCTGCGAGTGGTCAGACGGCGGTGCCCCAGTATCTTCTGCAGAGTCAGATATGCTGTTTACAATTGCATGCTTGTTCCCTGAATTTTGCATGGAAGAAACAGTATTTACGGGCGGACGTCTGCTCCTGCGAGTGGTCAGACGGCGGTGGCCCAGAATCTTCCACGGAGTCAGATGTGCTGTTTACAATTGCGTGCTTGTTCCCCGAATTTTGCATGGAAGAAACAGTATTTATGGGAAAACATCTGCTCCTGTGAGTGGTCAGACGGCAGTGGCCCAGAATCTTCCGCGGAGTCAGTTGTGCAGACATGAAGGTGCCAATAGTGCGGCGAGCTTGACAGACTTAAGTTTAGTGGGGCGTCGACGTTGGGGCCCTGGTTGTGGTTGGAAACTGGTGTAGCTGCCTGACTGCTGGGCACGGCGTTCACATAGTAGAGCGGAGTAAGCTCAGTCAGCAGCATGCAAGGGTTCACTATTTGGTCTATCTTCATAGGCTGAGATGGCAGTTTGGACAGACAGAGGCAGCTTTTCCGTCCAAATCTCGGTGAGCATGGTGTCTGGCACATCACATTCACTGATGAGAAGTTGAAGGCATCGCCACAGCAGGAACAGAGATCTGTCGCCGAGACGTTTTTCATAGATGAGCTGTTGAATGTTTTTTCTTCTTTTCTTGGAAACACGTTCCAGTGTTGCTTGTTTAGCTGTAGCGTACTTCTCGTTTGGAGGAGGTGACTTAACCAGGTCATTAATTAAGTCAACACAGTCGTGGAGGTGGTTCATGAGGCATGTGAAATGGGCTTTGTCATCAAGTGCACAGATACTGAAAGACTGCTCGACCGGGTTGAACCAGAATTACGGGTGAGCAAGTTTGAATGCCGGAAGTTTTGGTAGATTCGATGAACTGGTGGTCGAAGAATGCTGGCAGCCACTAGTGGACACAGGAGTAGCCAAGTCAAAGTTAACTCTGCGTTGTGAGGGTGGTAGAGAGGAAGCAGACGTGCCGGCTGTGTTCATAGTAGCTGGAGGGGAAGCAAAATCCGTTAGCAGGAAGCCCAGCGTGGAGCGAAGCGGGACCGGTTGTTGCAGCAGGTCAAAATGGTCATGGTGGTTGCTCAACAGGTTATTATGCAATTGGTCCTCCACATCTGCAGCGAAATTGTCCATCACAGGGTCACTGATGAGCTTGGTGGAACCTGACACGCTCAAATTACTGCACTGATGAACACTCGGAGTAACAGGCTGGCGAATGTCATTCACGTAGTGTGCAACCAGCGCAGAGTGATACACACGTGGAGCCTGCACATTCAAAAAGGTGTCCTGTTGTGGCACATAATGGAAACTATGCTCCCCACTATTTACAGTGCTTGCATTAAAGTTCGGTATCAGTGTTTAGTGGTTTCTTGTACTGCTGTGTGGTGAAAACTGAAGCACTTTAGGGCTAACAAAGCTGGAGTCGGAGACCGCTGGTGTCATGTTGAAAACCACTGCACCTGATGAGGCCCCTGGGTTCTCGAGGCTATAGGACTGCGGAAATTCATGTCGGGCAATGACTACAGCGGGTGTGCTTGAATTTAGTTGCTGTTGCTGGTGAAAACTGGGTGGCGGCAACATGTTGTAGAAGGCCATTGTGTAGCAGACAAAGGTCCATGCGGAACGCGGAAGCTGGCGCAGTAGTCACGTTGTACTCGGTTCGACAGATTATTCGAACTTCGGGGTCACCACTGAAGGGAGTGTCAAGGTGGTAAGGTAATGACCACAGTTCTCTCTTCTAATCATCAATACTTTTATTACATGACAAACGTACAGGTCAAAGACTAGACGGGAACTCAGGTCCCAGAAGTACACTGGATAAAACGACTTCAGAAATCAGTGAATATATTACTTTAACAGATTCAATCATTTTTTATACAATTATGTAGCAATATAGGTTGCAATGTATTTCAAACACATTCTAACAAAAGAATAAGAGTGGCAAATAGCTTACTATTTAAACCAATAAATATCATTTAACTTAAAATGGGCATCTTATTATTTATTAATATACATTGGATGTATATTAATGTACGAGTACCACTTACAATAATCAAGAAAGCTAAATATTCCGGGTACGCCTACCAACACTTAAGTTGCTAACCCCAGACAAAAACTTCAAAATCGCCAGACATCTGGATCAAACCATATTATTTTCCCAGGCACACACACTGTGTAGACATGTTTTTACGCTGAACTTCAAAACAGTTATCTAAAATTACTTTAAGGAACACCAAATTTTACCAATTTGTTGGTGGAGGACCCCAACTCTCCTTTTGTTAAGCGATATTCCATTCCCTCAAACCCCCTCCCCCCTCCATCATTAGCCCAGCCCTTGACCAACTTCTAGAATCTCCTCTGCACACAAGTAAGTGACATGCGTTTTGCATTCATGTTTATTACACTTTCCACACAACATGTTTGTTTTCTTGTCATTGCTTTAGAACATAACTTACAGTATGCACATTTAGCAGAGTTTCTTGTTGATACTGATTTAACCACACCCACCACTCCTTCAAGGTCTTGGATGCTCCTGACCATTCTCAAAGAATCATCTGTTCTTGGAAAATGCTCCCTTGATGCAGTGTGGTCTGCAACCAGTGACGTTCCAAGTTCCTTCAAAAATATTATCCTTCTAGTCAATTTTCTTGCATTCCAGTTAGAGTCAATTGAAGCCCACAAGACACATGAATTATAAGCAGCAACATTAAGAATATTGTAGAAAAATACCATGGGCCATCTACTGGTTTTTTGTTTGCATGTATATGTACCTGTAAGCTGAGCAAGTGTGTCTGCAGCCCTTTTGACTGAATTATAATCTCAAATCATTTTTGACTTCTTATCAGCTTGATCATTTATTTCCCCACTGTGGTGAAGAGTGCTCATTAGAACAACATTCTTATTTCCCTTAGGAATACAATTGATGACAATAGTGTCATTTGTGAAGTAAAATGAAAAGATATAAACTGCTTTGTTGGTCGTATTTTGTGGAAGCTCTGGTTTATTTTTATATCTGGTTCCTAACATAGTCTGTTTTCTTTTCAGAAGCATCTGTCCCAAATTGTATGATGCAAAAAGAAAAAAAAAATTGTCACATGTTATACTCTGACCTTGCAACTCAGAGGTAAGATCAGCAACAACTCTCATTCTCCGATTTTCTTCTGATGCTGCTCCACTCTCCTTTCCTGTATAAATTTGAGTTTTCAGTACACATGAAGATCTGCTGTCACAGAGAGTCCATACCTTGATCCCATATTTTTCTAGTTTGCTTGGGATGTATTGCTTGAATGGACAGCGGCCTCTAAATGCATTCAGCTGCTCGTCAACAGTTACATTTTCCTCTGGATTATACAGTTTAGGAAGGACTTCTAAACACTTCTCTCAGATACTGCAAGCTACAGCAAGTTTATCAGTACATTGTCTTTCCCTTCTTGTGGATTGCTTCTCAAATGGCAGGATGCGTGATATTTTACCAAGTGTTTCTAGGGACATTGTTGCTTGAAAAATGTTCCACCCAGTATCCTTATCCCACAAACTTTTTGTAGATTCCCCATGTGAGCCACATACACCTGAAGGGATAGAAGTCCTAAGTATGTGTGAAAAAGAAATCATCAATGTTTGTCCATTGTTTATGATAAACTTGTGGGGACGTAGAAGCACTGTATCTACCTCCCCAATAGTATTGCTGCTCTACCACATCAAGAACAACTGTATCTTTTCCAGATACGTTCTCTGTAGTACATGCTCTATGCTTCATGCATTGTATATATGCTGTGAGGGTAAAAGTATTCATAGTAAGTGATGAGAGTGAGAGTGATTATTTATCGCTGTAATTACAACACTCCATCTCCACTACCTGCAAACTTGTTGTCCCTCAATATTTGACATCTCTGTTATTTCATTCTGAAGTTCTGTAGAAAGTAATGCTTCAAATGAACTTTTTACATCACTTATTCTGCTGCTTGCATACCTGGAAACTACTGATGACATTCAAAGCTGGTATGTGGCTGTGTTGTGCTAGTGATGGCAACTGTAATTCTGTGTTCCCGTTTCTAGAAATAGAAGTCTGTGCACTACTTTGAACAGGCAGTGGACTGCCATCAATGTCATCAGAACACTCACTTTCAATGCAATACTGACATGAATTTCAAACTCAAAAAGTGATCCTTCACCTATTGAACTATTTACTAATTCTTCCAAGTCAGTGTTAGTCAATGATGTAATCGACATGATGTCACAATTCAGACTGCTCATAGATGATAGAGAACACAAACTGAGCAGAAACTATGGAATATGGGAGAACAAAAAAGCATTTGACTTTGAAGTAATCATATTAATGTTGGGTCACATTGACTTGAACATTACATACATAACTCTTAAGGTATACAACCAGGTGACTTAAAATATTTTAAAACTTTTTTTAACCACATACTGCCCTTGCATTTTCAGACAAAGTCACCAAATTTCATTAAGTTATTTTGATATATAAATAATAATAAACCAAATTCATAACCATTTCAGGTCATATAGACCTGAACAGAACAGCAGTGTTAATTGTAAGTAGTATCCTGCCTACAAGGTCGGTAAGTGATAAATACACAGACAGGATAAACAATGTGATCAGAGCAATGGATTAGATGCAGTTTCCATGGATTTGAATACATTTATCACTGATAAATGTTTAGGACAACAAGGGCTGCATCTAAACAGTCTAAGACTGGTTACGTTCAGTAATATATACAGTGATATTTGTAAGATGATATTTAGTAAGGGAAACTAGCATGCAGAGTTGGGGGTGTAAAAATTGATAATGCAGGTGAAATGAAAATACACAAACAACATTTCAAAACAGATGCCATTCAAAAAAGTAACAGTACATTGGTGATGCACTTGAACATAAGTGGCTGAAGTTCAGACTATTCAAATGGCAGAGAAACAAAACTTAATGGCTTGAAAATCATTTTGTCAGAAATACCAAATACTGAGGTTGTGTGATCACTGTCTTACAAAGGATAGTATCAACATCTTAAATAACCTCGATAACTTTTATATTGCCAGCAGCTTTGTTGGAGTAATTTAACATGAGAATGACCATGCATAGTTGCGGAAAGACCAATGGAATATAGAGCAAGATTGGATTTTGATTCCCTTACTGAAGAATTTATATTTGAAAGCTGCTGCATATAATTATGGCAAAATACTGTGATTTTATCTGTGTATAGAATTCCAGGTGCAGAAATAATGGAACATTTTTTGTTAAAGTTCCAGTGCCTATTCTACAAACTTCAAAAATAAACCAAGAAAAAGAGTCATAATTACTGCTGATTTCAACACAGACAGCCAGTGAAGCCAACAACTCAACAAAATTCATTGATATCAATCAAATATTGGGTTTCAGTGCTCATTTCACTGATTTTACTCGAGTAAACAAAATGTCAGCAACATGTATAGATAGTATTTTAACCAATGGTAATGAGGCAAATAAGTTTTGTTTAGATTTAGGACTTTCTGATCATTGTGCTCTGTTTATGGAGTTACCAAAAACAATATAACATTCTTTGAAAATAGCCTAAACCAAATGCCATTTCAACAAAGAAAATATGAACTTATTCCATTATACATTAAATAAGGTGGAGTGGGCTCTATAAGTACAAACTAACATCTTATTATACTAGAAATACAATGGATAAAGATGGAGTAATAATGCATGTTAAAAATAATGTAATGTACAAGTCTGTAGATGTAAAAAATTATTGTGCTAATAAATATTCAACATTTTGAGGCTTACTGCATTGAATTACACATTAATACTCTGCCTATTTATGTGATTACTGTTTACAGAGCATGCTCAGGAAAGCTTAGTATATCACTAGACATGTCTGCTTGTGTCTGTATATGTGTGGATGGATATGTGTGTGTGTGCGATTGTATACCCGTCCTTTTTTCCCCTTAAGGTAAGTCTTTCCACTCCCGGGACTGGAATGACTCCTTACCCTCTCCCTTAAAACCCACATCCTTTCGTCTTTCCCTCTCCTTCCCTCTTTCCTGATGAGGCAACAGTTTGTTGCGAAAGCTTGAATTTTGTGTGTATGTTTGTGTTCGTTTGTGTGTCTGTCGACCTGCCAGCACTTTCATTTGGTAAATCACATCATCTTTGTTTTTAGGTATATTTTTCCTTCGTGGAATGTTTCCTTCTATTATAACCATATATATATATATATATATATATATATATATATATATATATATATATATTTAAAAAGAAAGATGATGAGACTTACCCAACAAAAGCGCTGGCAGGTCGATAGACACACAAATAAACACAAACATACACACAAAACTCAAGCTTTCGCAACAAACTGTTGCCTCATCAGGAAAGAGGGAAGGAGAGGGAAAGACGAAAGGATTGGGTTTTAAGGGATGTTTCCCTCTATTATATTCATATATATATATATATATATATATATATCTAAAAAGAAAGATGATGAAACTTACCAAACAAAAGCGCTGGCAGGTCGATAGACACACAAACAAACACAAACATACACACAAAATTCTAGCTTTCGCAACCAACGGTTGCCTCGTCAGGAAAGAGAGGGAAAGACAAAAGGATTTGGGTTTTAAGGGAGAGGATAAGGAGTCATTCCAATCCCGGGAGCGGAAAGACTTACCTTAGGGGGAAAAAAGGACAGGTATACACTCGCACACACACACATATCCATCCGCATATACACAGACACAAGCAGACATTTGTAAAGGCAAAGAGTTTGGGCAGAGATGTCAGTCGGGGCGGATGTACAGAGGCAAAGATGAAGTTGAAAGACAGGTGAGGTATGAGCGGCAGCAAATTGAAATTAGAAATTAGCGGAGATTGAGGCCTGGCAGATAGCGAGAAGAAAGGATATGCTGAAGGGCAAGTTCCCATCTCCAGAGTTCTGACAGGTTGGTGTTAGTGGGAAGTATCCAGATGACCCGGACGGTGTAACACTGTGCCAAGATGTGCTGGCCGTGCACCAAGGCATGTTTAGCCACAGGGTGATCCTCATTACCAACAAACACTGTCTGCCTGTGTCCATTCATGCGAATGGACAGTTTGTTGCTGGTCATTCCCACATAGAACGCTTCACAGTGTAGGCAGGTCAGTTGGTAAATCACGTGGGTGCTTTCACACGTGGCTCTGCCTTTGATCGTGTACACCTTCCGGGTTACAGGACTGGAATAGGTGGTGGTGGGAGGGTGCATGGGACAGGTTTTACACCGGGTGCGGTTACAGGGGTAGGAGCCAGAGGGTAGGGAAGGTGGTTTGGGGATTTCATATGGATGAACTAAGAGGTTGCGAAGGTTAGGTGGACGGCGGAAAGACACTCTTGGTGGAGTGGGGAGGATTTCATGAAGGATGGATCTCATTTCAGGGCAGGATTTGAGGAAGTCGTATCCCTGCTGGAGAGCCACATTCAGAATCTGATCCAGTCCCAGAAAGTATCCTGTCACAAGTGAGGCACTTTTGGGGTTCTTCTGTGGAAGGTTCCGGGTTTGAGGAGATGAGGAAGTGGCTCTGGTTATTTGCTTCTGTATCAGGTCGGGAGGGTAGTTACAGGATGCAAAAGCTGTTTTCAGGTTGTTGGTGTAATGGTTCAAGGATTCTGGACTGGAGCAGATTCGTTTGCCACGAAGACCTAGGCTGTAGGGAAGGGACCGTTTGATGTGGAATGGGTGGCAGCTGTCATAATGGAGGTACTGTTGCTTGTTGGTGGGTTTGATGTGGACGGATGTGTGAAGCTGGCCATTGGACAGGTGGAGGTCAACGTCAAGGAAAGTTTCATGGGATTTGGAGTAGGACCAGGTGAATCTGATGGAACCAAAGGAGTTGAGGTTGGAGAGGAAATTCTGGAGTTCTTCTTCACTGTGAGTCCAGATCATGAAAATGTCATCAATAAATCTGTACCAAACTTCGGGTTGGCAGGCCTGGGTAACCAAGAAGGCTTCCTCTAAGCGACCCATGAATAGGTTGGCGTACGAGGGGGCCATCCTGGTACCCATGGCTGTTCCCTTTAATTGTTGGTATGTCTGGCCTTCAAAAGTGAAGAAGTTGTGGGTAAGGATGAAGCTGGCTAAGGTAATGAAGAAAGAGGTTTTAGGTAGGGCGGAGGGTGATCGGCGTGAAAGGAAGTGCTCCATCGCAGCGAGGCCCTGGACATGCGGAATATTTGTGTATAAGGAAGTGGCATCAATGGTTACAAGGATGGTTTCCGGGGGTAACAGACTGGGTAGGGATTCCAGGCATTCGAGAAAGTGGTTGGTGTCTTTGATGAAGGATGGGAGACTGCATGTAATGGGTTGAAGGTGTTGATCTACATAGGCAGAGATGCGTTCGGTGGGGGCTTGGTAACCAGCTACAATGGGACGGCCGGGATGATTGGGTTTGTGAATTTTGGGAAGAAGGTAGAAGGTAGGGGTGCGGGGTGTTGGTGGGGTCAGGAGGTTGATGGAGTCGGGTGAACGGTTTTGTAGGGGGCCTAAGGTTCTGAGGATTCCTTGAAGCTCCGCCTGGACATCAGGAATGGGATTACCTTGGCAAACTTTGTAAGTAGTGTTGTCTGAAAGCTGACGCAGTCCCTCAGCCACATACTCCCGACGATCAAGTACCACAGTTGTGGAACCCTTGTCCGCCGGAAGAATGACGATGGATCGGTCAGCCTTCAGATCACGGATAGCTTGGGCTTCAGCAGTGGTGATGTTGGGAGTAGGATTAAGGTTTTTTAAGAAGGATTGAGAGGCAAGGCTGGAAGTCAGAAATTCCTGGAAGGTTAGGAGAGGGTGATTTTGAGGAAGAGGAGGTGGGTCCCGCTGGAAGCTGGAGATTGAGTAGATGGGAGAGACTGGGTTTGTGTGCAATGAGAGGAGGTTGAGGTTTGCTGGAAAGGTTGTGAAGGGTGAGTGAGTTGCCTTTCCGGAGGTGGGAAACCGGGAGATTGGATAGTTTTTTAAGGTGGAGGGTGGCATGCTGTTCTAATTTGCGGTTGGCCTGTAGGAGGATGCTCTGAACAACAGGTGTGGATGTGAGAGAGGAAAGATTGAGGACTTTTATTAAGGATAGGAGTTGATGGGCGTGTTGATTGGCTGAGTGGATGTGTAGGTGAAGGATTAGGTGGGTGAGGGCAATGGATTGTTCGGTTTGGAACTGGTATAGGGACTGATGGAAAGAAGGGTTGCAGCCAGAGATGGGAACTTTAAGTGTGAGGCCTTTGGGGGTGATGCCAAATGTCAGACAAGCCTGAGAAAATAAAATATGGGAGTGTAATCTGGCTAGGGCGAAGGCATGTTTGCGGAGGGAATGTAAATAAAACTTAATGGGGTCGTTGTGGAGGTGTTGTGAGGGTGACATGGTACTAGAAGGTGGAACATGAGGCTGAAATGAAAATGAAAATAAATATGAAAAAATATATGGGGAGAGATAAAGGTAGAAAGCAAATGGAGATCTGGTGTGAAAAAAGGCGGAAAAGGGTTGGTTAGAGCTGGGCTATGTTGATCCTGTGGTGAACTTGTGTAGGTAGATAATGATGTGCATAAAGGTTAGGTGGTTGTGTTGCCGCCAAAACACGTTAAAGGGTGGAGAAATACGGGAAAATTTCGAAAAAACTACGTGAGGATGTATTAAAAGGAGTGGTTTGGTGGTGGCAGATTATGGAAATGAATCCTTGAACCATTACCCTCCCATGCCACTTTACCAAACAGCCCTCGTCAAAGATTTACTGTCCTACACCCGTACTCTCTGTACTCTCTGCTGGAAATATCACTTTGCCACGAAGAAAAATGATCCTAATCCTACTCCTAATGATCCAACTCCCCAAGACACTATCCAAATTGAACAGTTCCATCCTCCGTCACAGCGGGACCCACCTCCTCTTCCTCAAAATCACCCTCTCCTAACCTTCCAGGAATTTCTGACTTCCAGCCTTGTCTCTCAATCCTTCTTAAAAAACCTTAATCCTACTCCCAACATCACCACTGCTGAAGCCCAAGCTATCCGTGATCTGAAGGCTGACCGATCCATCGCCATTCTTCCAGCGGACAAGGGTTCCACAACTGTGGTACTTGATCATCGGGAGTATGTGGCTGAGGGACTGCGTCAGCTTTCAGACAACACTACTTACAAAGTTTGCCAAGGTAATCCCATTCCTGATGTCCAGGCGGAGCTTCAAGGAATCCTCAGAACCTTAGGCCCCCTACAAAACCTTTCACCCGACTCCATCAACCTCCTGACCCCACCAACACCCCGCACCCCTACCTTCTACCTTCTTCCCAAAATTCACAAACCCAATCATCCCGGCCGTCCCATTGTAGCTGGTTACCAAGCCCCCACCGAACGCATCTCTGCCTATGTAGATCAACACCTTCAACCCATTACATGCAGTCTTCCATCCTTCATCAAAGACACCAACCACTTTCTCGAATGCCTGGAATCCCTTCCCAGTCTGTTACCCCTGGAAACCACCCTTGTAACCATTGATGCCACTTCCTTATACACAAATATTCCGCATGTCCAGGGCCTCGCTGCGATGGAGCACTTCCTTTCACGCCGATCACCTGCCGCCCTACCTAAAACCTCTTTCCTCATTACCTTAGCCTGCTTCATCCTTACCCACAACTTCTTCACTTTTGAAGGCCAGACATACCAACAATTAAAGGGAACAGCCATGGGTACCAGGATGGCCCCCTCGTACGCCAACCTATTCATGGGTCGCTTAGAGGAAGCCTTCTTGGTTACCCAGGCCTGCCTACCCGAAGTTTGGTACAGATTTATTGATGACATTTTCATGATCTGGACTCACAGTGAAGAAGAACTCCAGAATTTCCTCTCCAACCTCAACCCCTTTGGTTCCATCAGATTCACCTGGTCCTTCTCCAAATCCCATGCCACTTTCCTTGACGTTGACCTCCACCTGTCCAATGGCCAGCTTCACACATCCGTCCACATCAAACCCACCAACAAGCAACAGTACCTCCATTATGACAGCTGCCACCCATTCCACATCAAACGGTCCCTTCCCTACAGCCTAGGTCTTCGTGGCAAACGAATCTGCTCCAGTCCGGAATCCTTGAACCATTACACCAACAACCTGAAAACAGCTTTTGCATCCCGTAACTACCCTCCCAACCTGGTACAGAAGCAAATAACCAGAGCCACTTCCTCATCTCCTCAAACCCGTAACCTTCCACAGAAGAACCCCAAAAGTGCCTCACTTGTGACAGGATACTTTCTGGGACTGGATCAGATTCTGAATGTGGCTCTCCAGCAGGGATACGACTTCCTCAAATCCTGCCCTGAAATGAGATCCATCCTTCATGAAATCCTCCCCACTCCACCAAGAGTGTCTTTCCGCCGTCCACCTAAACTTCGCAACCTCTTAGTTCATCCCTATGAAATCCCCAAACCACCTTCCCTACCCTCTGGCTCCTACCCCTGTAACTGCCCCCGGTGTAAAACCTGTCCCATGCACCCTCCCACCACCACCTATTCCAGTCCTGTAACCCGGAAGGTGTACACGATCAAAGGCAGAGCCACGTGTGAAAGCACCCACGTGATTTACCAACTGACCTGCCTACACTGTGAAGCGTTCTATGTGGGAATGACCAGCAACAAACTGTCCATTCGCATGAATGGACACAGGCAGACAGTGTTTGTTGGTAATGAGGATCACCCTGTGGCTAAACATGCCTTGGTGCACGGCCAGCACATCTCGGCACAGTGTTACACCATCCGGGTCATCTGGATACTTCCCACTAACACCAACCTGTCAGAACTCTGGAGATGGGAACTTGCCCTTCAGCATATCCTTTCTTCTCACTATCCGCCAGGCCTCAATCTCCGCTAATTTCTAATTTCAATTTGCCGCCGCTCATACCTCACCTGTCTTTCAACTTCATCTTTGCCTCTGTACATCCGCCCCGACTGACATCTCTGCCCAAACTCTTTGCCTTTACAAATGTCTGCTTGTGTCTGTGTATATGCGGATGGATATGTGTGTGTGTGCGAGTGTATACCTGTCCTTTTTTCCCCCTAAGGTAAGTCTTTCCGCTCCCGGGATTGGAATGACTCCTTATCCTCTCCCTTAAAACCCAAATCCTTTTGTCTTTCCCTCTCTTTCCTGACGAGGCAACCGTTGGTTGCGAAAGCTAGAATTTTGTGTGTATGTTTGTGTTTGTTTGTGTGTCTATCGACCTGCCAGCGCTTTTGTTTGGTAAGTTTCATCATCTTTCTTTTTAGATATATTTTTCCCACGTGGAATGTTTCCCTCTATTATATATATATATATATATATATATATATAGTGCTGGCAGGTCGACAGACACACAAACGAACACAAACATACACTCAAAATTCAAGCTTTCACAACAAACTGTTGCCTCATCAGGAAAGAGGGAAGGAGAGGGAAAGACGAAAGGATGTGGGTTTTAAGGGAGAGGGTAAGGAGTCATTCCAGTCCCGGGAGTGGAAAGACTTACCTTAAGGGGAAAAAAGGACGGGTATACAATCGCACACACACACATATCCATCCACACATATACAGACACAAGCAGATATATTCAAAGACAGAGAGTTTGGGCAGAGATGTCAGTCGAGGCAGAAGTGCAGAGGCAAAGATGTTGATGAATGACAGGTGAGGTATGAGTGGCGGAAATTTGAAATTAGCGGAGATTGAGGCCTGGTGGATAACGGGAAGAGAGGATATATTGAAGAGCAAGTTCCCATCTCCGGAGTTCGGATAGGTTGGTGTTAGTAGGAAGTATCCAGATAACCCGGACGGTGTAACACTGTGCCAAGATGTGCTGGTCGTGCACCAAGGCATGTTTAGCCACAGGGTGATCCTCATTACCAACAAACACTGTCTGCCTGTGTCCATTCATGCGAATGGACAGTTTGTTGCTGGTCATTCCCACATAGAATGCATCACAGTGTAGGCAGGTCAGTTGGTAGATCACGTGGCTGCTTTCACACGTGGCTCTGCCTTTGATTGTGTACACCTTCCGGGTTACAGGACTGGAATAGGTGGTGGTGGGAGGGTGCATGGGACAGGTTTTACACCGGGGGCGGTTACAGGGGTAGGAGCCAGAGGGTAGGGAAGGTGGTTTGGGGATTTCATAGGGATGAACTAAGAGGTTACGAAGGTTAGGTGGACGGCGGAAAGACACTCTTGGTGGAGTGGGGAGGATTTCATGAAGGATGGATCTCATTTCAGGGCAGGATTTGAGGAAGTCGTATCCCTGCTGGAGAGCCACATTCAGAATCTGATCCAGCCCCGGAAAGTATCCTGTCACAAGTGGGGCACTTTTGTGGTTCTTCTGTGAGAGGTTCTGGGTTTGAGAGGATGAGGAAGTGGCTCTGGTTATTTGCTTCTGTACCAGGTCGGGAGGGTAGTTGCGGGATGCGAAAGCTGTTGTCAGGTTGTTGGTGTAGTGCTTCAGGGATTCCGGACTGGAGCAGATTCGTTTGCCACGAAGACCTAGGCTGTAGGGAAGGGACCGTTTGATGTGGAATGGGTGGCAGCTGTCGTAATGGAGGTACTGTTGCTTGTTGGTGGGTTTGATGTGGACGGACGTGTGAAGCTGGCCATTGGACAGGTGAAGGTCAACATCAAGGAAAGTGGCATGGGATTTGGAGTAGGACCTGGTGAATCTGATGGAACCAAAGGAGTTGAGGTTGGAGAGGAAATTCTGGAGTTCTTCTTCACTGTGAGTCCAGATCATGAAGATGTCATCAATAAATCTGTACCAAACTTTGGGGTGGCAGGCCTGGGTAACCAAGAAGGCTTCCTCTAAGCGACCCATGAATAGGTTGGCGTATGAGGGGGCCATCCTGGTACCCATGGCTGTTCCCTTTAATTGTTGGTATGTCTGGTTTTCAAAAGTGAAGAAGTTGTGGGTCAGGATGAAGCTGGCTAAGGTAATGAGGAAAGATGTTTTAGGTAGGGTGGCAGGTGATCGGCATGAAAGGAAGTGCTCCATCGCAGCGAGGCCCTGGACGTGCGGGATATTTGTGTATAAGGAAGTGGCATCAATGGTTACAAGGATGGTTTCTGGGGGTAACGGATTGGGTAAGGATTCCAGGCGTTCGAGAAAGTGGTTAATGTCTTTGATGAAGGATGGGAGACTGCATGTAATGGGTTGAAGGTGTTGATCTATGTAGGCAGAGATACGTTCTGTGGGGGCTTGGTAACCAGCTACAATGGGGCGGCCGGGATGATTGGGTTTGTGAATTTTAGGAAGAAGGTAGAAGGTAGGGGTGCGGGGTGTCGGTGGGGTCAGGAGGTTGATGGAGTCAGGTGAAAGGTTTTGTAGGGGGCCTAAGGTTCTGAGGATTCTTTGAAGCTCTGCCTGGACATCAGGAATGGGATTACCTTGGCAAACTTTGTATGTGGTGTTGTCTGAAAGCTGACGCAGTCCCTCAGCCACATACTCCCGACGATCAAGTACCACGGTTGTGGAACCCTTGTCCGCCGGAAGAATGACGATGGACCGGTCAGCCTTCAGATCACGGATAGCCTGGGCTTCAGCAGTGGTGATGTTGGGAGTAGGATTAAGGTTTTTTAAGAAGGATTGAGAGGCAAGGCTGGAAGTCAGAAATTCCTGGAAGGTTTGGAGAGGGTGATTTTGAGGAAGAGGAGGTGGGTCCCGCTGTGACGGAGGACGGAACTGTTCCAGGCAGGGTTCAATTTGGATAGTGTCTTGGGGAGTTGGATCATTAGGGGTAGGATTAGGATCATTTTTCTTCGTGGCAAAGTGATACTTCCAGCAGAGAGTACGAGTGTAGGACAGTAAATCTTTGACGAGGGCTGTTTGGTTGAATCTGGGAGTGGGGCTGAAGGTGAGGCCTTTGGATAGGACAGAGGTTTCGGATTGGGAGAGAGGTTTGGAGGAAAGGTTAACTACTGAATTAGGGTGTTGTGGTGCCAGATTGTGTTGATCGGAATTTTGAGGTTTTGGAGGGAGTAGAGCTGGAAGTGGGAGATTGAGTAGATGGGAGAGACTGGGTTTGTGTGCAATGAGAGGTGGTTGAGGTTTGCTGGAAAGGTTGTGAAGGGTGAGTGAGTTGCCTTTCCGGAGGTGGGAAACCAGGAGATTGGATAGTTTTTTGAGGTGAAGGGTGGCATGCTGTTCTAATTGGCGGTTGGCCTGTAGGAGGATGCTCTGAATAGCCGGTGTGGATGTGGGAGAGGAAAGATTGAGGACTTTTATTAAGGATAGGAGTTGACGGGTGTGTTCATTGGCTGAGTTGATGTGTAGGTGAAGGATTAGGTGGGTGAGGGCAATGGATTGTTCAGTTTGGAACTGGTATAGGGACTGATGGAAAGAAGGGTTGCAGCCAGAGATGGGAACTTTAAGTGTGAGGCCTTTGGGGGTGATGCCAAATTTCAGACAAGCCTGAGAAAATAAAATATGTGAGCGTAATCTTGCTAGGGTGAAGGCATGTTTGCGGAGGGAATGTAAATAAAACTTAATGGGGTCATTGTATTAGAAGGTGGAAAGTTTAACATGAGGTTGAAATGAAAAAGAAAGATAGAAATATATGGGGAGAGATAAAGGTGAACTAGAAAGCAATTGGAGATCTGGTACGAAAAAAGACGAAAAAGTGTTGGTTAAGTTGATCCCATGCCACTTTCCTTGATGTTGACCTTCACCTGTCCAATGGCCAGCTTCACACATCCATCCACATCAAACCCACCAACAAGCAACAGTACCTCCATTACGACAGCTGCCACCCATTCCACATCAAACGGTCCCTTCCCTACAGCCTAGGTCTTCGTGGCAAACGAATCTGCTCCAGTCCGGAATCCCTGAAGCACTACACCAACAACCTGACAACAGCTTTCGCATCCCGCAACTACCCTCCCGACCTGGTACAGAAGCAAATAACCAGAGCCACTTCCTCATCCTCTCAAACCCAGAACCTCTCACAGAAGAACCACAAAAGTGCCCCACTTGTGACAGGATACTTTCCGGGACTGGATCAGATTCTGAATGTGGCTCTCCAGCAGGGATACGACTTCCTCAAATCCTGCCCTGAAATGAGATCCATCCTTCATGAAATCCTCCCCACTCCACCAAGAGTGTCTTTCCGCCGTCCACCTAACCTTCGTAACCTCTTAGTTCATCCCTATGAAATCCCCAAACCACCTTCCCTACCCTCTGGCTCCTACCCTTGTAACCGCCCCCGGTGTAAAACCTGTCCCATGCACCCTCCCACCACCACCTACTCCAGTCCTGTAACCCGGAAGGTGTACACAATCAAAGGCAGAGCCACGTGTGAAAGCACCCACGTGATCTACCAACTGACCTGCCTACACTGTGATGCATTCTATGTGGGAATGACCAGCAACAAACTGTCCATTCGCATGAATGGACACAGGCAGACAGTGTTTGTTGGTAATGAGGATCACCCTGTGGCTAAACATGCCTTGGTGCATGACCAGCACATCTTGGCGCAGTGTTACACCGTCCGGGTTATCTGGATACTTCCTACTAACACCAACCTATCCGAACTCCGGAGATGGGAACTTGCTCTTCAATATATCCTCTCTTCCCGTTATCCACCAGGCCTCAATCTCCGCTAATTTCAAATTTCCGCCACTCATACCTCACCTGTCATTCATCAACATCTTTGCCTCTGCACTTCTGCCTCGACTGACATCTCTGCCCAAACTCTCTGTCTTTGAATATGTCTGCTTGTGTCTGTATATGTGTGGATGGATATGTGTGTGTGTGCGATTGTATACCCGTCCTTTTTTCCCCTTAAGGTAAGTCTTTCCACTCCCGGGACTGGAATGACTCCTTACCCTCTCCCTTAAAACCCACATCCTTTCGTCTTTCCCTCTCCTTCCCTCTTTCCTGATGAGGCAACAGTTTGTTGCGAAAGCTTGAATTTTGTGTGTATGTTTGTGTTCGTTTGTGTGTCTGTCGACCTGCCAGCACTTTCATTTGGTAAATCACATCATCTTTGTTTTTAGGTATATTTTTCCTTCGTGGAATGTTTCCTTCTATTATAACCATATATATATATATATATATATCTAAAAAGAAAGATGATGAAACTTACCAAACAAAAGCGCTGGCAGGTCGATAGACACACAAACAAACACAAACATACACACAAAATTCTAGCTTTCGCAACCAACGGTTGCCTCGTCAGGAAAGAGAGGGAAAGACAAAAGGATTTGGGTTTTAAGGGAGAGGATAAGGAGTCATTCCAATCCCGGGAGCGGAAAGACTTACCTTAGGGGGAAAAAAGGACATGTATACACTCGCACACACACACATATCCATCCGCATATACACAGACACAAGCAGACATTTGTAAAGGCAAAGAGTTTGGGCAGAGATGTCAGTCGGGGCGGATGTACAGAGGCAAAGATGAAGTTGAAAGACAGGTGAGGTATGAGCGGCAGCAAATTGAAATTAGAAATTAGCGGAGATTGAGGCCTGGCAGATAGCGAGAAGAAAGGATATGCTGAAGGGCAAGTTCCCATCTCCAGAGTTCTGACAGGTTGGTGTTAGTGGGAAGTATCCAGATGACCCGGACGGTGTAACACTGTGCCAAGATGTGCTGGCCGTGCACCAAGGCATGTTTAGCCACAGGGTGATCCTCATTACCAACAAACACTGTCTGCCTGTGTCCATTCATGCGAATGGACAGTTTGTTGCTGGTCATTCCCACATAGAACGCTTCACAGTGTAGGCAGGTCAGTTGGTAAATCACGTGGGTGCTTTCACACGTGGCTCTGCCTTTGATCGTGTACACCTTCCGGGTTACAGGACTGGAATAGGTGGTGGTGGGAGGGTGCATGGGACAGGTTTTACACCGGGGGCGGTTACAGGGGTAGGAGCCAGAGGGTAGGGAATGTGGTTTGGGGATTTCATATGGATGAACTATGAGGTTGCGAAGGTTAGGTGGACGGCGGAAAGACACTCTTGGTGGAGTGGGGAGGATTTCATGAAGGATGGATCTCATTTCAGGGCAGGATTTGAGGAAGTCGTATCCCTGCTGGAGAGCCACATTCAGAATCTGATCCAGTCCCAGAAAGTATCCTGTCACAAGTGAGGCACTTTTGGGGATCTTCTGTGGAAGGTTCCGGGTTTGAGGAGATGAGGAAGTGGCTCTGGTTATTTGCTTCTGTATCAGGTCGGGAGGGTAGTTACAGGATGCAAAAGCTGTTTTCAGGTTGCTGGTGTAATGGTTCAAGGATTCTGGACTGGAGCAGATTCGTTTGCCACGAAGACCTAGGCTGTAGGGAAGGGACCGTTTGATGTGGAATGGGTGGCAGCTGTCATAATGGAGGTACTGTTGCTTGTTGGTGGGTTTGATGTGGACGGACGTGTGAAGCTGGCCATTGGACAGGTGGAGGTCAACGTCAAGGAAAGTTTCATGGGATTTGGAGTAGGACCAGGTGAATCTGATGGAACCAAAGGAGTTGAGGTTGGAGAGGAAATTCTGGAGTTCTTCTTCACTGTGAGTCCAGATCATGAAAATGTCATCAATAAATCTGTACCAAACTTCGGGTTGGCAGGCCTGGGTAACCAAGAAGGCTTCCTCTAAGCGACCCATGAATAGGTTGGCGTACGAGGGGGCCATCCTGGTACCCATGGCTGTTCCCTTTAATTGTTGGTATGTCTGGCCTTCAAAAGTGAAGAAGTTGTGGGTAAGGATGAAGCTGGCTAAGGTAATGAAGAAAGAGGTTTTAGGTAGGGCGGAGGGTGATCGGCGTGAAAGGAAGTGCTCCATCGCAGCGAGGCCCTGGACATGCGGAATATTTGTGTATAAGGAAGTGGCATCAATGGTTACAATGATGGTTTCCGGGGGTAACAGACTGGGTAGGGATTCCAGGCATTCGAGAAAGTGGTTGGTGTCTTTGATGAAGGATGGGAGACTGCATGTAATGGGTTGAAGGTGTTGATCTACATAGGCAGAGATGCGTTCGGTGGGGGCTTGGTAACCAGCTACAATGGGACGGCCGGGATGATTGGGTTTGTGAATTTTGGGAAGAAGGTAGAAGGTAGGGGTGCGGGGTGTTGGTGGGGTCAGGAGGTTGATGGAGTCGGGTGTAAGGTTTTGTAGGGGGCCTAAGGTTCTGAGGATTCCTTGAAGCTCCGCCTGGACATCAGGAATGGGATTACCTTGGCAAACTTTGTAAGTAGTGTTGTCTGAAAGCTGACGCAGTCCCTCAGCCACATACTCCCGACGATCAAGTACCACAGTTGTGGAACCCTTGTCCGCCGGAAGAATGACGATGGATCGGTCAGCCTTCAGATCACGGATAGCTTGGGCTTCAGCAGTGGTGATGTTGGGAGTAGGATTAAGGTTTTTTAAGAAGGATTGAGAGGCAAGGCTGGAAGTCAGAAATTCCTGGAAGGTTAGGAGAGGGTGATTTTGAGGAAGAGGAGGTGGGTCCCGCTGGAAGCTGGAGATTGAGTAGATGGGAGAGACTGGGTTTGTGTGCAATGAGAGGAGGTTGAGGTTTGCTGGAAAGGTTGTGAAAGGTGAGTGAGTTGCCTTTCCGGAGGTGGGAAACCAGGAGATTGGATAGTTTTTTAAGGTGGAGGGTGGCATGCTGTTCTAATTTGCGGTTGGCCTGTAGGAGGATGCTCTGAACAACAGGTGTGGATGTGAGAGAGGAAAGATTGAGGACTTTTATTAAGGATAGGAGTTGATGGGCGTGTTGATTGGCTGAGTGGATGTGTAGGTGAAGGATTAGGTGGGTGAGGGCAATGGATTGTTCGGTTTGGAACTGGTATAGGGACTGATGGAAAGAAGGGTTGCAGCCAGAGATGGGAACTTTAAGTGTGAGGCCTTTGGGGGTGATGCCAAATGTCAGACAAGCCTGAGAAAATAAAATATGGGAGTGTAATCTGGCTAGGGCGAAGGCATGTTTGCGGAGGGAATGTAAATAAAACTTAATGGGGTCGTTGTGGAGGTGTTGTGAGGGTGACATGGTACTAGAAGGTGGAACATGAGGCTGAAATGAAAATGAAAATAAATATGAAAAAATATATGGGGAGAGATAAAGGTAGAAAGCAAATGGAGATCTGGTGTGAAAAAAGGCGGAAAAGGGTTGGTTAGAGCTGGGCTATGTTGATCCTGTGGTGAACTTGTGTAGGTAGATAATGATGTGCATAAAGGTTAGGTGGTTGTGTTGCCGCCAAAACACGTTAAAGGGTGGAGAAATACGGGAAAATTTCGAAAAAACTACGTGAGGATGTATTAAAAGGAGTGGTTTGGTGGTGGCAGATTATGGAAATGAATCCTTGAACCATTACCCTCCCATGCCACTTTACCAAACAGCCCTCGTCAAAGATTTACTGTCCTACACCCGTACTCTCTGTACTCTCTGCTGGAAATATCACTTTGCCACGAAGAAAAATGATCCTAATCCTACTCCTAATGATCCAACTCCCCAAGACACTATCCAAATTGAACAGTTCCATCCTCCGTCACAGCGGGACCCACCTCCTCTTCCTCAAAATCACCCTCTCCTAACCTTCCAGGAATTTCTGACTTCCAGCCTTGCCTCTCAATCCTTCTTAAAAAACCTTAATCCTACTCCCAACATCACCACTGCTGAAGCCCAAGCTATCCGTGATCTGAAGGCTGACCGATCCATCGTCATTCTTCCAGCGGACAAGGGTTCCACAACTGTGGTACTTGATCATCGGGAGTATGTGGCTGAGGGACTGCGTCAGCTTTCAGACAACACTACTTACAAAGTTTGCCAAGGTAATCCCATTCCTGATGTCCAGGCAGAGCTTCAAGGAATCCTCAGAACCTTAGGCCCCCTACAAAACCTTTCACCCGACTCCATCAACCTCCTGACCCCACCAACACCCCGCACCCCTACCTTCTACCTTCTTCCCAAAATTCACAAACCCAATCATCCCGGCCGTCCCATTGTAGCTGGTTACCAAGCCCCCACCGAACGCATCTCTGCCTATGTAGATCAACACCTTCAACCCATTACATGCAGTCTCCCATCCTTCATCAAAGACACCAACCACTTTCTCGAATGCCTGGAATCCCTTCCCAGTCTGTTACCCCTGGAAACCATCCTTGTAACCATTGATGCCACTTCCTTATACACAAATATTCCGCATGTCCAGGGCCTCGCTGCGATGGAGCACTTCCTTTCACGCCGATCACCTGCCGCCCTACCTAAAACCTCTTTCCTCATTACCTTAGCCAGCTTCATCCTTACCCACAACTTCTTCACTTTTGAAGGCCAGACATACCAACAATTAAAGGGAACAGCCATGGGTACCAGGATGGCCCCCTCGTACGCCAACCTATTCATGGGTCGCTTAGAGGAAGCCTTCTTGGTTACCCAGGCCTGCCAACCCGAAGTTTGGTACAGATTTATTGATGACATTTTCATGATCTGGACTCACAGTGAAGAAGAACTCCAGAATTTCCTCTCCAACCTCAACTCCTTTGGTTCCATCAGATTCACCTGGTCCTACTCCAAATCCCATGAAACTTTCCTTGACGTTGACCTCCACCTGTCCAATGGCCAGCTTCACACATCCGTCCACATCAAACCCACCAACAAGCAACAGTACCTCCATTATGACAGCTGCCACCCATTCCACATCAAACGGTCCCTTCCCTACAGCCTAGGTCTTCGTGGCAAACGAATCTGCTCCAGTCCGGAATCCTTGAACCATTACACCAACAACCTGAAAACAGCTTTTGCATCCCGTAACTACCCTCCCGACCTGGTACAGAAGCAAATAACCAGAGCCACTTCCTCATCTCCTCAAACCCGGAACCTTCCACAGAAGAACCCCAAAAGTGCCTCACTTGTGACAGGATACTTTCTGGGACTGGATCAGATTCTGAATGTGGCTCTCCAGCAGGGATACGACTTCCTCAAATCCTGCCCTGAAATGAGATCCATCCTTCATGAAATCCTCCCCACTCCACCAAGAGTGTCTTTCCGCCGTCCACCTAACCTTCGCAACCTCTTAGTTCATCCCTATGAAATCCCCAAACCACCTTCCCTACCCTCTGGCTCCTACCCCTGTAACCGCCCCCGGTGTAAAACCTGTCCCATGCACCCTCCCACCACCACCTATTCCAGTCCTGTAACCCGGAAGGTGTACACGATCAAAGGCAGAGCCACGTGTGAAAGCACCCACGTGATTTACCAACTGACCTGCCTACACTGTGAAGCGTTCTATGTGGGAATGACCAGCAACAAACTGTCCATTCGCATGAATGGACACAGGCAGACAGTGTTTGTTGGTAATGAGGATCACCCTGTGGCTAAACATGCCTTGGTGCACGGCCAGCACATCTTGGCACAGTGTTACACCATCCGGGTCATCTGGATACTTCCCACTAACACCAACCTGTCAGAACTCTGGAGATGGGAACTTGCCCTTCAGCATATCCTTTCTTCTCACTATCCGCCAGGCCTCAATCTCCGCTAATTTCTAATTTCAATTTGCCGCCGCTCATACCTCACCTGTCTTTCAACTTCATCTTTGCCTCTGTACATCCGCCCCGACTGACATCTCTGCCCAAACTCTTTGCCTTTACAAATGTCTGCTTGTGTCTGTGTATATGCGGATGGATATGTGTGTGTGTGCGAGTGTATACCTGTCTTTTTTTCCCCCTAAGGTAAGTCTTTCCGCTCCCGGGATTGGAATGACTCCTTATCCTCTCCCTTAAAACCCAAATCCTTTTGTCTTTCCCTCTCTTTCCTGACGAGGCAACCGTTGGTTGCGAAAGCTAGAATTTTGTGTGTATGTTTGTGTTTGTTTGTGTGTCTATCGACCTGCCAGCGCTTTTGTTTGGTAAGTTTCATCATCTTTCTTTTTAGATATATTTTTCCCACGTGGAATGTTTCCCTCTATTATATATATATATATATATATATATATATATATATATATATAGTGCTGGCAGGTCGACAGACACACAAACGAACACAAACATACACACAAAATTCAAGCTTTCGCAACAAACTGTTGCCTCATCAGGAAAGAGGGAAGGAGAGGGAAAGACGAAAGGATGTGGGTTTTAAGGGAGAGGGTAAGGAGTCATTCCAGTCCCGGGAGTGGAAAGACTTACCTTAAGGGGAAAAAAGGACGGGTATACAATCGCACACACACACATATCCATCCACACATATACAGACACAAGCAGACATATTCAAAGACAGAGAGTTTGGGCAGAGATGTCAGTCGTGGCAGAAGTGCAGAGGCAAAGATGTTGATGAATGACAGGTGAGGTATGAGTGGCGGAAATTTGAAATTAGCGGAGATTGAGGCCTGGTGGATAACGGGAAGAGAGGATATATTGAAGAGCAAGTTCCCATCTCCGGAGTTCGGATAGGTTGGTGTTAGTAGGAAGTATCCAGATAACCCGGACGGTGTAACACTGCGCCAAGATGTGCTGGTCGTGCACCAAGGCATGTTTAGCCACAGGGTGATCCTCATTACCAACAAACACTGTCTGCCTGTGTCCATTCATGCGAATGGACAGTTTGTTGCTGGTCATTCCCACTTAGAATGCATCACAGTGTAGGCAGGTCAGTTGGTAGATCACGTGGGTGCTTTCACACGTGGCTCTGCCTTTGATTGTGTACACCTTCCGGGTTACAGGACTGGAGTAGGTGGTGGTGGGAGGGTGCATGGGACAGGTTTTACACCGGGGGCGGTTACAGGGGTAGGAGCCAGAGGGTAGGGAAGGTGGTTTGGGAATTTCATAGGGATGAACTAAGAGGTTACGAAGGTTAGGTGGACGGCGGAAAGACACTCTTGGTGGAGTGGGGAGGATTTCATGAAGGATGGATCTCATTTCAGGGCAGGATTTGAGGAAGTCGTATCCCTGCTGGAGAGCCACATTCAGAATCTGATCCAGCCCCCGAAAGTATCCTGTCACAAGTGGGGCACTTTTGTGGTTCTTCTGTGAGAGGTTCTGGGTTTGAGAGGATGAGGAAGTGGCTCTGGTTATTTGCTTCTGTACCAGGTCGGGAGGGTAGTTGCGGGATGCGAAAGCTGTTGTCAGGTTGTTGGTGTAGTGCTTCAGGGATTCCGGACTGGAGCAGATTCGTTTGCCACGAAGACCTAGGCTGTAGGGAAGGGACCGTTTGATGTGGAATGGGTGGCAGCTGTCGTAATGGAGGTACTGTTGCTTGTTGGTGGGTTTGATGTGGACGGACGTGTGAAGCTGGCCATTGGACAGGTGAAGGTCAACATCAAGGAAAGTGGCATGGGATTTGGAGTAGGACCAGGTGAATCTGATGGAACCAAAGGAGTTGAGGTTGGAGAGGAAATTCTGGAGTTCTTCTTCACTGTGAGTCCAGATCATGAAGATGTCATCAATAAATCTGTACCAAACTTTGGGGTGGCAGGCCTGGGTAACCAAGAAGGCTTCCTCTAAGCGACCCATGAATAGGTTGGCGTATGAGGGGGCCATCCTGGTACCCATGGCTGTTCCCTTTAATTGTTGGTATGTCTGGTTTTCAAAAGTGAAGAAGTTGTGGGTCAGGATGAAGCTGGCGAAGGTAATGAGGAAAGTTGTTTTAGGTAGGGTGGCAGGTGATCGGCGTGAAAGGAAGTGCTCCATCGCAGCGAGGCCCTGGACGTGCGGGATATTTGTGTATAAGGAAGTGGCATCAATGGTTACAAGGATCGTTTCTGGGGGTAACGGATTGGGTAAGGATTCCAGGCGTTCGAGAAAGTGGTTGGTGTCTTTGATGAAGGATGGGAGACTGCATGTAATGGGTTGAAGGTGTTGATCTACGTAGGCAGAGATACGTTCTGTGGGGGCTTGGTAACCAGCTACAATGGGGCGGCCGGGATGATTGGGTTTGTGAATTTTAGGAAGAAGGTAGAAGGTAGGGGTGCGGGGTGTCGGTGGGGTCAGGAGGTTGATGGAGTCAGGTGAAAGGTTTTGTAGGGGGCCTAAGGTTCTGAGGATTCTTTGAAGCTCTGCCTGGACATCAGGAATGGGATTACCTTGGCAAACTTTGTATGTGGTGTTGTCTGAAAGCTGACGCAGTCCCTCAGCCACATACTCCCGACGATCAAGTACCACGGTTGTGGAACCCTTGTCCGCCGGAAGAATGACGATGGACCGGTCAGCCTTCAGATCACGGATAGCCTGGGCTTCAGCAGTGGTGATGTTGGGAGTAGGATTAAGGTTTTTTAAGAAGGATTGAGAGGCAAGGCTGGAAGTCAGAAATTCCTGGAAGGTTTGGAGAGGGTGATTTTGAGGAAGAGGAGGTGGGTCCCGCTGTGACGGAGGACGGAACTGTTCCAGGCAGGGTTCAATTTGGATAGTGTCTTGGGGAGTTGGATCATTAGGGGTAGGATTAGGATCATTTTTCTTCGTGGCAAAGTGATACTTCCAGCAGAGAGTACGAGTGTAGGACAGTAAATCTTTGACGAGGGCTGTTTGGTTGAATCTGGGAGTGGGGCTGAAGGTGAGGCCTTTGGATAGGACAGAGGTTTCGGATTGGGAGAGAGGTTTGGAGGAAAGGTTAACTACTGAATTAGGGTGTTGTGGTGCCAGATTGTGTTGATCGGAATTTTGAGGTTTTGGAGGGAGTGGAGCTGGAAGTGGGAGATTGAGTAGATGGGAGAGACTGGGTTTGTGTGCAATGAGAGGTGGTTGAGGTTTGCTGGAAAGGTTGTGAAGGGTGAGTGAGTTGCCTTTCCGGAGGTGGGAAACCAGGAGATTGGATAGTTTTTTGAGGTGAAGGGTGGCATGCTGTTCTAATTGGCGGTTGGCCTGTAGGAGGATGCTCTGAATAGCCGGTGTGGATGTGGGAGAGGAAAGATTGAGGACTTTTATTAAGGATAGGAGTTGACGGGTGTGTTCATTGGCTGAGTTGATGTGTAGGTGAAGGATTAGGTGGGTGAGGGCAATGGATTGTTCAGTTTGGAACTGGTATAGGGACTGATGGAAAGAAGGGTTGCAGCCAGAGATGGGAACTTTAAGTGTGAGGCCTTTGGGGGTGATGCCAAATTTCAGACAAGCCTGAGAAAATAAAATATGTGAGCGTAATCTGGCTAGGGTGAAGGCATGTTTGCGGAGGGAATGTAAATAAAACTTAATGGGGTCATTGTGGGGGTGTTGTGAGGGTGACATGGTATTAGAAGGTGAAAAGTTTAACATGAGGTTGAAATGAAAAAGAAAGATAGAAATATATGGGGAGAGATAAAGGTGAACTAGAAAGCAATTGGAGATCTGGTACGAAAAAAGACGAAAAAGTGTTGGTTAAGTTGATCCCATGCCACTTTCCTTGATGTTGACCTTCACCTGTCCAATGGCCAGCTTCACACGTCCATCCACATCAAACCCACCAACAAGCAACAGTACCTCCATTACGACAGCTGCCACCCATTCCACATCAAACGGTCCCTTCCCTACAGCCTAGGTCTTCGTGGCAAATGAATCTGCTCCAGTCCGGAATCCCTGAAGCACTACACCAACAACCTGACAACAGCTTTCGCATCCCGCAACTACCCTCCCGACCTGGTACAGAAGCAAATAACCAGAGCCACTTCCTCATCCTCTCAAACCCAGAACCTCTCACAGAAGAACCACAAAAGTGCCCCACTTGTGACAGGATACTTTCCGGGACTGGATCAGATTCTGAATGTGGCTCTCCAGCAGGGATACGACTTCCTCAAATCCTGCCCTGAAATGAGATCCATCCTTCATGAAATCCTCCCCACTCCACCAAGAGTGTCTTTCCGCCGTCCACCTAACCTTCGTAAACTCTTAGTTCATCCCTATGAAATCCCCAAACCACCTTCCCTACCCTCTGGCTCCTACCCTTGTAACCGCCCCCGGTGTAAAACCTGTCCCATGCACCCTCCCACCACCACCTACTCCAGTCCTGTAACCCGGAAGGTGTACACAATCAAAGGCAGAGCCACGTGTGAAAGCACCCACGTGATCTACCAACTGACCTGCCTACACTGTGATGCATTCTATGTGGGAATGACCAGCAACAAACTGTCCATTCGCATGAATGGACACAGGCAGACAGTGTTTGTTGGTAATGAGGATCACCCTGTGGCTAAACATGCCTTGGTGCACGACCAGCACATCTTGGCGCAGTGTTACACCGTCCGGGTTATCTGGATACTTCCTACTAACACCAACCTATCCGAACTCCGGAGATGGGAACTTGCTCTTCAATATATCCTCTCTTCCCATTATCCACCAGGCCTCAATCTCCGCTAATTTCAAATTTCCGCCACTCATACCTCACCTGTCATTCATCAACATCTTTGCCTCTGCACTTCTGCCTCGACTGACATCTCTGCCCAATCTCTCTGTCTTTGAATATGTCTGCTTGTGTCTGTATATGTGTGGATGGATATGTGTGTGTGTGTGATTGTATACCCGTCCTTTTTTCCCCTTAAGGTAAGTCTTTCCACTCCCGGGACTGGAATGACTCCTTACCCTCTCCCTTAAAACCCACATCCTTTCGTCTTTCCCTCTCCTTCCCTCTTTCCTGATGAGGCAACAGTTTGTTGCGAAAGCTTGAATTTTGTGTGTATGTTTGTGTTCGTTTGTGTGTCTGTCGACCTGCCAGCACTTTCATTTGGTAAGTCACATCGTCTTTGTTTTTAGGTATATTTTTCCTTCGTGGAATGTTTCCTTCTATTATAACTATATATATATATATATATATATATATATACACTTAAAAACAAAGATGATGTGACTTACCAAATGAAAGTGCTGGCAGGTCGACAGACACACAAACGAACACAAACATACACACAAAATTCAAGCCTTCGCAACAAACTGTTGCCTCATCAGGAAAGAGGGAAGGAGAGGGAAAGACGAAAGGATGTGGGTTTTAAGGGAGAGGGTAAGGAGTCATTCCAGTCCCGGGAGCGGAAAGACTTACCTTAGGGGGAAAAAAGGACGGGTATACACTCGCACACACACACATATCCATCCACACATATACAGACACAAGCTTCTATTATAACTATATATATATATATATTATCATGATTGGCTATTTTAATGTAAATTTCCTCACCTCTAATAATGATGAAGAGATTTTGAGAATGTAATGAGCTCTTTTACTCTGAGGACAGTTGGTGACTTTCCCACAATAGTGACTAAGAAATGTACAGGTCTGGTTGGCAATATTTTTGTAGACAATAAAAGAATTGATAACATATGCATAACAAAATTCTTAAATGGTGTTTCCGACCATGATGGGCAGCCTTTAAAAATGCATGATGTAAGACCAGCTAAAAGAGTAGTTTTACCAATAGAGCTAATAGACTAATTAATAGTGAGAATCTGGAAACCTTCAGCAGACATTTGCAACTATTGGAATGGGACAAAGTATATCAGGCTAAAGATTTCAATGATAAATTTTACATAGTCCTGAATGAATTTATTACCATTTCTGAAGCTGTATTTCCCAAGAAAAACACCAATCTGAGTGATTACAGGAGACCATGCTCATCAAAACATCCTGTAAAACAAAGAGAACGCTTTATGACTCACTCAGAAATTCTAACAAACCGCAGGATAGGGATCACTAAAAATTATACCATAGCATCTAAAGAGTCTCATTAAAAATCCAAGAGCATGTTTATTAAATCTGAAATTAACAATTCAAATAATAAAATAAAAGTGATAAAGGTGATAAAGTTGATGTTTCCAACTACCGACCAATTTCATTGTTAACAAGTCTCTCTCAAATCCTAGAGGAACTGATGTTAAAGAGAATCATGGACATCTTAATAAAAATAAAATACTTAATAAAAATCATTTTGGATTCCAGAGGGATACATCAACCGAACACACCATCATTTGTCAACCAACTCCTTGAATCCATAAACAATAAAATGTCACCAGTTGGAGTCATCTGTGATCTGTCTAAAACATTCACCTGTGTACATCACAAAATTCTAATTATGAAGGCTGAGCACCATGGATTGAATGGTACAGAAGGATGTGGCTTGAGTCATATCTAGAAGTCAGAAGGTAGTATTGAACAAGTCTGCGAAGTCACCTGCCTTCTCTGACTGGGGTGCATAAACTGTGGAGTGCCACAGGACTCTACAGTCTAGAGAACACTGTGACCACTGTATTCAAAGAAGCTCTAGACTGGTTCACTTCAAATAGTCTGTCACTCAATGTTAACAAGACTCAGTTCTCGTTGAATCGGGTGTGCTGCATATGGTCTGCGTTTTTCTAACACAATATATCAACGTCATACCTCGGCACCTGTCAGGAAGCACCTGATGAAGATGCCAAGGTATGATGTCAATATATTGTGTTAGAAAAATGCAGACCACCAGCAGTACGCTCGATTAAATGAGATGTCACAAAATTTCTGGGAAAGTCTAAGAAAAGACTCAGTTCCTTCAGTTTCAAACAGTAAATAAAAATAGGAAAATATTGAAATAAAATGTGGTGACAAGGAAATATTGAGAGCTAAGTCTTCCAGATTCCTGGGATTACACATAAACAATAATCTAAACTGGTAAGTTCACATCAACAACCTAAGTAAAAGACCGAAATCAGAAGCATTTGCCACTCGCTCAATTTCATATTTGTGACTTGGAAACAATTAAAGCTGCATACCTAGGATATTTCCATTCACTTATGACATGTGGCATCATATTCTGGGATAGCCAGTCATGAGCAAACAAAGTCTTTATCGGACGGAAAACAGTCATCAGAATTATCGCTAGAGTGCACCGCAAATGCTCTTGCAGAAACTTATTCAAACAAGGCAGGGTCCTCACCATGCCATCTCAATACAGTAGATGTTTTTCACTAATGTACTTTGTGAAAAATAATCATACAATTTACAAAACTAATATTGAATATCATGATAATGATACAAGAAGTAAACATAATCTTCACAAAGATACAAAAAATCTCAGCATGGTACAGAAAGGAACACATTATTCAAGCATAGAAGTAGGCAATAAATTTCCATTTCATGTTAAATCAGTCACTGGGGATATTAAGAAATTAAAAAACAGCAAAAACTTTATCTTTTGAATAGTTCTTTCTATTCTTTACAGGAATTTTTTGATGTTGTGTAACAATTAGTACAATGTGTTTAATTTTTGCATTTCTGCAAGAACTGACTATATAGCACTGGCATATCAATTGATGACAAATGCTTGTTATATATATTATATTTTAAGATTTATAATTTGTTTGTTTAATCATTACAACTTACTGTAATGTGTGTTGTTGTTTATATACTTGAACATCATGTATCTGTTCATATATGATTTAGTTTGCAAGCCAGTGACCATTTAGATATGGTTATTACTGTAATAATCTGACACATTCTACATCCAAATGATATGGTCACATCAAGGATGTATGGAACACAAAAAACAAATAATAAAGTAAAATAAATTAGTACAGTATTTCATGTTCTGAAAATTTTGCTACTTACATGCAAAACTTCCTACACGTTTTTAATGAAACTTTCCCCCTCACTGCACATCATAAACAAGTAGGAAATAAAGTGGATTACTGAAGGAATAAAAATCTCTGGCGTGAGAAAAAGATATATATTTGAAACTAAAACATAACAAAAGTCCTGATTTTGTTACCTTTGAAAAGGCAGCAAAAGAAATGGAAAATAACAGATTCGTTTTGAATAGTGAAAACAAATCAAAGGTGTTATGGTCATTGAACAAAGCTGAAACAGGTGCCACAGCTAGAGGCCATGAAATTTCTGAAATCAAGATAGAGGACAAAACTATTGTAAATCCTGCTCAAATTTCTGAATTACTTAATGAATTCTTTATAAATGTAAAAAATCAAACATCAATGTTGAAAGTTATCAAAATAAGGGAAATTTCTTCAGCAGTGAGCAATTTGAAGGTGAACTTTCCAGTACATTTACCAAAACTACTGTAAAAGATGTAGAAAATGTGATACTATCAATAAAAAGTAAAACATCAGCAGGATGAGATGAGACACCAACAACACTATTAAAAACAGTCTCTAAAATAAATGCACAGCCACTACTTACAGCAGGTAACTAGTCTCTTCAAGAAGATTACTCTCCAGACACACTTAAGTATGCAGTAGTTAAGCCACTATTCAAAAAAGGCACAAAAGAACATATGGATACTATAAAATACACTCCTGGAAATGGAAAAAAGAACACATTGACACCGGTGTGTCAGACCCACCATACTTGCTCCGGACACTGCGAGAGGGCTGTACAAGCAATGATCACACGCACGGCACAGCGGACACACCAGGAACCGCGGTGTTGCCCGTCGAATGGCGCTAGCTGCGCAGCATTTGTGCACCGCCGCCGTCAGTGTCAGCCAGTTTGCCGTGGCATACGGAGCTCCATCGCAGTCTTTAACACTGGTAGCATGCCGCGACAGCGTGGACGTGAACCGTATGTGCAGCTGACGGACTTTGAGCGAGGGCGTATAGTGGGCATGCGGGAGGCCGGGTGGACGTACCGCCGAACTGCTCAACACGTGGGGCGTGAGGTCTCCACAGTACATCGATGTTGTCGCCAGTGGTCGGCGGAAGGTGCACGTGCCCATCGACCTGGGACCGGACCGCAGCGACGCACGGATGCACGCCAAGACCGTAGGATCCTACGCAGTGCCGTAGGGGACCGCACCGCCACTTCCCAGCAAATTAGGGACACTGTTGCTCCTGGGGTATCGGCGAGGACCATTCGCAACCATCTCCATGAAGCTGGGCTACGGTCCCGCACACCATTAGGCCGTCTTCCGCTCACGCCCCAACATCGTGCAGCCCGCCTCCAGTGGTGTCGCGACAGGCGTGAATGGAGGGACGAATGGAGACGTGTCGTCTTCAGCGATGAGAGTCGCTTCTGCCTTGGTGCCAATGATGGTCGTATGCGTGTTTGGCACCGTGCAGGTGAGCGCCACAATCAGGACTGCATACGACCGAGGCACACAGGGCCAACACCCGGCATCATGGTGTGGGGAGCGATCTCCTACACTGGCCGTACACAACTGGTGATCGTCGAGGGGACACTGAATAGTGCACGGTACATCCAAACCGTCATCGAACCCATCGTTCTACCATTCCTAGACCGGCAAGGGAACTTGCTGTTCCAACAGGACAATGCACGTCCGCGTGTATCCCGTGCCACCCAACGTGCTCTAGAAGGTGTAAGTCAACTACCCTGGCCAGCAAGATCTCCGGATCTGTCCCCCATTGAGCATGTTTGGGACTGGATGAAGCGTCGTCTCACGTGGTCTGCACGTCCAACACGAACGCTGGTCCAACTGAGGTGCCAGTTGGAAATGGCATGGCAAGCCATTCCACAGGACTACATCCAGCATCTCTACGATCGTCTCCATGGGAGAATAGCAGCCTGCATTGCTGCGAAAGGTGGATGTACACTGTACTAGTGCCGACATTGTGCATGCTCTGTTGCCTGTGTCTATGTGCCTGTGGTTCTGTCAGTGTGATCATGTGATGTATCTGACCCCAGGAATGTGTCAATAAAGTTTCCCCTTCCTGGGACAATGAATTCACGGTGTTCTTATTTCAATTTCCAGGAGTGTATTTGAAAAGCCACTCACCATACAAATTCAAAATTTCATACAAAAATTTAAAATAATCTAAAGAAATCTGTATGGAATTCAAAAAGGCAAAAATCACAGTATCTGTTATAAGCCATTTTGTAGATAAAATTAGCTCTTCTCTAGACAACTCGCTGCATGCCACAGCAATTTTTTGTGGCCTATCAAAGGCCTTTGATAGTGTGAACCGCTCCGTCCTACTTTGTAAACTGGAAACGTATGGAATTGGGATACTGTATTAGAGTGATTTAAGTCCTATCCAACCAACCAAAGACAAAGAGTGCTTATGCCATCAGAGAGAGGAACTTATACTTCA
Organism: Schistocerca cancellata; assembly: GCF_023864275.1. Lineage (NCBI taxonomy): Eukaryota > Metazoa > Arthropoda > Insecta > Orthoptera > Acrididae > Schistocerca > Schistocerca cancellata. The sequence goes on from NC_064626.1 coordinate 1,123,982,209, forward strand.
AAATGGAAAACCATTTCACAAGGAGTTCCCCAAGGTTCTGTCTTAGGTTCCATTCTGTTTCTTTTTTACATAAATGATCTACCACTTAATATCGAATGTCACTCAGTTTTGTTTGCAGATGTCACATCTGCAATCATTAAAAGTAACAGTACTGACCAAATTCCCCAAACTGTAGTAAATACTTAAGAAAAATTAGATAGCTGGTTTGATTTAAATGGGGTAGAATCAATCATGGAGAAGACTCAGTTAATGCAGTTTAAAACAAAATAAGCAAAATTAAATGATATTCAGATCAGTCACAGAAAACAGGATTTGGAGGAAGCTAGCTGTTTGAAATTCCTAGGAATGTAGCCGGATAAAAATTTATTGTGGAGCTCACATATTCAGTATGGAAACAAGGAAAGTAAATACCACAGCTACTTTAAGTCAGTAATAAGATATGGAATTGTATTTTGGGGTCACTCAAACCAGATGTGTTGAATATTAAAACTTCAGAAAACCATCATCGAAATATGCACAATGTATGGTGAAGAAAATCATGTCGCCCACTCCTACATAAATCTAAATATATCAAGTGTTCCCTTACTATACATCTATGAGTCAATTATCTTTGTACACAGTAACATTGATTTATTTGTACAAATCATTTTCAACATAACTTCAGAAATCAAAATAATTTTATGCTGGCCACCCACTGTTTAAAACTTTATGCTCAAACTCCACAGTATATGGGTATGAAAATTTGTAAAAAAGTGAAAGAGAGAATTGCTCAGCATATATTTAGAAACAGTGAGAAGAACCTTATATGAGAAAGCAGTGCAGAAATGTTACTATTCAGTAGAAGAAGTCATGAAAATTTCTGAAAATTTAAGCAGGAGAGACCAAATATTTAGGACTGCTAATTTTTAAAAATTTTTTACTTCCTAAGAAAATTTATTACTCACTTAATTCATTAATTATCCATTACAGTGTATTATACTAATGATATTATAAAAAAATTGTAAACCTGTACAGTAAGTCAATGACCTGAAACTGTATGCTATGGGGCAATAAACTTCTATTCTGTTCTACTATATCTAGATTGGCCTTTGTATTTGCCTTTCCAGATTTTCTTGATTCCCCACAACCTTTTAGCTTTTGACCCTCCATGCCCTAAAATTATTCTTTCATTGGTTATTCAGTATTTCCCTCGTGATCACCTCTCCCTTGGCAGTCCCTTCCTGGAGATCCAAATGAGGAGCTATTCCGGAGTCTTGTGTCCTGAAGATCTCTCCATTGGCAATTTTCCAATTACAGGCCACATGTCCTTTGGATATATGTTATGTGTCTTTAATGCAGTGGTTTCCATTGCCTTCTCCATCTTCATGCTATTGATCATCGCTGATTCTTCCGCCTTAGGGGCAGTTTCCCACCCAAAGGACAAGAGAGTGTCCTGAATCTCTGTTTGTCCCTCCACCCTCACTGACAAGGCTATTGGCAGAATGAGGGTGACATTTTATGTTAGAAGTCTTTGGCCACCAATGCTGATCATTAATCAAATTTTAAACGGTGGCAGTCTTTGACCCCAGGTCTGAGGACGTTATGTTTTGATTACTAATCAAAGACACTACCCCTAGACCAGGGATGCTTCACTCAACCTATGTAGTTCAAACCAAGTCCCCCGCCCCTCAACAAAAAAAAAAAAAAAAAAATCAGACATTTCCCTTGACCTTGCTCAAATGTAGCTCTCAATACCTACAGGTAAATCACAAATAAAAAAAAACCACAACCACAAACTTCACACACCTACATAACTCACAAAACATCACTGAAACCAAATCCCTCAACAAATCAAAAACCAAAAACCCCTTATTCACTACATAATTAAAACACAACTGAAAAACCATAAATATAAAACAGAAATAACATCAGAAATACTGTAGAATAAAATTAAACAAAAATTACTTACCAATAAAAGCCTCCAATAAAATCACCTAGGTTGCCCCCCCCCCCCCCCCCCTTGCCCAAACACACACACACACACCCCTAACAAAAATGCCACACCCATAAATAAAAGGAAATAAAAAAAATTAATAATTCACTGAAAAGGAAGCAAACACTTCCAAATCCACTTTACAGCACTGACTACCCGATTCCAATAAACCCATGTTACCACTGTGAAACCAAGATTCAAATGAACACGATACCACACGTCAAACTCAGCAGATCAACATCCACAATGAGAGGGCAGCATCAAATACAACAACATACCATCTACAAACATGAACCAACTCAAAAACTCCATGCAATAGACATCACACACAACAACATCATTACATAATGGGTTAAAGCAGATGGGTGGAATCGGACGCTTCCAGTGACCCAGTTCAGCTACTTATGCTATTAGGATTATTGAAAATTGTGGTAATAAATATATCAGTAAATTAGCCTATTATGCTTACTTTCATTCACTGCTTTCATATGGCATCATATTTTGGGGTAATTCATCATTAAGAGAAAAAATATCCATTGTACAAAAGCAAGTAACTAGAATAATAGCTGGAACCCATCCAAAATCATTTCTTGCAGAAATTTATTTAAGGAACTTGGGATAATCACAGTACCTTCTCAATACATGTATTCACTTATGAAATTTGTTATTAATCACCCATCCTAATTCAAAAATAATACAATTACATAGCTACAACACTAGAAGAAATGATGATCTTCACTATTCTGGTTAAATCTGACTTTGGCATAGAAAAGGGGTGAATTAGGTGAATTATGCTGCCAAAAAAATCTTTGGTCATCTAGCAAATAGTATTAAAGTTTGACAGATATACAACCAACATTTAAAAACAAAAGAATTTCTGAATGACAACTCCTTCCACTCAATAGATGAATTTTTAGATATGAAGTAGGAAAATAATTATACAGTGTAAAGAAAACATATGTCAAGCTGGCACATTCCATGTCATTACAAAATGTTGTATTCATGATCTACAGAACAAGTATTAATGTACTGTAATGTAAAAGTATTTTTAATTTGTATCATTCTAGAAACTTAGACAAACCCCCAATACACACATCAGCATCGTTACAAGTCACATCATTTGTACCTATTCTACAGACAACAAAGTCATTGTCATGCAACATTTTGTCATTTAGAGCTGAGCCTCCTATGATGTTTTTTGTTCTTGCTCCTGGTTTCACCACAATGCTTACTTGGGTTTCTTTATGATTAATACTATATAGTGGATCATCTATCTTTCTTCCATGGCAATCAACAAGCAAAAGTATGTTGCACATCATGATGACTTTTGGAATGGAGTTGCAGTTACCTTCCCATTGTTTATAAAATTTGTCAATAGTCTTTTTTCCAACTGATTCTACATGTTCACTGCTTTTAGTCACTGGCGTTAAATTCCTGTTGCATTCTTTTTTCGTGGACTGGTTTGTTTTTCTGTTCACATACCAGTTACGAAGTTCATCATCCTTATTGCAGACACTTCCTTCCTGCATCTTGTAACTCAGCAGATTCCCATTTTGTGGCTTACTTGTTTTATTGTTAGGGCTATGGTGCAACTTCTTCAGCTAATGATTGTTAGATGCAAAATATCATGTCTTAGAACTTCCACAATACTTTGTAAACTTGAAATGCAGACATTTAGTTTTACAATTTCTCTTCTAAAGTTTTCACAAGTTCCTTTTTTCATGACAGAATTGTAACTTTTATTCATTTGTTCACTATACATCAATGCACTTGACACAATCTTGCCAATACTCAAAATTAAATGAGGCTTCCTGTCATATTCTAAACAGAATTTGTAGTTGATTTGTCCCAACATTTAAGCATAGTATATCAAAGGCACCTTGAACAAAGCGGTGTCCAATGGTTGCTAGGAAGCACAGGTCACACCCATCTACTAAAATGGTAGCAGAAATGATCCACAAAACTATCATGCAACGGCTTACACATCTGTCTCTCATAGAATCTAAGAATCTGTTTCAAACTCAAATGTTATGAGGTTCCTCAAACAGAATGACATGCTCCATGTTAACCAGCATGGATTCAGATAACACCAGCCATGTGAAACCCAATCTGCAGTTTTATTATATGACAATCTGAAAACCAGGAATCAAAGCAGTGAGACCAACATAGTGTTTCTTGAATCCAAAAAAAGCGTTTGACTCAGTACTACATCTGTCAGTATGATTGAAAGCACCAATAAAAAATTGTGACTCATTGAGAATTTATTAGTAAAGGGACATGGCATATTTTCTTGGACAGAGAGTAATCAATAGATGAAGAAGAAACTTCAGCTACGCTCCACAAAAGTGTGTTAACCTCTAACTGTTCACAATACGTATTAAGGACCTGGCTGATAATATTAATAGCAACTTCAGATATTTCTCAGATGAAGTACTTGGAATAGTCCCATGCTTGCATATCCTATTAAGTCCTCAGTGTTTTGTTGTTCAATATTTGGGTGCAATAACTAAGAAGTAAGGAATATAACAATGAAAATAATCAATTTTTGAGAATATAATGTAATTGGATAGATAGAAAGCCTACTCACCAAGCAGTGGTGGGAGAAAACACACATAAAAGAAGATTATGGTTATGCAAGCTTCTGGAGCTAGTGGCTCCCTCTTATGGCAGAAGGGTCAAGGGGAAATGAATAGAGGTGAAGGAAAAGGACTGGGGAGGTTTAGAAAAAGGAGTAGTTGTTAGAAAAGTCACCCAGAACCAGGGTTCAGGGGAGACTTATTGGACAGGATGGGAAGGAAAGCCTGATTGTTGGGGACTGCACTGGAGATTTGGAAATCTCAAATCCTCAAATCTACCCTTTTTCCTAAACCTCTTCAGTCTTTTTCCTTCATCCATTTTCCTTCCTCTTCAGCCCTTCTGTTAGAAGAAGGAGCCACTGGCACAAGTATAACCTTCTTTTATGTATGTGTTCTCCTGCCACTGCTTGGTGTAGACTTTTTCATCTATCCAGTTACATAAAAAACTAAGGAAGGAATATTATGGTTTAATGAACTGTTGACATTGAGCTCCTTAACCTTTGAGTGGGTGTCCTGTTTTTCATAACACAAGCAGCCTCATGGCGCACTTTGTACACATGTATAGAATAGCTTTCTTTATGTTACCAAGGTAAGGCATGCATAATCAAAATCACAGTTCAAATTTAGTTTATTTAAACAACAAGAAAATGAAATATGAGCTTAACCACTGTTTTATTAAACAATAATGAAATAAATTTTCACTATAACACTTTGTTGACAAGGACAGATGCTACAGAGACAGTAATGATCCACTTGAAGCATTAAGCTGTTGCACTTGCATCAGATCCCAGCCAGCTGCTTATTCAATCCCCAATTATCTCATAGAAAACTGCCTCAATGTGGGATTATGTTGCTAGTTTGTAATATGTATCATTTTTTCACACAGATTGTAAAGTTTTTCTCACCTAGCTCACTTTGTATTTTATGTTATGGCTACTCACTTGGACATATGACAACACAATTTATTGATGTTTTAGCTGAAGCAAATAAGGAATAGGTATGGATTTGCAATTGTCAAACAACAATGGAACACCACAAAATCATTTTATTTTTGGTTGGCACACTTTATACGTAGGTGCTCCTGTTCAAGGATTGAACGTGGTACTGTAATTATTTTCATTGATCATGAAAACAGTGTACACTACTTATCTTTTACAGCTAAGTGATTCTTTCCTCATTTACTATCACTGTAAACAATGTGACCAGGTATGGCTTCACATTCAGATATTTTAAACCTCCACGTTACTATTTCCAGGCATGATATTAATAACACCATCACAGTGAAGTGACATAATAATCAGTGGATGCAATAATGCCTTGACACAGTGTTAGCAAGACGAAAAGATTAGCGCACATGATAATGCAATAATGGTTTCAATAAAGTCACATAAATGAAAGACTCAACTGATAAACCAATCACTGTACACATCTGGTTGTTAAATGGTAGCCATTCACTTGCATATTTTCATGAATACACAGAACCGTCATGTAGATAGTATGCTCACAATCAAGTGCTTACTCTTTTGACATATGTGTTGCTTGTGAGCTGTCAGATCGTGGACCATCACAAAGATGTTACCATCTTCACACCTGAATTCCGACTTAAACAATAAGGTTACATTCAGATGTTATGTATTTATTTCCCAACCACAGACTGAAAATTCTGGCTGGCCACCAACTAGATAAAGACTAGCATATGAACTTGTTATTTTGTGAATCACACAATCATTCTAAAAACTGCTAGTTAGATTTCACTACTCATTATGGAATATGAGAATTAATAGTAATTTGACTTGTGAAATATGTGTGGGTTTAGGAATTTAGAAAAGTTGATGGATCCACTTTGAGCATCCATGTTGGGAATTCCCTATATATGAAGACAAGAGCAGTATTGAAAATTTCAGTAAATTAGTAAAAAACTTAATTAACAGGTTATTTGGTTACTGAAGCATGTCATCTGGTCCACACAAGATGGACCAACAAAAGTATAGTGTACAAAGTCTGAATCTAACAACCACTCCGACCAAATCTGCAAAAGAAATATAGAATGCTTCTGACTTTTGATGTTTATTATTTTGCAAGTAAACTGGTTTTGTGAAAATTGAAAAATGCTGCCAGAACGCAGGAATGCCAGTCTTTCTAATGATGTGTACCGACTTATTTAAATATACAGATTGGCTTTCTCATTTCACATAATGAACTGTAGCCTTATTTTCAATTAGCTGTATCTTCTGATTAAAAGATTTTCTAGTAAAACTAAATCCAGCATTAAAATCAGCACAGTGAAAATATTACCTGGAATAATGAATCTAACTGGGGAAAAGCATGGTTAAGGTTCTGAAAAATTTTAACATCTACCATGTATATCTTGCGTACAAATTATATGAAAATTGAGAAACATGCTATGGAGAAAAAAAAGATCCATTTATTATCAAAAGTGGAAGTCATAACAGATGGAGTAGTTCCAACTTGCTATGTCTCGTACTACCTGAAAAAGTTGAACATATGTTCAAAGATATCTTGATGATATTTCAGAGTGGTGCAAAGATTGGCAGCTAACATCAAATGTACAGAAAAGTAAAACTGTATACCTCCCAAAATGAATAAATGTAGTATCCTGCAACTACAACAACAGTGAGTCACATTTGGGTTCAGTCAACACACACAAAAACCTGTATATAAAATATGATTGTAGGAATATGAAACAAAACGATCACTTAGCTTCAGTCATAGGTCCAGCAGGTGGTAGACTATTCTAGGATATTGCCTAGATGCTTGGGGCCCATAAATAGGGCTAACAGGAGCTATTGAATGTCTACATAGAAGATCAGTATGGATGGTTACATGTTTGTTCAATCAATGGGAGAGCATCACAGCCATTGAACTGGTGTGCTTGAAAGCATTCTCATCAAGTTTCAAGGACCAAATGAAAGTGAAGAATCTAGGATACAATGTACTGTGTGGTACCCAGTACACTGAATTACAGTCATAGATTCTTCATAGTCCCCCATTCAGATCGCTGGGCAGGTCTACTCAGGAGGATGTCATCATCAGGAAAAACAAATTTTGCATTCTACAGATTGGAGTGTGGAATTTTAGATCCCTTAACTAGGTAGGTAGGTTAAAAAATTTGAAAAGGGAAGAATATAGGCTGATGGTAGACATAGTGGTGATTAGTGAAGTTTATTTCCACAATTTAAAGGAATTCTAGCCAGGGTTATAAATATAAAATTGAATAGTGGTGATGCAGGATAGTTTAATAATGAGTAAGAAGATAGGAATGTGGGAAAACTGCTACGAGCAGCATAGTGAACACATCATAATAGCCAAAACAGACACAAGGTCAACACCCAACAAGTTTATTTGCCACTAGCTTCATACTGTATGATGAGATAGAAATTATTAGGATAGTCAAGGGACAGGCAAAATTATTCTGATTATTGACTGAATTTTTCTCTGAACATACAAGTAGTTTAATCATTGCTAACACTTGGTTTAAGAATCATGAAATAATAGTGAAACAATGTTATGAGAAGCAAAGTTGCTACTCACCATATAGCAGAGATGCCGAGTCGCACATAGGCAGTATCAGCTAACTGAAACCACACTTCGAGCAGCAGCACTAGTGCATGATAGGAGTGGTGACTGGGTGGGGATAAGGAGGAGGCTGGGGCAGGGAGGGGAAGGGATGGTATGGTGGGGGTGGCTGACAGTGAAGTACTGCAAATTAGGTGGAAAGCAGTGGTGAGGAGGGTTGGGAGAGGGGAGGGGGGGGGGGAGTAGTGGAAAAGAAGAGAAATCAAAAGACTGGGTGTGTAGTGATGAAATGACGGCTGTAAGTCTTTTTGTTTCTCTCCTTTTCCACTACTTCCCACTCCCACCCCCTCCCTCCCCACCTCTCCCCTGCCTTTCGTCTAACCTAATATCCTCTGTGATTCCTCAGGATTAGTTAGGTAATTAAAGCATCATGCACATAAACCCAAGAAAATGACATTGTTTCTACAGCAGAATCATCTGGTGCATTAACTTATAGAGCAGTTAACCATTACATCCAAAAAAGTGCCTAGCCAACTTGTGCAGAATTTAAATATTGTTATTAAAATATCACGCTCCATACACAAAGAAGATTTCCACCAGTTCAAAAGCCAAACCAGTATTAAATGCAGTAATTAAATAATCATACTCCTAAAACCAGGAAGATGAGACTTCCTCAACAACAAAACACCGATGATGTAAAATTAAATGCCATGTTTTCACCAGAAAATCCAGGATGGTAAGACAGATTCAAAAGGAGAACCAGATGGTGCTGCATTAAATATTCTACCGAAGTAATCACATTTATCTATAACACACTGTCTTTACAATCTCCACTTTAAAACAGATATTTACATTGTTATTGCCAAACATATAAATACATCTGACTCCATCAGAAGCATGCCGACTAATCCCTCACTCTGCAGTACTAATAATATTCCAAAGAGTTTACAAACTTTCTTGACAAATGAAGTCTTCACCACGTAGTATCATTATTTTGTAAATGAGTCCAAAAATATATTAATAATTAGCATTAGACTGTAGAGCTAATGATAGGAATTTTATGTATGCTGGATATTTTGAGGGTCTATACAGGGGCAATGTTCATGAGGACAATATTATGGAAATGGAAGAGGATGTAGATGAAGATGAAATGGGAGATATGATACTGCGTGAAGAGTTAGACAGAGCACTGAAAGACCTGAGTCGAAACAAGGCCCTGGGAGTAGACAACATTCCATTAGAACTACTGACACCCTTGGAAGAGCCAGTCCTGACCAAACTCTACCATCTGGTGAGCAAGATATATGAGACAGGCAAAATTCCCCCAGACTTCAAGAAGAATATAATAATTCCAATCCCAAAGAAAGCAGGTGTTGACAGATGTGAAAATTACTGAACTATCAGTTTAATAAGCCACAGCTGCAAAATACTAATGTGAATTCTTTACAGACAAATGGAAAAACTGGTAGAAGCCGACCTCAGGGAAGATCAGTTTGGATTCCTTAGAAATGTTGGAACACGTGAGGCAATACTGACCCTACGACTTATCTTAGAAGCTAGATTAAGGAAAGGCAAACCTATGTTTCTAGCATTTGTAGACTTAGAGAAAGGTTTTGACAATGTTGACTGGAATACTCTCTCTCAAATTCTGAAAGTGTCAGGGGTAAAATACAGGGAGCGAAAGGCTATTTACCATTTGTACAGAAACCAGATGGCAGTTATAAGAGTCGAGGGACATGAAAGGGAAGCAGTGAGCAGTGGCTGGGAAGGGAGTAAGACAGGGTTGTAGACTCTCCCCGATGCTATTCAATCTGTATATTGAGCAAGCAGTAAAGGAAACAAAAGAAAAGTTCAGAGTAGGTATTAAAATCCATGGAGAAGAAATAAAAACTTTGAGGTTTGCCGATGACATTGTAATTCTGTCAGAGACAGCAAAGGACTTGGAAGAGCAGTTGAACAGAATGGACAGTGTCTTGAAGGGAGGATATAAGATGAACATCAACAAAAGCAAAACGAGGATAACGGAATGTTGTCGAATTAAATCGGGTGATGCTGTGGGAATTAGATTAGGAAGTGAGACACTGAAATTAGCAAAGAAGTTTTGCTATTTGGAGAGCAAAATAACTGATGATGGTCGAAGTAGAGAGGATATAAAATGTAGACTGGCAATGGCAAGGAAAGCGTTTCTGAAGAGAAATTTGTTAACATCGAGTATTGATTTAAGTCTCAGGAAGTTTTCTGAAAGTATTTGTATGGAGTGTAGCCATGTATGGAAGTGGAAATGGACAATAAATAGTTTAGACAAGAAGTGAATAGAAGCTTTCGAAATGTGGTGCTACAGAAGAATGCTGAAGATTAGATGGGCAGATCACATAACTAATGAGGAGGTATTGAATCGAATTGGGGAGAAGAGGAGTTTGGGGCACAACTTGACCAGAAGAAGGGATTGGTTGGAAGGACATTTTCTGAGGCATCAAGGGATCACCAATATAGTACTGGAGGGCAGTGTGAAGGGTAAAAATCGTAGAATGAGACCAAGATATGAATACACTAAGCAGATTCAGAAGGATGTAGGCTGCAGTAGGTACTGGGAGATGAAGAAGCTGGCACAGGATAGAGTAGCATGGAGAGCTGCATCAAACCAGTCTCAGGACTGAAGACCACAACAACAACAACAACAAATGTTTATAAAAGAAAAGTAATTTTAACTGTACATACAGAGTTAATACATATTGATTGTAATAAAATAACAAAATAATTTCTTCTTATACATTTTAGCCTGAAATATAATACATCATACAGAAAAACACACGAAATTCTTTTAGTTAAACAGCTGAGATAATATTAAGCTACGCAAGATTCAAAAATATTTTTGGTATCAATTACTTCTGTTGAACAAAGGTGATGTTGGAAGAGGGTGTCCCATTACAATAACCCCCTCACAAAATTTGAAACATGGTGTTTACAATGTTTTGTGACAGACTATATTATGCAACAGCCTCCCCCAAGATCATTATGAACTGTCTGATACCACCTTTTTTTTATATGCATCCGTGTATTTATCATACAATCCAGTGCTTCCTAGGGCCTTTTATGTGCATTTTTACAGGTATCTTTTAGTTCAGTTTGCTCAAAAAATCTATTCTTCTATGTAAATACATATAGAATATTCTGTAATGATGTACATTCTCGTGATTGTTAATAGATTGTGATCATTAACAAAAATATGTACATACAACAAATTAAATATCAGATTGTGAAATGCAAGTAATAAATGTTTAGCAACAAATATTAAGAGGCTGTGGAAATGTTAGCATAAATAACTAATGCCTCTAATTACCATAATTGCAATTTGTAAATCCCTAACACAAAAACCTCATTATGATTCAAATGAAAATAACAATCATTATCCAGTGATATAAATTCATTAATTAATAATTTTTATGTAATTCATTGTAATTCATGATGCTTGTAAATTATGCAGATATTTACCTCTTGTTAGTTACACCACCCAAATTTATGAAATTCCGGTATTTGAGAAAACATGTGTATTTAATTTATGTAATCTGGCGAAGCATGATGTGTATACTTCGAACAAATTTTAGCAATAAAATCCATACAGTCACTAATTACTAAATTAAAGTAAAATCAAAACAATTATTGAAATCAGATTGTGGATTAATTTTCACACTTAAAACCAAGATGATGATAAAAATATTATGTTATTTGATATTATATTTTATAACCTGTACAAATGGAACAGTGGTTAGTTTAGATGAAATTGCTTTTAGTTGTAAGTTACATTTTGTAATAAATGAACAATGGTAGTGATTCTTAAAAATTGTATCTGCAGCGATGCTTTGGGGGCAGTCAGTAAAGTTTTGTTTACTTCAGGAGTCAGTGCAGTTCAGTTTAGCTCAGTTTTGTCAGTTGTTTAGCACTTATGTCAGTTCTGTTGATCAGCTGATGTCAATAAATAATTTTTCACACTTGAATTTTTCATGATGTTCTCATTATTCGCAGCAATCCACAACATCGAAGAACCACAGGTCAACAGAAATACCAAAATTTAAAGATTGTTACACCTATAATGTTTACCAAACAGTGTACAATATAATGCAAAAAGATAGAATACAGGTGTATGGCAGTTCACACGTGAAACATTAATGCAGAGAGTTAAAGGCAATGAAAAAAATGGACTAATAAGGTGATATACAGACATATACTAAAACACTATATCTAACTTTTACAGTACAAATTATGAACATTATGCCATTTAAAAATTGTAAAGCGATCTATTCATTTAGTCTCATGGCATATGTGTATCAAATTCTAAATCCCAAATCTATTACAAAACATAATTATATAGTGTATCAGAGATATTAACACAGCCTATAGATAAGGCAGAATACTAGAAAACACATCATCTTACATACTACATTCATGACAAACATAACACAGTTATATAGTCTTATAGATCTGCAACTGTAATATACATTTCCTTCTAGACTAGGGATCATTAAGCATCCATGTTCATAGGTCTTGTCCTCTATACTGAAAGTTAACAGTACTTGACATTCTACATACTTGCCTTGCTTACCAGTTGCTCCTCTTATCTTTACACGTGAAATGGACATTTTCAAAAGAGTCATACTACAATGTATCTTATCTCTAAATTGCTCAGATTTACCACAAATTGTGCTACCTGTGTCAATCAAACAGTTCCCTTCTCACTGATCAATCTTAATCTTAATGTAAGGACATCCAAAATCTGAATCATCATCTCTGTTATTAGACACTTCAGGTAAAAGTGCACTTTCTATTTCATCAAATGCTACCTCTAAACCATTTTTACAAGCTTTTAGCAACTTCACTGGTATCATAGCATTACTTTGGCAACTCATGTTTCCAGATACAGACTGGATGCAATGAATGGATTCCATAGCACAACTAACATCACTTACTACTGAAGGAATACAAAATATATTACTGTCAAAATTATATTTCCTACTTAGATCTTCTTGCACTTCGTTCCACCAATCTGGATACAAATTTTGACTAACCACAGCTAACTTATTCCAGAATGCATATTTATTTAAATTATCATCTATCTGGTCCCAAACAAACCTCAAAAAGTTTTCACCTTTATTCTCTATGCTTACAGATAGCTCACCTTTACTACTGTTTGGATCATTACTCTGCATGACATTAATGAAAAATCAGCTTTGACTGGAATTGTATCCCATGACTCTCACTTACGTCATCACATACATCATTTACCTTATCCGTATTCACAGGTAACTCTGAAACTTCATTATTCTTAAATTCCACAAATATCTGATATCATCATCATCATCATCATCGTCATCGTCGTCAACAACAACAACAACATATTCTTTAAAAATTAGTTCATGAATAACATCATTAACACCACATGTCCATTAAAGTCAAACACCTCACCTACATTCATCTGCAATAAGCTACCTCAGTCATTTCACAGCTCTCATTCACATCTACATCAAAAAACCGCATAATTTAGGTCAGGTCAGGATCTCCACAGAGAAAAAGTAAGAAGAACACGAACTCAGAAGCACGTAAGCCACATGGGCATTAAGCTCTATAATGCACTGCCTCAGTACATTAAAGATTTAAAGGACAATACAAATTTTGAATTGGAACTTAGAAAATTTTTAATTGATAAATGTTGCTACTCAATAAATGAATATCTTGAAGACCAAGAAAATGACTTTACAAACTAACCTCCAAAATTTTCTATCTTTGTTTGTTTCAGCTTTTATTATGCTTTACCATCTATAGTATTAGTTATATATTGTTACTGAGAAACAAATTACTATAAATCATTTATGTGGAAAGAAACTGGAAGTTTGCTGTCATTTACTATAGACAATTTCATTTTGTACATTCTATATTTTAATTTCTCTGTATGGCAAATCCAATTGTACACAGTTTAATTTTGTATATTCTATATTGTTAATTTCTATGTATGACAAGTCCAATATCGTTTGTATGATGACATGGATGCTAAATAAATAAATTAAATAAAAATAAAGAGATGGAAAGAATACACTGAATGTCTCTGTGAGGAGTAGGATTTTTCTGATGATGTGACAGAAGAAGAAACAGGAGTCAATGGGGAAGAGACAGTGGATTCAAATGAGAATGAGAATTGTCTTATGTGATAGAAGAAGAAACAGCAGTCAACAAGGAAGAGATAGTGGACCCAGTATTAGAATCTGAATTTAAAAGAACTTTGGAGAACTTAAGAGCAAATAAGACTGAAGGGATAGATAATATTGCCTCAGGATTTATAAAGTCATTGGGGGAAGTGGCAACAAAATGACAATGCATGTTGCTGTGTAGAATGAATGAAACTGGTGATATACCATCAGACTTTCAGAAAAACATCATTCACACAATTCCAATGATAACAAGAGCTGACAAGTGCATGAATTTTCGCACAGTCAGCTTAACAGGCCGTGCATCTAAGCTGATGAAAAGAATACGTACAGAAGAATGGGAAAGAATATTTAGGATCTTTTTGATGGTGATCCATTTGGCTTTAGGAAAGGTAAAGGCACTAGTGAGGCAGTTCTGATGTGGTTGATAATGGAATCAAGACTGAAAAAAAAATCAAGACACAATCAAACAATGGAAAATTGAGGATGGAATGTAACAATATTTGAAAAGGATAGTTGTTACTCACCATACAGTGGAGATGCTGAGTCACAGACAGGCAGACAAAAAGACTGCCTCAGCAACCAGAGACTGTTGTGTGTGTGTGTGTGTGTGTGTGTGTGTGTGTGTGTGTGTGTGTGTGTGTGTGTATGTGTGTGTCTCATCTATTTTCAACAGAAAGCTCACTTTCTGACAGTCTTCTTGTTGTGCCTATCTGCAACTAAATATTGAAAAATCGAGACACATTCATGGGATTTGTCATACTGGGAAAAGCGTTTGACAGTTGTAATGGGACACTCTCCTCTAACATTACCTTTTTCTTTAATAGAAATAGCTGATACCAGGAATATTTTTTAACTTTGTATAGGTGAACATTATCTCAGCTGTTTAACTAAATGAATTTCATATGATTTTGTATATGCTGCATTATATTTCAGGCTAAAATGTATAAAAAAGAAATTAATTTATTATAGTCAATATGTACTCTCTCTGTGTATACAATTAAAAATAGTGTTCTTTTTGAAATATTTAAAATTACAAAATATCTGGTATATGTAAAATTCCTGTTATTAATTGCACAATCTGGCAATATT
Organism: Schistocerca cancellata; assembly: GCF_023864275.1. Lineage (NCBI taxonomy): Eukaryota > Metazoa > Arthropoda > Insecta > Orthoptera > Acrididae > Schistocerca > Schistocerca cancellata. The sequence continues at coordinate 1,123,997,583 of NC_064626.1, forward strand.
TAATAACATTTTTTTTGGTCTCATATGATTGGGAATAACAATGTAATTTGTAGTGTTACAGAAGTCAAAATTGTAAATATGGCGTGATATTGAAAAAATGTGACAAGAAAATAAAATTCAAGAGTGAGACAACAAATCTTCATAAGCTAGTATGCCAACTGGAACCCACAAAGTTAAAAAAATTTCAGCCTGAAGAACCTGCCCCTAGATGTACCCCAGCCAACACTGAAAAAATGAAGATAAGCAAAAAATAGTTTTTTTTTTTTTGCATATCTTATGCATTTCAAAGCTTTAGAAACTTGTGAAGAGATGGAAAAATTTAATGGTGATGTGTGGGAGGGTAAGATCACCCAGTGCAAAATGGTGCAAAATGTTCAAAATTCTGAGGAAAATAGGAGTCAACTATAGGGAAAGATGGATAATATACAGTATGGATGAGAACCAAGAATGGAACAATGACATTGGGTGTCCAAGAACAAAGTGCTTGGATTATAAAAAGGGTGTAAGACAGGGATGTAGTGTTTCATCCATATTGTTCAATTTATTCATCAAAGAAACAATGATAGAAATAAAAGAAAGTTTCAAGAATGGGATTAAAATTGAGGGGGAAAGGATATCAATGCCAGGATTCACTGATGGCATTGCTGTCCCTATTGAAAGTGAAGAAGAATTACATGATCTGTTGAATGGAGGAAACAGTCTGATGAGTACAGAATATGGACTGAGAATATACTGAAGAAAGACTAAAGTAATGAGGTGTAGAAGAGGTGAGAAACACCAGGATTAAGTATCATGAAGTAGGTGAAGTTAACCAACACTGCTTCCTAGACAGCAAAATAACTCATGACGGAAGAAGTAAGGAGGCATAAAAAGCAGACTAGCATGGGCAAAAAGGGCATTCCTGGCCAAGAGAAGTCTATTCATGTCAAACATAGCCCTTAATTTGAGGGAGACACTTCTGAGATTTTACGTTTGGAGCACAGCATTGTACGATAATGAAACGTGCACAGTGGGAAAAATGGATAGAAGAGAATTGAAGAATTTAAAATGTGGCACTACAGGAAAGTGTTGAAAATTAGGTGGACCAATAAGGTAAGGAGGTTCTCCACAGAATTGGTGAGGGAAGTAATATATGGAAAATACTGACAAGCAGAAGGGAGCAGATCATAGGACATGGGTTATGACACCAGGGAGTAAGCTCCATCATACTAAAGGGAGATGTAGAGGGCAAAAACTGGAGGATCACAGAGATTGCAATACATTCAGCAAATATTAGGCTGGTGCTTAAGTTCATAGTGTTTCCCCAGAAGTTTAATAAACACAATAGATACACATAACACCGACTTTAATCATCAATTATTTATTCTCCTTCATTATTTACAAGTCTGCCAATGCTGAGGTAGCTTTTTGACTGTGCAACTGTAGAAATCACATGGTTTTGAGGTGAAGAGCTCATTGAGCCATATTCAGAGTGCATTTCATTGGAAAGGAATTTCCTTGAAGGTTGTTTGGTAGAGAATGGGAAACATGAAAATCAGAAACTGCAAGATCAGTTGAATAAAGTGGGTGCAGAATGACTTCCCAATCCCAACTCCTTTATAGTGTTTTTTGTCAGTCTAGCAGAGTGCAAGAGTTCATTATTGTGGAGTAGCATCACTTCACGCAGTCTTCCTGATAATTGTTCTTGGATTGCATCTATAAGACATATCAGTTGTTGACAATAAATGTCAGCAGTGCTGGTTACACCTAGGGAAAGCAATTCATAGTACACCAAACTGTCACTGTTCCACCTGACGTATAACATCATCTTTTGTGGATGCACACAGGTCTTTGTACTGGGAGCTGCTGCTTTGTTTGGGCTCAACCATTTCTTTATTCCTTACACATGCAAGCATAAAGACACAACTTCTCACCATCAGAAATGATACAGGATACAAATGGTTGGTGTTGTTTGCAAGCCAGTTGATGATGAGCAAGCAGAGGCGCACAAATGGCCAACTATTGATTTTTATAATTTTAGCTTAGAGCAAGTGGTACCCTACACCTGTTTTGACCGTCCTCATTCCATGCAAATGTCACTTGATAATGAAATGATTACAGTGCATCACAATTACCATTTCTCAAGTACACTGACACAAATAATTGTGGATTAATGTATATAACAATGTTCATCACAACCAGAAGGACTTCCTGAATGTGAAGAATCAGTAATGTCAAAATGTTCCTCCCTAAACAGAGAAAACCATTTTCTTGCTCTGCTCTGCCAAGTGACATTATCCTCATACACAACTAAAATGTTTCTGGCTGACTCTGCTGCTGTAATTCAATCAGAAGAACATGTTGGAAACATTTGGAAAGCCCCACTTGGTACTCTATTTTGTAGTGTCCACAGCACCACTCACTATCTCCAAATGACAATATGTAAATTCAGACAGCAACAGTGAACTACAAATAAAAAATGACAATCAATAAATGTATATATAAAAAAACAAAGAAGCTGTGACTTACCAAACGGGAAAGCGCTGGTAGATAGACACAATAAAAACACACACACACAAATTTCAAGCTTTCGCAACCCAAGGTTGCTTCATCAGGAAAGAGGGAAGGAGAAGGAAAGACGAAAGGATGTGGGTTTTAAGGGAGAGGGTAAGGAGTCATTCCAATCCCGGTGTGCGGGTGGATAAGTGTGTGTGTGTGTGTGTGTGTGTGTGTGTGTGTGTGTGTGTGTGTGTGTGTGTGCGTGCGCGCGCGCGCGCTCGCGCCTGCATGCGTGCATGTGTTTTCCTGATGAAGCAACTTTGGGTTCCGAAAGCTTGAAATTAGTGAGTGTGTTTGTGTGTTTTGTATTGTGTCTATCTACCAGTGCTTTCCCGTTTGGCAAGTCACAGCATCTTTGTTTTTTATATATATTTTTCCCACGTGGAATTTTTCCCTCTATTATATTCATACAATCAATAAATAAATGCACAGCAAATGGAATACCAACACACAAAACAAAGACACTATGAACTTACATACCAACCTTATACTTGAGGGTGTAGGTTGCATCAAATGCTTCTCTGAGATGGAATTTATGGTGGGTCACATCAAACCACTCAGAAGACTGATGACAATATTTTCATAATGACACAGCAGGTTTAAAAGAGAGTGAATTAATAGTTTTCAATGTAACAGGCACACTTTTGCAGAACCAATCATAAAATTGGGAGAGTAACAAGATTTGTGGGCAGCAAAGTAGAAGACTTCACAATAGATCTCAAATTACAGATAATTCTGCTTTGAAGTAGTAGTTGTACAAATAAAGTTACCAGTAATGGAGAAAAAAATGCCTTTTAATAGGAATATATCAGTCACCATGTCCTAGCAAAGAAAGGTTTATACTGGAAACATATATGCTGCATTAAGTTGTGAAGAGATACACTTATGTAATAATAGCAGATGACTTAAATATAGATATCAGTATACTGAAAGACAGTGGCTGCACAAGAAGTTTTTATGACATTGTATGGATATACAGACATCAGTTTCAGGTAAAAAAAAATGAAATAAAATTAAAAAATCCAAGATATATAGAAACATCAACCACGTTAATAGACCATATTCTGTTACATATACCTACAGACAGACGAATAGTTCAGGGTGAGAATATTATCATTGCAGACCGGTTTGGACAACCAATTAAACTGCAAAATGAGGTAAGAGATGACAGAAACATAGTGCCTGTATTAAGAGAAACTGAACCTACAAGTTTGAGTAGGCTATAATTTTTTCTAAAAGCAGAAATGTTAGATATTTTATACAGAGGACAGTGCAAAAAAGAGCTGGGGGATCTTTGTGTGATACATTAATACTCCACATAAATGTAGTTTGTCCTAATGTATGCAGAACGAGTAGTGGTAACCCAAACAGAAATAAAGTAACGCTCAAGGACAGGACATCTATGAAGCTTACAGGTGCAACAAGGAAGCTTGCACTGGAATGATAAGAGAAGCATATGCTAATTATCAAAAACTACAAATAAAAACTGCTTCTAACAGTTCTCAAAACTGCCTGGAATTATATAAATGAGATCAGAAAAGAGTCAAAAACCATTCGACAGCCAAGGTTGCATAAAATATTTGTTCTTTTTTTATATTCCAGACAACAAGTTTCAACAGACTATTCTGTCATCTTGAGGTCTTGAAATCTTTCATTGTAAAACATGTTCATTTTACACTGACCTCATGACAGCATTGTCTGTTGAAACTTGTTGTCTTAAACAAAATTAAAAAATTGTGTTCTTGGCTGTTCAATGGTTTTTAACAATTAAACAGATTGTGATATTCACCTCCTTCATTTCTCCATCGATAGTCCTTTGTGTTGTACTGCATTGCTATACTTGCTGAAAAATGGGGAGTGGAAGTTCACCTTGACTACTGTAAATGTTGTAGCTGACAGTTGCACAATTGCATTTCACTGTTCACAACCCCTGAGCAGCCAGGGACCTACACTAGGTACGCCCTATTGCTTCCCCCTAGCTCCACCAGAGCCCTGTGGCAATCTGCAACAATCTTACTTCTTGTTGCAGGAGCTGCCAATGATTTCAGGACTGCCTGGCTGTCTGAATAGATGTAGATGCTACGGTCATTGTATCACCTACTCATATTCTCCTCCACACATGCCCTGATTGCAGTAATTTCGGCTTGGAATACAGAGACCAGTTTCCCTAGAGAGATGCTGCTCTCCAGTCTAGGCTGAACCCCATACAACTCTGCCCCAATGCCTTGATCTGTTTCCCACCCATCGGTGAACCAAATGATGTCCCCCGTATGGTGTCTAACTGTTTTCTCCCACTGCTCCCTACTTCCAATTATTATGTTGTATGGCTTGTCGAAGCAGTTGGGAGTTATTATGTAGTCGGCAGGCATGTCCCCAGCCATACCTACATTTACCTCACTCACTATGTTAGTGTGTGATTCTGGATATCGGAATGAGACCCAGTTTTGGCCAGTTTTAAGTCTGTATGCCCCAGCTGCTGCCTCCATCTTAACCCAAAGGTGAAGTGGAGGCATATCCAGCATGGCTTCCATTCCAGTGGTTGATATGCTGTTAATTCCACCCATTATGGCTAAGCAGGCCACTCTCAGCACCTTAGCAAGCTCTTTAGCAGCAACCCGCTGTTCTACCTTCTTCCACCACACTACGGCTCCATAGGAAATATTCTGGGGTAATTCACCAGCCTCAAAAAAAATCTTAACTGCTCAGAAGAGAGCAGTCAGAATCATGTGTGGGGTTCCTCCACAAACCTCATGTAGAAAACTTTTTATACAGTTAGGTATTCTGACCACAACATGTCAGTAAATATACTCTCTGATGAATGTAGTTAATAAAGACTATGCTCAGTATGAAACAAATTGTTCATACCATAACTACAATACAAGAGGTAAAGATGATCTACATGTTGAACTAAAAAATTTAACACTTGTACAGAAGGGAGTAAAGTATGCTGCTATAAAGACTTTTAATGCATTGCCTAATTATATTAAATGTACAATAGAAAATGAAACGCTGTTCAAAGGTATGTTAAAAAAATACCTGCTCGACCATCCACTGTACTCGTTAGATGAATTCTTTTCCAAAAGTAATGCCCTCCCTTAATAATAGATGTATTTAGTGTCTTAGTTATTAGATGGATGATACAATATTATGTTAATGTTATAGTGTTATAGTTATAATGTTATATTGAGAATTGCTGTACTAGTTTAATGACAGCTTGGAAATGAAAAAAAGTGATACTTATAATATCTATATCATTGAATTATATTACTATTCTGTAGCATTAATTGTATTTGTACAATTGTATTGACACGTTCCACATCCAGGCGAATCACTCGCATGTACGGATATATGGAATACGCATACCAAATAAAAAAAAAAAAAAAAGGTCTAACCACTGTGGTGTATATCCAGTGCATACCCCTGGGGCTTAGGCTCCAGTTTTTGACACAAGCCCTCCTAATACTCACTAAGGTACTTTTTGCCTTGGAGCAGATACTCTTAATACGAGGGGTCCAAGTTATCTTCTCATCCAGGTTTCCCCTAGATATTTCACTGTCCCCTTCACAGGTAGAGTTTCATCGAAGAGCTTTAGATTCCAACTAGCATGCTGAATATGTCTCTTCATAAATGGCACCACAACAGTCTTCTTAGGATTAACTCTCAGATCCTGTTTAATGCACCATTTTTGCACAACGTCCAATCCTCCTTGTGCTTTATTCCTGACTGTGTCAGTGAATTGGCCAAGTATTACTATGACAAGGTCATCTGTGTATCTTTGGCAGAAGCAATGTCTGGAATTTAGTTCCTCAATGAGTTGATTCACCACTAGATTCCACAATAGAGGAGACAAAACTCCTCCTTGTGGGCAGCCTCTAGTGGTCTTAAGTACCATCTTTTCATTCATCATAGTAGCCTCTACCTTCCTTCCACTAAGCATGGCTCTGGTCCACCTACATATAGTGGTCCCCAGGTCATGCACCTCTGATGCCCTTACCATGGAATCGAAGGTTGTGTTACTAAAGGCCCCCTCGATATCCAGGAAGATGCAGAGGGCCATTTCTTGGAAGTGAAGTGCTTTTTCCACCTTCCCAATGAGTTGGTGGAGAGCTGTCTCACATGATTTACCTGGTTGGTGTAAGTGTTGGTTCAGGTGTAGACGGACCCTACTTAGTCTCCTCTCCCTAACATATACATTAACCAGTTTTCCAATATTTTGAGAATGAAGGAGGACAGACTGATTGGTCTCATATCCTTGGCCTTGGTATGATCACTTCACTGCCCTCCACCCAACATTGGGAATGATTTCTACTGCTAAGCTAACCCTGAATAGCCTGAATAGGACTCTTATAGGCTTTCCTTCTGCCTGTTGCAGGAGAGCTGGAAAAATTCCATCTGGGCCAGGTGACTTGAATGGTTGGAATGTTCCCACCGCCCACTGGATTTTGTTGAAGTTCACACACTCCTTGGCCGATTCCCAATCCTCTCTTCGAGTGCCTGAGAACCGTTGTCTCTCTGGGGTCACATACTGGTCTGTGTTATCTGGCAGAGCATATTGAGGAAAGTGAGTTTTGAGGAGCAATTCTAGCATCTCATATGCCCATCCTCCTTCCTCAACGTACCTCCTGGATTAGTTGGTACTCTAGTGAGAATCTTGTGAAGTCTGGCTTGTGCAGCCATGCCTTCCAATTCCTCACAGAATGCCATCCAGGATGCCTCCTTTGCTTGTCTTATTGCAAGATTGACAAGGGCCTCACAATATTTAGCCCATTGTCCTTTATGTTTGCAATATTAAACAGTCTCTGTAGTTGTTTTCTTTGCGTGATTGTGCAGTTGTCCTGATATGAGGTCACTATGGCAGAGGTAACAGCCTCTGCTACTCCCTCAAATTCTAAAAATGGTTCAAATGGCTCTGAGCACTATGGGACTCAACATCTTAGGTCATAAGTCCCCTAGAACTTAGAACTACTTAAACCTAACTAACCTAAGGACATCACACACACCCATGCCTGAGGCAGGATTCGAACCTGCGACCGTAGCAGTCCCGCGGTTCCGGACTGCAGCGCCAGAACCGCTAGACCACCGCTGCCGGCTCCTCAAATTCTACTGGCTTCCTTATTGTGGTTTTGATTTCCTATAAGCCTAAGTCAAGGTCCCTCCTATATGTCTCCCAGTCTGTTTTCCTGGGATTTCTATAAGTCATGGTCTGTCTGATTCCCATTTCAACCTTGAATTTAATGTACATGTGGTCCGATGAGGATAGCTCCCACACCACATGCCATTGTTTGACATAGCTCCCCATCATCATGGAACCAAATGTTATGTCAATTACTTCTTCCCTTCTGCTATTCCTGAATGTAGGCTCATTGCCCCTATTCAGGACCTCTAAGTCGTTAGCTGCCCCACACTAGGTTGTGGGCATTGGTGTCGCAGCCCACCAGCAGTTGGTCACCTTGCCAATGGCAAGTCTCTACCAGTCTCCTCACCTCCAAGGGAGGGGGAGAACTGTCTTTATAAGGAAGGTATGCTGAGGCCAAAATAATTTCCCTCATGATACCTTCCTCACATTGCTGCATTTTGATGGGCACTAAGTCCTTAGAGCAGAAATCCATCATTGGCATGAAATAAATGCCATTTGTAACATAGATGCATGTTCTGGAGTTTCTTAGATTCCTAGTATAGATCAGCTTACCTCCAGTGCCTCCAAGGCCTAATACACCCTCTTTGTATAAATAGGGTTCTTGTATCAGGGCCATGTCCACTTCCTGTCTCCCCAGGCAGCGGCCCAGGGCAGCAGAGGCCCCTTTACTGTGCTGCAGATTAATCTGCAGCACCTCCCAGCTCCGTCTTACTGCCATCTTTGAGGTCTTTCAGAACCCTGACGGTGACCTGCGAGAACCCTAAAAACAGTTTCAGGTCCTACTCCCGCATCGCCTTCAGGGACTTCTCACCAACCTCCACCACCAGGGTTTGTCCTTCCAGAGAAACCTTATGGTTAATCACTCTCCAGTCTTCTGTCAGGAATTTTGGGTTCTGGGCCCCTATTTTCATGAACAGAGTGTTGGGAGAGACTTCCTTAAGGATCTTGGGTACCCATAATGATATCTTTGTGGTCTTAAGAAGCTCCACTGCTGTCTTGACCAGCAGCTACACATCTTCCCACGGGGATATCATGGGCACCTTGTCCTTGAGCCATTCTACAGTGTGCACCCCCTCACAGACAAAAATGAGTGCACCATGATCTAGATAGTCCCTCCTGAAGTTGGGACCTGGGCCAGCGTCCCCCCCCCCCCTCCTCCCCGCCACAATCTTTTCAAAGAGGGCCATCTGTTCTAATTCCTCCTGCTGTGAGGTGATGGTCACCAGTAGATAACCTTCCTGGATAAATGCCATCCTAAAAACCGTGACTGCAGTACTATAGGACTGTTTCCCTATTTCTTGCCTCAGTTTTTTCTGAACTTGCTTATCCAGGGAGGAGGGAGTCTTTGATTCCTCCCTTATCCACTTACTACCTGTCTTTGACGTTGAGGAGGGTCTGCATGTCCCCTTCAACCTGAGACATTTTTTTCCTGGGGATCTTTGGTTCTAGTGCCTTTACTTCCCTCCACTTGTGTTTAGGAAGCCATTCTTTCCCTTCCTTTTTCCTCTGTTCCCTGAGTAGCTTCCTCCTATGGCCCCCAGACAAGCCTTTGATCTTAATCTGGTCTAGCTTCTTGGTTACAGTTCCCACTTCTGGCTCAGGTCTAGGCCCTGATTCAGTAGTGGAAATGCCTTCCATCGGTTCAGTCCCCAATGTTTAGGTATCTGAGGTCTTGATTTGCCACTCAGGTTCTTTTCCTTTTTCTGTAGTTGTGTCCATGTTGGTCCCACAAGATTTGGGGATCTAGAAGGTCCACACCCCACATGGTGTAAGGCTAATTACTCAGGGCGGTTGCCCAGTATCCCTGAGGCTCCGTTTGCGACACATCTTCCCATGTGCCACGCACCCCTCAGCATGGCAGGTTGGGTCTCCAAATGTTTATAATTAGTACACAATCTATATTTGTTTCTAAGTCAACAATAGAATATAAGTCATGAAACAATTACTGATTACACCCTGTAACCAAGGTATTAACTAGGAATGGTAAAAATAGATTAGGAAATTAATTACATACACAAAACTAAGCACAAAATTAGACCTGGTGCTACATTCCTTAATACTGAGGGACAACCTTTCTCTTTTATGGAAATGCAGATTATACTCATGCATGTTGATGGTAATTAGGCAAAAATGAAAATAAAATGAATTTAAGGAGGCAGGTGGCAAAACAAGAGAGGAAGTATTAAACACACAAAGTTGAGACTCGGCACACTGGCTGATGGGAGCAGCTATAAATGGGAAATGCCTTTGCAGTCACTCCCATCAGCCACTGTGCTGAGTATCAACTTTGTTTGCGCATACAATGAAGAGATCCCAGCTTGCTTCATCACTTTACCCCCTCATTGGATTGACAGGATAGATACTGCAAACAGCTAACTGGGCATTTCAATGACCACAAGTGACCCCAGAAAGTGGGTTTAACATTCCACACACAAAAGAATATTACATAAGAAATCTCCTTATCAAAAACTATAGTACATATGTTTTTCAAATTTCTACTTATATGAACTGGCATATGAAATTCCCCTTACAAAATATTTACATATAGTGTATTGTACAATGGCACAAAATTTCCACAAATTATATTTTTAATAAAAACAGGCATCTTCATCACAAGTGATGTCCTTTTTGGATAAACAAAGATTACATTCCAAGATAAATATCACTTTATACAAGTTCTGTTTTGCTTCAAGGAATAAATGATTATGGTTTGCAAAAAGTTAAACTGCACTGCACCTTGGAGTTCATTTTAAGGTAGAAAATTTTACGTTTCCTAAGTTTAGTATTTTGCACAAGCACTTTCACTCTTTTAATGAGCTTTGACACATTTTCATCTGTTATAACCTTTAATCACCAATAATTGCGTGGATATTCAAACACACTCACTTAGAAACAATAGCTGGTTACATGATAACAACTCAGTATGTGTTATTCGACTTCCGTGCCGTGACATGCGGCCGGCGCCGTTCGTAGCTAGGTGGCGCTCCCGCGCTAGGCCGAGTTGCGGAGCGCCTCTATTGCTGTTTGCACATACTGTCATGGCAGCACTGTTAAATGTCATGGCACTGTCACAACACTTTTCCCCCTTGAAAAAAAAAACACTCACTTCCTTGGAGACATGGACAGTGCGGAGACATCCATGGCCTCTTGTGAGGCCCCAAGAAGATCCCGCAGAGAGACACGAGAGTATGGTCGAAAATGTCCAGGACGGAAGCTCGTGCGTGGAACGTGTCTCCTGGACGAGATGATGGGTGAAAACTCCGGAGCAGCATCCATAAGTGTCATGGACCTGGGGGTGTGCTCCAGCGAGATGGGTCCCGGAGAAGGCAGCGTTGCGATTGGGGCCGGTTCCGGCGTAATCAGAAGCGGTAGCGACGTCGGCTGCATCAACATGTACAGTAGATCGGCAGCAGCGACAGGACTGGCTTCTTGGGCTGGTGGAGGCGAAGGAAGGGACGGTGGCACCAGCGTGGCCACCACTCGTGGGTGAATCTGGTCATAATGGCGAACAACCATGCCGTCGTCCGTACGTATTTCACAAAGCTGGCGGCCGTGAAGAGCCTTGACCACCCCTGCAATCCATTTAGGATGAGATCCATACCCTCGTGCCCACACGTCAGCACCTACCGAGTATTTTCCCACACTAGGGGACACAGCACAAGGCCTGACAGGGTGAAGCAGGTGCAGTAGAGTGCGTGGTTGGCGGACATGCAAGAGTTCAGCAGGGCTGCAATCACCCAGAGGCGTGAAGCGATAAGAACTCAGAAATTGCAGCAGAGTGTCATCTGTGGAAAAATCACTAAGGAATTTTTTCATCTGGCTTTTGAAAGCGCGGGAAGGCACTCAACCTCCCCATTCAATTGCGGATGGAAGGGCGGTGCTGTAACATGATGAATCCCTTGTCCAGTACAAAAGTCACAAAGGCCTGCGAAGAGAACTGAGGGCCATTGTCCGTGACGATCGTGGATGGAAGACCTTCTAGTGCAAAGATTTTGGACAAAGCCAGCATCGTCACCACAGTGGTGTGCGACGGACATCGAACAACAAACAGAAACTTCGAGAAGGCGTCAATCAACAGTAGCCAATAAGTACCGAGGAAGGGGCCGGCAAAGTCAGCGTGAAACCATTCCCACGGCTGCGCCGGATCAGGCCACGGAGAGGGCATTGTACGAGGTGCAGCCAGTTGTTGAGCACACTGACCACATGCAGCAACCATGTGGGTGATGTCCGAATCAATACCGGGCCAATAAACATGCCTGCGGGCCAGGGACTTAGTCCGAGAAATACCCCAATGTCCTTCATGCAACAGTTAGAGAACATCTTTGCAAAGAGAGGCTGGCACCACGACCCGTGGAGATGCGCCATCCATGGCCAGAAGAACAACACCTTCACGAACAGACAGACGAAGGTGCATGGCATGGTAGTTGCGAAGGGGATCCGATGCCCGGCCCTTGGTCCTGTCCGGCCAACTCCGTTGAATAAAACCAATCACCTGACGCAGGACCGGGTCCCATGCAGTAGCCGACGCAACCTGCGAACCTGTAAGTGGAAAACCCTTGACTGCCCGACGTTCTTCCTCATCAATGTGGAAACAGAGTAGTTCATCACGATCGAAAAAACCGAGCGAGGTGGCGCAGTGGTTAGCACACTGGACTCGCATTCGGGAGGACGACGGTTCAATCCCGTCTCCGGCCATCCTGATTTAGGTTTTCCGTGATTTCCCTAAATCGTTTCAGGCAAATGCCGGGATGGTTCCTTCCCAATCCTTCCCGAACCCGAGCTTGCGCTCCGTCTCTAATGACCTCGTTGTCGACGGGACGTTAAACACTAACCACCACCACCACCAACGATCGAAAACCAGGTCGGGGCCCATCGGCAATCGCGACAATGCGTCAGCCTTGGTGTGCTGGGCCGTGGGGCGATAGTGAATCTCATAGTGAAAACAAGACAAGTATAAGGCCCAATGTTGCAGGCAGTGAGCTGCCTTATCCGGAAGCAACGCCGATGAGCTGAACAGAGAGACCAGCGGCTTGTGGTCAGTGATGAGGTGAAACTTAGAACCATACAAAAAAACGCTGAGCTTTTTTAGAGCATAAATGATAGCGAGTGTCTCCTTTTCGATTTGAGAGTAACGCCGTTGCGCATCGTTGAGGGTCTTGGAAGCATAGGCGATGGGTCGGAACAACCCATCCTCATACTGATGGATGAGAACAGCCCCTAGGCCATACAGTGACGTGTCAGTCGCCAGAACCAAGTGCTGACCCGGATGGAATGTGGCAAGACAAGGCGCCGACTGCAAATGAGCCTTCAGGCAGACAAAAGCCTGTTCACACTCGTCGGAAGAACAGAAAGGGACGTTTTTGCGTAACAGCTGATGCAGAGGATGAGCTACTGCCACCGCAGATGGAATGAATTTGTGATAATAAGCAATCTTGTCTAGAAACGCCTGAAGTTCTTTGACCATAGACGGCCGGGGTACAGCGTTAATGGCCGCAACGTGCTGACGTAGAGGATGTATATCCTCACGGGACAAGTGGAAACCAAGATACACATTGGAGGTTTGGAAGAACTGTGACTTGTCCAGACTGCACCTCAACCCAGCCGAATGCAAAACCCAAAACAGTGAATGCAAATTGCGAAGGTGCTCCTCAGTGGAGGCCTCCGTGACAACAATGTCATCCAGATAGTTTATGCAGCCAGGAACGGAAGCCGTGTGCTGTTCCAAAACCCCGTTGAAAAATGCCCGGCGCGCTAGCGATGCCAAATGGTAACCGCTGGTACTGATACAACCCACAAGGAGTGTTGATGACGAGAAATTCCTTGGAAGAAGCATCCAACGGCAACTGATGGTACGCCTCCGATAAGTCAAGTTTGGAAAAGAACTGGCCCCCAGCGAGCTTGGTAAATAACTCCTCAGGACGGGGAAGAGGATAAGTGTCAATGAGGCTCTGAGCGTTGACAGTGGCTTTAAAATCACCACACAATCGCAGACTCCCGTTTGGTTTAAAAACCACCACAATTGGCGATGCCCATTCGCTGGAGGTAACAGGAAGGAGAATCCCTGAAGCTGTTAACCTGTCTATCTCAGCCTTGACAGGTGCACGCAACGCCACCGGAATAGGGCATGCCTGGAAAAACTTAGGGCGAGCTGTAGGTTTAAGAGTAATGTGGGCTTCAAAATCCTTGGCACAACCCAGACCAGCAGAGAAAACAGACGAAAATTCAGAACATAATCCATCCAGTTGTTGATACGGAATATCCTCAGAGATGAGGTGCACATCATCATCAATGGAGAACCCAAACAACTGGAAAGCATCATAACCGAACAGATTTTCAGTGTCTACATGATCCACCACATAAAACGTGAGGGGCCGAACAACAGACTTGTAAGCAGTGGAAGCATCAAACTGGCCAATGATAGGGATTTTCTGTTTATTATAAGTTCTCAGATTTCGCGTAACTGGAGACAAGGGAGGGGAGCCCAACTCAAAATACGTGCGAGAATTAATGAGAGTTACTGAAGAGCCAGTGTCCACTTGCATGCGAATGTCTTTATCCAGAACACGAACAGTAACAAACAACTTATTTGTTTGAGAAAGCACACAGTTAACATCCATGTCCGATGCCTCGTCCTCATCGACAGGAACTTTAGGGGACTGACACACAGAAGCAATGTGGCCTTGTTTCCTACATGAATTACACGTGGCCCAACGTTTTGGACATGCGGCCCTGTCATGCTGTACGAAACAACGTGGACAAGAAGGAAGTGCGGAACGAAGCTACTTCTGTGGTTGCTGTTTTCGCTGCGAGCGTTGCTGCCCAACGCGACATTGTTTATGCGAGTGAACTGCTGCCACATCTTCGTTCTCCTGTGAAACAGGCAAATTGTCCGTGTCGAAAGTTGACTGTACAGGGCCTACATCACACCACGCGTCTATTTGCATGCCAGCAGCATGAGACACTTCAAAGGATTGAGCGATGCTTAGAACTTCTGACAACGACGGGTTTGGCAGTTGTAGGGCACGTTTCCGAACTTCTTTATCAGGAGCAAGCTATAGAAAACATCCCTAACCATTGAATCAGCATAAGACTCATCATGAGTGTCCGTAACAAACTGACATTTCCTACTCAGACTGTGTAGTTCCGCCGCCCAAGCCCGGTAAGATTTATGGGGCTGTTTACGACACCGGTAGAACGTCACGCGGGCGGCAACGACGTGGGTGTTTTTTCGGTAATAGTTAGACAATAAGTCACACATTTCGTGGAAGGACAGAGAGGCAGGTTCCCGCAGAGGGGCTAACTGAGATAGCAGCTGATAGATCCATGGGGAAATCCAAGATAGAAATAACGACTTACACATAGGAGCATTGACAACGCTGAAAGCCAAGAAGCGTTGCCACAAACGCTTCACATAATCCTCCCAGTCTTCAGCGGCCATGTCGTAAGGAGGGAATGGAAGCGGAGAAGAGGAAGACAGACGATGAGTAAGCGATGTTGACAACACCTGAATAGCAGCCGTCAGCTGTGTCTGTTGTTCAATGACTGCTTGTATAAGCTGTTCCATGTCTGCCCCGTCACGAACACACAAATCTACAATCACAGTGAAAATATCCGACCTCGTCGCCAAAAAGTGTTATAACCTTTAATCACCAATAATTGCGTGGATATTCAAACACACTCACTTAGAAACAATAGCTGGTTACATGATAACAACTCAGTATCTCTTATTCAACTGCCGTGCCATGACATGAGGCTGGCGCCGTTCGTAGCTAGGTGGCGCTCCCGCGCTCATCCGAGTTGCGGAGCACCTCTATCGCCGTTTGCGCGTACTGTCGTGGCGGCACTGTTAAATGTCGTGGCACTGTCACAACATCATCCATGCCTTCAACAGGTCCAAGTGGCAATTAGTAAGGAAACATAGTGCTATCAGTTCCCTTACAGGTGGTTCTACTCAGCCACAGTACATGAAAAAAGTAGACAAAATACTGTACATATAAGGATAAAAGTTTCACACTAATGGCAAATAACAGTCATTACCTCATAAATAAATACATTACACAGTTCTCATAGCATCACAATAATTATCACTAAAATTGACTACAGTACCAAAGGTGGGGACTAGTAAAAATTTAAAAGCAAGTGCACATTACACTACACAACATTACTCTAGGTCATAACTCTGTCTCAAACTGGTTAAACTTGAAAGATTTGGGTTTCTTTTCCCATTTGCAAAATCACTAAAATGTCAAGTCCTGGTTTGAAATTCACACAATTTATGGACTCTTATCACCTCAATGTCCCAAATTATTAATCATTACATATGAAAAAAGAAGAGTGTCACCATCACATAACTTAATTACTATTCAAATCGCAATTAAGGGGATGGAGGTTGGACCAAATCATTACCTTAGTTACCTACTCAGCTCTTAGTACTACTCTCATTAAACCAGAAAATTAAATCCTCACAAAATCACAAATTGTTACCAATTAGTTGACCTGTCAGAATACAACAATTTAACAATTAATTGGCAAAATGACTTTTCTTTGTTCCATTATTACCAGTTTAAGTTTATAATTCCTCAGAAAAGGAACATAAGTTTTCAGATAACCTATAGATCTGATAATGCACCATTATGTGACATGTACCTCACTAAAATATTGCTCTTTCTGTTAAGCTCTCATTCATAGCTGCAGTGTCATGCACAATATACAAAGTACCCAAAGTTGCCAACTTCAAAAATAGATCATCAGTATAGTTACACCACATTTGTTTGTACACAGTTATCTTTTTCATTAATCAATCATGTCTGTCAGCTCCATTATTTTAGTTACATTTCTCTCATTAGCTAGTGAAGTGCATTCTCAAAAAATATCTCTGCTGCAGACACAGGCTCCCTAAACATCAAGACCCTAACATTATTCAGTATTTGAATATTTCATTATTGCTTCATTAACTAATAAACAAACACCTGCTCTACTTAGCCAACGCCTTTTCTTCCATTGTCTTATGATTCCATTACTTATCACTAACACAATATATATAGATAATACTGGAGAAACCTTTTCTAAAATATTCCTATACTAATGTATCCTGCTGTACAAAATCACATGAAAGTTGAAGACAAAATGTTTCTGATTCACCTATAAACTACAAATAAGATAGGAGAAGAGTCTGATTGCCTCAGGAAACATGAAGACTGAGACAGACATCTGGGGTAAGCATTATCGCCACATAATTGAATCCAACAGAGAATTTTGAACCCCTTACTTGCTATTTGCCCAAAAAATTAGTCGCAAATATTCCATCAATGCTGAGATTTTGAATCACCAAGAAATTGTACACCAACAGCTGTCCTGCCAATTCCACAGTTAATAATACCTCTTGTTTGGCACTCTTAGATAGCTTACCAGTAGCAACAGTAATTTTTATTCCAGAAACATACATCACTACTATATCCACTGTGTTCTTAATAGATCCAAAAAATACCTGTAAAATGCCACTCAATTCACTACTACTGTCCAGTAAACACTTAACATGTATACCTGGTACACTTGCTGTTATTACAGGGTGCCACACTTCTTTTTTTGCTTACCATGTGATTTTCTTTATAAAACAAATCCTCATTAATCCTTCCCTGGAAAAACTATCATCCTGTTTAGCAAACAATTATCAAACACAGTCAAATAACAGATATCATGGTCCTCTTCCTCAGTACCATGCTCATTAAACTAACTCTTCATTAGGCCTAATATTATCCTCGTTTATTCTTTCTTTACTTACAACATTGCCGTCATTATCAATGATACATTCAAATACCTCATCCCCATCACTACTGGATTCGTCATTGTAATCACCATTACAACTACTGTCAGAATCAGAACCACTTTCACTTTCATTGTACTCAAATACTTGGCTAATTAGCTGAGCCTTGTTTCCAGTATTACACCACAAAGCAAAACACCTGAATTCCTTATATTCTGTTTAAAATTTACCATCTGTTTTGACACTCTGGACATCCTGAGCAACAGCAACACACACTGTTTCATCACTTAATTTTATTATAGTAACTTCCTCCTCTCTTTTTACAGAATTAACATTGCTACCCACACAATCATTCAACATCTCAATACAATTTGAATTTTTACTCATCTTATTACTATCATTTACATTACCCTTACCTGTGATTACAGCACATTTCTATACAAATTGCTCTTCATCACTACCTGCTCTACTGCAAGCCAAAACTGGAGCATTATCTAGCTTAAATGGTTTGATCCAGAATTACAATCTTCTCCTTCATTTTTGTCTATTGTTGACAAAGGCCACTGGTTGAAAGCTTTAAGTGTAAAACTCTTTTTGTTGTGCTTATCTGTGACTCAGCATCTCCGCTATATGGTGAGTAGCAACTTTCCTTCCCACAATATTATTACATTCCATCCTGTATTTTTCATTGTTTGATTTCTCCTCCATTACTGTTACTTGAATTTCTCCTACCATTTCCACACCCATTCTGGCTATCCTCCACCCAACCGTTCCTTGAATTTCTACTATAAATAGCTCTGTTCATCCTATTTACCTGAAACTCTCTCCCTGATTGATTATTGTCATCAAAATTCCTTCTAAAATCTTCTATTGTGGACTTCAACCTCTCCACTTTATCAACATAATTCAAAAAATAACTAATATTACCCCTAGGAGCAGGCAGCTTTCTGAGGCAACTTAGTTTCTAAATCCATAATTATTGATTCACTACCTAGCTCTTTGTCCATATATTTCAGTTTTTTTATCCAAAGTTGACAGAAACCTTTCACAATATCCTTCCTAGAGTCAAATCTCTCTCCTCCTAAAAATTCACTCAAACTTCTCTGCTGCTTCTCTTTGGACCAATATTCATATAAAAATGCTTTCTTAAAGCTATGTCACGAAATACAACTATCACCTACCTGAGCTGCCCATCCATAATCATCCCCTTTCAAAAAACCTCTCACAAATGACATTTTCTCTTTGTCATTCCATGTTTCAGGCAAATCATTAAATTCCCTAATGAAATCCAGTGGATGCACTTCCCCATATGGTTCAAAATAATTAAATTTCTTACAACTAACAAATGAAGGATTGTTTGGGACACTACAAACTCTATGTTTTAGATTTTATACCTCTTCCATCTTTTTCTCAATTTCAGCCAATTTTGAATATACATTTTTATTTACTTTTACCAGTTTTTCCTCTACCAATACTGCACACCTGGTTTCTACCTCCATTTCTAAATCATTTTTATTCTCATCGATTTGGTTCTCTAGTTTAACCCTATTTTCAGCACAAAATTTCCTAGCTGCTTTGACTTCATTTTTACACTGTTTCTCGGAAGCCTCCACCCTCCTACTATAGTCATCAGAAAGTTTCTTTTTCTCTTCTACACATTTACTACTCATTAATGTTAATTTCTCATTAGTATTATACTTTCTTTATCTTTCCACCGCAATCTTTAACTGCTGCCTCAACCTTCTTATTTAATTCTGAAAGATTAGAGCTGACTACCTTAATTTCCTTTTTAATTTCTTTCTTCAGTTCATCCTTTACACTAGTCATGTCAGTTTTAATCCTACTAATGTCTTCTTTCAGACTATTCTCCTCCATACTAACGTCTTCTTTCATACTATTTTCCACCCTACTAATGTCTTCTTTCGTACTCATATTACTCAAACTACTCATAATTTGCCTTAATATCACTTCCAGTTTTTCATCTGCCAAAACCTTTTGCCCTTGCTGACTTTCGCTACTAGATTCCTCCCTCTTAGCCTTTGCTCACATCACCACACATGTAGATGACGCTTTTATCATTTCATCTGAATTAGCACTTTCAAAGTTACATTCATGTCTGATTTATAACCACTATCATCTACTGTATCAGACCCCATTACATCTTTCTGTTCATTTAAAAACTTAACCTCTACAGCTTTGTTATCAATCACATCACTTCCCTGTTGTCCATTCTCCCCCATCACGAAGTCCTGTTCGTTAATGCCACTCATTACGTATCACTTAATATAAAATGGCTTTTGCTATGAATTACCTTATTTTTATTCATTTGTCTGCTGCTGCCACTGCTGATGTGGTTGTTTGCTGATGTTGTTTATCCCTTTCCGCTGTGTCCACCTACATGCAGATTGCCTGCTCCCGTACACAATGGCTGCTTCCATAAAACCCACTTGCTGATTGGCTGCTGTCATACTCTGTTTAATGGTGGCTACATAAATTCTAATATTTCAAAATAATTGTATTTCATCACACCCATGATACTGTCTGTTCACTCTTCTCTACAAAATTCTGATGCCACATGTATCATACACTCACTTTGTTAAAATCACTGTAATGTAAACCTTCTTCAGTTCACTATCCAAAATTCATGAGTCCTTGTTTATTATGTCCAAATACAATAGTCCTCACCGGAAAGGGCACCATATGTGACGTTCAACCACTTTATTTCTTCGCTGATAGTCCTCGGTGTCGACGTACTGCATTGTTATAATGGCTGAAAAATGGGGGATGGAAGTTCAACACTGACAACTGTAAATGATGTAGCCAACAGTTGCACAATTGTGTAATTGTGTTTCACAGTTCTTTACCTTCACTGTTCACAGTCCACCCCCCTTCCTCCTCCCCCCCCCCCTCCCCCCAATATTACACAATTATATGGCCAGTTCATTATTAGTAAATGTTGATAAGCCTCATTAACTCATTAATAGGATGCAGGCAAACATCAGCATACTGTTAGAATAGTTTGCTGTTGAACATCTATGAGCAGCAAAAACCTAACCACACAGTTCACAGTTCTTGCACAACAATAAGGTACGTGTGACACTATTTCTCAAATAAATTGAACAGATGTTGTTATTACTTGATCTAACACATGGCCTGTTTGTGTTACACTTAGTTGATGCATTTTTGTTAATTTAAGAAATACATTGTGGGAATAAGAGACTGACCAGTGAAGTGCATTGTTTGTTCTTTGGGCGAGTAGCTGATTTCTCTGAAGACACAAGTAATTTTTTATAAATCACTGGTGACAAGATCCTGCAGCCGCAACAAGAGACTGAAGTTTTAGAACAGTTGACGCTGAGACATGACAGCAAGACAGACATGACGAGGTCATGAACTCCATTGATAGCAACAGCACTGTGAACACACACACACACACACCGAAAATTTTCTGCATGCAGTTTCATTCATGCCAACTCCACCACGCCTACAATTGCAGGCACCTCGATTTATGCCCTCACAACCCAACATATGGTTTGTGATTTCAGAAAGCATTTTCACACAACAATGGATCACAGAAGACCGTGAACAATTTACGCTGGCAATTAGCAATTTGGACCAGACTGTGAGGAGAATAGTTTCCAATGTAATTCTACACTCACCCCATCAACAAGCATACCTCGCCCTGATGACTTTGTTAATCACATGTTGCACAAAGCTACCTGAGCAGAGGCTTTCACAAGTGCTTTACCAGAAGAAACGTGGGGACAGAAACCCATCAGAATTTTGGAGACATTTGCGAGCGATATTTGACTGTAGCGTAATATCTAATGAGTTGCTGCTACATATCTGGCGACAACAGCTTGTGTCTGAAGTACAGTTGACATTAATAGCATATGAAGGACAACCATTAGATAAATTCCTGCTAGTGGCTGATAAAGCATATTCCACATTGGAATCAACCACTGTGACATGTGCAGCAGCAACAAATATGAGCATCACAACAGAAGATGAGAAACATTTATTGCAGTTTTTGGTGGAGCCAATGCTGAATTGTGCCAACGCATCTTGTCGACAATCACCGGACATCACTGGAGAACTTTGAGAGTTACAGACCATAATGGGACTAATTGTCATGCAATTAAAGAACTTGGAGTTATAGATGGACGCCAATAAAAGGACACGGTCACCTCATTCATCCAATCTACAGCCGTCAGACACCACCCAAGGTCAAACGACTGCGATGATATCTGCTGGTACCACAGATGGTTTGGCACCAATGCTACAAAGTGCATGAAACCATGTAAATACTCAAATGGCAAGGGCAGTTTGAATTAGGTGCCACTGGCTGCAACACTCAAAAATGGCACCGCTGGCGTAAGAAGAGTCAAATTGCAGTGATGCACAGATGGACACATGGAAAAAATAAGGCCCATGAAAGCATGCTTACTACTTTTCTGATGAGTTACAGCATGACATCACATCGGTTGCACATGACTGATAAGATTTCAGGCTTAAGATTTTTAATAGACACTGATTCAGAGGTCAGCACCCTTACAGTCACAGGCTCAGTTAAGATGACAATGCAGGAGCCCTTACAATCGTTAGCCATGAAAAATTTCAGCATCAAAATGTATGGGTGCAAAGATATGATGATAGACATTGGTTTTCCTACACCGTACAATTGGAGTTTCGTGGTGGCAGACATTACGCAACCCTTATTGGGTGCTGATTTTCTGTCGCACCTTTGCACTGGCTGCAGACTCGGCAAATGTCTGCCTTATAAATGGGACACCATGTGATAGGGTAAAGGTAGTTCAGAGTGTTTCTGTGGACAATATAATATGAATAATTAATTAATGATGCAAGAGAACAGTCAATCCCACATGTATCGGTGCACCCAAGCAGTGTTAAGCATAATACAGTGCATTATACATGCACGACACCAGGTCCACCAGTTTCACAAGGCACCCTTGGAATAGTTCCAAAATGGTTGGCTGAGGATGAGGTGATATTTAAGAATATGCTCCATGCTGGTGTTATATGAAGATCAGACAGCCGACGGGCATCCCCGTTACACCTAGTGCGCAAAAAGGATGGCACATGACACGTCTGTGGTGATTACTGTAGGCTGAATGCAAGAACAGTCCCAGATAAGTACCTGATACCTACTATCCAAGAATTTACCTAGTCTCTGTCTGGTGCAAAAGTTTTCTCAGTGATGGATTGCTGGAAAGCTTACAATCAGATCCCAGTGGTGCATACCAATGTTGCAAAGAAGCAGTTATGATACCTTTTGATCTGTTTGAGTTTTTGTTTATGCCGTTTGCTCTAAAAAATTCAACCAAAATCTGGCAGAGATTCATTGACGAAGTATTACAAGGCTTGTCACTTTGCTTTGCATATTTAGATGACATATTAATATATTCGGCTGATACCCAAGTTCATGACAAGCATATACATGAAATGCAACAGAGGTTGTGTAACAATGTGAGATTGCTCTCTAAGTTTTTACGTATTTATAGGTTTCAGATAAATATTTTAAAGGCTTTTGTGATAATATTTACTATATAAGTGACTTACTAGTGGTTTCTTCATTCACCTCTGCCTTTCTTGTGTTGTGACCTCTTACCTGTGTTTACATTCCGCGCTGACCAGTTGCAGCTGTAGCGGCGCATAGAAAGCTAAGTACTAATTAATTGTTTGTGTATAGTGGTTTATTTAGGAACTTTAGTAGTCTTCAACCAGTGTTCTTGGTATTTTCTGGTGAAATAATTTCAGAAGAACTGTTTGGGAACTGTTTTCAGTTTCGTTACTATGTCATTAGACGTTTGATTTTCTTTCTGTGATAGACTTTTGTTATATTCTCATTTTTTGTTGATTAATACTGTTAATAATAGTAGTTACTTCCCTTGTAGAGTAAGTTTGTAATTATTGTAGTCAGTTTTTTAACATATTCTTATTGTAGTAGCAGAACTTGGATAAAATAGTTTTCTTGTTTCAATAATTGTAAAATTTTACCATAAGTGAGAAGTGTTGGCTTTGCCATTGGTTAGTGAGTAGTGGATTGCGGTGTGAGACTTGTTCGAAGTATTTTCAGTGGGGGGAATGCAGTGGGGAAGACAGTGGGCATTCTGGGCATTCTGGTGAGATCCTCTCCTGGAACTGCAGGTTATGTAGCAAGATTAAGTTGATAGAGGAGCAGGAGCATAAGATCTGTGCCCTTCAGGTGCAGTTGAAAAATACACAGGAGAAGCTAGATAAGATGAGTAGGGAGAAGGGAGTTGGGGAATGGGTGCTGGCTGTTGGCAACAGATCTGCTAGGAGAAGGAGATTTTCAGATAGTTTTACTATTGGTGTTTGCAATAGATATGACCAACTATCAGAGTCTAGTGGAGAGGAATCTCTAGTAACTGTAGATGTAGGAAGTATGCAGCAGACCTCAGCAGTTACGGTGGCTAGAACAGTTGCAAAGTCGAAGAGAAAGAAGAAGGTTATGCTGTTAGGTAGTTCTCATGGCAGAAGTGTAGGCCAGCAGTTGCACGAAGTGTTGGGGAGTGAGTAACAGGTCACCAGCATTGTGAAGCCTAATGCAGGATTGACTCAGGTGACTGCTAAAATAGGGGCGGTTATGTAGGGATTTTACTAAAGAGGATCAGGTAGTGATTGTGGATGGGGCTGGTAATAGTATTGATAAGGATGGGGAGTATGACATAGATGGTGACCTGGAAAAGATAGCCACTCAGACTGGCAACACGAATGTTCATTTCATGGAACTGTTTCAGCATCACAATCAGCCTCATCTTAATACAGCCATCAGGTGTAATAACATGAGACTTGGGGGTGCGCTGATGACAGAAGGCATGGGTCACATTTCAGTGGTGTTGGTGGAGTCTATCAGCAGGAGAGGTTTCACTAGACATGGCCTGCACATCAACGGGTTTGGGAAGGGGAGGTTGGCAAAGCTTATAGGTGACAGCATAGGTGGGGATGGTGGGATCACTCATGGGAAAATTCCTGTAGTAGTGGGTGTTAGAGCTGCACCTTTTTTAGATTGAAGTCAGCTGATAGGTATTCCTGCTTAAGGGAAGTCTCTCTAACAAAGGAGCCACTTTCAACAAAGCTTAGGTATCCGAATAATGAGGGAATTAGTATATTTCATCAAAATATACAAGGTATTAGAGATAAAGTTAGTGAACTGCTTATAGATGTTGACTCTGAAATTATTGGTATATCTGAACACTTCTTAAATAATGAGATAATTCAGAGGCTTCCTCTACCAAGATACACTTTGGCTGGCAGCTTTTCTAGGAGCTCTTTGCGGTGTGGGCGAGTAGCCATGTATGTGAAAAACGGCATCCCATTTGAGTCAATTGATGTTTCAAAGTGCTGCACTGAAAAGATGTTTCAATGTTGTGCAGGTGTGGTTACATTTAGTGGAGCTAAACTTCTAACTGTTTATATTTATAGATCCCCAGACTCTGATTTCACAACATTTTTGCTAAAGCTAGAGGAGGTTCTTGGTTCACTTTATAGGAAATACAAAAAGTTAGTTATATGAGGTGACTTCAATATTAATTGTAGAAGTGATTGTGCAAGGAAAAGGATGCTGGTAGACCTACTTAATTCATATAATTTTATGCAAACTATATTCTTTTCAACGAGAGTGCAAGGGAATAGTAGAACAACCACAGACAACATTTTTGTTCATTCTTCATTACTAGAAGGGCATTCGGTTAGCAAAAAGGTGAATGGCCTTTCAGATCATGATGCACAAATTTTAACTCTAAAAGATTTTTGTGCTGCAACACATGGTAAATATAGTTATCAACTGTTTAGGAAAGCTGATCCAGTTGCTGTAGAGACCTAAGTATACCTTATCAAGTGGCAATATGTTTATAGTGCTGATACAGTAGACGATAAATATAATACTTTCCTCAAGACTTTTCTCGTGCTCTTTGAAAGTTGCTTTCTGTTAGAACATTCAAAACAGGGTACTAGCACAAACAGGCAGCCTGGGTGGCTGACTAGAGGGATAAGAATATCTTGTAGAACAAAGTGGCAATTATATCAAAACGTTAGAAACAGTCAAAATCTAAATGCAGCAGCTCATTACAAACAGTATTTTAAGGTGCTTAAAAATGTTATTAGGAAGGCAAAAAGTATGTGGTATGCAGATAGAATAAAATTAAAACCATATGGTCAGTTGTAAAGGAAGTGGCTGGTCTGCAGAGACAGGTTGAGGATATAGAATCAGTGCATAGTGGGAATGTCCGTGTTACTGATAAGTCGCATATATGTACAGTATTTAATAATCACTTTCTGAATATAGCAAGTGAACTAAATAGAAACCTAGTCCCAACAGGGAATCATATAGCAGTCTTAGAAAAAAGTGTTCCGAGACTGTTACCTGAAATGCTCCTCCATGATACTGACAAGAGGGAGATTGAGTTAATAATTAAATCACTAAAGACCAAGAACTCTCATGGATATTACAGGGTATCTAGCAGAACACTGAAGTATTGTTCTATGTCTGTTAGCCCAGTACTTAGCCATATTTGTAACTTTTCCTTTAGGAGTGGTTGGTTTCCTGACGGATTAAAGTACTAGGTAGTGAAGCCACTTTATAAAAAGGGAGACAGGGATAATGATGACAATTTTAGACCTATTTCTATGCCATCATTGTTTGCTAAAGTTATCAAGAATGTTGTATATACAAGGTTACTGGAGCATTTAAATTCACATAATTTGCTGTCAAATGTACAGTTTGATTTTAGAAATGGTTTAACAACTGAAAATGCTATATTCTCTTTTCTCTGTGGGGTTTTGGATGGATTAAATAAAAGGTTGTGAACGCTAGGTGTTATTTTTTGATTTAACGAAGGCTTTTGACTGTGTTGACCACAAAATATTACTGCAGAAGTTGGACTATTATGGAGAAAGGGGAGTAGCTTACAATTGGTTCACCTCTTACTTTAAGAACAGAAAGCAGAAGGTAATTCTCTGCAATATTGAGAGTGGTATGATATTCAATCCCAATGGGGCACTGTTAAGTGGGGCATTTCCCAAGGGTCAGTGCTGGGGCCACTGCTGTTTCTTATATATATAAATGATATGATTTCTAGTATTACAGGTGATTCAAAAATATTTCTGTTTGCTGATGACACCAGTTGGTAGTGAAGGATCTTTTGTGTAATATCGAAACAGTATCAAATAATGTAGTTCATGAAATAAGTTCGTGGCTTGTGGAAAATAATTTGATGCTAAATCTCAGTAAGACTCAGTTTTTACAGTTTCTAACTCACAATTCAACAAGAACCAATATTTTTATCAGACAGAACGGGCATATTATAAGCGAGACAGAACAGTTAAAGTTCCTAGGTGTTCAGACAGATAGTAAGCTGTTGTGGAAAGTCCATGTTCAGGATCTTGTTCAGAAACTTATTGCTGCTTCATTTACCATTAGAACAGTATCTGAAATAAGTGACAGTTCAACACGAAAAGTAGTCTATTTTGCATATTTTCATATGTGTATGTCATATACTTTATTTTTTTGGGGTAATTCTGCTGATTCAAAAAGGGTATTTTTGGCTCAAAAACGGGCTGTTCAAGCTCTATGTGGTGTAAGTTCGAGAACCTCTTGTCGACCCCTATTCAATAGTCTGGGGATTCTGACATTGCCCTCACAGTAAATATTTTCCTTAATGTCATTTGTTGTTAGCAATATTAGCTTATTCCCAAGAGTTTGCAGCTTTCACTCAGTTAATTCTAGGCAGAAATCAAATCTGCATGTGGAATGCACTTTCTTGACTCTTGTGCGGAAAGGAGTGCAGTATTCTGCTGCATCCATTTTCAATAAGCTACCACAAGAACTCAAAAATTTTAGCAGTAGCCCAAACACTTTTAAGTCTAAACTGAAGAGTTTCCTCATGGCTCACTGCTTCTATTCCGTTGAGGAGCTCCTGGAAGAGCTGAAAAATTAAGCAAATTCCAGTGTTACATTGTTGATTTTCTTTATTTAAACTTACGACTTGTTGCCTGAATATGTTTCTTATATTTCATTTTATCTGTTTCTACTATTGTGTTATAATTTCATGTATTGACTTCCCCTTAATTTGGTCCCATGGAATAATAAATAAATATAAATAAAAATGGGGAGGAACTAAATGAAGATCTTCACTATTGGGTGGAGAAATGTAGGGTCCCCTTGAATATGTCAGGCATGCACTACACGCAGGAAGCAGCTACAAGGGTAGCGGAGTATGTGTGGAGTGCACATGTGGGTTTTTTAGGTTAGAGAATTCCCTCCCTAGGCCCGACAAGATGCCTCCTGAGATGCAGCAAGGTAGGAGTAGGCAAAATGTAACAGGGAATAACAATATTAATGTGCTAATAGTAAACTGCAGGAGCGTCTATAGAAAGGTCCCAGAACTGCTCTCATTAATAAACGGTCACAATGCGCACATAGTACTAGGGACATAAAGTTGGCTGAAACCAGATGTAAACAGTAATGAAATTCTAAACTTAGATTGGAATGTATACCACAGAGACAGGCTGGACAGTGAAGGGGGAGGCATGTTTATAGCTATAAGAAGAGCAATAGTATCAATGGAAATTGACGGAGATCCGAAATGTGAAATAATTTGGATGAAGGTCATGGTTAAAGCAGGCTCAGACATGGTAATTGGATGTCACTATAGGCCCCCTGGCTCAGTAGCTGTTGTGGCTGAGCACTTGAAGGATAATGTGGAAAATATTTTGAGATTTCCCCACCATGTTATAGTTCTGCGTGGAGATTTTAATTTGCCGGATATAGACTGGGAGACTCAAACATTCATAATGGGTGGCAGGGATAAAGAATCCAGTGAAATTTTTTTAAGTGCTTTATCTGAAAACTATCTTGAGCAGAGAACCAACTTGTGGCGATTACATATTAGACCTCCTGGTGACAAACAGACCCGAACTATTTGAAACAGCTAATGCAGAACAGGGAATCAGCGATCATAAAGTGGTTACTGCATCAATGATTTCAGCCGTAAATAGAAATATTAAAAAAGGTAAGAAGATTTTTCTGTTTAGCAAAAGGGACAAAAAGCAGATTTCAGAGTACCTGACGGCCCAACACAAAAGTTTTCTCTAGTACAGATAGTGTTGAGGATCAGTGTTGAGGATGCGTTAGATGAGTATGCACAAAGCAACATCGTAAGAGATGGAGAAGAGCCACCATGGTACAACAACCAAGTTAGGAAACTGCTACGGAAGCAAAGTGAACTTCACAGCAAACATAAACATTGCCAAAGCCTTGCAGACAAACAAAAATTAAACAAAGTGAAATGCAGTGTGAGGAGGGCTATGCAAGAGGCGTTCAATAAATTTGAAAGTAAAGTTCTATGTACTGACTTGGCAGAAAATCCTAAGAAATTTTGGTCTTATGTCAACGCGGTAGGTGAATCAAAACAAAATGTCCAGACACTGTGTGACCAAAATGGTACTGAAACAGAGGATAACAGACTAAAGGCTGAAATACTAAATGTATTTTTCCAAAGTTGTTTCACAGAGGAAGACTGCACTGTAGTTCCTTCTCTAGATTGTCACACAGATGACAAAATGGTAGATATCAAAATAGATGATAGAGGGATAGAAAAACAATTGAAATCGCTCAAAAGAGTAAACGCTGCTGGACCTGATGGGATACCAGTTTGCTTTTACACAGAGTACGTGAAGGAACTTGCCCCCCTTCTTGCAGCAGTGTACCGTAGGTCTCTAGAAAAGCGTAGCGTTCCAAAGGATTGGAAAAGGGCACAGGTCATTCCCGTTTTCAAGAAGGGACATCGAACATATGTGCAGAACTATATACCTATATCTCTAATGTCGATCAGTTGCAGAATTTTGGAACACATATTATGTTAGAGTATAATGACTTTTCTGGAGACTAGAAATCTACTCTGTAGGAATCAGCATGGGTTTCAAAAAAGACGATTGTGTAAAACCCAGCTCACGCTATTCGTCCACGAGACTCAGAGGGCCATAGGCACGGGTTCCCAGGTAGATGCCGTGTTTCATGACTTCCACAAGGCGTTCAATACAGTTCCCCACAGTCGTTTAATGAACAAAGTAAGAGCATATGGACTATCAGACCAATTGTGTGATTGGATTGAAGAGTTCCTAGATAATAGAATGCAGCATGTCATTCTCAATGGAGAGAAGTCTTCCGAAGTAAGAGTGATTTCAGGTGTGCCACAGGGGAGTGTCGTAGGACCATTGCTATTCACAATATACATAAATGACCTTGTGGATAACATCGGAAGTTCACTGCAGCTTTTTGCGGATGATGCTGTGGTATATTGAGAGGTTGTAACAAAGGAAAATTGTACTGAAATGCAGGAGGATCTGCAACAAATTGACGCATGTTACAGGGAATGGCAATTGAATCTCAGGCAGACAAGTGTAATGTGCTGCAATTACACAGAAAGAAAGATCCTGTATCATTTGGCTACCATATAGCAGGTCAGCAAGTGGAAGCAGTTAATGCCATAAATTATCTGGGAGTAGGCATTGAGAGTGATTTAAAATGGAATGATCATATAAAGTTGATTGTTGGTAAAGCAGTTGCCAGACTGAGATTCAGTGGAAGAATCCTAAGGAAATGCAATCCGAAAACAAAGAAATAGGTTACAGTACACTTGTTCGCCCACTGCTTGACTATTCCTCACCAGTGTGGGATATGTACAGAAAAAAGGGCTGATAGAAGAGATAGAGAAGATCCAATGGAGAACAGTGCACTTTGTTACAGGATCATTTAGTAATTGCAAAAGTGTTTGGAGATGACAGATAAACTCCAGTGGAAGGCTCTGCAAGAGAGACACTCAGTAGCTCGGTACGGGCTTTTGTTGAAGTTTCGAGAACATACCTTCACCAAGGAGTCAAGCAGTATATTGCTCCCTCCTGTGTATATCTTGTGAAGAGACCATGAGGATAAAATCAGAGAGACCAGAGCCCACACGGAGGCATACTGACAATCTTTCTTTCCACAAACAATACGAGACTGGAATAGAAGGGAGAACCGATAGCGGTACTCAAAGTACCCTCCGCCACACACCGTCAGGTGGCTTGTGGAGTATAGATGTAGATGTAGATGTGGATGTAGATGTAGAAAGAGGCACATTTTCTTACATTAGTGTGAAGTTACTGACAGACATTATTGAAAGAGTAGAACAGGATGATAATATATGTAACAGTTGCGAGGAAAATAAAATTAATTTGGTTCATCAGAACATCAGAAGGTTGAAAAAAAAATAGATGAGCTTCTTATGTGCTGAAATATGTGGAAAATTCTGAAGTGACAGATGTTTGTGCCTCTCTGACCTACTAGTACCCACAGAGATAGGGAAGTTAAATATCAGGGATTATAGACTTGCATCACTTTTGTGTGGAGCTACCATGGAAAAAGAAGAGTTGCAACATATGTTAAAGTTGGACACAAAGTCAAAAATATTGAAACCAATATTTTGTGTGTTGATCATAAAGCAGAAGCATGTGCCTGCAAATTGTTACTGCAGAATACTTCTTTGATAATTGTAATAGTCTACAGATCCCCTCTAGGAAACTTTTTGCTATTTATCAGAAATCTAGATACAGACAGGAAAAATGAACTAGAATTTTTATTTGGGTGTTTAAATCTAATTACAAATGATGTCTACCCAATTACTATTGGATCATCTGTTCATGATTTGCAATTAATGGAAATAAGAATATCGTGCCTCATAACCATGAGGCAGGTTCACATGAAACAGTGAGGCTTATTAGTAAGAAGAGGATACAATGTTTTAAGAGTAATTTAAAAGGGGTGGTAAAGATTAGGTACGTGGGAACAAGGCAATATACTTGGTGGATAAAATGACATATGACCACTTCATGCAGCAAAACATGCTTATTACAGTACACAGATACTGAGTTGTAATTCACTAACAATCACAATGGCAAGAGAAAACAGACTGAGTCAAATATGATATAATTGAGCTTAACAGAAGTTTAGGCAGACTCTTGAGAGTCAAACCACTATTGATAGTCACCACAGGAGAGTAGTTCTGGTGTGGCAATTGTACTTTGTTGTGGTTAATCTCCACACTACAGTCAACGAGTTCTTTAAGAAAGTGTGTTACATGTTTCTTGTGCTCCTCAGGAAACGTGGACCAGGTGAGAATTTCATCAAGATAAGCATAGCAAAAAGACTGCAGGGCGCAAAGCAGTATTCAGACAAGCCAAAATGCATAATGATGGCTGTTTTCAGTATGTCTTCTTTGTGCATAGGGATCTGATCATATGCATTGTGGCAGCCAATCACAGTAAAAATCCATGCACCATTGAATAGTTGAACAAAGTCTTAGATTAGAATAGTTTTTCATTTCATAGATCCGTGCTGAGGAGATCCTCATGGCTGTGGAACATGTCTTTTTTTTTTAAAAAAAGCTGAAATAACAATACTAGTAGTATGAATATATACAATACATCATTTGTTTCTATTAAAAAATTCGTCAATGGAGTAGGAGGAGTTGGCCACTAGTAAGTCTTTCAGGCAACTTTTAGACTGATCTTTATTTGTAACTAAATTTTTTATGTTTGCTGGCAAATTGTTGAAGATGAGTGTTCCTGAGTAGTGGACCCCTTTTTGACCTAAAGTAAGTGCTTTTAAGTCCTTGTGCAGATCATTTTTGTTCCTGGTATTGTATGTATGAACTGAGCTGTTTGTTGGAAAAAGAGATATATTATTTAGGACAAATTTCATTAAGGAGTAAATATACTGAGAGGCAGTAGTTAGTATATCCAGTTCTTGGACGAGGTTTCTACAAGACGTCCATGAATTTACTCCACAAATAATACGTATTACATGCTTTTGGACTCTGAAAACTTTTGTTTGACTTGAACAGTTACCCCAAAATATTATACCATATGACATTATGGAATGAAAGTAGTCAAAGTATGCATGCTTTTTCATTTTTATGTCGCCTATGTCAGCTAACACTCGAATTGCAAATATAGATTTGTTAAGGCGTTTCTGCAGTTCTGTGGTGTGCTCCTCCCAACTGAATTTATCATCAAGTTGTAATCCCAGGAATTTAAGACTGTCAACCTCTTCTATCTGCTCTTCTTCATACTTTATGCATACGCTGGGTAGAAACCTCTTACATGTTCTGAATTGCATACAGTGAGTCTTTTTGAAGTTTAATGTCAGTGAGTTGGCTTTAAACCATTTATTAATATCCATGAAAATATCATTAGCAGATCTTTCTAGAACTACACTCGACATACTATTTATTGCAATACTTGTGTTATCTGCAAACAAAACGAACTCTGCTCCTGGCAGTGTAACTGAGGAGAGATCATTAATGTACACAAGAAAAAGCAATGGCCCTAAGATGGCTCCTTGTGGGACATCACATGTAATTTCTTCCCATTCTGATGATAACTGATGACTTAATTCACTAGTCCCTTGCACTGACACCCTCTGTTTCCTGTTAGCAAGGTATGACTTGAACCATTTTGCCGCACTGCCTGTGACACCATAGAATTTTAATTTATTTAAAAGGATTTTGTGGTTCACACAATCAAATGCCTTTGACAAATCACAGAAAGTGTCTGCTGCTTGTAATTTATTTAATGGATTAAGTACATTTTCACTGTAGGTGTAAATAGCCTTCTCGATATCAGAACCCTCCAGAAATCCAAACTGTGTTCTTGATAATATGTTATTTGTGGTCAGATGGTTGAGAAGCTGCCTGTACATTACTTTTTCTAAAATTTTTGAGGATGTTGGCAAAAGTGAAATCAGTCTGTAGTTTGATGGTATCTCTTTATCCCCTTTCTTGAATAGAGGCTTAACATCTGCATATTTTAGCCAGTCAGTAAATGTCCCAGTTATAAATGACTGGTTACACAAATAACTTAGAATTGCACTAAACTCTCAAGAACATGCCTTAATTAACTTTGTTGATATTTCATTGTAACCACTAGAATGCTTTGTTTTTGAAGATTTTATTATGGAAATTATTTCTTTTGGTGAAGTGAGTGACATATTCATGTACCTGAAGCTATTTGTA
Organism: Schistocerca cancellata; assembly: GCF_023864275.1. Lineage (NCBI taxonomy): Eukaryota > Metazoa > Arthropoda > Insecta > Orthoptera > Acrididae > Schistocerca > Schistocerca cancellata. The sequence goes on from NC_064626.1 coordinate 1,124,031,115, forward strand.
AAGGCTAGTTTCAGATATTCAAGGAAATTATTTACTGATCCTGACAATCCCATTCTATCAGTAATGGATATAAAGTACTTGTTAAATAGATTTCCCACACTATGCCCATTTATTAGTAATGTGTCATCTACCCCTAATGCTATTTGCTCCTGTTCCTTTCTGGTTCTACCAGTCTCCTCTTTCACTATATCCCATATTGTTTTTATTTTGTTCCCTGACATGGCTATCTTCTTCACATAGTGCATTTGTTTAGATGTCTGAATTACTTTTTTTAATATCTTACAGTATTCCTTGTATTTAGCTAAATCATCAGCATTGGAGCTATTCTTGGTTGACAGATACATTTTCCTTTTTGTCTTACAGGAAATCTTTATTCCTTCTGTAATCCATGGTTTTATTATAGACTTCTGTTTAATTTGAGTAACTTTTAGAGGAAAACAGTTTTCAAATATGGTGTTTGTATGTGAGGTGTTAGTTGAGCAAAGTCTCATATGTGAGGAGTAGGGTAGTTGTCCATATTGATACAATTGCTGAGCTAGCAATGGCCCCCAGCCATCCAGAATGAACCGTCTTTCTTAGGGTCTAGATGAAGAGTGGATGCATGATTCCAGTATTTAAGAGTTCATGAATGACTGATTTTGCATGATGAAGTTCCTTAGAGGTTAGGCATTGGGCCTTGTAAAGGACTGGAGGGCCTCCTGCAGTAGATATCATATGGCAGGCACCATTTCTGATTGCACCAACAATAGCAGTTTGGGTATGTGAGGGGAACACACATACACCAACTTGAGATGGAAGTCCCTCATCACAAGAAACACTGATAGTTTCTGTGTAGCAACCACCGAATCTGACATCACCGTGGTGACCTTTCCAAGACATCAACAAACCTACCACACCACAAGTCACATTATGCCTGACCCTGTGCAAATCATCACCATTCTCATTGTATGCTCACACACCTATGGCATGCCATTGACCTCAGTATGGTCACACCTGTGCAGGACACTGCTAACTGCATCACACTAAGCAACCCTGACCCATGTGTTGGCATGTCCTCACCGGAGCAGTATGACAACACTGCAGCCAACCATTGCCTGCCTTGTGACTACTCAATAGTGCATTCAACAAGTTCATCCATTGGAGAATACTATCCTAATCATTTCAACACTCAGTATGGCACTAAATCTTCTCTCACTCCGCCAATAACAATGCTATCAAATGTCACATCTCTGATACCACATATGAACACAATCTTCTGATTGACATGCACACTGATGAGTTCCATGGGGCTTCCATCTCCACTGGTTCCACTTCCAAGAACCATGTTTTCAACTCTGCCACCTGCCTCCTTCCCTCCAACGAAACATCGTCTAGCAGACATAAGTCCTGATATCAGTCCTCTGCCATCTGATGGCTCATCAATGAAGGACAAATCTATGGCATTGTGAGGCAACCAGCTTGTCAGCTTGTCAATCGCAGTGCATGGATCCATGACTCATGGAAATTCTCTGTTAAGGAAATCATAAAACCAGACAAGTGGTGGACTTTTTATGCCAATTCGACCTCTCATTGGCCGTACAACACGCTGAGCTCCTGTAATTTGACTCAGGCTGCTGCATGAAAGGACCTTTAGCCTTGGCGCCTGCTTCTGTAAATGGTACATCAACTGTTCAAGATGAACACTGTAAGACAATTGTACATCCATTGACGTACTAAATGAGTGTACCAACTCAGCAGAGGAGCTCTTAATGGTTCACCAATGCTACCTTGGCTGCTATGTATCACTGGATGCACTCCGTATGAAAACATATTACTCCTGCAGTGTTGTTGTAGTGGTCTTCAGTCCTGAGACTGGTTTGATGCAGCTCTCCATGCTACTCTATCCTGTGCAAGCTTCTTCATCTCCCAGTACCTACTGCAGCCTACATCCTTCTGAATCTGCTTAGTGTATTCATCTCTTGGTCTCCCTCTATGATTTTTACCCTCCACACTGCCCTCCAGTACTAAATTGGTGATCCCTTGATGCCTCAGAACATGTCCTACCTTCTTCTAGTCAAGTTGCGCCACAAACCCCTCTTCTCCTCAATTCTATTCAATACTTCCTCATTAGTTATGTGATCTACCCATCTAATCTTCAGCATTCTTCTGTAGCACCACATTTCAAAAGCTTATATTCTCTTCTTGTCTAAACTATTTATTGTCCATGTTTCACTTCCATACATGGCTACACTCCATATAAATACTTTCAGAAACTATTTCCTGACACTTAAATCTATACCCGATGTTAACAAATTTCTCTTCTTCAGAAACGCTTTCCTTGCCATTGCCAGTCTACATTTTATAGCCTCTCTACTTCGACCATCATCAGTTATTTTGCACCCCAAATAGGAAAACTCATTTACTACTTTAAGTGTCTCATTTCCTAATCTAATTCCCTCAGCAACAGCTGACTTAATTTGAGTGCATTCCATTATCCCCATTTTGCTTTTGTTGATGTTCATCTTATACCCTCCTTTCAAGACACTGTCCATTCCATTCAACTGCTCTTCCAAGTCCTTTGCTGTCTCTGACAGAATTACAATGTCATCAGCGAACCTCAACGTTTTTATTTCTTCTCCATGGATTTTAATACCTACTCCGAACTTTTCTTTTGTTTCCTTTATTGCTTGCTCAATATACGGATTGAACAGCATCGGGGAGAGGGTACAACCCTATTTCACTCCCTTCACAATCACTGCTTCCCTTTCATGTCCCTTGACTCTTATAACTGCCATCTGGTTTCTGTACAAATTGTAAATAGCCTTTCGCTCCCTGTATTTTACCCCTGCCACCTTCAGAATTTAAAAGAGAGTAGTCCAGTCAATATTGTCAAAAGCTTTCTCTAAGTCTACAAATGCTAGAAACATGGGTTTGCCTTTCATTAATCTTTCTTCTAAGATAAGTCGTAGGGTCAGTATTGCCTCACGTGTTCCAACATTTCTATGGAATCCAAACTGATCTTCCCCGAGGTTGGCTTCTACCAGTTTTTCCATTCGTCTGTAAAGAATTCGCATTAGTATTTTGCAGCTGTGACTTATTAAACTGATAGTTCGGTAATTTTCACATCTGTCAACACCTGCTTTCTTTGTGATTGGAATTATTATATTCTTCTTGAAGTCTGGGGGAATTTCGCCTGTCTCATACATCTTGTTCACCAGATGGTAGAGTTTTGTCAGGACTGGCTCTCCCAAGGCTGTCAGTAATTCTAATGGAATGTTGTCTACTCCCAGAGCCTTGTTTTGACTTAGGTCTTTCAGTGCTCTGTCAAACTCATCACGCAGTATCATATCTCCCATTTCATCTTCATCTACACTCCTGGAAATGGAAAAAAGAACACATTGACACCGGTGTGTCAGACCCACCATACTTGCTCCGGACACTGTGAGAGGGCTGTACAAGCAATGATCACACGCACGGCACAGCAGACACACCAGGAACCGCGGTGTTGGCCGTCGAATGGCGCTAGCTGCGCAGCATTTGTGCACCGCCGCCGTCAGTGTCAGCCAGTTTGCCGTGGCATACGGAGCTCCATCGCAGTCTTTAACACTGGTAGCATGCCGCGACAGCGTGGACGTGAACCGTATGTGCAGTTGACGGACTTCGAGCGAGGGCGTATAGTGGGCATGCGGGAGGCCGGGTGGACGTACCGCCGAATTGCTCAACACGTGGGGCGGAAGGTGCACGTGCCCGTCGACCTAGGACCGGACCGCAGCGACGCACGGATGCACGCCAAGACCGTAGGATCCTACGCAGTGCCGTAGGGGACCGCACCGCCACTTCCCAGCAAATTAGGGACACTGTTGCTCCTGGGGTATCAGCGAGGACCATTCGCAACCGTCTCCATGAAGCTGGACTACGGTCCCGCACACCGTTAGGCCGTCTTCCGCTCACGCCCCAACATCGTGCAGCCCGCCTCCAGTGGTGTCGTGACAGGCGTGAATGGAGGGACGAATGGAGACGTGTCGTCTTCAGCGATGAGAGTCGCTTCTGCCTTGGTGCCAATGATGGTCGTATGCGTGTTTGGCGCCGTGCAGGTGAGCGCCACAATCAGGACTGCATACGACCGAGGCTCACAGGGCCAACACCCGGCATCATGGTGTGGGGAGCGATCTCCTACACTGGCTGTACACCACTGGTGATCGTCGAGGGGACACTGAATAGTGCACGGTACATCCAAACCATCATCGAACCCATCGTTCTACCATTCCTAGACCGGCAAGGGAACTTGCTGTTCCAACAGGACAATGCACGTCTGCATGTATCCCGTGCCACCCAACGTGCTCTAGAAGGTGTAAGTCAACTACCCTGGCCAGCAAGATCTCCGGATCTGTTCCCCATTGAGCACGTTTGGGACTGGATGAAGCGTCATCTCACGCGGTCTGCACGTCCAGCACGAACGCTGGTCCAACAGAGGCGCCAGGTGGAAATGGCATGGCAAGCCGTTCCACAGGACTACATCCAGCATCTCTACGATCGTCTCCATGGGAGAATAGCAGCCTGCATTGCTGCGAAAGGTGGATATACACTGTACTAGTGCCGACATTGTGCATGCTCTGTTGCCTGTGTCTATGTGCCTGTGGTTCTGTCAGTGTGATCATGTGATGTATCTGACCCCAGGAATGTGTCAATAAAGTTTCCCCTTCCTGGGACAATGAATTCACGGTGTTCTTATTTCAATTTCCAGGAGTGTATATCCTCTTCCATTTCCATAATATTGTCCTCAAGAACATCGCCCCTGTATAGACCCTCTATATACTCCTTCCACCTTTCTGCTTTCCCTTCTTTGCTTAGAACTGGGTTTCCATCTGAGCTCTTGATATTCATGCAAGTGGTTCTCTTTTCTCCAAAGGTCTCTTTAATTTTCCTGTAGGCAGTATCTATCTCACCCCTCATGAGATAAGCCTCTACATCCTTACATTTGTCCTCTAGCCATCCCTACTTAGCCATTTTGCACTTCCTGTCGATCTCATTTTTGAGATATTTGTATTCCTTTTAGCCTGCTTCACTGACTGCATTTTTGTATTTTCTCCTTTCATCAGTTAAATTCAGTATCTTTTCTGTTACCTAAGGATGTCTACTAGCCCTCATCTTTTTACCTACTTGATCCTCTGCTGCCTTCACTATCTCATTCCTCAAAGCTACCCATTCTTCTTCTACTGTATTTCTTTCCCCCATTCCTGTCAATTGTTCCCTTTTGCTCTCCCTGAAACTCTGTACAACCTCTGGTTCTTTCAGTTTATCCAGGTCCCATCTCCTTAAATTCCCACCTTTTTGCAGTTTCTTCAGTTTTAATCTACAGTTCATAACCAATAGATTGTGGTCAGAGTCCACATCAGCCCCCGGAAATGTCTTACAATTTAAAACCTGGTTCCTAAATCTCTGTTTTACCATTATATAATCTATCTGAAACCTTATAGTATCTCCAGGGTTCTTCCATGTATACAACCTTCTTTCATGATTCTTGAACCAAGTGTTAGCTATGATTAAGTTATGCTCTGTGCAAAATTCTACCAGGTGGCTTCCTCTTTCATTTCTTAGCCCCAATCCATATTCACCTACTACATTTCCTTCTCTCCCTTTTCCTACTGCCGAATTCCAGTCACCCATGACTATTAAATTTTCATCTCCCTTCACTACCTGAATAATTTCTTTTATCTCATCATACATTTCATCAATTTCTTCATCATCTGCAGAGCTAGTTGGCATATAAACCTTTACTACTGTAGTAGGCATGGGCTTTGTGTCTATCTTGGCTACAATAATGCGTTCACTATGCTGTTTGTAGTAGCTTACCTGCACTCCTATTTTTTTTATTCATTATTAAACCTACTCCTGCACTACCCCTATTTGATTTTGTATTTATAACCCTGTATTCACCTGACCAAAAGTCTTGTTCCTCCTGCCACTGAACTTCACTAATTCCCACTATATCTAACTTTAACCTATCCATTTCCCATTTCAAATTTTCTAACCTACCTGCACGATTAAGGAATCTGACATTCCATGGTCCGATCCGTAGAACGCCAGTTTTCTTTCTCCTGATAATGACGTGCTCCTGATTAGTCCCCGCCCAGAGATCCGAATGGGGGACTATTTTACCTCTGGAATATTTTACCCAAGAGGGCGCCATCATCATTTAATCATACAGTAAAGCTGCATGCCCTCGGGAAAAATTACGGCTGTAGTTTCCCCTTGCTTTCAGCCATTCACAGTACCACAACAGCCAGGTCATTTTGGTTAGTGTTACAGGGCCAGGTCAGTCAATCATCCAGACTGTTGCCCCTGCAACTACTGAAAAGGCTGCTGCCCCTCTTCAGGAACCACACGTTTGTCTGGCCTCTCAACAGATACCCCTCCGTTGTGGTTGCACCTATGGTACGGCTATCTGTGTCATTGAGGCATGCAAGCCTCTCCACCAACGGCAAGTCCATGGTTCATGCAGTCTAATAACATCAAATCTGCTGCCCTCAGCCTGGCACAAGACCAGCTCATGGCCTTGACACAAAACAGTCATGACAACAAGACGGGGAGCACACACATGGCTACAATCCAATTGGATGGTCATGGCCACCATCTGTTCAACCATGCCGACCCCCTGCCCTACCCAAAATTCTTACTGTCACTAATCCTGGATACACAGTAAAGCACACTTGTCAGTAACCTTGCCCCACCTTCTCACCTAACTTGTCAATCAAAGCGCATGGACATTCTCTGTTAAGGACATCATAAAATCAGACCTAGTTATGGAGTTCTTACACTGATCCCCCCTCCTTGGTCATACAACACACTGAGATCCTGGGCTTTGACACAGGCTGCTGCGTCCCTGTGTATTTGGACATGCCCCTCCAGCAGAACAGTGCACTGTCACCATGTCTCTTCTGCATGGCCCACCACAATGCAGCTTGATCACCATCCAGTGGGGATCTTCACATGACAGTGGTGACCCCCACATATCTACGTTCACCTGGTTCCGCGTTTGACTTCTATACCCCTTGCACGGGTGGCTTGTGCTCTACAAAATAACACCCAGAACACATGAGAGGAACTGAATGCAACATGACACCTTTTAGACCACTTTCAATCATGTAATTCACCTTTACGTGCCACTGACAACTTCAGCACCTATTCCTGACATGAGTTTACCACAACAAAACTGAACTCTATAGTTGAAATTCTGTCTGCTGTGACTTCAACCATGAAGCAAAACGGGCTGGTACTCTGTGTTTCTGTCTCCCTGTGGCCCCCACTCCCACCACAGATGGCCTCTTCATAGACAACACCTTTGAAGTTTGCTACACCAAATAAATTATTAGCTCATGTGAACCACACTACCCCCTCAACATACGCCATCACTTTGATCAGATTAAAGTCTTTCTTGCACAAGTGGCCTCCACATTCTGACATCCTCATCACTGACACCACACCCCTGTCTGTTTGGTCATACTGTTGGTGTCCTGTGTGGGCACACTGTATACTTCCCACAACAGCTACAGCTGCACGATCACCTGTTTAGCGTTCATACCATGCGTACCACAACTTCAATAAGTGGCTGTCATACATCAGTTATATCATACCTTCTCCATACTCTCACTACAGATTTTTCAGATAACGTGCATTCAGTGTCTGTATTCATATGTATTTCCGGCAAAAATTAAACAATGGAAACTCTAGGTAGAAATATCAACAATGTAGGAAAAGACAGACTGCTACTTACCATAAAGAAGACATGTCATGTTGCAGACAGCATCATTAAAAGGCACTCACATACAGCTTTCAACCACAGCATTTTCCCATAAAGAGAAACACACACACACAACATTCACACACACATACACACAAGCAAGCAAAGATCATGCACACATGACCACCAACTCCAATGTCCCAGAGTGGAATGCCTTTTGTTACTATCTTTTAATCATACCTGTCTGCAACTTGGTGTGTCTTCTTTACAGTAAGCAGCAATCTATCTTTTCCTACATTGTTTCTATAAAAATTAAGTAATGATTCTGTACCTGGTTCTGCTTCCACATTGTGAGTAACTTTTTTCTGATTTTTCCCCACACACATCAATGTTCATTGCCTTCCAGAATTTCCCATCAAAATACAGTCTACTCATTTCATATCTATCTCCATCTCTCTGTCTGTGTGGTAGAAATTTTCTCCTTGTCTCATAACCTTTTTTGTAATAATTAGCCTGATATCTATCTCCATCTCTCTGTCTGTATGCTAGAAATTTTCTCCTTGTCTCATAACCTTTTTTGTAATAATTAGCCTGATTTCATATATTTTTCCTCACCCCGAACTGAAAGCCTCCAATGGGATGGTCCCAGATGTTCCTGTTCATTACCCCTAATTTCATATCTACTGTGGTTAAATGGTCTCTTATTTCCTTCCCATGGTCTGTTTCTATTTTCATGTTTTCTGTTCTCATTCCCATTTCTGTCATTCTACTTTGATTCTTGTCTGATAATTTTCTGTATAATGTCCTCTTTCTCTCTCTCCATATTAAGTACATGATAGCAGTTTTTATTCCACTCCTCATGCTGAAATCCACGATGGCCATTTTGATCAAGATTATACCTACCATTTCTCTGTATTGTCCAGTCTAGTTTTTCTACATATTTCAAAAATTGTTCAGTGGAATTACAAGCCCCACAAAGCAATCCCCACTGCACTTTCCCTGGCAATCTCTTCTTTAATACATTGTAAGGTCGTTTACCTATGTGGATTAATCATCCCAGTTGCTTCTCAAAAACTCTTCCTACTATCATTCCCTCCTTGATAATGTGATCAATTTAGGACTTCACTTCTGAACCAAGCTTTTTCAGATTCTGATCAGAATTTATTCAGAGATTGTTTTCAACCAATAATGTACTGGTTAACACAAGAGAGAGCTTCCTCATCCAGAAACATTTTTATAAATTTTATCTTGAGTAAATTAGCTATACCACTAATTAAATTATCAAGACAATGTTGTAATAAATCATCTGAATGAAGTTTATTGTCTGATGGAACACGTTTAATTGGTACAGAGGCCCACAGCTCACTACAGTTACTACTGGAACCTTTAGTGCAAAATGTTCTTCCAGTTCAACTAGTTTCCTACAAATATTATGTACATAACTGTGACATGCATTGACATTGATAGTTACAGCTTGCTTCACCTTGATAGGTTTACTATTAATTACCAAAATTTGATTACCTATTTTACTCGCTAAATTACTGAACTTATATTCAGGACTTTGAGTATTTTGACCAATTTTGGATCATAATACATGAATCTCTTGTTTTATCACATTGTGGACTATTTCAAAACTTTTGCCAATTTTCTCAGCTGTCTCAATAAAATTTGCATTAAGGTGGCAGCCCTCTTTAGACACATGAAAAATATGTGATTTTCATGTTCTTTTTAACTAAAATAAAAGGCAATGCTAACTGATAACTTTGATGATATAGTTTTATTACTTACACTTTTGACTTTTGTCTTCAAGAAATCATTTTTCTGTCCACAGCGGACACTCCCTGTAACTGCTGCACTGTGTGGAATAACCCTTTGCAGCCAGAACATTAGTTATTGGTGAACATTTCTGAAGCCCTCCTATTAGACCAGTAAAAAACGACTCTGTAAAAGATCCTTTCAGTATCTTTCATATTTTGGCATACAGAGGGTAATTGAAAAATATCAAGTTCCAAACAAAAGATGACATTTTAAAACAAATGTCATTTCTTTTTACACAAAAATGAGACAAAATTGTGCACCAAAAAGAGACTTGTGAAGATATCACAAAATGGCTACCTACATTGATAGCGAATTCAGCGTTTAGAGTGCCGACATCAAATTCTGAATGAAATGGTATGTACCATTCTCAAGTCATGTCTGTCATCAATTCGGAAAAAAAAGAAAGGTTTGGAAAAAGAATGCCTTTAAAGTTTCCAGTTTTTTTGACTAGTTAAAATAAACATACCTCTAGTCAGTGATCCCTGGACCATACAGTAATGCATCCAGATCTCAAAGAATGTAGTCCTCCTCCATCTTATTCATGGCCATGGTGGTCTTGCAGGCCTCTGTGGCAGGTGCTATCATCCACTGCTCTGCTCACTCAATACACTTTTGTACAGAAGTTGTAACTAGCTGGTCTGTTCTCAATTTTGAGCTCATTCATAGGCTGTCATTGAAATTACATGTTGACTATTTTCTCCCTGCTGTGAATTATTTTTGGAGATCCACTCTTATTTACGTGACCTGAACACTAGTATTTAAAATTTCATTCCCCAACTCATCATCATCATCATCATTTAAGACTGATTATGCCTTTCAGCGTTCAGTCTGGAGCAGAGCCCCCCCCCCTTATACAGTTCCTGCATGATCCCCTATTCAGTGCTAACATTGGTGCCTCTTCTGACGTTAAACCTATTACTTCAAAATCATTCTTAACCGAATCCAGGTACCTTCTCCTCGGTCTGCCCCGACTCCTCCTACCCTCTACTGCTGAATCCATGAGTCTCTTGGGTAACCTTGCTTCTCCCATGCGTGTAACATGACCCCACCATCTAAGCCTGTTCGCCCTGACTGCTACATCTATAGAGTTCATTCCCAGTGTTTCTTTGATTTCCTCATTGTGGACACCCTCCTGCCATTGTTCCCATCTACTAGTACCTGCAATCATCCTAGCTACTTTCATATCTGTAACCTCAACCTTGTTGATAAGGTACCCTGAATCCACCCAGCTTTCGCTCCCATACAACAAAGTTGGTCGAAAGATTGAACAGTGCACAGATAATTTAGTCTTGGTACTGACTTCCTTCTTGCAGAATAGAGTAGATCGTAGCTGAGCGCTCACTGCATTAGCTTTGCTACACCTCGCTTCCAGTTCTTTCACTATGTCGCCATCCTGTGAGAATATGCATCCTAAGTACTTGAAACCGTCCACCTGTTCTAACTTTGTTCCTCCTATTTGGCACTCAATCCGTTTATATTTCTTTCCCACTGACATTACTTTCGTTTTGGAGATGCTAATCTTCATACCATAGTCCTTACATTTCTGATCTAGCTCTGAAATATTACTTTGCAAACTTTCAATCGAATCTGCCATCACAACTAAGTCATCCGCATATGCAAGACTGCTTATTTTGTGTACACATATCTTAATCTCACCCAGCCAGTCTATTGTTTTCAACATAACAGTGGAGACAGGTTGCAGCCTTGTCTTACCCCTGAAACTACTCTGAACCACGAACACAATTTACCGTCAACTCTAACTGCTGCCTGACTATCCATGTAAAGACCTTTAATTGCTTGCAAAAGTTTGCCTCCTATTCCATAATCTTGTAGAACAGACAATAACTTCCTCCTAGGAACCCGGTCATATGCCTTTTCTAGATCTATAAAGCATAGATATAATTCCCTGTTCCACTCATAACACTTCTCCATTATTTGCCGTCATCTAAAGATCTGGTCCTGACAACCTCTAAGAGGCCTAAACCCACACTGATTTTCATCCAATTGGTCCTCAACTAATACTCGCACTTTCCTTTCAACAATACCTGAGAAGATTTTACCCACAACGCTGATTAAAGAGATACCTCTGTAGTTGTTACAATCTTTTCTGTTTCCATGTTTAAAGATTGGTGTGATTACTGCTTTTGTCCAGTCTGATGGAACCTGTCCCAACTCCCAGGCCATTTCAATTATCCTGTGTAGCCATTTAAGACCTGACATTCCACTGTATTTGATGAGTTCCGACTTAATTTCATCCACCCCAGCCGCTTTATTGCACTGCAATCTATTGACCATTTTTTCCACTTCCTTAAATGTGATCCTATTTCCATCATCATTCCTATCCCATTCTACCTCGAAACCTGAAACATTACTGATCGCATTTTCGCCTACATTGAGCAACTCTTCAAAATATTCCCTCCATCTGCCCAAGGCATCCACAGGATTCACCAGCAGTTTTCCTGACCTGTCCAAAATACTTGTCATTTCCTTCTTACCTCCCTTTCGAAGACTGCTAATTACACTCCAGAATAGTTTTCCAGCAGCCTGACCCATAATCTCCAACCTGTTTCCAAAGTCTTCCCACGATTTCTTCTTGGATGCTGCAATTATCTGTTTGGCTTTGTTTCTTTCTTCAACATAACTTTCTCTGTCTACCTGGGTTCTGGTATGTAGCCATTTTTGATACGCCTTCTTTTTCCTTTTACAGGCTGCCTTGACTGTATCATTCCACCAAGCTGTTTGCTTCATCCTAATGGCCAGTGTCATCAAAGAATCCCCTGAATACACGTGTGTCCCTCACAGCCTTCCTGAATTCCTGATCTGTTATTATATAGTCAATGACAGATCTGGTTCCCCTGCCTTCCCAAGTATACCGGTGAATGTTCTTATGTTTAAAAAAGGAGTTTGTGATTACTAAGCCCATACTGGAACAGAAATCCAAGAGCTGTTTCCCGTTCCTGTTGGCCTCCATATCCTCTCCTATTTTACCCATAACCTTTTCATACCCTTCTGTTTGATTTCCAATCCTGGCGTTAAAATCACCCATGAGCAGAACACTGTCCTTGTCCTTTATTCTAACAGCTCATAAAAACTATCCGTCTTATCTTGTTCTGTCCCTTCACAATGCGAATATACTGACACAATCCTAATTTTCTTGCTAGACACTGTCAAATCTATCCACATCAGTCGTTCGTTTACATACCTTATTGCAACTACGCTGGGTTCCATTTCTTTCCTGATGTAAAGCCCTACACCCCATTGTGCTATTCCTACTTTGACTCCTGACAGGTAGACCTTGTATTCTCCCACTTCCTCTTCTTTCTCACCCCTTACCAGAATGTCACTAACAGCTAAAACGTCCAGCCCCATCTTACATGCAGCCTCTGCCAGCTCTACCTTCTTCCCAAAGTAGCCCCCATTGATATTAATAGCCCCCCATCTCATTACCATTTGTTTGCCAAGTCGTATCTTAGGAGTCCCTGGTTTGTCAGTTAGAGGTGGGACTCCGTCACCTCCACCTCCAAAGATCCGAGGCATTTTGCTCTGATTGTTGCCAGCATCATATTTAAAGTACCAGGGAAGCAGGTTGCTAGCCTTACTTGCCCCAAGTCCCATTGGGTTTTACCCCTAACGGCTGAGGGACTAAACAGTGGATTTGGTAGTCTTTGGCGTATGAGCACAAAGGTGACCACGACTCAGAATATGTCTGAGATGCCCAGCCTTATTTCAAAGTAACTGGTATCCCGACTGTCGGGACCACTTACTTGGCCACTCATACGTTGCCCGTGGTTCATGAACTAGGACATGCCTACAGGAACCCACACCATTCCCCAACTCACTTAACATATTATTTGTGGCATATGTCTTTCAAATGACTTTTTGACCCTTCATTCCTACCACCCAAGTCTTTATTTAATCTGGTTTTGAGGCCTCAGTTCTACCACCCAGTTCTTTATTTAGTCCACTATTTGATGTGTCAGTTCTTCCATAGAAGTATTTATTCTGATTACTCAAATCCTTTTTTATTTCATCTATTTCTTAAATTTGGTTTCTGAATTGTTCCTGCATAGAAGTCTATAGCTGTTCAAAAACATCAATGGTGATCGCTAAAAGTTCTCTTGTGATCAGAACCTCAGAATGGACTGCAAACATGACTAAAATTGCTGCCTACTGCTCCTTTGTCACGACTCTGATTACATTCAACATTATTGTTCAAAACTATTTCTGCCTCACTAAGACTTTCATCAAGTTCTACATTGTCATTTAAAATTGATTCATTGTTAACTATGCCTACCTCTTTTTGATTTTTCATTTTCCCTTAAACTGAGCAATATAATACATTGACACTAAGAAAAAAAGATTCCCTCAATCTAACCACTGTTTTTGTTTTTTTTACTACTGTACAGAAACAAAATATGAAAATTGCAAAAATTATCTTTTTTGATCTTCACAATAATGATGTTCAATTCTATTAATTCCAGCCATTTAGGTCATCATGTTTCTTCTCCATCTGTACGTTTCATTTTTGATCAATATTGCTGTATGCCCATCCATTTATGTATTTTAAATTTTGTTTAAAATTTTGTTTTTGTAATGCATTGAAGTCTGAATCTAAAAAAAAAACTGGTTTTCACATCTATCCTGACCTTTTCAGTGAACCTTGGCACACCTTTACCATATTAAAACATAACCAGCTTTTGTGAATACATTTCAGTTACTCAACTTGCTGAATGTCAAAGCAATGTTGAGTGCATAACACAGTTCTAATATAGTTACTCCTTTAATATATTCTCTGGGATCAGTTATTATGTATTTATTAGCACTTCATTGTATGTTGACCAACAAATAATGTAGTCAAAAAACAGAAAAATGCTTTTAAGATATGTTTACTGCATCACATTACCGACAAAGCTGCTATGAATGTAATGTTCACAAAACTGATTAGAGACTGGCATGCATGGCACTGCTGCTAGTGCTTGTATGACATCCAACAATTACAAGATTTTCTTCTGTGTATTGTTTAAATTGACCATGATTAGACTTACAAATGAAATTTGTGTGTTTTCATAATACTGTTTACAGAATTTGGTTTGACAGATGATGACAGCAGGCCAGTTACAATTAGCGTATTGAAATAAATTTGTTTCTGCATCAAAACTTCATGAAACATTTACTGATAGCAATGCAGTCACTACTTCCATTAATTACTTCATAATTACACTATGACATTTTATGCTAACATTATTTTGATTCCTTTATTTTGAGTTCTGTCATTAGTAAACTACTGCTCTTTTGCTTATTTTTCTTAAAAAGGATGTTCTCAGTGATTAGTTTAACATACTTTGGGTTTGCAGTACAGTCCTTCCACAAATTACTGGAGTTGTGTATTGTGCACTTAATTTAATTGTAAGGTAATAATTTTCATAGATATAGTAAATATATGATAATTCAGTTGAAACTTCTGCATATATATGACTTTTCATAAAGATCAGGTGATAGTATCACAATCTTAAAAATGTGTGGCATCATTCTCTTCATTTTATTTTTATTTTTTTAAATTTTTATACTGTCTCATTCTGATACATTACAATACATACAACAGAACGAGATACACGATGATGCAGACTCACTTTCCTGTTGACAATCCTAACTGTCATACCATGTTGACTTTGTCAAAAAAAAAAAAAAAAAAACATCCTACCTTATGTCCCATGTATTTCAAACCATGTATCCAGATGAAACTAAGATGTCACTCTGTTGTGGGCTTTATGGAGTTTCACCCCATGACTACTGGGCTAGTGCCAGGATGAAACAGAATCTCTCCCTCCACAAAGTAACTCAAGTGCAGTTTCATCTGACATTGTCAAAACTGAATTTAACTTTTATTAAAATGTTATTAAATGCAAAATATTAAAATTCATACACAAGAAACTTATAACCACAAGACCCAAAACCAATATGACTGAATGTATTTTCAATCCAGCACACATTCTGGAGCCAATATACAGGGTATCCATATAAGTTTCAGTTTCAAAACACTGTAGAAAGAGAACCACTGCTGAAAATGGTGTCAAATTTGAACAGTATGTTATTGATGCATGGGGAAACATCATGGAACAAAAAGAAAATTAATGAAAATTTTACTGATAGATGTGTCTTAACATAAATGGGATCCACTACAAGTGACAGATGAATCAAATTTGTAAAAAACTGACTCGTTCCACATCCTTGTGAACCCAACACAGTTGGACCTATGGAGCATGAAATCAAATAAATCCAATCAAATCAAATCACAATATTACAGCTGTGGCTGGAGTTGCATGATACACTATATGTACTGTTCAATGTGCATGACTGCTGTAAGTTCAACAGTCAACATTTGTGGCATGGTTAGTTAGATAACCCTATCCACTACAGATAGGATTGGAAAAATTGATTTTTATTTATCCTGATGCCAAAAACTGCATAAAAAGCAAAATGATATTGGTTTTTAATTGTCCTATGGCCAAAAACCAGATAAAAAGTAAAATGACATTGTTTTCTAATTGTTCTGGTGAAGCATAACTGTATTTACATGCATAAATATGCCCTTGGTAGAAGTGCCTCCCTTCAAACACTTAACTTGCACTTTGACTGTTGAATGAAGTACTGTTTATGACTAGATTGAGTCTTGCCTATAAAATTTATGTGTAGATAAACAACTAGTCACATTCTATGCTCTGTAGATTCCTATAATGCGAGTGTTCAAGTGCAGCAAACTAACAGTGAAATTAATCAAAAATTCATGGGTGGCAAATAAGTTATTAACACATTTATGACTACACTGTCAATCCAGGTGGATAGTCATATCAAAATGAACACTCTGTGCACAGTAATTATAATTTTGAAATAACACTGTCCATATTCTGTTCTTGTTATCACAGTGAGCATTATTCTAGTTATGGCACAATTCCTGATATTAATTACATATTCACTGTTCAATCAGCCATTTAAAACAGTCACTGAACTATAGAGTGATATCCCAGATGCAAAAATTAGATAAAATGTGGTACATTTTATGACTTGTGAACTGTGCTAACTTGCCTGTGCTATATTTGTGAAATCGGCGGTCATAGATCTTGTGCCTTTCACAACCTTCTGTAGATGACTAAAGCAGCTTCCAGCAGCCTTTCTTTCATAAATTTGCAGCAATTAGAATTGCATTCAGCTATTGTTGCTTGTTATACTTTCATTAATTACAATTCAAGATTTCCTTTTATGAGAATCTAAAAGTGTAATAAGATTTTTTTGGCTGAGGATTTTTAGATACAATAATTTCATTTAAATTATGGTGGCTAGTTTGCTAAAATATGTGTGAAAAGCTTGCTAACATTTTTTCAACATTAGCTGTATAGGTACTTGACTTATTTGTGCATACCTCTGATCTACTGCATGAGGTAGTTAGTACTCAGGTGTATGTCCACAAATGAACAATGAAATCAAAATCTGAAATTACTGGTAATTTTAATTAGCATGCTTTTTAGGTAAATAGTCACACCAGTGGATTCTAATTAACCAAATGACTGTAATGAATAATAAAGTTATATTGGTTTAGCCCTAAATTAATATTCAAGATTTTTGGTTACTGTGCACATCTCGTAAAAATGACACTATTTAAAATAGTCACACTGGGGCCAAAAAATGCATAAAAAGTAAAATGACATTGGTTTCTAATTGTTGTGAGACTGACACGAGACATGTTCAATATACTTGATGAAATACCAGTCTGCGTAATTAAAGATTGTATAGACTCCATAAAGGGCCCATTAAAAGACATAATTAATGAATCTTTCGAATCTGGATACTTTCCGGAGTACCTAAAACAAGCAAAAGTTATACCTATCCGTAAAAACGGAGATGTGGAAAATGTAGAGAACTACAGGCCGATCTCTATACTGTCTATCATTTCTAAAATAATAGAAATACTAGTCAAAAAGAGACTGCTAAATTACCTGAATAAATATAATCTTCTTTCCAATGACCAATTTGGTTTTAGGCCTGGAAAAGGCACACAATCTGCTATAGCACAGTTCACTAAAGTAATTTTAGAAGCACTGGACAAAGGTGAAAATGTAAGTGGTATCTTTTTAGACTTGTCCAAGGCCTTTGATACAGTTGACCACAAAATCTTACTTCACAAATTCGGGCAAATAGGAATAAGAGGTGTGACAAAAAAGTGGTTCAAATCATACTTGGAAAACAGAGTTCAATGAGTTGAGATATCACAAGTTTCAAACAGTTCCCTTATAAAACACCTGTCTGACCCAGAAAATGTGAATATAGGCGTCCAACAGGGAAGTGTATTAGGCCCAATATTGTTTCTTATATACATTAACGACTTCCCACAAAGTATCAGACATGGAGAAAAAATACTTTTTGCTGATGACAGCAACATAGTAATAACAGGTGAAAACCCAACACAACTGTCAGAAAGAGCAAACAAGGCTCTCAATGATGTCCACAACTGGTCATTAAAAAATAAAGTAACCCTAAATGTAAAGAAAACTAACTATATTAACTTCCAATTGAACAAAAAACACAATGCCACTAGAATAAAAGTTAATAATAATGAATTAGAATGTGTAACAAGTACCAAATTCTTAGGGATGAATGTAGACAGCCAACTGAAATGGACAAACCATGTCAACATTTTGGCAAAGAAATTATCCACAGCATGCTATGCTCTTAGAATCCTTGCACCGGTATGCAATAATACCTGTCTTAAAATAACATATTACAGATATCTACACTCAGTCCTCAGCTATGGGATCATGTTTTGGGGAACAAGTGTCAGTAACATACAAACTGTGTTCAAAGTACAAAAAAGAGCCATAAGGATAATAACAAACAGCAACAACAGGGCCCACTGTCTATAATTATTTAGAAAGCTAGGCATTCTAACTGTTTCTTGTGAGTATATCTTTCAGAACATAATGTTCATTAAGAAAAATCTCAACATGTACAACACAAACAGCCTAATACATGACCATGAAACAAGAGCTTGTTACCACCTCCATCTAGATAGAAAGAACAAGGCAAAGACGCAAAAAAGTATATTTTATAATGGGATAAAACTGTATAACAAATTACCACACGAAATTAAAGAAATAAATGAGCCCCTCACTTTCAGACAAAAGCTTAAAACCTTTTTAGTAAGTAA
The DNA here is from genome assembly GCF_023864275.1 of Schistocerca cancellata. Taxonomy (NCBI): domain Eukaryota; kingdom Metazoa; phylum Arthropoda; class Insecta; order Orthoptera; family Acrididae; genus Schistocerca; species Schistocerca cancellata. The sequence goes on from NC_064626.1 coordinate 1,124,049,852, forward strand.
AAGTTGTTATACTGTAAAAGAATATTTAACATAGATGTAGATTATTAGCAACATATGACATTATCACCAAAATATTATGTAATTATAAATGTGTGTATGACTAGTTAAAAACTACACAAAATATGAGAAACCTGTTTCATTGTAAATGTAAATGTGTGCTCATATGTTGTAAACTGACGACATCCATACAATATTTATTGTTCCACGGATGAATAAATAAATAAATAAATAAATACTGTCCATTGTTTTCCATCACAAACTGAAACTGAGAAACAACAACATGTCCCACAACAGATCAGAGTTTCTTTGGGGTCACATTCAGAATGTGTCATGCAATGCGTGCCTTCAGCTCAGCTACATTTGTAATTGGAGCACTGAACACAGCATCTTTCATATAACCTCACAGCCAGGAGTCACACGGATTAAGATCACGTGTTCTGGATAGCCAGGATGAAGGGAAATGATGGCTTATAATTGTAGCCTTCCCAAAGGATGTTTTGTAGCATTTATGCACCATGCTCACAGGCATGTCCAATGCCTGGGCAATTACTGGGGCACTGCATGTTTGAATACCACTGCTCAACCCCTCCTGCAATGCTGTGCCACATCTTCAACAGACATCAGATTAACTGCTTTCCTCCCTCTGCCACATTGCACTTGAAAAGAACTTGTCTTTTTGAATTTTTATCATTTTATCCAGGGACTTAGCAGACATCAGATCAATGCATTTTTTCATACCCTTGAGTGTCTGGAACTTCAACAGGGCTACTGACACACAGTCATCATTCCTGTAAAAGAGCTTTACTAGCAGCGCGTGATTCTTCACGGAAACAGTCATGTTCATCTTGGATGCAAACTGAGTAACAGCTGTGTGCTGCATGTCTGACGATGTGCATATTCTGATGCTTACAGTCCCATCTATCAGTTAATTTTTGTTAATGTAATTTTTTCCATGACATTCCCTCCATGTCAAAGATATGCTGTTCAAATTTTATGTCATTCTGATCAGTGGTTCTCTTTCTATATCATTTGAAACTGGAATTTTAATTATGGTCAACCTGTATATGTCTAACTTCCTGTATATTCATATAATGTGTATATTGGTCTATGCATTATTTTGAAAACACTGATTGCAAATTAACTCTGCACTGCACAAGAAATGTTTTGTATGACTGTATGCAGTGATGTGTATAGAAAAGCATTCACTCAACAAAATTATAAAAAAAATACTTGTAATGACCTAACAGTTCAATTTCTTATCAGAAACTGTACTAACCCCAATCGCTTAAAACTGTCTCTAATCACCTTCCTCTTACTATTTCTGGCTCTAATTGTTTAAGAAAATTGGTGTTCCCTGCACATAATTAACTATTTAAAATTGTGTGTCTTTATTAATTAAGTAATTGCTCTGATTTACCTATAAATTATAGTTACCTTTTGTTAATTGGTTTAGATGAAACCATATGCTGCAAATAGAAAAGTTGTGGACAAACTATTATTGTTCCTAGAATGAAATTTTCACCCTACAGTGGAGTGTGCACTAATATGAAACTTCCTGGCAGATTAAAACTGTGTGCGGATCGAGACTCAAACTCGGGACCTTTGCCTTTAGCGGGCAGACTTAATTCCGCCAGTACCTCGTCTGTGAGGATGGGGCATGAGTCGTGCTTGGGTAGCTCAGTTGGTAGAGCACTTGCCCACAAAAGGCAAAGGTCCCGAGTTTGAGTCTCAGTCTGGCACACAGTTTTAATCTGCCAGGAAGTTTCACTATTATTGTTTCTTAAATAATGAAGAGCAGAAGAGCTATTTTGATTTTGTTCATTTACACGCCATACTAACCAGCTAATCACTGAAATTACAGTGTACCTAGGCCATGACCTAGCTCTAACATAGGCAATCAGGATCCAAAGACACCCCCCCCCCCTCCACCCCCCCCCCCCACACACACACACCACAAATTAGCCAGTAATTAACACTTCCTTACTACATGCTCTGATCTTTTCCAGAATCCACTTTGGGGACAGTGTAGTCCACACATGCAGCAAAGACAATGAAGTGTAGCCATGTTTACCTGTGAAAATATGTCAAATCTGGCTGAAAAGTGATTTTTTATTTTCTCAAGTAAGCTATTTTAAATCAGGTGGCCCACACTTGGTTTGCTGTCCAAATGCTTAAACTGCACTTTGATATGAGATAATCTGCATTTTATGGCCAGACAGACTCATATGTTATAATTTATGCACAAGTAATCAGCTAGCCATGTACTATACTTGGTTGATGTCCTATAATGAGACTGTTCGCGTGCAGTAACCTAACACAGAAGTGTGGCAATTAAATCACAACACATTCCTCAATTACACTTTCCTTCCAAGTATAAAGTCATACCAAAACAAAAAAACAATGAACACAAATATTAACTGAATATAGCTCAGTACTATTGTCACAATTTGCAGAATGCATTATTAGTGCTCGACACAGTTCTTGAAATTAATTGCAAGCTTGCAATCAGTCATTGAAAAACAGTCACTGTACAAACTCTCAGACATGGAATTTAGATACAGCTCAACACATTCTTATGACTTGTGATTTGTGTCCACTTTTTTACATACATTGTGCACTAACATCATTCCCTTCTGCAGACTGGCCAAAACAGCTTCTAGCAGCCTCTCTTTTATAAGATTACAATAATTAGCAATACATTCAGTTATTGTTGTTTACTGTCTTTTTACAAACTGTAATTAAAAATTTCTGTATCTGAATAACTGAATAGTGGAATAAGGTTTGTTTTACTGAGAAATTTTAGATAAAATCCTAACTGCTATTGGATTATGCGGTCCGTCTGGTTTGTCAAAATATATGACTCTACTTCAGTAACAATATTTTAGATAAGAATGCCAGTTACTCTGATACTAAATGAGTGTAAAAGTTGCCAAGATATTTTCAGCATTAGCTGTCTAGATACTTCAGTTATTTATGTATAGATTTGATGTACTTCATGTGATCATTAGTAATTCAGCATATGTTTACATATGAACAATGATAATGAAGTTTGAAATTTGTAATTTTCATGGCTTTTACCTAAAGCTACTTAGACCAAAAGATTCAAATTAATCAAAAGATGGTAATGGAAAATGAAGTTAAGCTGGATAAGCCCTGAGCTAACATTCAAGATTTTTGGTACTGTGCACATGCCACATAAGTAACACCACTATCAAAGATAATAATAATAGCAACAATAATAATAATAATAATAATAATAATAATAGATGAAAAGAAGCAGAAATTACAAGCATTGGCCAAATGACTTAGAAGATACAAAAAAAGTGAAAATAGAAGGAAACAAAACCAAACATTCAACAAAAACCAAAAGAGATTTTACCAGACAATAGATAACACACACATTAAAATAGACAATCCACCAAACATAACAGACATGGAACACTTCTGGAGCAACATATGGTCAAACCCCGCACAATATAACAGGCATGCACAGTGGATACAAGCAGAAACAGACACATACAAGATGATACCACAAATGGCTGAAGTGATAATTTTGCAACATGAAGTCACCCAAGCAATTAATTCTACTCACAATTGGAAAGCCCCTGGAAAAGATAAAATAGCAAATTTCTGGCTAAAGAAGTTCACCTCAACACATTCACATCTAACTAAATTATTTAACAGTTACATTGCAGACCCATACACATTCCCCGATACACTTACACATGGAATAACTTATCTGAAACCTAAAGATCGAGCAGACACAGCAAACCCAGCTAAATATCACCCCATAACATGCCTACCAACAATATACAAAATATTAACTTCAGTCATTACACAGAAATTAATGACACATACAACACAGAACAAAATTATAAATGAAGAACAAAAAGGCTGTTGCAAAGGAGCATGAGGGTGTAAAGAGCAACTGATAATAGATGCAGAGGTGACATATCAAGATAAAACTAAACAAAGGTCGCTACACTACACATACATTGATTACCAAAAAGCTTTTGATAGTGTACCCCACTCATGGTTACTACAAATATTGGAAATATACAAAGTAGATCCTAAATTGATACAGTTCCTAAACATAGTGATGAAAAATTGGAAAACCACACTTAATATCGAAACAAATTCAAATAATATCACATCACAGCCAATACAGATTAAGTGTGGAATATACCAAGGAGACTCATTAAGTCCTTTCTGGTTCTGTCTTGCTCTGAACCCACTATCCAACATGCTAAATAATACAAATTATGGATACAATATTACTGGAACATATCCACACAAAATCACACATTTGCTATACATGGATGATCTAAAACTACTGGCAGCAACAAATCAACAACTCAACCAATTACTAAAGATAACAGAAGTATTCAGCAATGATATAAATATGACTTTTGGAACAGACAAATGTAAGAAAAGTAGCATAGTCAAGGGAAAACACACTAAACAAGAAGATTACATATTGGATAACCACAGGGACTGCATAGAAGTGATGGAAAAAACAGATGCCTATAAATATCTAGGATACAGACAAAAAACAGGAATAGATAATACAAATATTAAAGAAGAACTAAAAGAAAAATATAGACAAAGACTAACAAAAATACTGAAAACAGAACTGACAGCAAGAAACAAGACAAAAGCTATAAATACTTATGCTATACCAATATTGACTTACTCATTTGGAGTAGTGAAATGGAGTAACACAGACCTAGAAGCACTCAATACACTTACACGATCACAATGCCACAAATATAGAATACATCACATACATTCAGCAACAGAAAGATGCACATTAAGCAGAAAGGAAGGAGGAAGGGGATTTATTGACATAAAAAACCTACATTATGGACAGGTAGACAATTTAAGAAAATTCTTTATAGAACAAGCAGAAACTAGCAAAATACACAAAGCAATCACTCATATAAATACATCGGCTACACGACTGCAACTTCATAACCACTTCTACAACCCTTTAGATCACATAACATCAACAGATATGAAGAAAGTAAATTGGAAAAAGAAAACACTACATGGCAAGCACCCGTATCATCTAACACAGCCACACATCGATCAAGACGCATCCAACACATGGCTAAGAAAAGGCAATATATACAGTGAGACAGAAGGATCCATGATTGCAATACAGGATCAAACAATAAACACCAGATATTACAGCAAGCATGTTATTAAAGACCCCAATACCACAACAGATAAATGCAGACTTTGCAAACAACAAATAGAAACAGTAGATCACATCACAAGTGGATGAACAATATTAGCAAATACAGAATACCCCAGAAGACATGACAATGTAGCAAAAATAATTCACCAACAACTTGCCATAAAATATAAACTAATAAAACAACACATTCCCACATACAAGTATGCACCACAAAATGTACTGGAGAATGATGAATACAAATTATACTGGAACAGAACCATTATAACAGATCAAACAACACCACATAACAAACCTGACATCATACTCACCAATAAAAAGAAGAAATTAACACAACTAATCGAAATATCCATACCCAATACAACAAATATACAAAAGAAAACAGGAGAAAAAATTGAAAAATACATCCAACTGGCTGAGGAAGTCAAGGATATGTGGCATCAGGATAAAGTTGACATTATACCAATTATACTATCAACTACAGGAGTCATACCACACAATATCCACCAGTACATCAATGCAATACAGCTATATCCAAACTTATGGTTATAATAGAAGGAAACATTCCATGAAGGAAAAATATACCTAAAAACAAGGATGATGTGACTTACCAAATGAAAGTGCTGGCAGGTCGACAGACACACAAACGAACACAAACATACACACAAAATTCAAGCTTTCGCAACAAACTGTTGCCTCATCAGGAAAGAGGGAAGGAGAGGGAAAGACGAAAGGATGTGGGTTTTAAGGGAGCGGGTAAGGAGTCATTCCAGTCCCGGGAGCGGAAAGACTTACCTTATGGGGAAAAAAGGACGGGTATACACTCGCACACACACACACATATCCATCCACACATATACAGACACAAGCAGATATGTCATTGGTAATCAGTAAGTAATTCTTTTAATAGTGAAAAACTTAACTACTAACGCAATTTCTCCTTAAAATTGTAAAATAGTTTTATTTTCATGAATTATTATTGACTGTGCTTAACTATTGTTACTATGTTAGCTTCTAATCAGCAAGAGCATTTTTCTTAACAAATACTGCTGAAACACTTTTCTTACTTTGTTGGCTAGCTAAATGTTTAGCTAATGGAAGCAAAAGATCTTACTCTGATTTAATTGATGCAGTATACAAATTATTATACTGTGTTGTGAAGGCCTTTGATGTATGAAAGCTTTGTACTGCTTTGCAAGACATCCAATCTGCAAAAGTTCACTGATACCAAATACTGTGAAGCAATGCTGACTTTACTTATGTAAGCAAATAAATGAAGTTCTTTATATACAAGCACAGAGTCATCAGGACTAGTAGGTTGTTTTAAGAAACAAACAAACACTAACTCTTTTCAGTTGACTTATAATTTCAAACGAACACATATTTTCCACTCTCTTAGTGAAGGGAAGTCACCCCCCCCCCCCCCCCCCAATGAACCATGGACCTTGCCATTGGTAGGGAGGCTTTCGTACCTCAGCGATACAGATAGCCATACCATAGGTGCAACCACAACGGAGCGGTATCTGTTGAAAGGGCCTATCAAACGTGGTTCCTGAAGAGGCGCAGCAGCCTTTTCAGTGGTAGCAGGGGCAACAATCTGGATGATTGACTGATTTGGCCTTGTAACACTAACCAAAAGGGTACCCTGAGTACCTCTATCAGTTCTCCCTTCGATTCCAGTCTCGTATTGTTCGTGGAAAGAAGGATTGTTGGTATGCCTCTGTGTGGACTCTAATCTCTCTGATTTTATCCTCATGGTCTCTTCGTGAGAAATACGTAGGAGGGAGCAATATACTGCTTGCCCCCTCAGTGAAGGTATTTTCTCAAAACTTCAACAAAAGCCCGTACCGAGCTACTGAGTCTCTCTCTTGCAGCGTTTTCCACTGGAGTTTATCTATCATTTCCATAACACTTTTGAGATTACTAAATGATCCATAACAAAGTGTGCTATTCTCTGTTGGATCTTCTCTCTCTCTTCTATCAACCCTATCTGGTACGAATCCCACACCAGTGAGCAGTATTCAAGCAGTGGATGAACAAGTGTACTGTAACCTACTTCCTTTGTTTTTTGAATGCATTTCCTTAGGATTCTTCCAATGAATGTCAGTCTGGCATCTGCTTTACCGATGATCAACTTTATATGATCATTCCATTTTAAATCACTCTTAATGCCTATTCCCAGATAATTTATGGAATTAACTGCTTAAAGTTCCTGACCTGCTACAATGTAGCTAAATGATAAAGTATCTTTCTTTCTATGTATTTGCAGCACATTACACTTGTCTGCATTGAGATTCCATTGCCATTCCCTACACCATGAGTCAATTTGTTGCAGATCCTCCTGCATTTCAGTACAATTTTCCATTGTTACAACCTCTCAATATACCACAGCATCATCTGCAGAAAGCCTCAGTGAACTTCTGATGTTATCCACAAGGTCATTTATGTATATTGTGAATAGCAACGGTCCTATGACACTCCCCTGCAGCACACCTGAAATCACTCTTACTTCGGAAGACTTCTCTCCAGTAAGAATGACATGCTGCGTTCTGTTATCTAGGAACTCTTCAATTCAATCACACAATTGGTCTGATAGTCCATATGCTCTTATTTTGTTCATTAAACAACTGTGGGGAAATGTATCAAACGCCTTGTGGAGGTCAAGAAACATGGCATCTACCTGGGAACCCGTGTCTATGGCCCTCTGAGTCTCATGGACAAATAGCGCGACCTGGGTTTCACACAATCATCTGTTTTGAAACCCATGCTTATTCCTACAGAGTAGATTTCTAGTCTCCAGAAAAGTCATTATACTTGAACATGATATGTGTTCCAAAATTCTACAACTGATCAACGTTAGAGATATAGGTCTATAGTTCTGCACATCTGTTCAATGTCCCTTCTTGAAAAGGGGGATGACGTGTGCCCTTTTCCAATCTTTTGGAGTGCTACACTCTTCTAGAGACCTACAGTACACTGCTGCAAGAAGGGGGGGCAAGTTCCTTCATGTACTCTGTGTAAAAGCAAACTGGTATCCCATCAGGTCCAGCAGCCTTTACTCTTTTGAGCGATTTCAATTGTTTTTCTATCCCTCTGTCATCTATTTTGATATCTACCATTCTGTCATCTGTGTGACAATCTAGAGAAGGAACCACAGTGCAGTCTTCCTCTGTGAAACAACTTTGGAAAAAGACATTTAGTATTTTGGCCTTTAGTCTGTTATCCTCTGTTTCAGTACCATTTTGGTTACAGAGTGTCTGGACATTTTGTTTTGATCCACCTACTGCTCTGACATAAGATCAAAATTTCTTATGATTTTCTGCCAAGTCAGGACATAGAACTTTACTATCGAATTTGTTGAATGCCTCTTGCATAGCTCTCCTCACGTACTCTGTGTAAAAGCAAACTGGTATCCCATCAGGTCCAGCAGCCTTTACTCTTTTGAGCAATTTCAATTGTTTTTCTATCCCTCTGTCATCTATTTTGATATCTACCATTCTGTCATCTGTGTGACAATCTAGAGAAGGAACTACAGTGCAGTCTTCCTCTGTGAAACAACTTTGGAAAAAGACATTTAGTATTTCGGCCTTTAGTCTGTTATCCTCTGTTTCAGTACCATTTTGGTCACAGAGTGTCTGGACATTTTGTTTTGATCCACCTACTGCTCTGATATAAGATCAAAATTTCTTATGATTTTCTGCCAAGTCAGGACATAGAACTTTACTTTCGAATTTGTTGAATGCCTCTTGCATAGCTCTCCTCACACTACATTTCGCTTTGTTTAATTTTTGTTTGTCTGCAAGGCTTTGGCTATGTTTATGATTGCTGTGAAGTTCCCTTTGCTTCCATAGCAGTTTTCTAATTTGGTGTTGTACCATGGTGGCTCTTTTCCATCTCTTATGATCTTGTGTGGCACATACTCATCTAATGCATATTGTACAATGGTTCTGAACTTTGTCCACTGATCCTCAACACTATCTGTACTCGAGATAAAACTTTTGTGTTGAGCCATCAAGTACTCTGAAATCTGCTTTTTGTCACTTTTGCTAAACAGAAAAATCTTCTTACCTTTTTTAACATTTCTATTTATGGCTGAAATCACCAAAGCTGTAACCGCTTTATGATCACTGATTCCCTGTTCTGTGTTAAGTGTTTCAAATAGTTCGGTTCTATTTGTCACCACAAGGTATAATATGTTATCACCATAAGTCGGTTCTCTGTTTAACTGTTCAAGGTAGTTTTCAGATAATGCACTTAAAAAAATTTCACTCGATTCCTTGTCCCTGCCACTTGTTGTAAATGTTTGAGTCTCCCAGCCCATATCCAGTAAATTAAAATCTCCACCCAAAATTGTAACATGGTCAGGAAGTCTACTCAAAATATTTTCCAAATTTTCCTTCAGGTGTTCTGCCACAACAGCTGCTGGGCCAGGGGGCCTATACAGACATCCATTTACCATGTTTGGGCCTGCTTTAACCCTGACCTTCAGCCAAATTATTTCACATTTCAGATCTCCATCAATTTCCTTCAATACTATGGCATTTTTATCACTATAAACACGCTTCCCCCTTCACTGTCCAGCCTGTCTCTGCAGCATACATTCCAATCTGAGTTTAGAATTTCAATACTGTTTACATCTGTTTTCAGCCAACTTTCTGTCCCTAGTACTACGTGGGCATTGTGACCGTTTATTAATGAGAGCAGTTCTGGGATCTTCCTATAGACGCTCCAGCAGTTTACTATTACCACATTAATATTGTCATTCCCTGTTGCCTTTTGCCTAGTGCTATCTTGTCATGTCTCAGGAGGCATCTTGTCGGGCCTAGGGAGGGAATTCTCTAACCTAAAAAACCCACATGTGCACTCCACATATGCTCCACTACCCTTGTAGCTGCTTCCTGCGTGTAGTGCACACCTGACCTATTCAGGGGGACCCTACATTTCTCCACATGATAGCAGAGGTTGAGAAATTTACACCCCACATCTCTGCAGAATCATCTGGGCCTCTGGTTTAAGCCTTCCACTTGGCTCCAAACCAGAGGACCGCAATCGGTTCTGGGAACGACACTACAAATAGTTAGCTCAGATTCCGCGCCCCCAAGAGTGAGGCTTTCCACCTTCACTGATTCCGCCAACCACCTGTATGAACTGAGTATGACCTCTGAACCCAGACAGTAGGAGTCATTGGTGCAAACATGAGCAACAATTTGCAGTCGGTCCACCCAGTGCTCTCTATCACTGCCGGCAGGGCCTCCTCCACATCTCATATGGGACCCCCCGCCCTTTCTGCTGTTTGCTGTTTCCCTAAGGGGCTCCATGACCCGCCTAACATTGGACATTGGAGCTCCCAATCACTAATAAGTACCCCCCCCCCCCCCCCCTGTGTGCCTGCTGAGACCTTGCTGAAGGATCAGCCACACATGTCCACTCACAGGCAGAGTGGGCGATGCCACACCGCCAGCCTCCACATTGACCCTCCACCTCGTGAGACGCAAACACCGTTGAACCCGCCACTCCCCTTGGGGAGAGGTTGGCACAACTGCGCCTGGTACCTGCGAAGATGTCTCGACAGCAGGGACCATGGGGGAAGCATGTAACACCTGGGGTGTACCATGCGACGCACCGGACTCCACACTGCCGCTACACTCCAAGGTAGCAGCCTGAAGATGGCTGACCGTGGCCATCAGCATGTTCAGCTGTTCGCGAACAGTGACCAGCTCCTCCTGCGTCTGTACACAGCAGTCACATATCCTATCCATCGTAAGAAATCAACAATTTACTGTAGAGTGTTAAGTAATCAACTTTTAACTAGACTGTTTATTCACTATAGGCAGCTGATAGCCGACTAAACTGTGGTTACTAGACACTTCTTGTTGGAAACAATGAAAATAAGCAATAACTGTCATTGGACTGTATTCAAAACAAGCATGAAATCTATGGAACACTATTACTAGTACTTGAAAATTAAAGCTTCCTAAAAGCAAAAACACACGGAAAAAGAAGTGACAAGTAAGAAAAACACAGTTAATATTTAAATTTACATAGCTTGCTGCACAGGAGATGTGAAGCAGATGGCAGTTTCTTAAATATAGTAGAAAGTAAATGGACAAACATTTCAAGAGAGAAATCACACCTGTATGTTGAAAAAGCAATTCTCATAGAATTCAATCAAATGAATGTATCACCAACTTCTCCTTGCGAACTTAATGAAATTATACTTCACTCAAAAATAAAAGTTCATCTGGTCGTCATGGTGTTTCCAATAGAGCACTAAAGATTTATTTCCATATAATAAGCCCTGTATTATCACGAATATGTAATGCATCACTAGCACAAGTGATTTCTCCAGCAAGACTGAAAGATGTCATTGCCAAATTCCTCCTTAAGGAAGGTGGTAGGATAACTACTGATCAGCTTCACTGCTCACAATATTCCATACCATTAAAATTTATTTTGCAACATGCCATGTTACTTGGTTAGTTTCATGTTTCATGGATCATGAGCACAATAAATCATAATTATGTGAACCAAGTCATTTTACATACCCATCACTACTTAATTTTTAACTATGCAATGGATTATTTACTAATGAGGGAAGCAGTAGTGAGATTGCGCAACTCTTTAGATGTCCACAAGATCATCATGGATGTGAATCATATGTTACTCTTAGAGCACAAAATGGTTCAAATGGCTCTGAGCACTATGGGACTCAACATCTTAGGTCATCAGTCCCCTAGAACTTAGAACTACTGAAACCTAACTAACCTAAGGACATCACACACATCCATGCCCGAGGCAGGATTCAAACCTGCGACCGTAGCGGCCGCGCGCTTCCAGACTGTAGCGCCTAGACTCACATGGCCACACCGGCCGGCTCTTACAGCACATTTTTGGGCAATGAAGACTTTAAGCACACATGAATTTGGAAGTTTCCACCCTATTTATTATTTCCTCGTCATGTGTTACATTTCTCACTTGCGTAGTACCCCTAGGTATGCAGAGCTGAATATGTTGCATCTACTTAAAATTGAGGGTGAGACTATTCACAGAAAATCAGTCAATTATGCTTTTCTGGACATTTTTTACTATTTCTTGTTTCTATATGTATGTTTGGATTTATTACAGTACTAGTGATCTCTGCAAAAAGAACTAATTCTACTTGTACATTGGACAGAAGATAGTTTACATATATGAGAAACAACAGTAGACCTAAGATGGAGCCATGGGGAAGCTCATCCATGACTTATTCTGCCAGAATAATGTTTCTGGACTACATTTGTTGAATTACCAAGTACAACTTCCTGCATTCTTTTGATTAGATATGAAATTATCTATTAGTTGGCTATACCATCAATTCTATTAAATATCAATTTCTGTGGCAGAATATTGTGATTCACACAAATGCCTTAGATATCATCATTTCCATTACTGTCATTGCTTTCCAAACATTGTCCCCCATGTTGGCTGATGCCTACTGCTTCATTACCCCCATCACAGCTGTCACCTGGAGCATCAACACTTTCGTTATTGCCATTGTCTTCCAGATATTGCCCTACATCACTGCCAACTCCTGCTGCTTCATTACCGCCATCACAGTTGTCAACTGGAGCATGTAATCTACCCCTTCCTCACATCATTTGTTGAATGCCACTCATTTCATAATAAACTCTTTTAATAAAATAGATTTAAACTCTGTTAATAGCTAAGACAGAACTTAAAAAATCACATCATCTTACATAATACATTCCTGACAATGGAAAAAGAACAAAAAGAGTATACTTATGGATCCTGTCTATTTGCTTTCAGTTCAGTGATATTTCAAAATCCAAACAACTTCTTATATTTAGGATACACTGGGCTGTAAGCACAAGGATGTGGATTTTCAAGAATTTTGAATGGTCCAATACAAATACTGAAAAATTTCTTTATCTCAGATGTCAACACTTCAGATATCTCTTTGGCTTCAACACAAGATCTCTTACCCTAAACTTAGAAAATCTGCCTTTACCATCATGACTCTGCTTTCTCCTATCCAATCCATACTGAGAATTGTATTTTCTTCCAGTCTAGGGATCACTAAGCATCCATGTTCAAAGGTTTTGTCTTCTATACTAAACATTAAAAGTACCTGAGATTTTATCAATCTGCTTTGCTTACCTGTAGCTCCTCTTGTCTTTACACCTACAACAGGCATTTCCACAAATTTCTTACTATACCTGATTTTGTCTCTAAATTGTTTAGATGTAACACAAATCAGGCTACCTGTATCAATCAAACAGGTCCCTTTTCACTGATCAATCTTAATTTTAATGTAAGGACACCCGAAAGCCAGCCCTCATTAATTCCAAAGTATTAACCAGTTTTGTTGAAAGTATTGTTTGTATAAATATATTAGTTAATTTCTTCATTTATTCAAACAATTTGGCTTAACCCTTATAGTAGAAGAAAGTGTTAAAACGAAGGAATTTTCTATATATTCAGCTAATTGAATGAGTTATGATTTAATTGTAATTTCTATAAATTAAATATCGAACAATGTGTAGTTTCAGTACCTATTACTGTGAGGATGTATAAAGGCCTGATTTTTGGTCCCAAGACAGTCAGTCCATGACCGATTTCCAGATGAGGAACCTGTATTGGTTAGGCCAACAACAATGCATCAACTTAACTGTGAAATAAGTGTAACACAAAAAGGCCATGTGTTAAAAAAATGACAGTGTCTGTTCAATAATGCCACAGGTAGCGTATTACTCTGTAAGAACTGTGTGGTTAGGTTTTTACTGCTCATAGATGTTCAACAGTAAACTATTGTCACAATATGCTGATGTTTGCCTGCAAACTATTAATGAGGCTTATCAAAAGTTAACCAATAGTGAACTGGCCATATTAACTGTAATACTGGGCGGGGAAGGGGGGGAGGAGGAGGGGGGGGGGGGAGTTGTGAACAGTGAAAGTAAAGAACCGTGAAATGCAACTGTGCAACTGTCGGCTACATCATGCTTCCACCACCTCTCCCCCCCCCCCCCCTCCCCCATTTTTCAAGCAGCATAACAATGCAGTATGTCAACACTGAGGGCTATCAACGAAGAAATAAAACAGGTGGATGTCACAAGCAGAATAGGAATAATGGGGATAACTGTAGGCAATTTAATAGAAGAAGGAATCATAGAAATAATTACTCAGTAAATGGCATCAGCAGCTTGTGGTCTAGCGGCTAGCATTGCTGTCTCTGGATCACGGGGTCCCGGGTTTGATTTCCAGATTCCCAGCCGTGTTGGGGATTTTCTCTGGCCAGGGATGGGGTGTTTACGTTGTCCTCATCATTTCATTATCATCATCATTTGTGATAGTGGCTCGATTGGGCTGTGTAAAAATTGGACTGTAAAAAAATTGGGACTTTGTACAGTTGCTGATGACCACACATTTGAATGTCCCACAAACCAAACATCATCATCATCATCATCATCAGAAATGGCAGTCAGACTAAATGAAGGTCCACAGCTTTGGGTGAGGAAGGACAACGAGCACAGGACCCCTAATTCACACTTGCAATTAGACAATAACAACAGTGTTAATAATGTGGCACAGTTGTCTGAAGTTGGACAAAAGGAATATCAGATTTCTCATAAGTTTTGGGATACTATGTTTAATTATAGTGATGAAGGTGCTAATCACAGACCACAATGTTAGAGCAGTGAGAATTTTGATATAGTATGTACTAAAAATTTCTTCTCTTCATCAGAAAACAGTGTTATTGATGTATGTAAATCAAGTGATGACTGTATTGGATCTGAATTAGGTGGTATTTTTGATGAAGATGTGAACGAGTGCTGTGGTAAGTCTGAGACTGGTAGCTTATTGCAATTGAATGGAGGTTAATGATGTTAATGATGTTGTTGTTGAAGTAATTTTGGAACAAAATGATAATAATAATAATAATAATAATTATTATTATTATTATTATTATTATTATTATGATCTTGATGTTGATGAGTATCAGGTATTTGGGGGATTTAAGAACAATGAAGTTTAAGAGTTATTTGTGAATGATGTTGACAATACAGATAAGGTAAGTGGTGTATGTGATGATGTGAGTCAGTCATGGTGTACCACTCCAGTGAGAGCAGTTTTTCATTAATTTCATGCAGAGTAATGATCCAAACAGTAAAGGTGAGTTATCTGTAAGCCTAGAGAACAAAGATGAAAATTTTTGAAGTGTGTTTGGGACCAGATTGATGATAACATAGATAAATGTGCATTCTGGAATAAGTTAGCTGTGGATAGTTAAAATTTGTATCCAAATTGGTGGATTGAACTGAAAGAAGGGCTAAACAGGAAGTGTAATTTTTACAGTAATATATTTTGTGTTCCTTCTGTAATAACTGATGTTAGTTGTGCTATGTAATCCATTCGTTGTGTTCAATCTTTACCTGACAACATGAGGAACCAAAGTAATACTACAGTGCCAGTGAAGTTTATAAAAACTTCTAAAGTCAGGGTGGATGTATCATTTGATGAAATAGAAAGTGACACTACCATCCTTATACATATATGAAAGCATATGTTTCTTAAAAGAACACGAGGAATTTTCTACATTAAGCAGAGAATTTAACAACTACGAAATGAGGAATAGGAATGATTTCCACAGAGAAATTCATAAAACAGCTATGTATCACAAAAGTGTACTATGCCAACCCAAAATCCTCTACAGAGCTCTCCCCAAAGAACTAAAAATAATACCAAAACTGCAAATTTTTAAAAGAGAATTAAAAAACATGTTATTGAGCAATAGTTTTTACAGTATTGAAGAGTTTATGAATCATTGACAATAAAAGTGCAGTTAATATTTCCCTGACATAATAAATATGTTTAATTGCTCACATTTAAATACTTGCTGTTTCTATGAAAGTGTGAAACAGTGTTAATGTAAGAATGGAAATAATCTTTGATGTGAGAATCACTAGCTTTTTTTTTTTTTTTTTTTTTTTTTTTTTTTTTTTTTTTTTTTTTTACCCTACTTGTATATTTTTATGTTAATGTTCTTATAGTTCTATTAAAATAATGTCTAAGTGACAAGTAAATTCAATTATAAATTTTCATGTACATGTATTTTAAATAGTAATGTTTTTTGACAATTCCTATGTCATTTTGATGATGTACTATAAGGACGCTAATAAATTGAATTGAATTGAATCTTTTACATGAAGGGTCTAATAACAAAGATGAAATAAGTTTAATCCAAAAAAATATCTCTGAGTTTTGACATGTTCTTTTCATGGAACAGTGAAACAAGTATAACCACATGCAGTGTCGGCATCAGTAATCAACCATGTGGTAACAAATATGGATTGGAAAAAAAAGTGATGTAGCTGTAAGAGATCTTAAGACTCTCACATAATTTCTGGCAACTAATGCCAGTAAAAAGCAGATATGGACAAAATCCATACCCTGGAGGCATACAAAAGACTTTCTTTGGAAGTCAAAATACAAGTTCTCTGAAGAAAACTAGTAACCTGATATTGAAATGAAGTTTATATAGAAATCAATGTAACTGAACAATTGTTTTGGTTCTCAGTATTATTTGTGCTGAACTGTGAATAGACATTTCCAAACGCACCCACTTCAGTAGCAATGTGTCACAAGAAATAGATAACAGATGGTATTAGGAAGTCCTCAGTTCCATGAAAGATAGTTATAATGAGCTATTAAATTTTTACCACAGTAATAAAAAGATTTGTAGGAAACCAAATGCTCCAAAAAGTCATCTAATCACAGCATAGTATACAATGAAAAGCATAAAAACAAAGCTGTATGGAATGTGATAAAAACAGGAAATGGAGAAAGACAAACAATAAGGTATGTGGTAAAGTAAATGAATCACCCCATCCATGTAACCAACTCTGAGAATGGGCATTTTACAAGTACTGAAGTAGACTTGGCAAAAATGTTTCCAAAACAGTAATAACACCTAAACATAATAATTAGCCAAATCCCACACTACATTATTACTAGCCATAGAGTATTAAGCCAGTAAAGTGGTAAATTTTTTTTAGCTGATCAGGCCTAGTTGAAGTAATGAAAGCATGTATTAAGCATGTATTAAGCTCCCCTTAAATATATACTAATTTATGCTCATACATTAAATGGGTAAAACTGTATAATTAATTCTCAAATGTAAACTATATAATGATTATTACTAAAATCTTCTGATTAGTAAGAAGTTTATGTATTTACGTGTATATGCAAAATGATGACGTGTGAAAGAGTAAAATTTACTAACTACTAAAAAGATTTATTCATATATATGCATAATGTATAACATAAAAATTAGCAACAACTATACTTTTATGAGTATGTAAAATGTATTTTGACGAAGCCAATTGCATGGTAAACATGCTGAACGGCTAATAAATAAACATGTAAACATATAGAGAATCATCCAGAACAGGCGAAAGCTGTGCTCCTGCATAAAAAGTAAGACAGAAGCATAGAAACATACTGGACCATTTCCTGCTGTCATTACCATAAAGAATAAAATGAAAGACAGATTAATGAATTACTTGGATAAATACAGCTTTGTAAGAGTATCACAGACTGGGATTCAAAATGGCAGAAGTCCAGAATCAATGACAAAATAATTTACAAAAGTGATCCTTGATGCAACTGATAAGGTTGAATATCTCAAGGCATATTCTCAAATCTATCTAATGCTTCTGATACTGTTGTCCTTTCAGAGGCAGATCTAAGTGACAAAAGTGGCTAGTCATGTGCCAAGCCAAGCATGGCAAAAGAGGCATCTGCGTGTAAAATCTGCATACAAAATGTATTGTTATTAGTAGAAACATTGACATGGGTGAATTTTTATAAGGGAGGATGACAGGGGGCACCAAATGATATGTTGCTTATGTGGAAAAGGGCCCTGTGTCCTTAAAATCCTAGAATATTTAGGCATGAGGGGTGTAGGTAATGACTTTGATAATTCTAGGAGACAGATACAAAGGCTAGGGATAACCCAAATCTCAAATAACACAATCGTTTTGTGAAGCACATATCAGAACCAAAATAAATTACTACAGGAATTACTCTGGGTAGCATAGGGAGATCAACAGTTTTCCTGAAATATTTCAAAAACCTTCTCAGTTATACTAGTCATGGGGAAAGAATTCTCTCTGCTGCTGAAAGCAACATTATAGTCAAAGAAAAAATAAATAAGAAAACTGCATAGTGGGGGAAGGAAATAAAATCCTCAAGCAAGATTATATTTGTTGAATATGCAATAAATTAACATTAAACATTTTAAAAAATGCCATGAATTTTAGTTTTAAATGTTTAAATGTAGGTGGTACCTCTATAGATTATGTAACATACATGAAATTTTTAAGAATGAATATTGTATGATGAAGTGGTGTGGACACACAAAGATATCTTCTAACAAAATGTCATGAGTGTGTTACGTCCATATAATTCTGCCAACAGTAACAGCCAATACCTTTTAATTACATACTGTTCAAATGTATATTCAATTCTTAACTATTTTTTTCCTTGGACTTCTTTTCTGGAGAACAAATGCTCAAAATATGAACACCGTTTCTGAACTGTACAAAATGGTCGCAATAATAATAAGAAAAAATAGTAATTGGGCTCAATTTGATCTTTTCAGAATATTGTGGGTTTAATTTTACACTGTGGAAGTACATATAAAAATCTGTTGTGTGAATGAAAAATAAATTTTGTAATTTCTGTGTAAACAGCTCTGTCCATAACTATGGAACAAGATCTAGACCAAACTTACATTTACCGAGAAAGGGTAAACATAAAATTCAAAATAACCAATTAATGAATTTTGCAATAAACTACCTAAAAATATTGAACAGATTACAGAAATAACTTATTCCAAAATGTTAAATGAACCTGATAAACAATATAGTCTATACAGTGAAGAATCCCTTGGATAACAAAATGTACAGATGTGGAAGAAAATGTAACAGACATTATTAATAATAAAACAACTCTGTCATTTAACAACACACTTTCATGCTATGATGCTTTTTAGTTGTGTTCTAATTATACATCAAAGTTCTGCAGTGAATGATACTAAGATTTTATCTTCTTTCTGAAGAAGATAAGATAGTAATGTTGCCAGCTGAAATTGTATCATAAGTATAGATATCCAGTAACTGGTATCAGGAAATTAATGAACAGTGTAGCACAAGTTTTTCTTCTTACCTCATGAAATTACTTATTTACAGTAATGTATAAACAAGACATTAATGTACACTGGGGACAAAATGAATGAAGTTGTGCTGTTTTAAACACTCTTGCCTTAAATTTATGGGAATGGAAGCTCTAACCTACATCCAGATACCTGATTTTCTATGGTTTCTCTGAATTATTTCAGGCAAATACTATGAATGTTTCTAATATAAGACCATGGATGATTACCTGACTATACTTGTCAGTCTAACCCTGTGCCTATGTAAATGCCTCTATGTATGTGAGGTACAGTTTTTTTTTTCTTTTTGTGTGCTCTCAAACTAATAAAATCCAAGAACCACACACACACACACACACACACACTTAAAAATATGGTACTGTCATCCCTCGTTCTGCTAGTTACTAGAAAACTGAGCCTGTTTGACTAGCTGACAGTGTATATTGTACTGAAGAGGAATCCAACGTCCTAAAAGAAAAAAATAACATAGAACAGCTACTGAAAGTTTGTGGCCTTGTTCATGACTTAACTACTGGCCTTATTCTTGCTCTGCTGGACCACTATTATTGTAACATATTTTGTAAAAAGCAAACTGCTCAGAACAAGTTTTTCTACTCCATTCTGACTTGCACAAATTTATGAATACCCTCTTGACCACAGGATATTGCTTCATACAATCACTTGTACAATGGAGGTGAAAGCAAACTTGCATTCTCAGTGCCCCTCTGTAGAGCATGGCGTATCAACAATTGTGAATGGGTCTTTGGCAGGTTGTGTGCACTGTTTTGTCAGTATGCCTCATGGGGTTGTTTGGAACTTAGACAACATGTGCATTGTCACTTTATAGCAAGAAGGGTCATCAATGTGACAAAATGATCGTATTATTCACTCCACAGTGACGTTATTCGAAAACTGAGCCACAATAGTGGGACACAAAACAATGAAAATCTGTCTTATAGTGGTCACTAACTGACATCAGCTGATGAGTTGTACATATAAATTTAGCTTTTAGGTACTCAAAGGAGAAGGGGTACTACAGTGCACTGCCTGTTTGACAGCAATTGAGAGGACTTTGGCAACACAGACACAGAGACAGCCATCGCCACATAGACAATCTAGCCTCTAGGTGTTGCAATGGAATCAGCCATTGTTCTATATTTATTTAGATGTAGATAAAGTAATATATGATAAATTTTTGACAGTGTAAGGCACTTAATTGTTAGAGACCATCACTTGTTAACTCAAGCTGTATGCACTTACAATAAGTTCACTTGCTTCCTGGATACGGGATGCAAAAGACGTCCACCACTATTTTTTGGCATAAAATGATGATGCTGCCTTGGCTAAAGCAAGCTGCTAAGGAAGTGGACCAGACCAGGGCTAATCTAACACAGTTATGTAATTGACTACTTGCTGATACAATGAGAACTGTTGCTTTCATGCCAGGCAATTACAACACTGCAGGCACCAGTGTCATAATAATGATGACAGAATCACTGTGGTGTGGTGGCCTGGTTACTTCATCCTAAGGTATAAGCTCTTTTGGGGCTGTTGGTTGGCATCAACACCTTCGCAAAACAGGTAGCCCATATAAATATCCCTCATTTGTAGACAGACGTTTGCAGTCTCTCTCACCTGAAAGCTTCAAGGAGGTGTCCACATGCGACTATGAGTTGACCTGACTCTACAAGCAGCCACTATGAGACTTGGTCTCCACGACTGCTGGTCTACTATTGGCTTTGAGTATGATGGTGTGAACTTATGTCTTCCAGTCAGTGGGCCAGCTTTGGATCTGCTTTCAGTTGTTGCCAGATTCTTGCCCTAGAGAGAACTGTTTGTGATCACGATGGTGCAGCAACCCAACCACTTTTGCCTTTGCAGCCATACTATCACTGTCTGCCTCTATTGCTGCTTGAGATCTGTCTTCCTCTACAGGGCTTGTGGTGGAATTCTGCACCTTCTGGCTTGGGAAGTAATTCAGAGGGCTTTGTCAAACCAGACAAAAAGACAGCCATCCTCAAACAGTCACTTTAGCCTCTAGGTGATGTAATGCAACTGAGAATTGTACCATATTCTGTCAAATGTAGAAAAGGTAACTTATAACAAATTTTTGATGTTGTGAGGCACTCAAATGTTTGAGAGTGTCATTTTTTGGCTCATATCATGTGCACTTTCTGACCCTTCACTCTCATTTAATGATTTTTTAATTATTATTAATTATGACAATTATCCCAACTGCATTTATGTTGGGATCAGTAAATTTTCAGCTATGTAAAGCTTGAAGCCAAGAGTGAGTGTGACAGTTAATTACTATTAGTAGTATTGGATAAAAATGTTGTCAGCTTAGTTTGTTCCTTGGTGATTGTCATAGATCTCCATCAATGTTATCCATGGTGCAGTTGTCTCAGTAGACAGTTGGATGAGTTCACAGTGGTGGTGCTGGAGAAAGATTTAAAGTTTGCTACCACTCCAAGGGGACTTCCTGTTACTCCCATTTCCTGTCACAGTATTTATTCTGCCCTGTAGCAAAAACAGTAACAGTCTCTCTAAAGACCAGGCAGAAGAAATTAAGCAAGAAATGTCCCACACATTGCATTGGGCTTGGT
This sequence comes from Schistocerca cancellata, assembly GCF_023864275.1. Classification (NCBI taxonomy): domain Eukaryota; kingdom Metazoa; phylum Arthropoda; class Insecta; order Orthoptera; family Acrididae; genus Schistocerca; species Schistocerca cancellata. The sequence continues at coordinate 1,124,071,867 of NC_064626.1, forward strand.
CAGTGTGGGTAACATGTCTTCTGTTGAGAGAACAGGTATTCATTCCCTTCGCAATTGTTATGAAGTAGTAGTTCTACCAGATGCCAAGTGGAATGACATGGTTGTTTTGACAAATGATGATGATTATATCCTTAAAAAGGATTCACTACTCAGTGACTGGATAACAGAAGATTATATACAGATTCCACAGAAGGGATTAAATGAAAGACTCTGCTTCCTTTTAAAATGAGCACATTGTCAAAAGATTTGTGCGGGAAACTTCATTCTGGTGCTGTTGTTCTGCCTATGTTGCATGGTCTGCCAGAGGTACATAAGGAAGGCATACTCTTAATAATCTGGGTGCACCCAGTTACAACCTGGTGAAATACTTAACACTTATTTTTAGATCATATGTTGTTAAGTGTGAACACCATATCTCCTTTTGGTGGATTTTATTCCACACTGAAATCTCTTGAGACGGGATCCTTCAGATTTACTTGTAAGTTTTGATGTGGTCTCTCAGTTCACATGAGTCCCTCTGAAAGGGTCCTTGAGTTTGGTTAGTGAAAATGTGGATGAGGGGTTGGTGAATGTTTGTTGTCTTGTGCCAACATCCCCATATTTTTCTTTTAATGGTAACATTTTTAACAGAATGATGTAGTGAATACTGGCAGTTCTTTATTGCCCATAGCCACCAGTTTATTAGAGGACAGGGTGCTGAGAACTTGAGCTTTGCAACCAATATGCTTCTGGAGATATATTGTATCTGGCTTCATGGACATGAAGCTCCAAAGTGATTTTAAGCCCACTTCAGCTGTCCTCATTCCAGGATAAATTGTACCATAGGGCTCGAAAGTGACAGGAGGCATCCATTTTTGGCCATCATGGTTTACCCAGGGAAATAATGTTCACCAAAAGCCAGCACATACTGGTTAGTGTCTGCATGCTAAGAGTTGTCATCCACCATACCAATGTAATGGCATCCGCAGGACTTTGGTACACAGAGTTTATGCTATTCCTCATGTAGACAGTTCAACCCATGACATACCACATTTGGCAAATGTGTTTAAGGAAAATGGATACTCTGAGAAGCAGATTCATTGAGCTATTGAGTTTCAACTAACCTTGGAGGTGCATAAAGAGGGGATTGATCTGCAGCCTTTGTTCCTTATGGTGGGGGCATATTGTTTAAGTCATCATCATCATCATCATTTAAGACTGATTATGCCTTTCAGCGTTCAGTCTGGAGCATAGCCCCCCTTATACAGTTCTTCCAGGATCCCCTATTCAGTGCTAACATTGGTGCCTCTTCTGATGTTAAACCTATTACTTCAAAATCATTCTTAACCGAATCCAGGTACCTTCTCCTTGGTCTGCCCCGACTCCTCCTACCCTCTACTGCTGAATCCATGAGTCTCTTGGGTAACCTTGCTTATCCCATGCGTGTAACATGACCCCACCATCTAAGCCTGTTCGCCCTGACTGCTACATCTATAGAGTTCATTCCCAGTTTTTCTTTGATTTCCTCATTGTGGACACCCTCCTGCCATTGTTCCCATCTACTAGTACCTGCAATCATCCTAGCTACTTTCATATCCGTAACCTCAACCTTGTTGATAAGGTAACCTGAATCCACCCAGCTTTCGCTCCCATACAACAAAGTTGGTCGAAAGATTGAACGGTGCACAGATAACTTAGTCTTGGTACTGACTTCCTTCTTGCAGAAGAGAGTAGATCGTAGCTGAGCGCTCACTGCATTAGCTTTGCTACACCTCGCTTCCAGTTCTTTCACTATGTTGCCATCCTGTGAGAATATGCATCCTAAGTACTTGAAACCGTCCACCTGTTCCAACTTTGTTCCTCCTATTTGGCACTCAATCCGTTTATATTTCTTTCCCACTGACATTACTTTCGTTTTGGAGATGCTAATCTTCATACCATAGTCCTTACATTTCTGATCTAGCTCTGAAATATTACTTTGCAAACTTTCAATCGAATCTGCCATCACAACTAAGTCATCCGTATATGCAAGACTGCTTATTTTGTGTTCACATCTCTTAATCTCACCCAGCCAGTCTATTGTTTTCAACATATGATCCATAAATAATATGAACAACAGTGGAGACAGGTTGCAGCCTTGTCTTACCCCTGAAACTACTCTGAACCATGAACTCAATTTACCGTCAACTCTAACTGCTGCCTGACTATCCATGTAAAGACCTTTTTCATTGCTTGCAAAAGTTTGCCTCCTATTCCATAATCTTGTAGAACAGACAATAACTTCCTCCTAGGAACCCGGTCATATGCCTTTTCTAGATCTATAAAGCATAGATACAATTCCCTGTTCCCCTCATAACACTTCTCCATTATTTGGCGTAAGCTAAAGATCTGGTCCTGACAACCTCTAAGAGGCCTAAACCCACACTGATTTTCATCCAATTGGTCCTCAGCTAATACTCACACTTTCCTTTCAACAATACCTGAGAAGATTTTACCCACAACGCTGATTAAAGAGATACCTCTGTAGTTGTTACAATCTTTTCTGTTTCCATGTTTAAAGATTGGTGTGATTACTGCTTTTGTCCAGTCTGATGGAACCTGTCCCAACTCCCAGGCCATTTCAATTATCCTGTGCAGCCATTTAAGACCTGTCATTCCACTGTATTTGATGAGTTCCAACTTAATTTCATCCACCCCAGCCGCTTTATTGCACTGCAATCTATTGACCATTTTTTCCACTTCTTCAAATGTGATCCTATTTCCATCATCATTCCTATCCCATTCTACCTCGAAATCTGAAACATAACTGATCGCATTTTCACCTACATTGAGCAACTCTTCAAAATATTCCCTCCATCTGCCCAAGGCATCCACAGGATTCACCAGCAGTTTTCCTGATCTGTCCAAAATACTTGTCATTTCCTTCTTACCTCCCTTTCGAAGACTGCTAATTACACTCCAGAATGGTTTCCCAGCAGCTTGACCCATAGTCACCAACCTGTTTCCAAAGTCTTCCCACGATTTCTTCTTGGATGCTGCAATTATCTGTTTGGCTCTGTTTCTTTCTTCAACATAACTTTCTCTGTCTACCTGGGTTCTGGTATGTAGCCATTTTTGATACACCTTCTTTTTCCTTTTACAGGCTGCCTTGACTGTATCATTCCACCAAGCTGTTTGCTTCATCCTACTTTTACACACTACTGTTTCAAGACATTCTTTAGCCACTTATAGTACTGTGTCCCTGTACCTTGTCCATTCCTTTTCCAATGACTGTAATTGACTACATTCAACTAACTGGTACCTTTCTGAGATCGCTGTTATGTACTTGTGCCTGATTTCCTTATCCTGAAGTTTCTCCACTCTTATCCTCCTACATATGGACCTGACCTCCTGCACTTTCGGCCTCACAATCCCAATTTCACTGCAGATTAAATAATGATCAGTGTCATCAAAGAATCCCCTGAATACACGTGTGTCCCTCACAGCCTTCCTGAATTCCTGATCTGTTATTATATAGTCAATGACAGATCTGGTTCCGCTGCCTTCCCAAGTATACCGGTGAATGTTCTTATGTTTAAAAAAGGAGTTTGTGATTACTAAGCCCATACTGGTACAGAAATCCAAGAGTTGTTTCCCGTTCCTGTTGGCCTTCATATCCTCTCCAAATTTACCCATAACCTTTTCATACCCTTCTGTTCGATTTCCAATCCTGGCATTAAAATCACCCATGAGCAGAACACTGTCCTTGTCCTTTACTCTAAAAGCTACATCACTGAGTGCCTCATAAAAACTATCTATCTTATCTTGATCTGTCCCTTCACAATGCGAATATACTGACACAATTCTATTTTTCTTGCTAGACACTGTCAAATCTATCCACATCAGTCGTTCGTTTACATACCTTATTGCATACCATATTGTTTAAAATTGGAAGAATTTTAAGGAGTTTTGACATTAAGTGTGTGATATGGGACTTAGCAAGCCTGGCATATACAAAAGTCCACGTCAAAGTGGAAAGCATTACATTGGCCATTTGATCCGCACACTCTAATATACGCTATTTGATCAAAAGTATCCGGACACCCCCAAAAACATACTTTTTTCATATTAGGAGCATTTTGCTGACACCTACTGCCAGGTACTCCATATCAGCAGCCTCAGTAGTCATTAGACATTGTGAGAGAGCAGAATGGGGTGCTCCGCTGAACTCACAGGCTTCGAACGTGGTCAGGTGATCGGGTGTCATTTGTATCGTACGTCTGTAAGCAATATTTCCACACTCCTAAACATCCCTAGGTCCACTGTTTCTGATGTAATAGTGAAGTGGAAACGTGAAAGGACACATACAGCACAAAAGCATACAGGCCAATCTCTTCTGTTGACTGACAGAACCCACCTACACTTGAAGAGGGTTGTAATGTGTAAGACAGACATCTATCCACATCATCACACAGGAATTCGAAACTGCATCAGGATCCATGGCAAGTATTTTGACAGTTTGTGGGAGGTGAGAAAACCTGGATTCCATGTTTGAGCAGCTGCTCATAAGCCACACATCAAGCCGGTAAATGCCAAACGACACCATGCTTGGTGTAAGGAGCATAGACATTGGACGATTGAACAGTGGAAAAACGTTGTGTGGAGTGACGAATCACGGTACACAATGCGACAATCCGATGGCAGGGAGCAGGTATGGTGAATGCCCGATGAATGTCATCTGCCAGAGTGTGTAGTGCCAACCGTAAAAATCGGAGGTAGTGGTGTTATGGAATGGTCATGTTTTTCATGAAGGGGGCTTGCACCACTTGTTGTTTTGCTTGGCATTGTCGCTGCGCAGGCCTACACTGATGTTTTAAGCATCATATTGTTTCCACTGTTAAATAGCAATTCGGGGATGACGATTGCATCTTTCAACATGATCGAGCACCTGTTCATAGTGCATGGCCTGTGACGGAGTGGTTAAACGACAATAACATCCCTTACTGGACTGGTCAGCACGGAGTCCTACCTTTGGAGTTTCGGAGTGCCGACTTCGTGCCAGGCCTCACCGACTGACTTCGATACCTTTCCTCAGTACAGCACTCCATGAAGAATGGGCTGCCATTCCCCAAGAAATCTCCCAGCACCTGACTGAACGTGTGCCTGCGACAGTGGAAGCTTTCATCAAGGCTAAGGGTTGCCCAACACCATATTGAATTCCAGCATTACCGATGGAGGGCACCACGAACTTTTAAGTCTTTTTCAGCCAGGTGTCCAGATACATAGTGTAGGTGCATGAAGCATCGTCATCACACGAGGCTATAACAGCCTGAAAAGTCGGCGGTAGCTGAACATTGTTTAAAATAGGAACATGGTGCAGGGGCGCCCGCAGGGGGGGTTGGGGGGGCAGTGGGGGCAGTTGCCCTAGTGAGAATTCATTCAGTTTGCGAATATAAAAAAATACCTGTAACTTTAGGGCTCAGTTATGTATGATTTAAAATGCCTGTAAAATTACCACTAAAATAACCGGAAAATATCGATAAAATGATGTAAAAATGATATAAAACATATGTAAACAGAATTACAGGATGAACTAGAGCAATTAAAAACGTTAAAGGAGAATTGAACTAAAATTAAAAAATGATGATAAATTTAAAAATTGTGTGTTTTTCTTTAAGAAATCTCGTTCGTTGAAGATGTTCAAAATTGTTATATATCCGTCTTACAGCTTTTGCCTACGAAGTATCTTTATTTTTATTTCTACACCCACACGTGGTAGAAATTAACAACAGCAAGTGAAGCAACAATGGGAATAATCAGGTGAACCAGCAGTTTATTGTTAACTTTTACAAATGCATTTTTGGGCAACATTTAAGCGTTTTTCCTGAAGGCACGCCCATTGTTAATTCTTTTCATACTAAATGAATCAGTTGTGCCATAAAGGGACGTTAAACACAAACGTAAAAAAATTATATCTTACTTGAAACATAAACTACGATACAGTATCTATACGACGAAAAATACAAAATTAAAGATAGATATCTATAGCCGGAATATTCGAGATTTTAGTAACTGTAAACAATGCATATCTGATAAGGAAAGGCCGTTTACATGCCAACAAACTCTGGGCATTACTAATAAACTATAATAAAATAAAGCAAATCTGCCGATCGACAAACTACTACAGGTGTACGTTGTCCCACTAAGAATGATACCCATGGTGAGAGTTCTATCTCCAAAATGTTGACTTATAGGGTACTAAAATAGTCACCCTCTCTGTTCCCACCTCACTAGGTACAAACCTCTTCATAAACCTCAACTGGAAACACAATACAGTTGCACAACAAAACACACTCAGCAAAATTTTATTCTTTCAAATTTAAAATAATGGTTAACAATTGCCAGACTCTAATTTAAATTAGCGTATTGTATTACGTTCCTTTTCGTTTGCTGAAGAAGTGTTCGAGGGTACTGTGTGGTCACTAGACTTGGCCACTGTTTCTATATTTCGATACAGTGTACCGATACGTGGAACTGTTTCAGTGTTTCGGAACGGCTGTGGTTCACTGTTTCGAAACAGTGGTGTTTCATTCCGCCCCTGTCTCGGGTAACCGGACCAGATTCGATCTCGAGCCAGACACAGAAACTGTATCGTTGTTTCAAAATAAGGCTGTTTCAGTCCACCTCTGCTTGGAACGGACTAATTGTATCGAAACAGTGATGTTTCATTCCACGCTGTGTCGGACGATATTCGGGCTCCGCATAGGTACTGAAACACAACATACCACTTCGTGAAACACTTTCAAGAGTGTCGAAATCTTTTTGACAAGCAACAGCATGAAGCTTAAAATATCTGAAAATAAAGCTTCGTTTCTATCTGACTGTCCTATTCTGAAATGGCGCAACATCTGCTTTATAAACACTAACCAGACAATAAAACAACGCATACTATTCACATTCAAAATAATAAACATGTGAAAATCATTCAGTTAAATTACGCTTTTTTTTTACAACATACGTTTCTCTGGTCATGTACAGTAATCATATTAAGAAACGCAAGTAGGCCTACAACATTTTGAATAAAAAAAAGCGTTAAGTGACGGTTATTAGACATATACATAAATTTGATGTAGGTATAATTGCAAGCAATCTGTTTGACGTATCACTGATAGTGTAATGGTGAACGGGAAGGGCTGGGAAGCATAGTGAATTTATAGTAACGGTTCGAAACACCTTAAAAGACAAAATTTTTTCTGTTATATTTTGTTATTTATTCGAGTTATTTGGCATTATTTGTGAGTCTATAGTCACGGTGCCTATTATCCACAATGATTCCCTTTGTGTGCATGGAAATTAGCAAGATGGGTATATTACCCATACTAACGGAATGTGGGAATCCCAGTAGCATATCCGTTGTGCCTGCAGTTTGCTCCCACCTCCAGTTTCGTTCGTGGTGGTTCTTCTGTCTTCAGCTATGGCTATCCTCAGCCAATTGAAAAGTATGAAAGTCACACGACACGAAAGCAGGAAATACGAAACTGCCAAGACGCCTAAGTGATAGTTTCATACTTTCTGCGATATGATTAGCGCTCTCGCACCTCGTTTATGTTTATATGGACATACTTATACAGTAGACATTCAAGATGATAAAATGTGTAGGTTTACTAGATTACAAACACAAACTGTTTCACTCTTTCGAAACATCGTATCGAAACATTACATTGTACTGTTTCATGTGTTTCGAAACAGTTACGTGTTTCAGTTTGCCCATCTCTAGTGGCCACTAATATCGCTACTTGTCTGTAGAAGGAGGCAATATTCGTCACTGGAACTACTGTCAACGGACGTGTGGCGTGAGCTACCTTCATTTCCGGAACGTTCTAGATGAATCTTGCTATGTTCTAATAGGAACATATCGCATAAATATTTTCACATCAATCGCAAGAAACCGCTCCAAACGATAGCGCGCAACTCAAAGTCGCTGGCTTGCGGTCTAATGGACACCGCGCTGTTTCATTGTTGAACCAAAACTTGTGTAAAATCATTGTGAGTTGTTAAGTGGACAGTGGTGCATGATTGTAGTTTGCATAGACGTCTGTGCGTTGTGAATTTAAAAGCGCAGTGTATACAGTGGCAAAATGACCGATATACGGAAGGTTTTTGTGCCTCATAAGCGAATGAAAGTGGAGGTGTCGAAGAAGATACTGTCTATGATGGGGTATCACAGGAAAAGGATGAGTCAAACGCAACCACCACTTTTAAAAATTCCAGTAGTTGTGCTGATGGAGAAAATAACGGCGAAGCCAGCACCTCTGCTGGCTTCAAGTGCGTTGATGAAGAGGGTAGTAGTATCCTGGTCAGTATTCCCGATGTCGGAAATTACATTGAAAAAAAAAGTATATTGACAGTTGCCCAAAGTATAAGATTTTATTGAATCCATGGCAACTTGAAAAAAGTTATAATTTTAAGAATGACATAGACAGCACAAAAAGAACATTTCGACCAGACTGGCTGTCATTATATCCGTGGCTGGTCTATTCTAAAGCAGTTAAAGGTGCCCTCTGCATGTTTTGTGTGCTTTTCCGCCCACGCATAACGCATAGTAGTCAGCATGGCGCATTCATAAGCCGCCCATTCACAAATTTCAAAAAGTTCCATGAATGTGCAAAAATACATATGAATTCCGAGTGGCATAAAGATGCAATAGAAAAGTCAAATAATTTCATTAGAATTGTGACAAACAAAACTAAAAGTGTGGAAGAACTCGCCAACGAGAATATTGCGAAATTAGTACAAACTAATCGTGCAAAGTTAAAATCAATTATTTCTTGTGTATTGTTTTGTGCATTACATGACTTTAAGAGGAAAAACAAATTCAATTGCTGTATTTGATGATTTGTTACAATTTAGAGTACAGTCAGGTGACGAAACATTTGCGGAAGCATTTTGAGGGTTCGCCTAAAAATGCTACCCATGTTTCTCATAGAACCCAAAATGATTTAATTGATGTATGCGCCGAAGTACTAAGAAATGATTTGATTAATACCATCAATAACAGCGAATCATTTTCAGTTTTGGCAGTCGAAACAATGGATATCGCAGGCACAGAACAACTTTCTCTTTCTGCACGTTATTTTGATCCTGCAACTAATGTTGTCAGAGAAGACTTCCTTGGATTTACACCATTAGCAAGGTTAGATGCAAAACATATCTCCAACACAATAATATCTACTTTATCTTCTTGGGGTTTAAATCTAGATAAAATGGTAGGACAAGGCTATGACAGGTGCAGTTCGATGGCCGGTGAAATTGGCGGGGTACAGAAGATAATTGCTGAGAAATATCCCAAGGCTCGCTTCTATCATTGTGCTAGCCATAGACTTAATTTAGTTGTGAATGATTTGAACACCTTACCCGAAGTTAGAAATGCCATTGGTACTATCAAGGAAGGAATTTCTTCTTTCCGGGGGAGCACGCAAAGGTAAGTCCTAGTTGGGAACCTTCAAAAACTGTGTGAGACACGCTGGTCTGAGAAGCATAAGTCTATAAGGAAATTTAATGGTAAGTTTTTAGAAATTGTTGAAGCATTAGCAATTTTTCATAAAGAAGAAGATCGTGAAACTAGGCAGAAAGCCTGGCAACTTAACTGCACACTTACTTCTCCAACATTTATTGTTATATTAAATGTCATAGCAAAATATTCAGCCAAACTAGAACCTGTCACCAATATCCTACAATCAGTAAACATTAACTTATTAGAAGTTTCAGAACACATTCAAAGAATTGCAAAAAAATTATTGGATGAGAGAGAAAATGCGGAAACCGAATTTGAAATGATAATGAAAAGTGCTGAAAGCAACTATAGTGCACTTGGAATAGATGTCACTGACATTCGACAACCGTGAGTTGTTGCACGACAAATGCATCGTTCAAATCATCCATCAGTTTCTGTCACTGAGTGCTACAGAAAATCTCTCTTTATTCCATATTTGTATTCCCTAGTCAGGTCCTTGCAAGAACGGTTTTCAGAAGAAAACAAGGCATCTGTTGAGATTTTCTGCTTGCACCCAAAGGTAATGAAATCCCAAAGCGACCTAGACATGAAAAGGAGAATTGAAAATATCAAAAGATTTTATGGCGATCTTTTAGATAACTTCACTGAAGAAGCACGGACATGGATCAGTATACGGAAACGCGATAAAGTAACTGAAGGAGATATTGCTGAATTAAGCCTGACTGATCTACTGGACAAAGCCAAATTCTTGCCCGCCGTAGCTTCAATCTTGAAGATAGCCGTTAGCTTACCGGCAACCACCTGCTCTGCGGAAAGATCGTTCAGGTACTTAATTACCACAGTAAAATTTTTCTGATGTAATTACTTAATTAGAAAGACTTTGAAACAATTTCTTAAGTCAGATGAAACATTTCTTCTTTAAATCTTCTTTAAATCTTGTTTGGAATATTATCACAATAGATTAATTGAAGAAGGTTACACTATGAATTAGTATAGGCCTACGTCATGTTTGTTTGCAACACTTTCAGGCTAAGAACTACCATGGCAGATAATCGACTCAGTTGTTTGTGTATCGTGTCAGTTCATCGTGATAAGATAAAGTCAGAGGAGGAGTCCTTTATCGAAAAAGTGGTAGATAGTTATGGGAAGGACCCGAGACGAATTCAGTTTCTGTTTAAGTAATGCAGGTATGTGAGTAGTCAAGTTTTGCACATTATTAGTAACAGAACCGATTTCCACAATCGTATGCCTTCTTTTGTTCTTAATATTAAATTTACAGCAGTATTTCAAACTACATTAATAGTTTTGTAACAATAAAACAGTCACATCATTCTTACAACCAAAGTTCACAAAATTTGTTAAGACATGAATCTGTTATGGGTTGTGGAAATTATTGTGTACATTTAGTTTTTACTTTACAAAATAGAAAGTAAAGCCCTGGTTTATTTCACTTTTCAGGGTAATAACAGAGAAAAGTGTAAATAGCAAGAAAATGTATTAAGGCAGGCGAAAATGAACGATTTATTCTTACTTAAAAAGAGAAAATAATTTATTTTTACCTATTTAACAATCTGAAATTGTTATTATTTATTTTAAGCGCCTATTAACATCTCTCAGCAGTGGTGCACTTACTGACATGGCTTTGTGCCTCAAAATGTGCATTTACGAGAGCAATTCAGAATATTCCCACAACATTAACTCTTAAAATGAGACACGTTAACAGCAAATGTGTGAGAAACAGAGAATTCATCTAAAACCGATGTGCCTGACACTAGGGCGTCTGCCTGTAAGAATACAGCATAGCACACGAATCTAAACTTTGTAGAGCTGCCAAATTTTATTCGGAAATTCATTTCGTTTTATTTGTCTCCTCTCTGTGTCCATGTGGAGTCGCCACACTGGAACCAAGTTTGAAACATTTGCCAGTTGCCATTTACTTCAGTATTGCAAGCGAGGGTACGTTATTAACCATCCAGGCATTTGATCAATATGGCATATTGTAGAGAGATGGTAACTAAAAAGTGACTGATGATTAATGAGACAATGATGGCTGGTTTGGGATAGTTTGATAATGACTTAGAAATGAGTGGTCTGAATCCCTTAGGAGTCACAAGGGCCACCTGTGTTTCTAGGCTTCGTTCCTATAATATATCCCGGATGTGCCAGTTTACAAACATGCAGGAAAGATAAAAACTGATTTTGAGCGTCTTGAAGGCTTGGTCAGACACAACGCCGCAGTCTGCCTTACGGGTCAGGCACGGCGGCTGACCGGGGCAAGGAACGCCGCACAGGCAAAAGCGGTTGCTGCTGCGTCAGCTGTCACACCGTGGAAACGGACGGAACCTCATCACATAGCAGCCTGCACGTGTAGCGTGGTATCAAAGATCTGCCTCGCGCCGTTGCTGTCAAATGCGCCAGCAAATGCAAGCAGCCGCTCCTGGCTGCTGCGAATCTGTCTGTTTTGAATCTCGACTTCAGACGGTGCGGCGAGCCGGCCCATCACCGACTCAAAGGAAGGCCTCGGCGCTTGTGGTGACGTCAGGTCAGCTAGGCACGGCGAACGCCAGGTCTGTTGCAGGCAGAAACGCCTGGGCGTGCTTATCACTATAAATCTCTTATTTTTGGACAAAATATTTGGTATTGTTTTGGATTCTGCAGTTTTATTTAGATAAAAGATTGCGCTGCCATACTGTCGGTGTGGCCTTTCAGCTACTAGTCGCATGCCGTTTATCTTGGGTCTTTTGAGTGTTATAGTATAATAAAATAATGAAATAGATGATAATAATATGCGTGGCTTCTTAAAATGTATTGAATTAATGAGATTAATTTTTCGGCGTGAATGACAAGCACAATAAGCTGAGCTGTGCCTGGAAATAAGTCCGTATTAGTTCATATTATTTTGCAGGGCGGAGTAGTTTCTTTCTCCGCTGTAGATTTGTGCTTACCATTCTTTATAATACTATGTTTGGTCGCCGCGTTCACCTTTGAAGTCTTGACCGTGTTCCTATTAAGCTTATCGGATCTTCGTAATTTTCCAAAGTACACAGGTGGGCTTCAGGGGTTGTAATTATTGCACTATTTGAAATAACAACTCACACGACCTTTCTGTTAATAAAACAATACTGTATTTTTCTGAACGGTGCACATATAAAATCCACACTCCTCACTTATTCATAGCGACCCCAAAATGGCGGTCTACAATTACTCGCTAAAATATTGACGTGCTTCTCACTCTTTCACTAGCCGAGCGCGAATCCCTCCTTGCTCCTACCGGTACCAGAAAAAATCCTCTGTTTATTAACAACTGAAAGTCAAAAAATACATGACGGTAGGCATAGGCTCTATGATGGGCTACCGCTTCATCTTGTCTCTTTGCCTTTAAGGAAGACGAAAACATAAAGAAAATGCAAAAGGTTTATCACAGTGTGCTATCTCTGTGAGTTTCTTGTAGACACAGGACGTCACATTTCTCTTTCTGACAGAGGTCTTGTAGTAGACGTTCTTTGCATGCAGACAGGCCTTCAATATTTACAGAGATAATCGTCAGTGCTGGGCCTGATAAGGTCCTTTTCTGTAGGATTGTCATGTTGCTTCTGGAGTGAAAGGATCAGCCGGTATACAACCGCCCAGGGGACGCCCGAGTATGTGTATTGCATTCACATACTCTTCGTGGAGGCTCCTTTCTTGTCCCCCCACTGCACGGTCAAGAGATAACCTTCTGAAGTGGGGATATTCTACAACATCTAATATCTGCGACTGTGGAGAGGTGCAGACGACCCAGCACATGTATAACTGCCCTGAATGTCCTTCACACTGCACTTTAGAGGATCTTATGTTGGCAACCCCCAAATGCTGTCGACGTAGCCCGCTTATGGGCCAAATGCCTATAACATTTTGTTTCCGTGCACACATATTTGTATATATATATTTATATGTATTTTTTCATATGCCTGTAATTAATTTTTTTTCTGTGTGCTATTCATTTTTTTATATTCCTGTATCCATGGTGCTTCTGACACGAATAAAAAAAATTTAGATAAAAGATTTTGTTACTATCGTAAAGCTACAAATGAAGATCATAGTTCTGTATTACTAATCCTGTCGAAACAAACGTAAATCAATATGAGAAGATGCTTTGCCCCATTGCAAGCTTCGGAAATTTTACATTCAAGTAACTATATTTACTTGATCCATTTTGTTATCAAAACTTACCCCAACCCCCTTACAATTAACTCGTTTCTTTTATTTATTTATTTATTTTCGCTTGACATCGTCACTGGAAATGTGAACCAATTTACATGTGTAAATGTCCAACTGTTGCCAGTCATTAGATTACAGTCGTTTTCAACGAAAGGAATTCTAAACAGGAAACAAAATGGCTTCATACATCGAAAATACTGCTGAGCTTAAACTTTTTTAAACATGCACATTAGAAAAGATAAATATTCCCCTCTTGCAACTGAAAGGAGAAACTTTATAAGATAAAAAAAAATGTTTGATAAAACAAGTATCTCTCTTTTGCCTCTTCTTCTGTCCCCCACCCCCTCCCCCAACGTGTACAATCGCAAGATATTTCATTAACATTCATTGCTCCTCACCCCATAGTCAACCAAGATAGATCAACAAGATGTTCACAGTTTCTTGTAAAAGCAACCCAGTACAAACGTAACTTCCTCAGATTTACAAATAAGGTAAAGAAGCACGAATTCTGTTGCTGCTGGACCATGAAGTTGTTTTTGTATGTCAATCCTTAAAACAGGTGGAAATTTACGTTCAGGAGTACACTATTTGTTAAGAAATGTAATGAATTGCATAATTAATTGATTGCAGAAATCTCTCAGAACAATGTGTGTTGGTCAACTACCGCCAATAGTTTCACATTTTCCTGTGTCAGAGAGGGAGGCACCACCATTATGCGTATGCCTGCAACAGATCTGGCGCTCGCCGTGCCTAGCTGACGTGAAAGTCACAACAAGCACCGAGGCCTTCCTTTGAGTCGGTGTTGGTCGGCCAGAGTCGCGCCCTGTGTGACCGACACATACATACAACAACGATGCGGCCTGGCCGTTGCCGTTGCTGTTCAAGGCCACGGGTCGGACCGCCAGGCCGCGCTCTTTCTGACCAGGTTTTTAAGGCCGTTTCCACTCTCAGCGGATATTTTCCGCCAGGTCAATTGACCATCGCCATTGTCAAAAGTCCAGTGTTTACACACACGGCGGTAAAATCACCGTCGCCACCGCAAGAGTCAGCAGATTAAAGGCAATGTCCTTTCATCATCAAACCCATTCATTTAATTTTAATGTGTTACGTAAATTATTCATTGTTTGTAAACGTACAGTTTTGTTGGAAATGAACAGACAGTAAAATCTAAGTATTGTTATTGTGTCGACTAATGAAAAGGAGAAGGAAAAACCGAATAATTTGGGGTCATCATCCAATTAATTTAAGAGGAGGGGAGGATGGAGCTTTCTAAACGTTGTTTGAAGGGAAGGATGGCAAGATATCCTTCGGCTGCTTCCGAATGTCGATTTTTAATAACAGAAAAACAAGTAGTTCAGAGAGAAAAAGCTTAGGACAGGACCAAACCAAAATGGCGGCAAAATGTACAGTCTGCTAATATAAAAACAGGTTTTACTATAGTTATAATGTTAGTTTTTTATGTTCATAACTCTGGCATGGTACTAAAAGTGTATCAGTATTTCTAAATTGCATATAAGGGGAAAACATCTGGCTTACCATGAAACGACAAATGCTCTTAAGACAACAACAGTAATTCAGTAAGTATATTAGAATGCGAGGTCTATTCCAAAATAGAGCTGTATCACATGAAAGAATCGTTCTTAGTTAGTACACTACGCAGCTGCAGAACACTATTGTTAAGTGCATAAAAGAAGCTTTTACAATAATGTAAGTGAATTTGACTAGATTTACACAGTTGAGTGTAGTGAACCGTTTTTCTCCGGACTGTTAATTTAAATCCAACTGCGTTCACTGCATGAGCAGTGTTTTTAAGCGCTTAAACAATTATTAGTGGTAAGAAAACAATTTATTGGCAGAATACGGTTCAGAAACATAAATTCTGAAAAAGGTATGGCCAAACTTTCAGGAAACATTCCTCACACACAAAGAAAGAAAATATGTTATGTGGACATGTGTCCGGAAACGCTTACTTTCCATGTTAGAGCTCATTTTATTGCTTCTCTTCAAACCACATTAATCATGGAATGGAAACACACAGCAACAGAACGTACCAGCGTGACTTCAAACACTTTGTTACAAGAAATGTTCAAAATGTCCTCCGTTAGCGAGGATACATGCATCCACCCTCCGTCGCATGGAATCCCTGATGCGCTGATGCAGCCCTGGAGAACGCCGTATTGTATCACAGCCGTCCACAGTACGAGCACGAAGAGTCTCTACATTTGGTACCGGGGTTGCGTGGACAAGAGCTTTCAAATGACCCCATAAATGAAAGTCAAGAGGGTTGAGGTCAGGAGAGCGTGGAGGCCATGGAATTGGTCCGCCTCTACCAATCCATCGGTCACCGAATCTGTTGTTAAGAAGCGTACGAACACTTCGACTGAGATGTGCAGGAGCTCCATCGTGCATGAATCCACATGTTGTGTCGTACTTGTAAAGGCACATGTTCTAGCAGCACAGGTAGAGTATCCCGTATGAAATCATGACAACGTGCTCCATTGAGCGTAGGTGGAAGAACTAAAATGAGCTCTAACATGGAAATTAAGCGTTTCCGGACACGTGTCCACATAACATCTTTTCTTTATTTGTGTGTGAGGAATGTTTTCTGAAAGTTTGGCCGTAACTTTTTGTAACACCCTGTATATATATATATATATATATATATATATATATATATATATATATGTGTGTGTGTGTGTGTGTGTGTGTGTGTGTGTGTGTGTGGTGACATGCGCCCCTGACATGGTGTGAAATTTGATGATACACAGATAGATGCCATTACAAACGGGTTTTCGAATATTTATTTATAAAAACACGATTGAAATTAGACTGGCAGGTAATATGCTTAATACACTGCACTCTTTGGGTGGGGGGGGGGGGGCGCCCGAGATACTCTTTGAGTGTTTGAGTGTGACATCTCGTTGATGGCGATGTGTTACCAGGGGCGGTGCCACCACTCTAGTCTTGGAGGCAGCAACAGTAGTGGGCAGCGCATGCACTGTGTGCGGTATGGAGACCTATGTAAGAAGACCATTTGCAGACTGGGCGTCAGTTTACAACGGGACTCACAAGGGAACCTCCCCATCGCACCCCCCTCAGATTTAGTTATAAGTTGGCACAATGGACACGCCATGAAAAACTGAACACAGATCAATCGAGAAAACAGGAGGAAGTTGTGTGGGACTATGAAAAAAATAAGCAAAATATACAAACTGGGTAGTCCATGTGCAAGATAAGCAACATCAAGGATAGAGTGAGTTCAGGAGCGCCGTGGTCCTGTGGTTAGCGTGAGCAGCTGCGGAGTGAGAGGTCCTTCGTTCAAGTCTTACCTCGAGTGAAAAGTTTAATCTTTTGTTTTCAGACAATTGACAGTTTTAGACAAAATAGAATTATTATCTGTCCGTCCGTCCGTCCGATGCGAGGTAACTGCGACGTAGTATGGGGACACTACACCTAAACAAACATCGAAACAAAACATATGTTTTGACTGAGAACAGGCAAAACTGTGCGACTGTGAAACTGCTGCATTCATTTGTTGCAGTTTATGTGACAAACTCTTATGTTTTCATCACTTTTTTGGGAGTGATTATCACATCCACAAGAAAACCTAAATCGGGCAACGTAGAAGAATCTTTTTACCCATTCGCCAAGTGTACAAGTTAGGTGGGTCGACAACATATTCCTGTTATGTGACGCACATGCCGTCACCAGTGTCGTATAGAATATAGCAGACGTGTTTTCCTGTGGAGGAATCGGTTGACCTATGACCTTGCGATCAAATGTTTTCGGTTCCCATTGGAGAGCCACGTCCTTTCGTCTACCACTCGCACGGTTTTGCGGTGCGGTCGCAAAACACGGACACTAAACTTATTACAGTGAACAGAGACGTCAATGAACGAACGGAAAGATCATAGCTTTGCGAAAATAAAGGAAGTAAACTTTTCATTCGAGGGAAGACTTGAACCAAGGACCTCTCATTCCGTAGCTGCTGACGCTAACCACGGGACCACGGCGCTCCCGAGCTCGCAGTATCCTTGATGTTGCCTATCTTGCGCATGGACTACTCAGTTTGTATATTTTGCTTTATTTTTTTCATAGTTCCACACAACTTCTTCCTGTTTTCTCGATTGATCTGTGTTCAGTTTTTCAAGGCCTATCCGCTGTGCCAACTTATGACTAAATCTGAGGGGGGTGCGGTGGGGAGGTTCCCTTGTCAGTAGCAGCAGCGTTCTCCGGAAGATGGCGGACAAATGAATCATCTAAATATAGTGTTATGTTAATTTTGGGGTCTGGCAGCAAACTTCACGAGACTACCAAGAATTATTACGCCAAGGAAGTCTACGAAGTCGAAATTGCTGCATTTCTTTCATTTTTTTGCCCAAGAGTTCCACGATTTCTGTTTCCTTAGCACTGCCTTAATTTTTTTTATTAAATGACATTGGGTCTTTTCCTTCCTCAACCCACTTACTCAGTACATTCTTCACCAGGGCGGAATTTACAATCAGTTTCAAAATTTTGTAAATACCACAACAGTCTCCGGTAACAAATATTTCTTTATTCAGTTACCGTTTAAGTCATTATAATCAATTTTAGATTGATCTAAAAAGAGAAAATGTGCATACCTTTGAAAAAAGATACTATTGCAAACAGTATCGTAATATACATAGTCTGGAAGACTAGCAAACATACCAGTCGTCATGAAGGTAACAGAGTAAGCCAGTACAATAATAGCCATGAATCGCATCTTCACATGGAATAAAATCATAATAAAATGGTAAACACTCATAATGTCGAGCGGTTAAAGGCGCTACAGTCTGGAACCGCACGACCGCTACGGTCGCAGGTTCGAATCTTGCCTCGGGCATGGATGTGTGTGATGTCCTTAGGTTAGTTAGGTTTAAGTAGTTCTAAGTTCTAGGGGACTTATGACCACAGCAGGTGAGTCCCATAGTGCTCAGAGCCATTTTTTTTGTCGGGTCGTCACTGGGGTACTGTTCTTACAACTACGGTGCAAACAGTTGAGGGGGCGTGGCCGCTAGATGCCGCTGACCGAAAGTCTGCAATGTCGTGGTATAAAGCCAGAAATATGATTTTAATCATTCTGCGTAAAACTAAATCGGATACTTTAAAATGCGCTTTAAGAAATAGCTTGAGTTTTAACAGGGGCCATTTGCTACCCACGTTTCCTTGTCATGGATGAACCTGCTGTGCTCACAGCTTTTTTATCATGATTTTGATGATGCTTTCAATTCGCTTAATTGTGCACTGTGTACATCATAGACAACCACTGGGAACGAGCTTTTACAATTTTAAATGACTTGCCACTGCGACGGCTTTAGAGCTTTTATTAACTGTACTTCTGATTCCGTCCATTTGCGTTACATTTACATCTCCATCTCCAATTCACAATTAAGTGCCTGGCTGAGGGTTCATCGAACCACCTGCAAGTTATTTGTCTACCGTACCACGCTCGAACAGCGCATATGGAAACCAACACTTTTCCGTGCGAGATCTGATTTCTTTTATTGTATTATGATTATCATTTCTCCCTATGTTCGTGGGCAGCAACGAAATAATTTCACGTCCTGAGAGTGCAGTTGGTAGATGAAATTTTATGAGAAGATCCCGCCGCAATATACACTCCAGGAAATGGAAAAAAGAACACATTGACACCGGTGTGTCAGACACACCATACTTGCTCCGGACACTGCGAGAGGGCTGTACAGGCAATGATCACACGCACGGCACAGCGGACACACCAGGAACCGCGGTGTTGGCCGTCGAATGGCGCTAGCTGCGCAGCATTTGTGCACCGCCGGCGTCAGTGTCAGCCAGTTTGCCGTGGCATACGGAGCTCCATCGCAGTCTTTAACACTGGTAGCATGCCGCGACAGCGTGGACGTGAACCGTATGTGCAGTTGACGGACTTTGAGCGAGGGCGTATAGTGGGCATGCGGGAGGCCGGGTGGACGTACCGCCGAATTGCTCAACACGTGGGACGTGAGGTCTCCACAGTACATCGATGTTGTCGCCAGTGGTCGGCGGAAGGTGCACGTGCCCGTCGACCTGGGACCGGACCGCAGCGACGCACGGATGCACGCCAAGACCGTAGGATCCTACGCAGTGCCGTAGGGGACCGCACCGCCACTTCCCAGCAAATTAGGGACACTGTTGCTCCTGGGGTATCGGCGAGGACCATTCGCAACCGTCTCCATGAAGCTGGGCTACGGTCCCGCACACCGTTAGGCCGTCTTCCGCTCACGCCCCAACATCGTGCAGCCCGCCTCCAGTGGTGTCGCGACAGGCGTGAATGGAGGGACGAATGGAGACGTGTCGTCTTCAGCGATGAGAGTCGCTTCTGCCTTGGTGCCAATGATGGTCGTATGCGTGTTTGGCGCCGTGCAGGTGAGCGCCACAATCAGGACTGCATACGACCGAGGCACACAGGGCCAACACCTGGCATCATGGTGTGGGGAGCGATCTCCTACACTGGCCGTACACCACTGGTGATCGTCGAGGGGACACTGAATAGTGCACGGTACATCCAAACCGTCATCGAACCCATCGTTCTACCATTCCTAGACCGGCAAGGGAACTTGCTGTTCCAACAGGACAATGTACGTCCGCATGTATCCCGTGCCACCCAACGTGCTCTAGAAGGCGTAAGTCAACTACCCTGGCCAGCAAGATCTCCGGATCTGTCCCCCATTGAGCATGTTTGGGACTGGATGAAGCGTCGTCTCACGCGGTCTGCACGTCCAGCACGAACGCTGGTCCAACTGAGGCGCCAGGTGGAAATGGCATGGCAAGCCGTTCCACAGGACTACATCCAGCATCTCTACGATCGTCTCCATGGGAGAATAGCAGCCTGCATTGCTGCGAAAGGTGGATATACACTGTACTAGTGCCGACATTGTGCATGCTCTGTTGCCTGTGTCTATGTGCCTGTGGTTCTGTCAGTGTGATCATGTGATGTATCTGACCCCAGGAATGTGTCAATAAAGTTTCCCCTTCCTGGGACAATGAATTCACGGTGTTCTTATTTCAATTTCCAGGAGTGTAGAATGGCTTTGTTTTAACGATTGTCAGCCCAGTTCATATCCGTGTCACTCTCTCCCCTAATGCGCGATAATGCAAAACGAGCTGGCCGTCTTTGAAATTTTTCGATGTCTCTGCAGCTGTACTCTAGAAGAGGTCGGACAAGCGTACTGTAGGCAGAGAAGACTGTTGCATTTTCTAAGTGTTCTACCAATAAAGTGCAGTTTTTGCTTCGCTTTCCGCACAACATTGTCTATATCATCGTTCCGCCTTAAGTTATTCGTTATTAACCCAATTTGCAGCCTTTAGATTTGTGAGGTTTATTGTGTAACCGAAATTTATCGGATACATTTTAGTATTGATGTGGATGACTCCATACTTCTAATTATTTAAAGTCAATTCCCACTTTTCGTATCATGCAGATAACCCGTCAAAATCATTTTGCAGTCGGTTTTGATCATCTGATGACCTAATAAGACAGTAGATGACAACATCATCTGCAAATAATCTAAGAGTACTGTTCAGATTGACTCCTAAATCGTCTATATAGATCAGGAATAGCAGACGGCCTATAACACTTCCTTGGGGATCGCCAGATATTGGTTCTTTTACTCGATGATTTTCCGTCATTTACCACATACTGTGACCTTTATGACAGAGGCACGCAATTTGATTAGAAATCGTTTGTCAGGAACGGTGTGAAAAGCCTTCTGGAAACCCAAAGGTATGGAATCAATTTGACCTCCCCAGTTGATAGCACTTATTACTTCGTTATAATAAAGAGCCAGTTGTGTTCCACAAGAACAGTATTTTCTGAATTCGACTTGGTTACTTGTCAATAAATCGTTTTCTTCGAGGTAATTCATAATGTTCAAACACAGTGTACGTTTCAAAATCCTCCTGCGAATCGACGTTAGTGTTTTTTCGTTCTTGACTACTGGTGTGACCTGTACTACTTTCCAGGCTTTAGGTATGGAGCTTCTTACCAGCGAGCCCTTGTATATGATTGCTAAGTATGGAGCTAGTACGTCAGCATCTTCTGGAAGAAACCTAACTAATATACTATCTGGACCAAAGGCCTGTTTTCTTTGGTGAAGGAAATTCGGAAAACGTTATTTAATAACTCTGCTTTAGTAGCAGTGTCATTAGAAATATTAGAATTGCTGTCATGCAGTGAAGGTATTGGTTGCGTCTTCCTACCAGTGTATTTGACATACGACCAGAATGGCTTTGGTTTTATGTCAGATTACGTGCCATAATTTCGTTGTGGAAACTATTAGATGCATTTCATACTGACGGTCACGCTAAATTTCGAGCTTCTTTAAAACTAAATCAATCTTGGGGATTTTGCATTGTTTTAAATTTGGTATGCTTTTCTCATTGTTTCTGCAACAGTTTTCTGACTTGTTTTGTGAGCCACGGGAGACCAGTACCATCTCTTATTAACTTGTTTGGTTCATATCTCTCAATTGCCGTTGACATTCTTCTTTTGAATTCAAACCACATCTGGCCTATGCTTACATAGTCAGATCGTTTTTGGCATGCCCTCTAGTATTGGGGCAACGTTCATTCTGCGCCACTCTGCATTGTTGCCAGGTGTATCAAAGATGATGGCAATGACGTCGTCCAAGATGGCGGCAAACAGTGTATTCACCATGAGGCCTAGTACATATTGACACCACCAGAGGGCACTACCATCACATCAGCTGATGACGAGAGTGCCGCTACCCAAGATGGTGGCGAAAATTGTGTTTGCCACGTGGTCTAGGAGAGAGATACTACAATGTGTTTCTAATGTGGCATGCACCACGTGTATAGCCCACGTACGCACGAATGCTGACATCATGGCCTCTAGTCCGCACGCTCATACTGACACCACAGATTGTCTTCTAGAAATATGCTAATGATAGTAATGGAACACTTGTAACAGACATCGTACATCTACTGTATGAATTACCTAAGTACTTAATTCCAATGCAATTTTAATGATATTCGATAACTGAATGTATCACTTGGAGACTCAATGATCAAATGAGAAGTTCGATGTTTTCCCACTAGGAGCTCAGTCATCATTCATTCATGACATGCTGCCTATGTTATATCTGCTTGGGATACAGTCCACAGACTGCTGCACCCTTTAACAGATTGTTTGTATGTATGTGTGTATGTGCATGCTACAGAGATTCATTTTTCCATACTGGATATTATACTCTGTCTTTTCCATCTTTCTAGAATTCATCCTGCGCATGTTGGCTGAGCTAGCCCATCAGTTAGAGGTCGAGAGGGTTGGAGCACAGCGTGAATGTAAGTACATTTGTAAAATGTAGCTCTTCGATAAAATAATTTCGTGTAATATATGTTGGTTTTCCAACTACCTGAATTGAGTTGTCTGAGACATATTCTTTTCTTTTCTTTCTAGATGATTCTGTGCATATGGAGGGGGTTGTCAAGGGTGTTGTGCAAGGTTGGGGTGAAAACCCTGATTGGGTTCACGAGATGGCGGCCGCTGCGGTTGAAGAAGAAGAAACCAAAAGGCATGAGCGTATGGCCCTTTTAGATGAGGTAGCGGATATACCTGAGTGGGTGGGAGACCTCACTGAATGTACTGATGAGTTGCTCAAGCCATGGAGCCAGAGTGGAGAAGGTGAATAGTTTTGAACTTTATCATTACAGCAAATAATTACCATTATATAGTCTTATTATTTATTGTTTTAAATCTAGATCATCAAAATTATTTTTTTTCTTATTTATGTCACAGGCATATCACAAGAAGTACATCGTGTACCTAGAGCGGTGGTTGCAGGGACGAGAATCGGCTGTACACTGCAGAGACACGTATGCCGTGTATAGCATCGATCACAGCTGCGCAAGAGGCGGAGCAACACTTGCCCCCGCACTGCCGCCAGCCCTCTTTCACCCCTGGGCAACTCAGCTGGCAGAAGAAGACGAGCCAGAAGAAGACGAGCAGGGACATCTGTCTCCCACTTCACCAGTCGGTAATGGGGACATCAGGCCCTGGGGGTCATCGCTGCAGCCCAGCTGTTCCCACTGAGCATCACCGCCTCCGCCTCCTCAGACAGCTCACTCCTGCCATCAATGAAAGATGTGTGTACCAAATCGCATACCCCACGCTACAGCTGATGCACCCTCACCAGCCCCATCATAGATGGGCTGGACTCCTAGTTGTAGTAATAGTAATAGTAATATTGATAATCCTAAGGCTAGCAGTAGTGCTCTCCTCCATCCTATTGATAGTGAAGGACATCAGAATAATGGTATAATGACCCCTCTAAAATACTCAACAGTTGCTAGGGCTTTTGAGGGGCGCATCTTATTCACAAGGATTGAGAATCCAGGAGAGAGGTACCGCGACCCTGTCGGGTTTTTAGAGGCGAGCCTCCCTGTCTTGGAGACTGAGCTCCTCAAAGTCGTAGATGACCTGAGATTTAATGCCATTAAATGCAGTGCAGTACTACGCTGCAAGTTGAATCACCTGACTAAACACCCAGGCGATGCAGAGGCTACAACTCTGCACTACATAATGGGGTGATAATGGCGTTATTTCTCAGAGCACACCCATTTCTGAGTGGTATCATGAATCCACCTTGAGCGCTATTATGGCTCGATTTTCCGAGATGGAAGTACATGGGTCTGCTAAAGCGCTCAGCTGTATACCACACCTTGACATCCATATACATGTCTCTGATCTGGTAAATGGAGGGTCCAGTTATATTAAGCTCACTGAGGATATAGCTAACGAGAAGGCATGTATTAATGTCGAAAAAGGAAAGGATCAGCTTGTTTTGCATGGTCAATCCTGGCTTACGAAAGAAAGTATGATCGAAGGGATCATCCGAACAATTATCTAGAGTTTCCTGTCAAGATCCAGGACATACCTAAATCTGAGGCACAGAATACCAGATTATCGGTACACGTTTATGGCCTGGAGAAGAATAAAGACAAGTCAGATGAGCAAGACAAGCACACAGTCATCAGACCATATCTCAAAATTTGCAGGTGAGTGAGAGCTGCACGTAAACATGCTGCTCTTCTCTGAAGGTGATAATTATCACTATGTTTGGATCAAAGAGATGTCCCGACTCCTTTCCTCCCAACTATCAAAAAATCAGTATAAAAATCATATTGGTTTAAGGTGTCTGAATTATTTCTCATCAGAACAGTGCAATGAGATGGTTCGAAAGCTACTTAAAAGACAGACAGCAATGTGTTGTCTGCGTAAATGAAAAATCTTCCTGGAAACAAGTTTCCTCGGGAGTGCCACAATGATCAGTCTTAGGACCACTTTTGTTTTCTTTATATGTCAACGATATTACGTCGGTTCTGTCCTCCTGTAAATATCATTTCTATGCTGACGACCTCCAGCTCTACCTAAGCGTCAGACCTGAAGATGTAAACACTGCAATCGCTCAGATGAATGATGATCTGTCTTCACTAGTGACATGGGCGAAAAACCTGGGGCTTAAACTAAATGCAAAAAAGACGCAAGTAATCTTAATAGCCCATCAGAAATTAATAAGTTCAGATTTCCGCGAACGGCTACCTCCTATTCTGCTCGACGGTACTCCAATAACATATCAGAAAACAGTTAAGAACTTGGGTGTAACTTCGGATGAGCATCTCAACTGGGCGGAGAATACAGTCGCAGTGTGCCGAAAGACGTCTGCTTGTCTCTATGCTCTCAAAAAGTTTCGGAACATATTTTCACAGGACTTGAAACGCCAGATCGTGCAAGCACTCGTTCTACCGAACCTCCGCTATTGTGATCTGATTCAACAAGGCATGAGTAGTGAAAACAAAAGACGACTAGAACTAACCATGAATGCCTCTGTGCGTTACACCTGCAACATTCGCCGATATGATAATGTTAGTGCTTCATACTCCCAGCTAGGGTGGCTGCGGCCGGACAAATTGCGTGACTACCACGCTCTATGTCTACTTCACCGACTCCTCGTCGCGCAAGCACCCCAGTACCTTGCTTCAGAGATTAAAAACCTGTCATGCCATCATAATCGAAACACGAGGTCACTCTTATTTGGTATCCTAATTGTGCCCACTCACAAAACAAAAACTTTTGCAAACTCCTTCTCAGTTGCCGCTGTCCGCCTCTGGAACAAACTGACCCTTACCTTGCGCAAAATTCAATCTCCTGCTGCTTTTAAGAAGAAGTTGAAGCATTTCCTACTATCATCCTCATAACGTTCTCCACAAAATTAATGTACAAGGCCAATCCTCTCATCTGTCAAATAGCAAAGCGAGCGTCTCCTATCTTGCTCCTGAGATGCCTTCCTCTTCATCTATCTCTATTAGCCACGCAATCTTCTTTCCCTTTATATATCCTTAATTATGTTTCATCATGTCTCTCTATTCTTCTCCTTCCTTCACCTTGAGTCTCCCTCATACTCCCTGCTGCTAGCACTCCTATCTAAAATCTGTCTCTTCAGTAATGTCTAATTATAACAGTACTTATGATCTATGAATATAAACTCTATATGTATGTATTTTTCCAGGTGTGCCTTTATAATTGTTTATTTCAGTTTTTGTACTAGATGTAGTTTAACATGCCCACTAAAACATATGAATGTAAAATAAGTAGAATGCCTGGTTAGATGTAAGAGAGGGCCTGATGGCCCTAATCTTGCCAGGTTAAATAAATAAATAAAATAAATAAATAAATAAAGTAGAGATGCATCCATTAGACTGTGCTTCCAAGGACCTGGTATGTGTCATTATGGTCATTATGACCACAGAGGAAAGTAACTTCATTAAATTTCAAAATGTTGAGTAGCGATGTCCTTTTGTAGTATATGCCAACTTTGAATGCCTGCTGGCTCCTATTACTCGTTGTGAAGGGAACCACTGCAGTTTGGCTCCTCACTGAGCTTGAAAAATTTTCATGGGAAGCTGATAAGCTCTACAGCACCAACATTCCCATGACCAAATCAAAAGAAGATGATGAATTGTATGAAAAAGCGGTTAATTGTCATATTTGTGGGCTACCGTTAGATAGAAAAGCGGAAACTCCCCGTAAAGATCATTACCGTCTTACGGGAAAGTTCTGCAGTGCAGCTCATAACGCATGCAGTTTGAAGTATGAGTTACCACGGCACATATTTGTCTTTTTTCATAATTTGAGTGGGTATGATGCTCATTTTCTCGTTGAGCACTTGGCTAATTTCGGTACGAAGAATGATCAGGCCAGTGTCCTCCCTGAAAGTGTTGAAAGGTACATTTCTTTCTCAAAACGAATGATGCCAAAAATTATGCTCCGCTTCCTTGACTCTTTATGCTTTATGCAGGCTTTACTCCAGAAACTCATTGAAACTTTTCCTCGGATTGATATGCATATCACTCGATCTGCATTTTCTGATGAGGAAAAGTTCCAACTTGCGACTAGGAAAGGAGTTTTCCCATACGAGTATGTTGATAGTATGGCGAAACTCAATGAAACCAGGCTTCCCGACATAGCTGCATTTACCAGTACTCTCTCAGGCGATGGCATAACTACAGCAGATTATGAGCATGCCATGAATGTCTGGCGGGAATTCAACATCCCCAATTTGGGAGAATATGCAAGACTATACATGGACACAGACGTGCATTTGCTTGTAGATTTTTCGAAAAGTTCCGGAGTGTATGTATGGCCACGTGCTCTCTGGACCTCGCCTTTTATTACACGGCACCTAGGTTGTCCTGGGACGCTACGCTAAAAAAAAACGGGACGCAGCATCGAACATTTGACTGGTGCTGCAATGCTCCTATTTTTTGAGTGCGGCATCTGTGGGGGACTTTGTCAATGTTTTCACAGGCATGCCAAGGCAAATAATCCACGGATGGGTGACGGGTTTAACACAGCCCTTGATTCGAGTCACATTATGTACTTAGATGTGAACAACTTATATGGACACGCCATGATGCAGCCACTGCCGGTTGGTCGGTTTCGATGGGTGCCCGAAAACGAATTGAAGGAATTAGTTGGAAAAATAATGAGTCTTGCAGCCGATTCTGATGTAGGGTATGTGCTTCAGGCAGACCTCACATATCCTAATAATTTGTATGGAGAGACAAGTGACTTGCCGTTATGTCCAGAGCAAAGAATTCGACATGTCTTCTTATGAGGTCGATAATCCTTACGGTATTGTTCCCAAGAACAAGAAGGTTATTGGTCTCGTGAAAGACGAGGCGAATGGTTTACCAATAGTAAAGTTTGTGGGATTGAGGTCCAAAATGAATGCATATCGTACAATAGATGGGGGCACCCAGCGCGGGAAAAGGGTGTTAGACGTGCGGCATCTCAAGCTCAGTTGGTAGAGCACTTGCCTGCGACAGGCAAAGGCTCCGAGTTCGAGTCTCGCTCCGGCACACAGTTTTAATCTCCCAGGAAGTTTCATATCAGCGCACACTCCGCTGCAGAGTGAAAATCTCATTCTGGATAAAAGAGTCATTTGCGAGGATGGGGTGGAAACCCTCCCATACTCACACTATTTACTTGAAGCGAAAGTAGGGGCGGGGGACTCTGATTGAGAAAAAGAGAGAATGAGTGTGTGAATGAATGAGGGAGTCTATGCATGGAATAGTATGGCTCTTTTATCATAGTTTAAATAATGGATGAGTGTGTTTTGTGGTGTGTATCAGTCTGCATGTATCCGTGTGTGTCTGAGTGTGCGAATGAGTGTGGGAGCCAGTGTTTAGGAAATAAGTGTATGTCTGTGTAAATATATATCTTCATTAGTAGAAATTAATATGCCAAGGGAAAAATGATAAAAACGCAAAAATTTAAAAACTAAAAAAGACTGTCAAGACAAAAAGTTTGTACGTAAATATATTTCATCCTTATTAGTAATTAATATGTCAAGAAAAAGGAAAACGAAAAAAAAAATTTTTTTTAAACTGTCATGAAAGTTTTCACACTTCATATGTGCGTGTGCGTGAGTGGTTATAGATCAGATTTTAGTTTCTAAGTTTCAACTGCCGCTAGCTACCCAGTCAGAACTAGTTTTAAGTATGTGAGTTCCACCCAGTTAATTATATATATATATATATATATATATATATATATATATATATATATATATATATATGTGTGTGTGTGTGTGTGTGTGTGTGTGTGTGTGTGTGTGCGCACGTGTTTTCACTTGCGCTTGTGGTAGTGGAAAATGTTTAGAGCCACCCACTTCGAAGAAATACGTTCACCTTCTTGCATTGGAAGGAAGAAATGTTCAGCTTTACATCAAAGTCTTTTCTGTTTTGATTGGAATTTCACTAGTGGTAGTATTTAGCCTGTAAGATAGTGTAATTAGTTTGTAGTAGTACCTCTGCATTAGTTGTAAACTGATATAATGTAAATCTGAATCACGTATCTGTAAACTGATATAATATAAATCTGAATCACGAATCTGTAAACAGCAGAATGTTGATATTTCTCAAAAAATGTAAATCTGAATCACGTATCAGTATAAAGCAGAATGTTGATATTTCTCAAAACATTGTTAAATCTGAATCATGTATCTGTAAACTTATATTTCGCAAAACATTGTTAAATCTGAATCACGTATTCGCAAGTAAATCTGAGTTTAATAAGAAATTCACTTTTTTAAAAAAAATGCAGAATCTTGTTATTTCAAACCTCAATCATCATTTTTTTTATTAAAATCATAAATGTATTTCTGTACAATGGGTGGTTACATCCACATTGCACTGCACGGGTCTATAAGGACTGTTGCTTTAAACACTATTCCAAAGAGAGAGAGTTGTGAATTTAATGGAAGGTTAAAGAATAACAAACATTATTTCAATTAAATTTAATTTATTTGGACATTATCATCCAACTTAAAAGTAATTTTACATTTTCATATGCAGACACAACGCTATTTTCTTCTTCACATGTTCACCGTCTAAGTTGATGGAGGGGCGGACATCCGTAGTATTCCAGGTTTCAAATAACAGCATACTTGTAGATTCTACGCAGCCAAGTAATATTCTCACCACCTTTAACGTAGATGATTGTCTCCTTGTGATCAAATACTCGGAGCACTCACGCCAAATCTTTATAAGAGATGCCAGGGTCATCCCAGTGAATTCCATGATAGAAGTGTGTTAACCACATTGTACTTTTACATGTTTTAATGCACTTCACTTCCTTCAATGGTTTCGGCAATGCAACGCTTGATCCAAATGTTCCTATTATTCCATCACTTTGTGTGAAAGCTATTAATGCATAGTCTTTAATTACTTTAATTATGAATCGCCTTGTTTATCATAGTAAAATCCTTGAACGTCAGCTACGATCCTCACACCTTGGGGTAACATCATGATCTGCCTTAGAGCTAGCAGAGCACCGATTAATTTATACAACTTGTTGTACTACACCAGTGAGGAGGCAGTATTTAACAACATGATCATGCAGAACTAGAGCATATGATGCAGTGTGAACTGGGAAGTTTGTTGAAGACTCAAATTCAATCCACACATCTACAGGCCCTGATTTAATTATCTCATTCTGTTTTGAACAGTCAATCACGATTATTGCTGCTAGCTTCTTGAAATTCTGTGGACTGAGTAGGCATTCTTTATTTTCAATGCCTTCGTAGTAAGATACTTGGAATCTCGCATACTTGTCAAATGCCAGACTGCATACATTGCTGACCCACTGTAGATGTAGATTCTCGTATGGGTAGTATTCGGAATTCAAGTAGACTCTGGCGTTACTTAACTTGCAGTGGTCAAATTCAGTTGAGTCCTTTGATACATTCCCACGCCTCTGAGTCCGAAATGCGAGTATGATGAATCGAGGTGCTTCCAGCTGCACTGATGTTTTAATTGCCCAAGTATGTGTGGATGCTGCAGGTAAGGCCGGGTATTCAAAAAGCTCCCATGAGCGGAAGGTTATTGCTAGGTAGGTGCCAGCATTCAGAACTTTTAAGAGCTTCAAGCGTTCCTCGTCAGCAACACTGATTTGAGGCATTAATCTTGATTTGAACATTCTCTGCAGCGGCTTGAAAGAATGAATTCACGTCAGTTGCACTCCACACCAAAATAAGTTCCTGTTTAGCACTCATAATAATTAGCTGTATGTCGTCAAAGTACCCCATAAGCATTTTTAGTGGCACGCACGCGGTAAATCGGTTGTATCGCCCCTCACCATCTGGCGCATCTATGAATCATCCCTCATTTTCCAAGCTGTTTGAATCTGAGGCTAAGGCTGAAATGTACATCTTAAGGGTTGATGCTAGTCCGACATTATGTGTGTGGTCGATTTCGATACCGTTAAGTTCATAACGTATCTCCTGAAACAGGAATGCTAGAGCATTACGTGTCAGCTTTGAAAGCGTTACCATAGTGCCGCCAGCTTTCTTAAATGTACAGTCCAGATACAGGAAGCTCTTGCAAGGCTGTGTTATGGCGTCCTGATGCTAGATAACAATACTAATTTCATCATTTTTGTTAAATGTGGTTGAAACGCAGGATTTGTGTGAGTGATATTCATGACATAGAATTCGATCATAATTCTCTACTGACTGAGTTACGTTGAGCGACGTCATTTTTCGGTTTGAAATCTGCTGAAATAAGGAATTCGTAATTAAGGCGTGTTATCACCTTGCGCTTCTGCGATGCACTCACAGGTTGTGAGCTTGGTGTGCTAGCTTTATACCTTACCCCCATCTTGCCTTAGATGCAAGCGTACAACGATCTCTTCTCCTCGAAAGTTAACAAGTTGATTATTCTGGTCCACAGTACGCAGGTCTAGGTAGTCCAATGTCTGAACTGTCACCAGGTGATGTATAACGTTTGTGGGGGCTTGAACTATTTTATACCCAGTATCGACTGTAGGGAAGAATCCGTAAATTGAGTGAATCAACTTGTCGTTAAGGTATGAGGTTGTGGCAATATTGCACTCAACGTTGATTGTGCTATGTCCACAGCCTGATCTGATGCGTAAAATTTACTGGGGTCCTTCACCAAAACACGATCCTTTGCAAAACCTAGCAGTGGACCTATTGAATCTCTCTGCCGGAAGTCGATCGTAGCACTCTGTCAGTATTTCAGATTTAAGCGTATTAATGTTTGGCCACAGTTCAGTACCTTTTCCAGACTGTTTTAAGACTTAGTTTAAATCATCAATATCGTAGGCAGCCGGTTGTATTTGTAGAATCTCCTTCCGACCGTCAGTTTCAAGATGAAGTTTATTGTTGCTCTTTGTGATATTTAAAACCTCAAATGATGGGTGGGCGTTCAATGATGGCCCTTTTATAAGTGTGGATGTTTGCACACCTGCTCTGAGGAGGAGAAAGTGTGCATTCCAGACATCCATCCGCCCAGTCTAAATACAGCACGCATTCCAGAGGTCCGCTGCTACAGGCGCACGCTAATTTGTCATGGATATGAGAAGGAAGATAACGCAGAGATGCCCACACAGGCATGTGTTAAAGTCCTGATATCGCCGGAAATTGGAGAAGACACGTCTTTATCTGGTGAAGTAGCGTTGTAATTCTTCAGGCGGCTGTAAATCTCCAAATGAATGGAAATACTGAACTGTATTTGCACTTTTCTTAACATATGCCACCCAGTGGGTCCCTGGACCCCTAGGAACATCTAAATTTACAATTCCGCACTCATTAGTTCGCCACATGGTCTTCGGTAATGTATCCCACATAAAGACGCCACGGAATATAATATCTTAACCAGATATTTATTCGTGAGCGCTCGATCAGTTAGGATAACTAACGGACTTCTTTTTATTTCTGAATAGACCTAGTCCTTTCTTGTATGGTTTCAAGTAGAGATCCTTTCAGATAGCTACTGCTTCCATTGTCCGATTATGTCTTCTTGCTTCCTCTAGTTGCGCCTGTGCGTTCTGCGCTTTTTTGACCGTTTTGGCAACAGCTGCAGCCCCGGCTGTAAGTGAACCTACCGCTGACAGAGCTGCAAGGGCTGGAACGAGGAACGGGATGATTCCACCTGATGTCTTTGGTAGTGGTAGGACCCTAGGTGGTTTGATTGCAGTCTTTTTCTTCTTCTTCTCGCCCTTCAACACACGTTTAGCTGCACACATCGAAGTGAGAATACAGTTTTTCAAACAACCGGGTTTCTTCTTCTTCACACCCAAAGCTGTCAGCACTGCATTCATAATTCGTTTGAAATTCATCACCCCCAGGCCTAACTTAATTTTTCCAGGCATGGTTTTATCAACTACGAATGCAGCAACACGCTGACCTATTCCGAGATCTTTTCTTCGTCTTATTTTCTTGGCTTTGTCGGCTAATATTCGGTCTGCGACGTGGCGTGCTGGGAGATCCTTATTTGCAGCGTATGAGAGGTTGTGCTCTAGGCAGGCTTCGTCTAGTAGGTTAATACCTTTACCACCGCGTGCCAGGCGCTTCTGAAGCTTTGTTCCTGATCCACAGAAGTTATATCCCGGAATGTGCAATTCAACAGGCAATTTGTCGAGAGTACCACCTCCACCTCTTATTAGGTTGTGCTTCCTATCGTGCATGGTACGCTACTGAGGAGATAGAGGTCTACGCTCCCTGTTACATACTAACTTGTCGGCGTCAATCCAACTGTATTCTGATGATGGAAATCCCAGCCATTTAACTAGCGCTCTATTCCCGCGACGTCTTATCACGCGTTCAATGAGAAATACATCTTGTTCAGAACTCTTCTGCAATTCCTCCGTGTAAAAGCATCCTGCAATTTATTTACCCTTGCCATCCTTTAAGATATGTGTCCCAGGGTTCGTTCTCTGCACTTCGGATACTGTATCTCCGCTGACTAGTTTGGTAACTACGATTTCTCGAACGCTGTCTTGTGCTTTGAAATACGTCGCCTGCATTGAATCTCTATTTGCGTGGGTCCAGTATTTTAATGCAGAAATATACTGTGCCCATGAGTGAATTGTCGCGAACATCGATAGGTCTCATTTTTATTGTACTATGTTTGGTTCGATTATACCGTGCAATTATCTGTGGGAGGACGTCTATCCACTTGTACGAACCGCGAAGATTAAACTGCATCCACATTTGAGCTCTGACTGTTCTGTTCAAACGCTCCACAATGCTAACTTTCAGATGGGTAAACGTGGAGTAGTGGTGTATCCCGTACCGCTCCATCAAAGTCTTGAAATGTTTATTGTAAAACTCGCCACCAAGATCGGTTTAAACATTGTCCGGGCATCGATTCGTTACTGTCTGCAGCAAACGGTCAAACACCGCAGCAACATCTCTGCCCGTATTAGTTTTCACAGGTAATGCCCATGCGATTTAGAGTCTGTATCGATTACCATTAAAATATACTCGAAACCTTTATCCTCACGGGAGTAGAGACCCATATCCACAAGATCTGCCTGCCATAAGCCGTCTAGTTCTTTAATCATTACATCATTATTCCGCGTCCCGGTTTGTGCAGCTCCTGAACCACTGTTTCCATGCTCGCTATTATTATTCGACGTTTCCTCTCTCTCTCTATGTTCTGAAATTATTGAGGTAATCTCATACGAGTGCGCTGTATTGCCCGCAACAGCCGAAGCAATCAACAGTTGAAGTCTGTCTCTTAGTTCATCAGACTCATCGTAATATACAGGGTGGTGCCTTGATCGTGACCGGGCCAAATATCTCACAAAATAAGCGTCAAACGAAAAAACTACAAAGAACGAAACTTGTCTAGCTTGAGGGGGGAAACCAGATGGCACTGTGGTTGGCCCGCTAGATGGCGCTGCCAGAGGTCAAACGAATATCAACTGCGTTTTTTTTTTTAAATATGAGCCCCATTTTTATTACATATTCGTGTAGTACGTAAAGAAATATGAATGTTTTAGTTGGACCACTTTTTTCGCTTTGTGATAGATGGCACTGTAATAGTCACAAACATGTGGCTCACAATTTTAGACGAACAGTTGGTAACAGGTAGTTGTTTAATATTAAAATACAGAACGTAGGTACGTTTGAACATTTTATTTCGGTTGTTCCAATGTGATACATTTATCTTTGTGAACTTATCATTTCTGACAACGCATGCTGTTACAGCATGATTACCTGTAAATACCACATTAATGCAATAAATACTCAAAATGATGTCCGTCAACCTCAATGCATTTGGCAATACGTGTAACGACATTCCTCTCAACAGCGAGTAGTTCGCCCTCCGTAATGTTCGCACAAGCTTTGACAATGCGCTGAGGCATGTTGTCAGGCGCTGTCGGTGGATCACGATAGCAAATATCCTTCAACTTTCCCCACAGAAAGAAATCCGGGGACGTCAGATCTAGTGAACGTGCGCGCCATGGTATGGTGCTTCGACGACCAATCTACCTGTCATGAAATATGCTATTCAATACCGCTTCAACCGCACGCGAGCTATGTGCCGGACATCCATCATGTTGGAAGTACATCGCCATTCTGTCATGCAGTGAAACATCTTGTAGTAACATCGGTAGAATATTACGTAGTAAATCAGCATACATTGCACCATTTAGGTCTCGCGGTTCTAGGCGCGCAGTCCGGAACCGCGCGACTGCTACGGTCGCAGGTTCGAATCCTGCCTCGGGCATGGGTGTGTGTGATGTCCTTAGGTTAGTTAGGTTTAAGTAGTTCTAAGTTCTAGGGGACTGATGACCACAGCAGTTGAGTCCCATAGTGCTCAGAGCCATTTGAACCATTGCACCATTTAGATAGCCATCGATAAAATGGGGGCCAATCATCCCTCCTCCCATAATGCCGCACCATACATTACCTGTCAAGGTCACCGATGATCCACTTGACACAGCTATCGTGGATTTTCCGTTTGCCCAATAGTGCATATTATACCGGTTTACGTTACCGCTGTTGGTGAATGACGCTTCGGCGCTAAATAGAACGCGTGCAAAAAATCTGTCATCGTCCCGTAATTTCTCTTGTGCCCAGTGGCAGAACTGTACACGACGTTCAAAGTCGTCACCATGCAATTCCTGGTGCATAAAAATATGGTACGGGTGCAATCGATGTTGATGTAGCATTCTCAACACCGACGTTTTTGAGATTCCCGATTCTCGCGCAGTTTGTCTGCTACTGATATGCGGATTAACCGCGACAGCAGCTGAAACACCTACTTGGGCATCATCATTTGTTGCAGGTCGTGGTTGACGTTTCACATGTGGCTGAACACTTCCTGTTTTCTTAAATAACGTATCTATCCGGCTAACAGTCCTGGATGATATTGTCCAGAATACCGAGCAGCATACATAGCACACGCTCGTTGAGCATTTTGATCACAATAGCCATACATCAACTCGATATCGACCTTTTCCGCAATTGGTAAACGGTCCATTTTAACACGGGTAATGTATCACGAAGCAAATACCGTCCGCACTGACGGAATGTTACGTGATACCACGTACTTATACGTTTGTGACTACTACAGCGCCATCTATCACAAAGCGAAAAAAGTGGTCCAACTAAAACATTCATATTTCTTTACGTGCTACATGAATATGTAATAAAAAATGGGGCTCATATTTAAAAAAACGCAGTTGATATCCGTTTGACCCATGGCAGCGCCATCTAGCGAGCGAACCATAGCGGCATCTGGTTTCCCCCTTCAAGGTAGACGAGTTTCGTTCTTTGTAATTTTTTAGTTTGATGCTTATTTCGTGAGATATTTTGCCCGGTCACTATCAATGGACCTCCCTGTGTATACTGCGGGAGTTGATTGCTCACTTCTTTATGCTGAAAGTCTACACCCTCACCAATGCTTTTAGGTAGCTTATTCAGTAAAGGTTGTATAATGGCTGTGTATTTAGTTTTGCGGGTTTCTCAATGTTCCGTCAGGATTTTTATGCACCTCAGTCAACTGCAGTATTTCACCATACATTTTGCGATCATTGGTAAAGTATTTTATGTTTTTGAGGGCCTTAGGAAGATTAGATTCATTAAGCCATGTGTTCTTTTAAACTCTTTATCCCTGATGCGTATTGTGCTGTCGTTTAAACTTATAGTTTGAGAACCTAGCATGTACGGTCTCACTCTGCTGACACCAAATGTTATATCTATCCTACCCACCGCATACTGGTTAGTGAATTCAGCGATAGGATCATTATCACGCGAAACCATCT
Organism: Schistocerca cancellata; assembly: GCF_023864275.1. Taxonomy (NCBI): domain Eukaryota; kingdom Metazoa; phylum Arthropoda; class Insecta; order Orthoptera; family Acrididae; genus Schistocerca; species Schistocerca cancellata. The sequence goes on from NC_064626.1 coordinate 1,124,108,679, forward strand.
TTCTGATAGATTCGGTAACGGGTTTAAAAATTTCTCTTAGTGTTTGCTCCCGATCCATATGTCCCAATCTCCATAAACGTAATTTCTCTCGAACTGCTTTGCGCACCTGAAAGACTTTATGCCTTTGTCGACATCTCGGCGCATACTAATGTGAGTTCTGTATATCACGTGGTTTTATGTATGCTTTGTTGTTCTTCATCTTCTTTCCTGCACCCCCTTCTTCAATAACAACGACCTCGGCTTCTATCTTCGATTCAATTGCGCTAATTCTGTTCTCTAGCCGGTTTTGGTTAAGCGCAAGAAGTTTCTGAGTGTCTTTTAACTCCCTGGCAGTCTTACCGAATCTTCCCTCAAGATTTTTAAATTTCATATCGGTGTAGATGCGAGCATTCTGTCTATGCACACCTAACCTCTCAGACTGAGCGTCCGCAATGCGTGCGAATTTGTCCATGGTGTAGTGTCTACTGATGCACTCACCTATTTTGTACGTTTATATCCTGAGAAACTCCGGGAAGTTACGGCTGTACCTACCGTCATTCAGTTTTCGAGTTTTATCAATAACGAGAAACCCGTATAATGAGTGATACCAGGAATCCGCACATTCATTGTATGACATGTCGGTCCCTACGTGAGCCTGGCAAATGTGTTTTAAATTGAGATTGTCTTGTTTGAAGGCTATAATGAGGTTGGCGTTATCCCTCAGATACTGTTTTGGGATCATGGATTATGTCTGACTCAGATAAAATACGTCAACACACATATGACGATCAAAGCAGAAATATCTATGGATTTGATCCTGCTTTTCAACAGCCACATCGTCAAATATGAAGACATCGTTAGGCTTTACCTCTTCAGGTGGGGGGATGTCGTCGCTTTCACTGAATGCTCTGTACGCTACAACATCTACTCCATCTAATATTTGCTGCAGTAACTGGTATTTGGTTTGAAAGAGTATTTTGGAGAAAACGAAAAGGTACTCGAAGCGGACTCCATCTATGTGCGTTAACAGAGCCATGAGGACATTTGTCTTACCACAGGACCTACAATTATAGCTCGTATGCTGTCAGGAAAGAGTGCTCCATTCTTCTTCTTATTGGCCTTGTGGTCTTCGTCATCATTACAGGACCAGTCACCTACAACAAAGTCCTTGCGGCGAGGGTGCTTCAACCAGACTGCCATGATACCTACTGTGTTAGGTACTGGCGTGCAATAGGCTTTTATATGATAAACTCTATGTGTGTTCGTGTAGCCACTATAGCGCGGTCACCTTACCAACTGAGCTACAACGGCTACACGATACAATTAACTCCAAGTGGTATATTTCAAGGGAAGATTGTCACACACATTAACGTACATAAACGTGTATTAACGTGCACTAACGTGTACTAACATGCACTAGCGTGCAAAAACGTATGTGACATTTTGTCTAGAGAAATAAAAACACAAACACAAATTTCAGATTCTAAATATATTTATTTATTCACCATCTACAATTACCATCAACATTGAAAAAAAATCACTTGATTCTTTTTTAATCGGTGCAGCAGCAGTACAGTATTTGGAAAACAGCTGATTCTTGTTTCCCTCAAATTCAACACGTATAATTACTTTTGAATGCATTACGGGAACAGCAGTGATCAATGTCTTATAAATAATTACTATCAAAAACAGTCTTGATCACGATTTATTTAACAAGGTGACCGGTTTCGACCACTACTGTGGTCATCTCCAGACCATTGAGTAGGAACCTCTTTCTGTTGGAGAATCACTACTACCTCTGATTCTCCAACAGAAAGAGGTTCCTACTCAATGGTCTGGAGATGACCACAGTAGTGGTCGAAACCGGTCACCTTGTTAAATAAATCGTGATCAAGACTGTTTTTAATAGTAATTATCAACACGTATACCTCGTAATATTATCAGCGCATTGCAATAGTCTGGTATTCCATCAGTAAATTTGAGTTCAACATTTTCAACACCTATTCGAGGAATAGCACAAGACTTCGGCACTGCACTTATACAGGTATATCTTCTATGTGAATGTATGCTGCATGTGCCAAGCCAGTTAATGATGTCACTGTATACAGCTTGAACATATGGGCGCCATCTCTGCATGAAAATACTCTGTCCCTCACCACTTTTTATTCTTAGTGTAGCATCGTTTACATTGATAGAATTCTCAATTCGACTGCCGCAGTACATGTCCTGCCGGAGATGGTGACGGTGACGGTGACGGCGACGGCGGCGGTGGCGGCGGTGATGGCGAAGGCGACGGGGAGAGTTTGGCATGGACAGTAGCCCGACGGGCCACCACCCGAGCCGGAGCTGCAGTGACAGGCTGGGGGAGTGGGGGGAAAGTATCAGATCGAGAGGAGCGGGAGGAAGAAGCTGGAGAGGGGGCGACAAAGAGCGAGGGCGAAGAGAGAGTGAGGAGGGATGGAAGGAGGGGGGTATTCGGTAGTCATATGCTTCTTGATGTATGTTTATATGCGACAGAGTTCATCCCACTCGTAGTCTGAAAACCGCACTTTAATACTTTTCGGCACATTTTCGAGCACTAACACAGTTGACAGGCTACCGTCTTGTGAAACTTCGTCCTACATGAAGACAATTTGAACCACTAACTGTTAACACATAGCACGAGTCGAATAGTAAATGTTGCGATGACTGGGGGTTGGTATCTGCTCTTCCACACCAGTGCTGTTAGCCAGCTGTTCTTGCACAGATTGTTGTACGTCTCTTGTGCGATGATCAATGGACGGCACGTACAAAGGAGTCTAGTATTGTGAAGCTCCCTCAAGCGCAGTCTCTGGAACTGAAATTAGCACCTCGCTATCCTGCTCCAGCATGCTGAGAAGCTGCACTGCAGGATCCTGTGTGGAAAAGTCCGAGACCACCACGTGTGCAGACTCCGACAGGTTGGAGCCTGCTGATGCTGACATCATGGGTGCAGCTACTGGGCAAAGAAGAATATTCATAAGCAATATATGCTGCTGCTACAGAAATAATAATAATATTGCGAAATAGATACTTACTTATTTTTGTTGCTTCCTCCTCCTATTCTGCTGCTGCTGAGGAGACTGATGCTTCATCTTGACTGACTGACTGGAACAGAGATCAAGCAGCTGCTGAGTCCTCCTTATACACCATCCACCTACGTCAACATGAGTATAATCCTACTGGCTGAATCGCATGGTCACGTGACCTATCAAAGTGCCCTCTAGCAGCGAGCTCGTGAACTAGCTCAGTTCTTCAGTCTGCTGGATCGGAGGCAGTCGTCTCTTGGGGGCTTATATGTTGGCTTTAGAAAAGGCAGAGAGTTCCAACAGTAGCAGACGTTTCCATGAGTTGGGTAATGCATCTTTAAAGCATCTTTCTGAAAAATGGCACTGCCGTCAGGAGACATGACCATCATGAAGTGGTGTACGTGGTCTACAATCAGTGTATGACACTCCTTCGCCATCATGACGCCTTGCATAATCTCCACTGGACCCATGGATGCCAACATGAATGTTCCCAGGGCATAACGGAGTCCCCGCCAGCTTGTCTCTGCCATGTAGTACAGGTGTCGAGGAGCTGCTCTCCCAGAAGACGATGGATTCGCGCCATCCCATTGGCATGACGACTGCCGACAGGCTTGCCCCCTTCTCACAGTACAAGTGTCAAAGGAACTGTTCCCCTGGAAGATGACAATTTCGCGCCTTCCCATCGGTATGATGAAGAAGATATCGGGATTCATCAGACCATCCAAAACTCTGCCACTGCACCAACATCCAGTGCCGATGGTCACATACCCGTTTCAGTCTTACTTGTCAATGTCGTCATCTTAACATTGGCACATGCATGGGTCTTCGGCTGTGGAGGCCCATTGTTAGGAGTGTTCCACGCACTGTGTGTGCAGACACAAAGGTACTCTGCCCAGCATTAAAGTCTGATGGTAGTTCCGCAACAATTCACCACCTGTCCTTATTTACCAGTATGCCCAGCCTACGACGTCCGACATCTGTAATGGGGGGTGACCACTAAACCCCACCTGGACCTGGTTTCACCATGGTTTCGCCAGGTGCTGAAGACACTCACCACAGTACTCGTCGATCACCCGACACGTCGAGCCTTCGGGCCATCACAATCTGTCTTTGGCCAAACTCAGATAAATCACGTGCCTTCCACATTCTACACACGGACAGTACGCTCACTGATACCACATGTACCGTGCATGTCTCGGACTAGCAGTCATACCTCTCCAGGTAACGCTGCTATCGCCTGGACGGGTTTATGCTGATAGTAGGTTGGTGGCCGTTTTGTTCTGGTTGATCAGTGTAATTATGATACTGCTTCTAATAGTTGGTAGCGTACTAATACCTTTATTTTTTCATAAATATGTACATTTTCTCTTTTGAGATCGATCTGTTGAAACAGATTCAAGCTGGTACCTGAGAAACACATACATTGATGGAAAAAAATCGCAGCATCAAAAAATAGCTAATGTAGAATAATGACATTTCAGGAATATATTTTTCTAGATAACATATTTATGTGATCAACATTGCAAGATCAAAAATTAATGTAAGCTCTAAATGAGCTGTTGCAAATGTGAACTGCTGGTATATTAATAAACTGTGTAACTGCCAGACTGCTGAGTGCAAACATGCAAACGTGCATGCAGTGTGCTGTACAGATGCCGGATGTCAATTGTGTTATGGAGTTCCATCTTGTAGATCTTTGTTCGTCAATAGAGGAACGGTTAATGTTATTTATGGATGACACTGGAGTTGTCCTCTGATGACGTCCAAAATGTGGTCTGTTGCAGTCAGATCTGGTGATCCAGCAGGCCAACGCAACATGTCGACATTCTGTGGAGCATGTGGAGTTACAACTGTGGTACCATGGCGACCGTCATCGTGTTGTTAAATATCCCATAGAATGCTGTTCATGGGGTTGGGTTGTTTGAGGGAGGAGACCAAACAGCGAGGTCATCGATCTCATCGGATTGGGGAAGGACGGGGCAGGAAGTCGGCCGTACCCTTTCAAAGGAACCATCCCGGCATTTGCCTAGAGCGATTTAGAAAAATCACGGAAAACCTAAATCAGGATGGCCAGACGCTGGATTGAACCATCGTCCTCCCGAATGCGAGTCCAGTGTGCTAACCACTGCGCCACCTCGCTCGGTAATTCTGTTCATGAACGGCGGCAAAACAGGTCGAATTACCAGACACACAAATATGGAGTCAGTGTGTGTGGGAAAACCACTTGAATGATCCTGCTGTCGTGTGAAATCGCATCCCAGACCATAGCTCCAGTATAGGTCCAGTGTGTCAAGGCAGGAGACAGATTGGGTGTAGGCGCTCACCTGGCTTCGTTCTAACCAACACACAGCCACCACTGGCCCTGAGGCAGAACCAACTTTTATCAGAAAAGACAATAGACCTTCACCCTGCCCTCCAATGAGCTCTCGCTTGACAACACAAAAGGCGTAAATGGTGGTAGTTTGTTGTCAGTGGAATGCGCGCTACAAGGCGTTTGGCTCGGAGCCATCCCTGAAGTAACCGATATGTGACAGTAAGTTGTGTCACTATGGTACCTACTGCTGCGCAAATTTGGTGCTGCAGCCATACACGGAACACGATGGTGTTCCATCTCGGTACGGCCAAAGGGCCGTCCGGAGCCCTATCTTCTTGCGACTGTACTTTCTCGTGGCCACCACTGCCAACAACCATGTAAGATGGTTGAATTACCGTCAAGTTTTTCTGCAGTATTACAGAAGGAATATCGAACTTCTAGTAGCGCTATTACACGAGCACGTACAGTCTTAATGAGGTCTTTGTCGACTTACAGGCGTTCTTCACTGAATTCACTTCACCACGTCCGATTTCAAAGGTAACTAACACTTAACACCATAGTTAAGATACCAAATATTTTTTCTGATTAATTATGCTTTATATAAAGTATGTTTTCTTCAGTCTGTAATCTTTGATATGCTGTAAAGATCTAGAAAGATATTCACTATGTTTTCTCTTCACTGTTTGAACACTTTGCATCATTTGGAGGAGGATGACTTTAATTATATGTATTCTTTTTGTTGATTTACTAACATGTGTAAGTGAAAGGACGTTGTAAAAGGTATGAGTATACAACTATGCTGATTCACACTTAGGACTTTTGAATTGTGTAAATGAAAACTTGGTGTGCTTCCCCTCTGAAACGGAAGTGAGTTAGCGCGCGCAAAATGTGGTTGGTGCAAGGGAAAAGGTGGAACCATAGTCAGTCGGAGAGTAGCAGCCGTACAGTCGGCAACTAGTAACTGGAAAGTGCACAGCGCAGGTGCCGAGTGAAGCTTTCAGTGCTTGGAGTTATTATGAAAAAGCCTCGGGTGGATAAATGGCTCTAAAAATATTGCTCTGTTTCTGGAAAACGCCATAATAGTTGATGATCATCGCCAAGAAGATAATAACAGAGCAAATTACTTACAACGGAAAGTCCACCTGTTGTCATGGACCCTCCACCTACATTGCGCAGTCACTTCAGCAGAATGGAGAAGTCAGATATTTGAAAAGTGTATGGATCAGCACGCTTACTAAAGTATGTGCTAATATAAGATAATTCATGTTAAACTTGTGTACCAATCTTGATTTGTTTGCTATCATGATACCTGTTAGGATCCACTCCTCTTTCTGAGTACCCTGATTATGAGAACTGGTGAAAAACCAAGTGTTTAAATACTTTTCCTTAAATCCGAATGCTAAAAAGTTGACTAAAATTACTGAGGATGTTATTGGATTTGAGGGAGGAAATAAATGTTGCTTTTATGAAGGCCTCCCCAGCAACTGAATTACTTTTGTTCAAAGTGTCAGTGTTATAAGAATTAACTGACTTAATTTTGTCTTAAAATATTAATGTTTGTGCTGATGACAAATAGGCAACACGATTTTGAGGTTGGGTAGAAGTAAATGATCTTAATGTCACATCTGAAAATCCTGTTGAAAAGATCTTCTGCATTAATTCTCATAAAATTCATACCAGGTGAATGAAAGTTGTGAAAGAGTGTTTACAAAGTTTGCTTCTTTTAATTTGGTGATAAAAGTGTGTTTAAATTGTCAAAATGCATAAATTTACTTGATTAATGAATATACTAAATGCATTTGAATTTAATGTTGAGTTTTGTGCACATTGTGTGACGAAAGTGTAATATCAGCTTGTGATCCCCCACTTACTGTTTTTTTCTTACTGAAGGTAAAGTTACTGAGAGTGCACTTATTCACGAAAACAGTTACAACATTGATTACTAAGGAACGTGTAAATCTTATTGCAAGTGAATTTTAGTTAAATTTGTGCTGTTTGGAAAGTACTTGATTAAATAGGACTAGGTCCATGTCAAATTTTAGATTAACATTGATTTCCACTTTTATTGTTGATGAAATAATTAATGCAAGGTAAAATATTTACTGTTGATGAGTGCTAAAGTGTCTCATGTGTTTTGGAGAACTTGCATTTCCTATTGAAACTGGTTATATCCACTATACTACTTGTCTGCTTGTAAAAGGGTTCGTTGCACATCTGTGAGAAAGAAGTACAGGTTGTGTTTTTCTGTCAAAACTATTTACTGTTTATTTAACAGAAATGTTTCATATTCCTATGCCTAATTAGGCTGGCGACCGTATTCTATTTCATTTGCGTAACTGTGATTAGCTAAAACCTTTTCTAAATTGGAGCTGTCACTTTCTATGTCCTTATGTAACACTGATATTAAGTTCGATAGGCCAAAACCATTAGGCATTACTCGGTAACTTTCCTTAAATCCTCACAGAGGGTAACATTAACTGCATCTAAATACCAAAATTGGTTATAAATATTAAACCAGTATACTACAACATTGCAGTGTAGTGTTATAACACGACCGTTACAATGTGTATTTGAAGCAAACCTGATAGGCCTATACATCCTCATAGTGGCCCTAGTGACACCTCTCATATGCAACTGGCGCGAAATCTGAATGGACACTATCTTTCAGATGTAGAAACACTCGTACCAACTTCCGTTTATGTCCCGCAAGTCCTTCTTGGACTTTTCCGTGAGTGTATTTTCAATCGGAGGCTTATGTGGTACTTAAAATATTTCGTAACAACTGACAGCAGTCACCTTTATAATCACTGTATGCCCATCACTTTGGAATTAAATGATGTCCATTCATCATCTAAATAGGATTCTGACAAACAGTGCTTAATATCTAAAATTTTTAGTCCCGGAACACACCTCTCCAACCACACAACAACCCCCCTCTCCCCCTAGCCGGCGATAGAAATCACAAGTTTTGATTTTTTAAAACTCGTGGTAAAACTTACAATTGGAAATTATGTTTTACAAACTACTATTCTGAAATTCAGGTTTTTAAAATTTAATTTCTTATAAACAAAACAATAAAGTGGCAAGATTTAATAAGATGTGTGTCACTTTGCTCTGCATCTCGGCAGACGTCGATAGTCTTCGTGTCTATGGCGACACGTATTCAACTGCTGCCAACCGCACCGTTCAAACTCTTGCACAGTAGCTGCTCGTTGAACTTAGCATCGTCTGCATAGCGTTGTCGGTGCTAACAGGCAAGCAACACTACGTGAAATAACCGCATAATTCATTGTGGGACTTATGACGAACATATCCGTTAGGACAGTGCAACTAAATTTGGCATTAATAGGCTATGGTAGCAGTCGACCGATGCGAGTGCCTTTGCTAACAGTACGAGATTGCCTGAATGTCTCTTCTGGGCTCGTGACCATATCGACTGGACCCTAGACGACTGGAAAACCGTAACCTGGTGAGATGGCTTGCGATTTCAGTTGGTAAAAGGGTTAGCGTGTGGCGCAGACGTCACGAAGCTTTGGACGCAAGTTGCCATCAAGGAACTGTGCAAGCTGGTGGTGGTTTCATAGTGGTGTGGGTTGTGTTTACAGGGAGCGTGCGGCGTCACGGTTCCTTCCGATCCTTTACGACGAACCTGCACCTACTTGTGAACATTGTCTCAGCAGATCATCAGTAGGGAAGCCGAGCGAAACCTACTGTACTTCGACGTGAACCAGGCTACAATTAAAGTCACTAATCTACGTTTCGGGAGAAAGTTTTCACACGAAATGAAAGATTGGAAATTTTGTCCTTAATATATTCTGAAACTTAAGTGAACAAGTATCACTGCCGAGCCCGTGCTAGTCTTAACACAGTCACTCACAACCCCTTTCAATCATGTTAGCAAGTTTCTGGTGTTGCATTTCCCGAAAACGTAATAGCTACAATTATACGGACTGTTTTTGATTGAGAATGCTCGACAAATATTAAGTCTGTCGGTACCTAATGCAGTCACAGTTTTTAGCCACCGACCTGCTCAATACGTCACGCGGAATATATGCCTTTTCTCGTCACAAAATTCACTTAAAAATTCCGAAATTTCTACATACCCATCGGAATAATTATGCCGTCACTTTACAACACTTTTGATGTATGAAACACTGCTAGATCCGGCAACTTATCATTTCCATCGGAACTACTACTACACACGTCCGAACTTTTTCGTGGCTAGGCTCCGACTCCTCTCTAGAATACTCTTTAAGTCTTCTCTACCAGCAGAGAAAGGTTCAAATGGCTCTGAGCACTATAGGACTTAACTTCTTAGGTTTTCAGTCCCCTAGAACTTAGAACTACTTAAACCTAACTAACCTAAGGACAGCACACACATCCATGCCCGAGGCAGGATTTGAACCTGCTACCGCAGCGGCCACGCGGTTCCAGACTGTAGCGCCTGGAACCGCTCGGCTACTCTGTCCGGCAGCAGAGAAAGGCGCGCGAAGAATACTGCTTTACCACTGGTCAGTAGACTTGGCCACTGTTTCTATGTTTCGATACAGTGTATCGATACGTGGAACTGTTTCACTGTTTCGAAACAGTGGTGTTTCATTCCGCACTGTGTCGGATAACGGGACCAGATTCGATCTCGAGCCAGCCACAGAAACTGTATCGTTGTTTCGAAATAACGCTGTTTCAGTCCACTTGTGCTTGGACGGACTAACTGTATCGAAACAGTGATGGTTCATTTCACTTTGTCTCGGACGAGATTCGGGCACGGCACAGATACGGAAATACGTTTAACATACTACTTCATGAAACTCTTTCAAGAGTGTCGAAATCTTTTTGACACACAACAGCATGATGCTTAAGATTTCCGAAAATAAAGTTTCGTTTCTAATTGACTACTCTGTTCCGAAATGGCGTAATATATGCTTTATAAACACTAACAAACAATAAAATAAAGCACACTATTCGCATTCAAAATAATAAAAGTGTGAAAAACATTCAGTTAAATGACACATCTCCTATAAAATATGCTTCTCTGTTCATGTACAGTAATCACATTTAAAAAAACTCAAGTAAACCTACAACATTTTGAATTAGAAAAGGCGTAGAGTGGCAGTTTTTAGACATATACGTAAATTGGATGTACTTTCAAGCAATGTGATTGACGGATCATTGATGATGTAATGGTGAACGGGAAGGGCTGGGAAGCATGGTGGATTTATAGTAATGATTTGAAACACCTTGAGGGACAAAAAATTTTTTTCTCTTATATTTCGTTTTTTTTCGAATTATGTGGCTTTATTCATGCGTCTATGGTCAATGTGCCTATTCTCTACAATGTGTGCATGAATATTAACAGGCTGGATATATATTACCCATACTAGCGAAATTTGGGAATCCCAGTAGCGTATCCGTTGTTTCTGCAGTTTGTTCCCGCCTCCAGTACTATTACAGAACACAAACTGTTTCACTGTTTCGAAACAGCGTTTGGAAACATTACATTGTATTGTTTCATTTGTTTCGAAACAGTTTTGTGTTTCAGTTTGCCCATCTCTGCTGGTCAGTTTACTCAACAGCTAATAGCAAAACAACATTCTCCCGCGTCAGTCCGCGCTTTTCATCAATAACCAATCGCAAAATAGTAAACCCAACGACTGCACTTCTCACCGACGTAATTATCTAATATGCTGAAGTTTTGTTTATGCATAAAGTTATTTATAAGTATGGATGTGATCAAAGGGGATTTTTGTAGAATAGATTTGTAAAGTAAGTTTATGGTAAAGGGAAACTTAATTCAGGTATAAATAAATACCTGAATTAAGTTTCCCTTTACCATAAACTTACTTTACAAATCTATTCTACAAAAATCCCCTTTGTCCACATCCATACTTCTTCGAAATGTTCCCACACTAAATCCCACTACATAACTCGTTAAACAATTATCTTCATATTAAACTTAAACCACACTCACGCATCATGCATACTGCTAAAACACATTTATAACATTTTACACACACAAAAATACTAGAACAGTTCATGAAAAACACTCTATTGCTTTAGTGCACTCTATCGGCTGATACATAAACTACGTGCTCGTCCAGTCTCCCGTCACCATCTGTCACTCTCCAGCTCTGAGACACATCTCCCACTTGACCGCCTCAAAGGCAGGATCGGTATACGGCACTACGCCTCAAACGAACAGGGTCCTCTGGCCCAACTGAACCGATCATTGATTAAAAATTGATATGTTCAGCTATCTGGAGATCATTTGCAGCCATTTGTGGGCTTCATGTTCCCAGGCAACGATGTAATTTTTCTGAATAAGTATGCGCCTTGTCATCGGGCCACATTTGTTCGCGGCTGGTTTGAAGAACATACTGGGCAATTCGAGCGAATAATTTGCCCACACAGATTGCCCGACATGAATCCCATCGAACATTTACGGGACGTAATCAAGACTTCAGTTCCTGCACAACATCCTGCACAGCGACACTTTCGCAATTGTGGACAGCTGTAGAGGCTAAATATTCGTGCAGGGGACTTCTAGCGATTTGTTGAGTCTATGCCACGTCTGCTGCACTGCGCCGGGCAGTGTTACATAACCAGTACCTCGTCTCCTACCTTCCAAACTTTACAGAAGCTCTCCTGCGAACATAGCACAACTAGCACTCCTGGAAGAAAGGATGTTGCGAAGACATGGCTTAGCCACAGCCTGGGGGATGTTTCTAGAATGAAATTTTCACTCTACAGCGGAGTGTGCGCTGACAGAAACTTCCTGGCAGATTAAAACTGTGTGCCGGAACGAGACTCGAACTCGGGACCTTTGCCTTTCGCGGACAAGTGCTCTACCAACTGAGCTACCCAAGCACGACTCACGCCCCGTCCTCACAGCTTCACTTCTGCCAGTACCTCGTCTCCTACCTTCCAAACTTTACAGAAGCTCTCCTGCGAAACTTGCAGAACTAGCACTCCTGAAAGAAAGGATATTGCGGAGACATGGCTTAGCCACAGTCTCGGGGATCTTTCATATCAGCGCACACTCCGCTGTAGAGTGAAAATTTCATTCTAGAAGCATCCCCCAGGCTGTGGCTAAGCCATGTCTCCGCAATATCCTTTCTTTCAGGAGTGCTAGTTCTGCTAGGTTCGCAGGAGAGCTACTGTACAGTTTGGAAGGTAGGAGACGAGGTACTGGCAGAAGTGAATCTGTGAGGACGGGGCGTGAGTCGTGCTTGGATAGCTCAGTTGGTGGAAGTGTCCCCAGCGGTGATCACTCAGATCCCTGTCACGTATGCCAAGGTTGCCAAGGATGGTAGCACCTCTCCACAGGGTCTTCTTGCTTCGTTGACGAGGTCTGATCAGGTACATGCAATCGCTACTGAGAATCCTTCTGAGGTGCCACAGACGCCAGATCCTGACCTGCCGAATCTTCGCAGCAATGTGACTGAAAATGCTACTGCGATGGACGTTGATCCGGGAGTGGTACCTACTTCTGCTTTCCTTCAGACTGGTCCGGAATCAGACGAAAGCCACCCGCAATCAGACTCTGAACGCCATGTTCGAAAACAAGGGACGACACGAAAGAGAAAGAAACGTAGCCGTACACCCCCTGATGAATCCATTCCACGGATGGATACCAGGGATGCAGACCCGAAGATGGACGGCAAACCGCTCTTTGATGACCAAAAGTCTGATGCGAACGACCCGCCACAGGCGACCACTGGCAACGACCACCCCTCCTTACTGGCGCCGTCGCCCCCACAGGTCGACGTTGAAGAGAGCCTATCCGATGAGACGAAAACTACATCTCCTCTCCACGTGGATGATGTGCACAGCCGATGCCCTACCGCAGAATCAGTCTCCTGGGCAGACGACGTGGAGATCGACGGGACTGGGGTGGACGGTGCTGATGATGGGGCGCCCCCATCGGTTGCGCCCGCGCCCGCAAACTCTCCACAATAGCAGCCTCTTCAGCGGACCGGCAAGATCGACGACCTCTCGCTCCTGAAGAAGAAGCCCCACCTGTGCCTGTGGGACTCCAACACCAGCATTATCGTGTCGCAACGATTAACCTCGCGACCATTCGTGCGCCCCACAAACTAGCGCTGCTCCGCGATATGATTTATGATGCGGACATAGATATTGCGCTTTTTCAGGAAGTGCATGTCGCCGATTTTTCACCACCACATGGCTTCACGGCGCATCTTTCTCCCGCTTCTGACACCGGTAGTGGTGTTGCCATCATCTTACGCGAAGGTCTTCCTGCCGAAGATGTCCTATACCTCCCCAACGGCAGAGGTATGGCCCTTACTCTCTTTGGTGTACGCATCGTCAACATTTATGCGCCGTCGGGCTCCAGCTACCGTCGTGATCGCAATGCCTTCTTCGCGAATGAAGTTACACCCCTTTTTATGGGACCACACGATGACTGGGTCATGGGTGGAGACTTCAACTGCACCCAGCGACCTCAGGATCAATTGCCGCGTCACTCACCATGCGCAGCTCTGGAAACAGTCGTCACGCGGCTACAATTTGTTGACACGTGGAGACATGTTCACGGTGATCTTTTGGGCTTTAGGTACTACACTGCGCATTCCTCTAGCCGACTGGATCGCATCTACATCTCGCGATCCCTAATTCAACACACTCGACAGGCTGAAATCTGGCCTGTTGCTTTCTTAGATCATGAGGCTTACTTCTGTGGTGTTGTTCTCACAAGACAGGCAGTATGGCACGGACGTGGTTTATGGAAACTGAACACGGCACTTCTTAATTCACCTGACTGTCGACTTCTAATAGAAGACACTTGGATCACATGTAATAGACGCCGACCCACGTATCCGTCTACCATATCCTGGTGGATCCAGTGTGCAAAACCTGCTCTTCGAAAAACTTTGATCCGGTATGGCAAAGATGTTGTCGCCTGGAGGAAGAGCACTATGGACTTTTATTACAGGATCCTACGAGAATGCTCCACAATGTCAGCCTCCCCTGAGCGCCATACAAGGATGAACCATGCTAAGGCCCAAATCTCCAATCTCATGCGAAGGCATTTGGAAGGAGCGATAGTACGATCTCCTACTGCTGATCGCATGCCTCATGAACATCCGTCGATGTACCATATCATCCAAGAACGCCAAAATCGACGCCGAAAATTGATTCACGTCCTAACAGATCAAGAAGGACGTCGCTACGTAACCCAATCTGCAATAGGGAATGTGCTTCACGCCCACTACCAGCAGCTATACGCCGCAATTCCACATTCCCCAGAGTTGATCGAGGAAGTCACACAGCTCAACGTCGGTGGTATCCCAGGAGATGCGGCAATTGACTTGATGTCAGAGGTGACTGATGAGGAAGTCCGCGATGCGATCTGGGCAGGAACCATCAATCGCTCCCCAGGACCCGACGGTCTTCCCCTCGAATTTTATCGCACCTTCCGTGATTTGTTAGAGTCCACCTTCACCTCCATCTGTCGGGAACTGATGTCTCCGGAAGTACCTGTGCCGGACGTTTTCATGGAAGGAATTATTATTCCTGTACATAAACCGCATGGTGGCAACAATATCAGTGATTATCGGCCCCTCACCCTCCTTAACAGTGATATGAAAATCTTCACTCGCCTTTTGGCGGCACGGCTTAAAAACGTTGCCAGATATATTGTGTCGCCAGACCAAGCATCTTTGGGAGGAGATAATAATATCCGCACGGCTTTATGCCGCTACAGGGATATGATCGCCGTTACCCAGGCACAACGCCTCTCTGGGGCACTTGCGTCTTTGGACTTTAGTCAAGCTTTTGATAGGGTTGACCATTCGTTCCTTACGGCCGTTCTCCACCATATGGGTTTCCCAGTCGCCGTTAACACGGTAGTGATGCGCCTTCTGCGGGGTGCCTCGTCCAGGATTATGTACAATGGCAGACTCACTCCACCGATAAAAATAGGTCGATCCGTACGTCAAGGTTGCCCTCTATCAGCAATTTTATACGCCTTTTCCTTGGAATCCTTGCTATGTGGACTAAGACAACGTTTGGTAGGGTTGTCCATAGATCGCTACCGATTCAGTTGCACGGCCTATGCTGACGATGTAGTCATCTGTTTACGTAATGCCGACGAGGTTCGAGCTGTTTTGACGTGGGTAGCGACTTATGGTGAGGCGTCGGGTAGCTCTTTAAACGTACGTAAGTCACAAGCTATGTTCATTGGCACGGGACTTCCCGTGGAGTGTGTTACACCTCTCACCACCGTTGATACCATTCGCTGTTTGGGAATAGATTTTTCATCTGATCTCCGGCGTTCAGCCACCATCAACTGCCGACGCCTCCTTTTAATGATCAGAGCAGGTCTTATGGACCATCGTCTTCGATCCCTAGATATTCTCCAACGAGCTCGATATGTCAATATATATATATATCGCATCCCGAGTTCCCCATGTAGCACAAGTTCTACCTTTCCCGCTTACTGTGGCACGTCGCATGTTGGCAGCGATGGCATCTTTCGTCAGCTCTGGGCTGTTGTTCAAAGTTAACTATGCAACCCTTACTCTTCCCCGTGAACGAGGTGGGGTAGGTCTGTTTCACGTGCCGGATAGAGCTCGCGCCCTATTTGTAAGCTCCCAGATGACGGTATGGACACGTTGCCCAACGAGCCTCACTGGTCTCCTCCTGTCGGCATATTCGCCGGTCTCACAGTCAGCCCCATTGATGATCTCGGATGTTCCGGCCCAGTTCCATTATATACGGTACTTCTTTATTGAACTCAGTTATCTACGCATCACCTTACCAAGACCGCTTTTACTCAAGACAAAGGAAGAATACAATGCCCTCCAATTAGGTCGTCCACCTAACCCGATTGAACAAAAGTTCCCCCACGTTGACTAGTGTCATGTATGGCGCGCGGTGTTCGCCTGTTACCTTGACACGAATGTTCAATCTGTCTGGTACCTAACTGTCAATGGTAAGCAAATCAATCAATTTCGCCTTCATCGTATCCACCTCGCCCAATCACCTGTATGTTCCACGTGTGGAGTGCCAGACACTGATGAACATCGGTTTGTTTGCGGACCGGTGGCGGAGGTTTGGTACTTGGTTCGACGTATTGTGGCTTTTCTAACGCGGGACATTCCGGATAGGATTACTCCCCTTTCATTATTATTTCCGGAACGTGACTATTTTCCTTGCACAAAGACCAATGCTGTGAATTGGATTCGCGGACATGCCATTCACTACCTATTTGGACAAACTGTAGACTCTGTACTCGATTTTTGGACATACCCCAATGACCGTCATTATGTCGTTGTCCGTCACCCAAAATACAGACAATTTTTCTCGAACTTCCTTGGGAGTGCTTTCCACGAGCCGCCTCGCAGCTGGAATGTGTTAAGCCAAGAGAGAAGATTTCCTGTTTGAACCAATGAACATTTCTGAACAATTCAACGGAACACATCAATTTCGAGAAGACGTGACTCAACATATTACCAGCGGGGCGCAGAAGGCCTCTAATCAAATACGCAACAAAACTACACAAAACAAAATTAAAAAAATAAAATAAAAATAAAATTCAAAAAAAGGAAGATTTTGTTGTTTGTAAGGATAGCCCTAACCTTGATTTCCCATATTTCCCCTGGTATATAGGCAGCTCTCTGGAGTAGGTTTAGCCAGGAGCCAACGCCTGAAGTGGACTAGATTTTTTTTTTGTTATAGGATGAAAAATGGCGGTGGCACTTAGTTTTTTTATTAAGGGGCTTTCAAAAAAAAGTTGGTAGAAAAAAAAGAAAAAACACTAAAAAAATAAAAAATAAAAAAACAAAAAAATAAGAAAAATAGAAAAAATAAAAAAGTTGGTAGAGCACTTGCCCGCGAAAGGCAAAGGTCCCGAATTCGAGTCTCGGTCCGGCACACAGTTTTAATCTGCTAGGAAGTTTCATATCAGCGCACACTCCGCTGTAGAGTCAAAATTTCATTCTAGCGTTACATAGTCATCGATGTAGATTTGGGTTTCATGATTCCAAACTAATTTTGTGATTATCATAAAAAATACTGGACGGAGAAACGAAAACGTGAACATTCTGAGAAAGTTAAAGACTCATGGGAAAGCAAAAAGAGCCAAGAAAGACAGGGAACTGAAGCCAGACCACCATACTATTGCCTGAATTCGTATCTGGAAAAAGTAAAACACTAGGGAACGCTAAGTGACAGATTAGCTGTACAAGGAAACTACTGTATTCTGCGTTGCTCCAGTCGGCCGGAGAAGCGGATGTCGCCATTGGCCGGACTTTATCAGTAGGCGAGCGCCGGAAAAGTGTTGCCTGGATTCGTTTATCAGCAAGTCAGACTCTCTTAGCTGTGACAGTAGTTGGTAAGTCGTTTGAGCAGCGAGACACACGATAGCACCTCGGTGAGTAAAGTACGGTCGCGAATTCGACACGTGCGCTAAAATCTGATACCTTTAAAAAAGTAGCTAGAGACTTGGAATTTTAGGAGTCTGATCGCTAACAGCAAACGTTCGTACTCGTAGAGGCAGGGCAGAAATGTCAGATGCTTAAAGGACGTTTCACACTTTAACGGAAAAACAGAACCTCAAAATACTCCAAAATGCGTTTCAGATGGTGTCATTCACGGGGTCATTTGCTAATATCGGAAGTTAACCTATGCGAGCTGTATTCGCTTATATCATTGTCGTGGATTTTCTGTCTTGTCAGTCTGCATTTGATTCTTTGCTTTGTTTTCATGACACACTGTGACAGTTGCACGAACGCTTGGATACATTTCCTATACGCTTTCTTTCGCAAAAAGGACCGAAAAATAATTTAGGTTTTGCAATATCTGCACAAAGAATAAACATACATTGTGTATAAATGAGGACATGAACTGATGAAACAATTTTCATTGAATAAACTTTTTAACAGTGAGGAAGTCACCTGTACTGAAGGGAAAAATTGGAGTTGTTTTTAACATTATTTAGTGTTTAGAAACAAAAGGAAAATACCACGAATAATGTAGAGAGGTTTTATGTATTGCCGCTTAAATATTATTTGATATGTTCTCTAGCAAATAACTGTCGATGAATTGAAATGTTTGGACGACACTTTTCGTATTGTTTGACGTCTGAGCAGTTTATCATAAAAACCTTGTCAACAACATTGACTTGAATTTTGCTTTACTGTCAGTGAACTTTATCATTACTAGTTCCTTAATTCTGATTTTGTATTCCGACTTTTGTATCGCCGATGGTGTCTCAAATCTCACTTTAACCACTCGATACTAGCAAAAATTGTGAAGCCTGCGTTGTCTTCTCACCCAACTTCCTCATTCTTCTCTCTGCTAGCAGGCGCTGTGGGAAGTGTTGTCAAGACGAAGCGTCACTCGATGCGACTGGTTCCATACTGTTTCGTCACCCTTTGCAGTTGGCTCAAAAATGGTTCAAATGGCTCTGAGCACTATGCGACTTAACTTCTGAGGTCATCAGTCGCCTAGAACTTAGAACTAATTAAATCTAACTAACCTAAGGACATCACACACATCCATGCCCGAAGCAGGATTCGAACCTGCGATCGTAGCGGTCGCTCGGTTCCAGACTGCCTAGAACCGCATGGCCACTCGGGCCGGCACGCTTTGCAGTTTTACGCTGTTTGTCAAAGACTGACATTTTGAGCCCTGGCTGTGTACAAAATATAGGTTGACTCTTACATATAGGATTACGGCAACCAGCCACTTTTTACAATGCTATTTATTTATTTAAACAGTGCCGTTACCGGTTTCGAACCGACAGGTTAATCTTCAGACAGCTAGTTCACGTTTTACATTAGATTTCGCCTTTTGTGTATAATATTATATATTATATATGACATATGTTACACACAAAAAGGTGCATTATACAGTTTTCGCTGCTGCAAGATGATAAGCAGCCTGCACTGGAACATAATGGCGCGGATTCTTCATCATAAGTAACCGAAACATCTTCCCTTTAATAATAGTAATTTGTTACTTCACTTAAAATCGTTGTGAGGCACAATTACAGTTAAAAAGACGTTGTCTCACATCTTGTTTTGGCTGTAGTGCACCACCAACCCAAGGAAATTTTGTCAGTTGGGGAAACAAAAGGCGAAATCTAATGTAAAACGTGAACTAGCCGTCTGAAGATAAGCCTTTCGGTTCGAAACCAGTAACGGCGCTATTTAAATAAATAAATAGCACTGTGTAAGAGTCAACCTATATATTGCAGTTTTTCCGTTATAACTCGCAGCATGCCGTATCAAGGAAATGTCACACCAAAGATATATCACAAACAGGTCAGCCTTGGTATGATTTCTTCTAATTAAAAGTCAGTTAATGCATTATCGGCGACAAAGCCTTCATTGGATACAAATAAGAATCATATAGCATATAACATGACTGCACTACAGCGAAGTGTTGTAGTAGGTGAACTGAGAACTCTAAGCAGAGAGGTTTGCATCCTGACAGGGACTAACTTTTGTTAATCTCAGAGTTTTTAACACATTCTGGACCTTCTTATGACCCTAATTCGGCTATGTTTTGCAGTACTCGATATTATTTAGAGATAATAGAGCACTCCTTCGGAACTGGGTGCGTTGTGCGTAAATGCAATTTTATACAACAGTTTTTACACGAAAATTAATAAAAGGTAATAGCTGATTACAACAAATAACCATAACTGTAAGACTGGTATGATTGTTTTGTTTTTAACTCAGAGGCAGCAACAAGAATCAAGAAGTTTGCACTATTGTTTCCTGTTGTTTACACTGCACACATGACTTTCTTGAGAGACGATTTAGTGTTCACATCGATGTCCACAAGTATCCTCGATTTCTGTCTGATTAGAAAACTACGGATGAAATTACTTCCAGTCAAACAACGAGGAATGACATTTGTATTCTTGCTTAACACAAATATTTGGCCGTGCTTTCCGAATATGTCGTGTTTTCGAAGGGTGTGTTGAGACAGGAACCTAGGATTTTACCGTAAATTTCTTCGTGTGAAATGAGCAACAATGATTTTTGTATTCCTTGCTTGTCACAAATATTTGGCTATTTATTTCTGAATATGACCCGATTTCCGAGAGTGTGGTTAGGAACGAACCTGAGAGCACAGCTTATATTGCCGCGAGTGAAATATTTAGCTATTGTTTCTACGATGCTTCTTTTGGCGAGGGAAGATGTCTTTGCCGGTGCTATTCTCCTTTTCTCGTCTGTCATGCATTACTTTCCATCTAGTCTCGGAAAATTGCGTCACTTAGCCCACTATGTGGCTCCCAGTTTTGATTTCAAATTTGTCTCTCATCTCTTTTCAGCTACCATACTTATTTAGCAACATTCGATTATGTACTCGATAGGGGTTTAGTCAAGTATAAGCACATAACAACTAAATAGATTTAGTTTCCTATGACATACACGTAACATTTTGATTATACAACACAATAAACAATATTAATAGTTGAGCTGGGAAATCAGAACAGCAAACAGTATTAGCCAATATGTAGCACCATACCTAAGCCGCGAGGGGTAGCCTTGTCACGCTTCGCGCGCATCTCCCGGTCGGAGTTTCGAGACTTCCCCCGGGCATCGGTGTGTGTGTGTGTGTTGTCCTTTGCGTAAGTTAGTTTAAGCTAGATTAAGTAGTGTGTAAGCCTAGGGACCGATGGCCTCAGCCGTATGGTCCCATAGGAACTTACCATAAATTTCTTACCCAAGTAAAGAACGTTATCAGTCACTGTCACATTAGTTTTGCACATTGGTGTTATAAGGGCTGGACTAAACACGTTTAAAAAAATGCTTCCAAACGTGAGCAGTTTTTAGTTACATTAATACAACTGTTAAAGTAGTGATGTAAGTAGTTTACACAGCAGCACATCAGACAGACACTACATTCTTAACTGAGCTCAGTCAGGGGTAATTTTCCATCCTGGGGATTTGGTGCGTTGCTAAAAGCGCAAAATAAAGCCTTTTCTGATTCAGTTCACTTTACAGTTTTACTAAATCTTTTCGGATAATCCACAAGAGCCCAACACAGCACTCACAACGAGGAAGACTAAGAGACACAACATCTGAGACAAATTAATACTGACCACTGCCGTCATAGCCATGATCTTATTTACAATCTTTCAGCAATTAATATATTTATTATTTTGTTTAAAAATTGTTATTACGATGGGCGTTCAACAAGTAATGCGACACACTTTCTTCTCGGCCAATTGAGGGTGAAAAGATGCGAAATTTGCTGTGGGACATCGTGGAATTATCCCACTTCAACTCCTATAGTTTCATGAAGTCCTGACAGATGGCAGTGCTATACATTACCTTCAAAATGGCTTCTATAACGAGGTGGGTTCCAAGCAGAAAGCTGTCATTGAGTTTCTTTTGGCGGGAAACCAGAGCATCCAGACATTCATAAGTGCTTGCAGAATGCCTACGGAGACCTCGCAGTGAACAAAAGCATTTTGGGACGTTGGGCGAGGCGTCTGCCATCATCACAACTAGGTTGGGCAAACCTGTCCGATCTCCTATGTGCCACCAGCTACACACACCCTTGACTCCTGCAATATTAGAATGTGCGGTCACTCTTATTCGGGCCCATCCCACCTGGATCTCTGCTCATCCTACCTTTTACAAATCCTAGAACGCCATACGGTCCACCTCGCCAATCGCATCCGCCTCCCCTCCCCCACACGGACCTGTATGACCTCATTCCATTCTCATACCTCCTCCTTTTCCTTGAACGGATATGGATCCTCTACACCTCCCATAAACTTGATCCCCCTCACCCACTTGTCTCTCCCATCCTCTCCCACCCCCATCCGCTGTCACGCCTGTATTCCCTCGCCCCACCTGCTCTCCATCTCTCCACTCTCCATACCCTCGCCCAAGGTGGTTTGCGCCAACTCCTCCTCCCTGATGATGCCCACATCCCCTCCATCTACCCCTCCTACCAACTTTTATCCTCCCATTCCACCCCCTGTGTCTTTTCCCAAGGGCACCCTCTCTCCTTTCTCTCCCTCCTTACTTCCTCCCTCCCTCCTCTCCCCTGGGCTTCCCCTACCCCCTACCTTCTTTCCTCCCCCTCTCATCTCCTCTGCCACTGGCATCTACACCCTACCCTCTCCCTCCTCCCATGCCTTTTCCCCTTTGGCAGGTCCCCAGACTCGTACACGTACAGTGAATTTTCGCGCGCGGAGATCATCAGCATCGGTTTTTTTAATGTGTGTGCCATCGTGTTAGTGCCTTCGTGTTTCACTGCCCACGCTCCATCGTTCACGTGTGTCTTTTCAGTCGCCTACGTTCGTGTACCAGTGCTAACCATTTTTTATTTTACTACGCCTGTGAACGGCTCCGTGTTTTTTACTCAGTGTGTCTACTGTTTTCTGTCCGTTTTGTTTTTTGTATGTCTTCCTGTTTCTACTTGTATTATCTGTGGCTGAAGAGCGGCGTAGTATTGCTGCTGCCAGCCTACCTTGTAAAGGTGTTAAAATTACAATAAAGAAAAAAAACTCTTAATCGAGGTACAAACGAAAGTCTTCTTCATGACAACGAAGTCCTCACATAAATCTGCACACCCTAGAGGAGCACACAAAACTTGAATGGATTGTTCTTCCTCATCCCCCCTACAGCCCGAACCTCTCCCCTTCCGACTTCCCCTTTTTTTCCCAATGGAGGATGCATTACGGAGGAAGCAATATGTGGACGCTTACTCCATTGTCGACCAGCGGAGTGGTGCCATGCGGGCTTACAGGCTCTCCAGTAAGGTGCCTTAAGGTCGTGGTTGTAGGTGGTAAGTTCCTATGGGACCAAACTATTGAGGTCATCGGACCCTAGGCGCGGCTACCCCTCGCAGCCCATAAGGTCGTCGCATTGCATAGAGATTATGTGAAAAGAACGTAGGATTTTGTAACCAAAAGAGTGGGTTATAATATCGTGTATTGGAATTATAAATAAAATCAATCTGCTTTCAGAAAAAAGATTTGCTGCCTTACTTATTGAACCCACCTCGTACATTTAGTTTTATCTACTCAAACAATTATGACAAACTTATTTTGACAGTTTTTTTAATAATTACCAGTAAATTTGTGAACATTCGATTGTTTTGCAAATATGATGGTTCAAATGGCTCTGAGCACTATGGGACTCAACTGCTCTGGTCATAAGTCCCCTAGAACTTAGAACTACTTAAACCTAACTAACCTAAGAACATCACACACATCCATTCCCGAGGCAGGATTCGAACCTGCGACCGTAGCGGTCGTGCGGTTCCAGACTGTAGCGCCTTTAACCGCTCGGCCACTCCGGCCGGCTGCAAATATGACCTCCCTGCTATCGTGGCGGATACATATGGCGGGCGCCCCCCCCCCCTCCCCCGTTGCGGTGCCACCCGTTTTGCCACCCTCGCCGCCCCCGCCAGTCAGCCCGCTTGCTATTCGTTCGTTCCTTTCGTCAGTCGATTTGACTGAATCGAGTTATCGAGTAGTTGTACTTTTCTATGTAGCACACGTTTCCGCGTCATCGTTACGTTTCTGTCTGGCACATAGATAGCTAACACATACCTACGAGAAAAGTCGCGGCCATTCCACTAATCTCGATACGTTATTCTGTCTGGCATTTCTTAGAGAAAAGTCGCGAATATGTACAGGGTATCTTCAATACGTAGCGTTATAAATAAGGGCTATTCGCCGAATAAATGGTTCAAATGGCTCTAAGCACTATGGGACTTAACAACTGAGGTCATCAGTCCCCTAGAACCTAGAACTACTTAAACCTAACTAACCTAAAGATATCACACACATCCATGCCCGAGGCTGGATCGACCTGCGACCGTAGTGGTCGCGCGGTGCCAGACTGTAGCACCTAGAACCGTTCGGCCACACCGGCCGGCTATTCGCCGAATAGGAAGGTAGTTAACATTCAGAAGCAGAAATATTAAGACTGAAGAATGAATAAGGAACAAGTCCTAGTTGTATCAAGTGCAAGTGTGAAGATTAGTCAAGAGTGAGAGTAATTATCTGGCACATAAACTGAATCAGTGCTTAACTGAACTACCGTTCTTTGAAGAAGAATCACTCTTTGTGATGAAAAAGAGACTAATGTGAGAGATTCTTCAATACAAGCAACCGAGCATAAACGCCTTTAATGATAGGGATACTGTTTTTCGAGAGTTGTCGGTTTGTCCTGGATCTGACTACCCTACTTTGCCCACGCTGTACAAAATACAGGGTTATTACAAATGATTGAAGCGATTTCACAGCTCTACAATAACTTTATTATTTGAGATATTTTCACAATGCTTTGCACACACATACAAAAACTCAAAAAGGTTTTTTAGGCATTCACAAATGTTCGATATGAGCCCCTTTAGTGATTCGGCAGACATCAAGCCGATAATCAAGTTCCTCCCACACTCGGCGCAGCATGTCCCCATCAATGAGTTCGAAAGCATCGTTGATGCGAGCTCGCACTTGTGGGGCGTTTCTTGGTAGAGGAGGTTTAAACACTGAATCTTTCACATAAGCCCACAGAAAGAAATCGCATGGGGTTAAGTCGGGAGAGCGTGGAGGCCATGACATGAATTGCTGATCATGATCTCCACCACGACCCATCCATCGGTTTTCCAATCTCCTGTTTAAGAAATGCCGAACATCATGATGGAAGTGCGGTGGAGCACCATCCTGTTGAAAGATGAAGTCGGCGCTGTCGGTCTCCAGTTGTGGCATGAGCCAATTTTCCAGCATGTCCAGATACACGTGTCCTGTAACGTTTTTTTCGCAGAAGAAAAAGGGGCCGTAAACTTTAAACCGTGAGATTGCACGAAACACGTTAACTTTTGGTGAATTGCGAATTTGCTGCACGAATGCGTGAGGATTCTCTACCGCCCAGATTCGCACATTGTGTCTGTTCACTTCACCGTTAAGAAAAAATGTTGCTTCATCACTGAAAACAAGTTTCGCACCTCTTCCATGAGCTGTTGCAACCGCGCCGAAAATTCAAAGCGTTTGACTTTGTCATCGGGTGTCAGGGCTTGTAGCAATTGTAAACGGTAAGGCTTCTGCTGTAGCCTTTTCCGTAAGATTTTCCAAACCGTTGGCTGTGGTACGTTTAGCTCCCTGCTTGCTTTATTCGTCGACTTCCGCGGGCTACGCGTGAAACTTGCCCGCACGCGTTCAACCGTTTCTTCGCTCACTGCAGGCCGACCCGTTGATTTCCCCTTACAGAGGCATCCAGAAGCTTTAAACTGCGCATACCATCGCCGAATGGAGTTAGCAGTTGGTGGATCTTTGTTGAACTTCGTCCTGAAGTGTCGTTGCACTCTTATGACAGACTGGTGTGAGTGCATTTCAAGCACGACACACGCTTACTCGGCTCCTGTCGCCATTTTGTTTCACTGCGCTCTCGAGCGCTCTGGCGACAGTGCGGCTTCAGCCGAACAAAACTTTATGAGTTTTTCTACGTATCTGTAGTGTGTCGTGACCATATGTCAATGAATGGAGCTACAGTGAATTTATGAAATCGCTTCAATCATTTGTAATAGCCCTGTATTTGCTTGTCTACCTGCATCTGTTGCTACGGTAGAAAGAAGTTTTTCAGTATTGCGCCATACAAAGACAAGGCTGAGGTCGACAATGAAGGAGGATCGACTTAATCGCTTAGCTCTGTTGAACACCCACCATGACATTGATTGTCCTATTGCCGATATAACTGAGCAATTTGCTAGGAAGAATAGGCGCATAGAATTCATTATTTAAGAAAGAGAACCACACTTGTAACTTTTTTGTAACATAAGATGCCATTGTCTTAGTTATGTGTGTAATCAGTTTAAATAAAACGTTCTTAAGCTTTGCATGTAACTTGATTATTTTTTATTGCGGTAAAAGTAAAGGTTGTTGTTGTTGTGGTCTTCAGTCCTGAAACTGGTTTGATGCAGCTCTCCATGCTGTTCTATCCTGTGCAAGCTTCTTTATCTCCCAGCACCTATTGCAACCTACATCCTTCTGAATCTGTTTAGTGTATTTATCCTTTGGTCTCCCTCTACGATTTTTACCCTCGGCGCTGCCTTCCAATACTAAATTGGCGATCCCTTAATGCCTCAGAACATGTCCTACCAACCGATCCCTTCTTCCAGTCAAGTTGTGCCTCTTCTCCCCAATTCTGTTCAATAACTCCTCATTAATTATGTGATCTACCCATCTAATCA
Organism: Schistocerca cancellata; assembly: GCF_023864275.1. Lineage (NCBI taxonomy): Eukaryota > Metazoa > Arthropoda > Insecta > Orthoptera > Acrididae > Schistocerca > Schistocerca cancellata. The sequence goes on from NC_064626.1 coordinate 1,124,135,208, forward strand.
TCAGCATTCTTCTGCTGCACCACATTTCAAAAGCTTCTATTCTTTAACATATTGCAGCGTGTCAGCAACTGTGAAATGTACAGCAAATAAACAATGTTTTCAGCCTTCAGTTGCAAGGTAATTTTATTCGTTTACCTAGGTTTCGATTCCAGTAATGGAATCTTCTTCAGAACCTATAAATTAAACCACATATGGACATATATTACTCACTAAAATGCATTATCAGTCTAATGATTGAATAATGAAGAAATTGTGATACTTACAACAATGAAATTATTTTGTGAGCCAAACACTGGCCATGTCACAGATTAAAAATTAAAACATTAAAGACGCATAATCATAAGATTATGTCAGTCAAAATTAAAACCATTAGGGCGAACGTAGACGGAGCTGCGCCGGCCATAAATCAGGACCACACGTAAGCGGCTCGAAAACTAGGCGTCGTGAGCCGTTACGCGGCGAGGCTCGGCCGCGGCCAAGCGCATGCGCAAGCGCAAGCGCGAGAGACAAACTGTCTCAAAATTACTTAGAGCAAATATACATATAAACAAAATGTAACTGAAAGCTGTCTTACAATTGGACATACCTATCTATTGGTATAGCAACATTAAACAATTTACCTGAGAACAAACTACAAAGCCAAGGTATAAATTTTTTTTTTTTTTAAATATTATAGTAAGAGGGGGTAGCCCCGCTACAGTAACTAACAATTAGTGTCAAAACCATGCGTGCTGAGCATAAAATGTCTTTAACATAAAAAGGCCTTAGCAACTATGTGTCATTACCAAGCATATAAGGAAATACAAAGACACACATGTACAATCACATTATAATAAAGGGACAAAGCAGATAGGGAAACAGCATCGGCCATTCGAGGCAGACTGTGGGTCAACTTCACTGAAGTAAAGGTTGAAATCCTTCGAAATAACTTCTATTCTTTATTGCAGCTGATCATTAAGTAAGTTGTCCCTATCAATACTAAGATGTTTAAAAATTTGCAATTCTTCGAGGGTGTCTAGCCTGCATCCCTTTACTTCATTATGCAAAAGCTCTGCGTCTTTTAGAGGCTTAGGAGCATGCGCCTTTTGGACCAGATGTTCAGCAAATGTAGATCCTCGAGTTCCATCACCGCTTTTTGTCGGCAGGTGCTCTTTAAACCTAACAGACAGGGCCCTTCCTGTCTGGCCAATGTAATAAGAAGGACATTCAGCACACGTGATTTTATATACACCTGACAGCGATGATTTATCATTACCTTTATCCAGAGAATGAACTAGGTTCTTTTTGAGGTTGTTAGTGGTAGAGTATGAAACTTTACACCCTAGGTTTTTTAATAAACGACCTACCTTATAGGATATGTTACCTATAAAGGGAACTGATATGTATTTCGTTGCCTGGTGTTGATTGTGAGTATCTGAACTGGAAAGGGTGGTAGTCTTCTTTCGTGTTTTTTTATTGAACAACTGTCTCACTATACTGGGATTATATCCATTATTCTGAGCGATGTTTTCGAGGACTTTTAATTCGTTTTGTAAGTTGATTGGCGAAAGCGGAATGGAAAGAGCTCGATGGATACTCGAGTGAAAAAAGGCCATTTTTTGGGCCTGAGGATGGGTGGAATCAGCTGGGATGATGATGTCGGAATAGGTTGCTTTCCGAAAAATTTTGAAATCTATTTTGTTGCCAATAATGGATAGCGTCAGATCGAGATAGTCTAAAGTCCTATCAGCTGTCTGATTTTCTTGTGTGAAACTGATTTTTTCATGTAGGTTATTGAAAGTGGTAAATAACAGTTCTAGCTCTTCATGGGAACCTTCAAACACAAACAGCAAGTCATCTACATATCTCGCATAGAATATTATATTATTTGTCAAATCTGGATAATTCCGAAAAAACATCTGCTCTATTGAGTTTATAAAAATATCTGACATGATACCAGCTAACGGGCTGCCCATAGCTAGACCACAGGGTTGCGAATATATTTTATTATTGAAAGAGAAATAATTGTACTTGAGGGTGGTGCGTAACAGAACCATTAGTTCATCGATCTCAGGGGCCGATAATTTTTTATGGTATCGCAAATTGGTTTCTATAATGTCCATCGTCTGTTCAACAGGCACATTGGTGTATAAATTTTTAATATCAAATGATACGAGTTTTGTGATGTCAGAACAGGCTAAAGTTTTAAGTTTGTTGGCCACGTCTACCGAATTTTTGACGGAGAAATTTTTTTCAAACACAAAATTCTCTTTCAATTTACGGTGCAGGAACCTAGCTAGTTTGTGGTATGCACTTTTGGTACTGTCAACGATCGGCCGGATGGGATGGGAAATTTTATGAACCTTAAACTGGCTTCTCAAAATAGGTGGTTTCGGATTCATGTTTATAAGGCATTTTTTATAAAACTCGCCGATTAACTTTTTTGTACCGCTAAGAGCCGACCTTATCTCTTTTTGGATCACGGGTGTGGGGTCCACCTCGATTGGCACGATGCCATTTTCCTCAAAAAACATTTCCGTTTTACGGATGTATTCGCTTTTGTGGGCGATAATTAGGGAATTGCCTTTATCGGCCTTAGTTATCAGTGCTTCATTATTTTTAAGCTTAAGATTAATGCTCTTCAACGTTTGATGTACAGTAGAAACAGGATTTTGAACAGAGTAATCTTTTTGGACAATTTTACGGGCGTCATAAGCTATTCTTGTTTGCGCATTTTTTGCTATTTTAGAACAATCAAGCCCAACTTTGAGGTCGACAATTAAATTTTCTACACTTTGAGAAGTACATTTAGGTTGTACATTAAATTTGAAACCTTTACATAAAAGCTCGTTCTCAGCTTTGGAGAAACAAATATTAGTCTTATTCACTAGAATATAAGTTATTTCGAAGGATTTCAACCTTTACTTCAGTGAAGTTGACCCACAGTCTGCCTCGAATGGCCGATGCTGTTTCCCTATCTGCTTTGTCCCTTTATTATAATGTGATTGTACATGTGTGTCTTTGTATTTCCTTATATGCTTGGTAATGACACATAGTTGCTAAGGCCTTTTTATGTTAAAGACATTTTATGCTCAGCACGCATGGTTTTGACACTAATTGTTAGTTACTGTAGCGGGGCTACCCCCTCTTACTATAATATTAAAAAAAAAAAAAAATTATACCTTGGCTTTGTAGTTTGTTCTCAGGTAAATTGTTTAATGTTGCTATACCAATAGATAGGTATGTCCAATTGTAAGACAGCTTTCAGTTACATTTTGTTTATATGTATATTTGCTCTAAGTAATTTTGAGACAGTTTGTCTCTCGCGCTTGCGCTTGCGCATGCGCTTGGCCGCGGCCGAGCCTCGCCGCGTAACGGCTCACGACGCCTAGTTTTCGAGCCGCTTACGTGTGGTCCTGATTTATGGCCGGCGCAGCTCCGTCTACGTTCGCCCTAATGGTTTTAATTTTGACTGACATAATCTTATGATTATGCGTCTTTAATGTTTTAATTTTTAATCTGTGACATGGCCAGTGTTTGGCTCACAAAATAATTTCATTGTTGTAAGTATCACAATTTCTTCATTATTCAATCATTAGACTGATAATGCATTTTAGTGAGTAATATATGTCCATATGTGGTTTAATTTATAGGTTCTGAAGAAGATTCCATTACTGGAATCGAAACCTAGGTAAACGAATAAAATTACCTTGCAACTGAAGGCTGAAAACATTGTTTATTAGCTTCTATTCTCTTCTTGTCCAAACTATTTACCGTCCATGTTTCACTTCCATACATGGCTACACTGCATACAAATACTTTCAGAAACGACTTCCTGACACTTAAATCTGTACTCGATGTTAACGAATTTCTCTTCTTCAGAAACGCTTTCCTTGCCATTGCCAGTCTACATTTTATATCCTCTCTACTTCGACCATCATCAGTTATTTTGCTCCCCAAATAGCAAAACTCCTTTACTACTTTAAGTGTCTCATTTTCTAACCTAATTCCCTCAGCATCATCCGACTTAATTCGACTACATTCCATTATCCTCGTTTTGCTTTTGTTGATGTTCGTCTTATACCCTCCTTTCAAGACACTGTCCATTCCGTTCAACTACTCTTCCAAGTCCTTTGCTGTCTCCGACAGAATTACAATGTCATCGGCGGGCCTTAAAGTTTTTATTTCTTCTCCATGGATTTTAATACCTACTCCGAATTTTTCTTATGTTTCCTTTACTGCTTGCTCAATACACAGATTGAATAACTTCGGGGAGAGGCTACAACCCTGTCTCACTTCCTTCCCAACCACTGCTCCCCTCTAATGTTCCTCGACTCGAACAACTGCCATCTGGTTTCTGTACAAATTGTAAATAGCCTTTTGCTCCCTGTATTTTACCCTGTCATCTTCAGAATTTGAAAGAGAGTATTCCAGACAACATTGTCAAAAGCTTTCTCTAAGTCTACAGATGCTAGTAATGTAGGTTTGCCTTTCATTAATCTATTTTGTAAGATAAGTCGTAGGGTCAGTAAAGGTAGATCAAGATATATTCCGCGCCCCCTCCTTGAGGTTTTTATGTATCCGCCACTGCCCTGCTACAAATATGCATCCTTTCTCATGTGACTTACATGTTGTCACTCTCTTATGACATTTATTACCTATCTTTAGGTTTATTAAATACATTTCTCAATCAACGTTTGTTTGGTCCTGAATCAAATGCTTTTGGTAATCTGCTTGACTGCCATGCCCATGGTTTTCAGCATGTCATGTGAGAAGAGCGAAAGTTGGGTTTCACATGGTCGATGTTCTCGAAGTCAAAGATATTTTCATGGAGAATGTAATTCTGCTCAAGATACCTCATTATACTTGAGTTCAGAATATATTCTAGTATTCTACAACGGCTGGATGTCAGTGGGAGTGGCTGACAGTTCTGTGGATCACTTCTGTCGCCCTTCTTACAGACTCGTATGAGCTGTACGTTTTTTCCAGTGACTGGGCACAGGTTTTGTTCAAGGGATATACGGTGTTTTATGGTTAACATGGGAGCTAATTCACCTGAAAATTCTGTATGGAATTTGACAGAGATCCCATCATACTTGTGAGCTATGTTGAGTGTTAGCTGTTTCTCATTTCCACTGATGCTAATATCTGTATCATTTACCTTTGCAGTGGTGGAAGAAGTGAGCTAGGATGTTCCTCCCGTATCTCGCATATTAAAGGAGCAGAACCCAAAAATGACAAGATACAAGATCATAATACGTCGGTGAATCAGGTTCTTCATTACGCATTTATTTCATATGATCCAAGAAACGACAAGATACAGGATCATAATACGTGTGTGAAACTTGTTCTTCATTACACATTCATATAGTGTAGTACATTACAAGCTGTCTAAGACGGTTACATTTCTGTATTAATTGCTGCCTTTGTTACTTTTCTATTTCATTTAAATTGTCTTTCACAGTTTAATAAGCTTTTTAAGGACATACGCTGTGTCCATTTAAGATAGTTCTTTAATGCCTGTGAGGTAATTTATGATAGAGTTTAAACCCCCCCCTCCGAAATCGTATACTGTTTTGGGTTCTCATTTTGGTGTTCTTTCTAGCTACCGACGTTCACTTTATGTTGTGTTGTCTTGTGTATAGAGATGTTTATAGTATCATAGTGTTTATTTTTCCTTATACAGACTATTGTTTCACTGGACTCGCATTCTGGAGGACGACGGTTCAATCCCACGTCCGGCCATCCCGATTTAGGTTTTCTGTGATTCCCTAAATCGCTCCAGGCAAATGCCTGGATGGTTCCTTCGAAAGGGCACGACCGACTTCCTTCCCCGTCCTTCCCTAATCCGATGACACCGATGACCTCGCTGTTTGGTATCCTTCCCCAAACAACCCATCCCAACACCATTGTTTGGAAAATATATTCACATGGGGCAACTGTAATACCTATCTCCGTAAGTAATTCAGCGCAGTGAGACCACTTATTCGCTTTCACTGGCTCCTAAAAGCCCTTTTCGTGACTTGAAAATTTTTCCTAAGTTCTGGCAGTTTGAGCCCCAGACAATTATAACTTACCTATTGACATGTGCATAATAAGTTACTCTGAGGCAAGTTCTGGTTCTAGTACGTTAGAGCATAGCATGCAGATGTAATTTATTTTGTTCTCCTTGTAATACACTCTCTCCGCTTCAGTTGCTCAGTTGCCGTCTATATCCATCCTTAAAAATTTGTGTTAGTTACACATCTTACCGAGCCACCATTTAATACCGGCATTACTTTTGTTAGTACTAAAGGTCATACTCTTCGGTATATTTATATTAAGTGTTACCTTATTCTCCTCTTATCATTTGTGCACATTTTTAGCATATTAGCTTTGCACAGGATAACACTTGTGAGTTATTATACTGCTGTGTCAGCAAACCGAAATTTGTGTCTTTGCACGACACTTGCTGGGTTCAAATGGCTCTGAGCACTATGGGACTTAACATCGGAGGTCATCAGTCCCCTAGAACTTAAACTACTTAAACCTAACTAACCTAAGGACAAGACACACATCCATGCCCGAGGCAGGATTCGAGCCTGCGACCGTAGCAGTCGCGCGGTTCCGGACTGTAGCGCCTAGAACCGCTCGGCCACCAAGGCCGGCTCTTAGTCTGAGCGCATCTATTTTATGGAGAAGTATTGTATAGGAAACCGTATCGAACGCCTTCCGCAAATCTAAAAACGTTTCCTGTTACAAAAACTCCTCCATCCGAGGTCCGCATTAAGATTTTAGAAAATTCTGCAGTTGCTGATGCTATTCTACAGTGTAGTCTGAATCCGAATTGCAACTTTGTGTATAGCCAGAAGGAAAATGCAGAGAGTTCTTCTGTCTATACCCTGTGAAAATACGTATATGGTGAAGGTACAAATGGCTCTGAGCGCTATGGGATTTAACATCTGCCGTGCGGGATTAGCCGAGTGGTCTAGGGAGCAACATTCATGGACTGTGCGGCTGGTCCCGGCGGGGGTTCGAGTCCTCCCTCGGGCATGGGTGTGTGTGTTTGCCCTTAGGATAATTTGGTTAAGTAGGGTGTAAGCTTAGGGACTGATAACCTTAGCAGTTAAGTCCCATAAGATTTCACACACATTTTTGAACTTAACATCTGAGGTCATCAGTGCCCTAGAACTTAGAACTACACTACTGGCCATTAAAATTGCTGCACCACGTGCTACAGACGCGAAATTTAACCCACAGGAAGAAGATGCTGTGATATGCAAGTGATTAGCTTTTCAGAGCATTCACACAAGGTTGGCGCCGGTGGCGACACCTAGAACGTGCTCACATGAGGAAAGTTTCCAACCGATTTCTCGTTCACAAACAGCAGTTGACCGGCGTTGCCTGGTGAAACGTTGATGTGATGCCTCGTGTAAGGAGGACAAATGAGTACCATCACGTTTCCAACTTTGATAAAGGGCGGATTGTAGAGTGTCGCGATTGCGGTTTATCGTGTCGCGACATTGCTGCTCGCGTTGGTTGAGATCCACTCACTGTTAAGCAGAATATGGAAGCGGTGGGTTCAGGAGGGTAATACGGAACGCCGTGCTGGATCCCAACGGCCTCGTACCACTAGCAGTCAAGATGAGAGGCATCTTATCCTCATGGCTGTAACGGATCCTGCAGCCACGTCTCGATCCCTGAGTCAACAGATGGGGACGTTTGCAAGACAACAACCATGTGCACGAACAGTTCGACGACGTTTGCAGCAGCCTTCATTCGATCCCTGAGAAACCCTACATTTCAGCAGGATAATGCACGACCGCATGTTGCAGGTCCTGTACAGGCCTTTCTGGATACAGAAAATGTTCGACCGCTGCCCTGACCAGCATATTCTCCAGATCTCTCACCAATTGAAAATGTCTGCTCAATGGTGGCCGAGCAACTGTTTCGTCACATTACGCCACTCACTACTCTTGATGAACCGTCGTATCGTGTTGAAGCTGCATGGGCAGCTGTACCTGTACACGCCATCGAAGCTCTGTTTGACTCAATGCCCAGGCGTATCAAGGCCGTTATTACAGCCAGAGGTGGTTGTTCTGGGTACTGATTTCTCAGGATCTATGCACCCAACTTGCGTGAAAATGTAATCACATGTCAGTTCTAGTATAATATATTTGTCCATTGAATACCCGTTTATCATCTGCATTGCTTCTTGGTCTAGCAATTTTAATGGCCAGTGGTGTAGTATTGGACTGCGGCAGTCTTCGGTTGGCACAACTCTCTGAGTTGGGCACAATCGTAGGTTTGGCGCTGTTTATTCTTCGTTATTTGTTCTTGGTACGAAGGACGTTCATAGGTCCAGTGGCTGTTTGCACAAAAAGAGACAGTCTAGTGATCTATCATCGCTGTCCTTTAAAATGAATGGGAATGACAGAAGAAAAAGATGAGAATACTCTATTCGCATAAGCGACAGTGTAACGGAACTGAAATGATGGTAGGCTGAAAGTAATTTGGCGCCCGCGCGTCGGAGACGGGCGCGCTGGCGTGAGACTGCCAGGGAGCGCACCCTGATGCCATCTATTGGCGAAACAGGGAATACAGCGCGAACTAACACCAGCGGGAACTAGCGGAAAGGCACTACCACGCTATCTGCCAGACAATGCACTAAGCTCTCGGACTCAAATGTATTCTTTTTCTCGTTAATTATAAGTTATTACTGTATAATTTAATGTTGTTAAGCGCTAGTAGTAAATCATTATGACTGGTTTAACTCCAAGCTAATAAATATAAAATTTCTTAAACACTTAATGATTTCGATAAAAGTGTGGTAGGGGAAGGCCCCCACTCTTGGTGATACGAGCGTCACTCGTGGTAGCTAGAGACACAGGCACTGAACGATAGAATATAAAATTTCTTAAACACTTAATGATTTCGATAAAAGTGTGGTAGGGGAAGGCCCCCACTCTTGGTGATACGAGCGTCACTCGTGGTAGCTGGAGACACAGGCACTGAACGATAGAATGGCCTGGGTAGTGTTGACGTGATCGGACGTGTGTAACTGTGCTCACGAAAAAGTGATTGTGCAACGGCGAAGAGGCGAATATCGTCGCCGTTTGTGGAGTAAAACGCGACGAATGGTTATCGAAGTCGTCTCTATGCCACTGGGGCTGATTGTAAGAGTTCCTGCGCCCATATTTTATGGCGAACGTGCAGTAGATTACACGAGTGCTACGGCTCGTGGTTCCAGCCTTCATTAAGGGTATGAGGCGTGAAGAGTTGCGTTATCCACATACATCTCACCACCAGCACTGGCACGTCTGCCCAAGGCAAGACTGTTTGTAATTGTTAATTCGAACTTTATAGAAATGTAAAAGCAGAATACCAGTTACAGAGGACAGAATACAGTTATGAGTAAAATTACGACGCATGTTCATTGTAAAGTGTAGTAACCTCAAACATAGTATAGTGAAATCAGACTGAGGCCACCATCGCCTCTTTCATTTACAATTCTTTTTGTTTTAGAATACTTTAGCGTGTAAGAATGTTGAAAAGAGCAATGGTCACACCAGAATGAGTCGCCATTTTATAGTTAACTTAAATTTTTCTGAGTAACTTTTTAAGTAGTTCTATATCAATTGTTTAAAGAGTAATATCCAAAATCATTACATAAAGTTGAAGGATAGAATTTTGTTAACCCAAGTAGCATAAATAGCCTTGGTAGTAATTACCAAGTCAACACACAGAAACTGAAAGAGTATTTGCTTTGTTGAATCACCTTGAATGATCAGTAATAGTAATATTCAAAATTAAGTTTAAATTCAACTCAAGCCGCTTCACTTTGAAACGAGCCAAAAAATTGATTTATTCTTTTGTTTCTTCAGAGCTGGCGACCGTAGTTATATGTATTTTCAGGAGGATTCGATGGTAAGTCTGCTGCTCTCGTCATTCTGATAGGATTATCCACTGCTGCTAGCAGTGGTGATTGGATACATAAGCTCACTACCAAGTTAAGTGGGTCAGGTAGGCAGTGTTACCGTGTGAACTATAGGGCACTGTAGGCTGTGGATCGAACCCGTTCAATGCCGGCCGCGGTGGCCGTGCGGTTCTAGGCGCTGCAGTCCGGAACCGTAGGACTGCTACGGTCGCAGGTTCGAATCCTGCCTCGGGCATGGATGTGTGTGATGTCAGTTAGTTAGGTTTAAGTAGTTCTAAGTTCTAGGGGACTGATGCCCTAAGATGTTAAGTCCCATAGTGCTCAGAGCCATTTGAACCCGTTCAATCATCACAGCTCTTTGGGAAATAGTCCGGTTAGGAGTGTGCTTTAATCATTAGGCAAATACTGGCGAGTAATGGTCTAAATGTACACACAAGTGAATTTAATAGCTTAGCAAGGTCCAAGTAGCACGTAGTTAATGTTGTGCAACGGCGAAGGTAGGAGCAGAGTAAAAGTGAACTGAGTGCATTAGGGCTGAGTTATTTGCTGTTAAAATACGTAGCAGTAAGCCGCAAAGGCGCGACAGCTACAAGTCCATATTGGTGATATATATACGGAATTAGGAAGCGAGTCATTCCGTCAGAGGACGGGGTTAAAACAACTGAGTCAGTTGACAACATACCCCATTTACTGACAGAAGGATTCGGCAGTTCGGTCGCAACGGGTGTTGCATATTTGCTATGGAACGACATTACAATACCATGCAGAAAGCATTTAGGATTTAGTTGACAATGAAAGACGAAAAATAACAATTATCGACAGACGGTATTCACTGTTCTGTACATCAAGAAGCACTTTGTGCTAAATTTGCAGTCGTGGAGAACTTGAAGAAACTGGTGGCACGAATAGTAAAATTTATCTAGTCGCACACATTATTCCATTGCCAGTTGCAATAGTTTTCAATGGAAGGAAGAGTAAGGAAACTTCATATATTACTGCCAAGTACGTTGATTAAGTCAATTTTTCGATTTAAAACTCGCTATTATTGAACTTATGAAGGAAAAAGGAGTGCAGAAACCAAAATTAGAACATCATTCAAAATGGATTGCAGGCTATGCATGTTAAATGAACTTGACTGCACATTGCCCACAGAAAGAAATTGTAACTTTATTCTGATTTGATGGGGATGCATTTAAAAGAGGACACAAAACTCTGAAAGATAGTCCATTTTCCTAAGCTCAATGGCTTTAAAGAAAACGCAAGGTTTGAAGAATTCATTATGGCCTTGAAATACTTACAAGGATAGTTTTATAAAGGTTTTGAGGACACTGTCAATATTACATCAGTTTTTGAGCTGTTTTCGCAGTTTCAGTTGAAAGTGTCTCTTTCCCCTCTGCAGATGTAACTGATTGACCTGCAACGTAATTCGGGTTTTAATGACAAACGAATTCCCAGGCCTCCATAATAATTCGAGTGACATATTTATGCGAAAGACGTTCTTTCGATTATTAAATTAAGTAAGTCACGACTGCGTCGGAACTTCAGTGCTAAACTCTGAAATTTTCTACATTTGTCCGAATACCAACAGTCTGTACCAGATAAAAAATATACACTGAAGAGCCAAAGAAACTGGTACACATGCCTAATATCGTGTAGGGAGAGCACGCAGAAGTGCCGCAACAGGACGTGGCATGGAATCGACTAATGTCTGAAGTAGTGGTGGAGAGAACTCACACCATGAATCCCGCAGGGCTGTCCGTAAATCGGTGAGAGTACGAGCGGTGGAGATCTCTTCTATCACGTTGCAAGGCAATGCCCAATAATGTTCATGTCTGGGGAGTTTGGTGGCCAAAGGACGTATTCCAACTCAGAATAGTGTTCCTGGAGCAACTCTGCACCAATTCTGAACGCGCGTAGTGTCGCATTGTCCTGATGGAATTGCCCCAGTCCGTCGGAATGCACAATGGACATGAACGGATGCAGGTGATCAGACAGGATGCTTATGTACGTGTCACCTGTCAGAGAGCCGGCCGGTGTGGCCGAGCGGTTCTAGGCGCTTCAGTCCGGAGCCGCACTGCTGCAACGGTCGCAGGTTCGAATCCTGCCTCGGGCATGGGTGTGTGTGATGGCCTTTGGTTAGTTAGGTTTAAGTAGTTCTAAGTTCTAGGGGACTGATGACCTCAGATGTTAAGTCCCATTGTGCTCAGAGCCATTTGAACCAGCCTGTCAGAGTCGTATCTAGACGTATCAGGGGTCCCATACCGATCCAACTGCACACGCCCTGTACTGATCCGTGACTGGCAGTACCCAAGATGGATTGACAACTACAAGGGATCGTACTGTACCAACGTCTCTATGCTGTTATTTCAGAGTATCCTGTTGCGCAAGGTACGAGGTGCATTCAAGTTCTAAGGCCTCCGATTTTTTTTTCTAATTAACTACTCACACGAAATCGATGAAACTGGCGTTGCTTCTCGACGTAATCGCCCTGCCGGCGTACACATTTTTCACAACGCTGACGCCATGATTCCATGGCAACGGCGAAAGCTTCTTTAGGAGTCTGTTTTGACCACTGGAAAATCGCTGAGGCAATAGCGGCACAGCAGGTGGATGTGCGGCCACAGAGAGTGTCTTTCATTGTTGGAAAAAGCCAAAAGTCACTAGGAGCCAGGTCAGGTGAGTAGGGAGCATGAGGAATCACTTCAAAGTTGTTATCACGAAGAAACTGTTGCGTAACGTTAGCTCGATGTGCGGGTGCGTTGCCTTGGTGAAACAGCACATGCGCAGCCCTTCCCAGACGTTTTTGTTGCAGTGCAGGAAGGAATTTGTTCTTCAAAACATTTTCGTGGGATGCACCTGTTACCGTAATGCCCTTTGGAACGCAATGGGTAAGGATTACGCCCTCGCTGTCCCAGAACATGGACATCATCATTTTTTCAGCACTGGCGGTTACCTGAAATTTTTTTGTTGGCGGTGAATCTGTGTGCTTCCATTGAGCTGACTGGCGCTTTGTTTCTGGATTGAAAAATGGCATCCACGTCTCATCCGTTGTCACAACCGACGAAAAGAAAGTCCCATTCATGCTGTCGTTGCGCGTCAACATTGCTTGGCAACATGCCACAAGGGCAGCCATGTTGTCGTCCGTCAGCATTCGTGGCACCCACTTGGATGACACTTTTCGCATTTTCAGGTCGTCATGCAGGATTGTGTGCACAGAACCCACAGAAATGCCAACTCTGGTGGCGATCTGTTCAACAGTAATTCGGCAATCCCCCAAAACAATTCTCGATTATGTTGTCAGACCGGCTTGTGCGAGCCCGAGGTTGTTTCGGTTTGTTGTCACACGATGTTCTGCCTTCATTAAACTGTTGCACCCACGAACACACTTTCGACACATCCATAACTCCATCACCACATGTCTCCTTCAACTGTCGATGAATTTCAATTGGTTTCACACCACGCAAATTCAGAAAACGAATGATTGCACGCTGTCCAAGTAAGGAAAACGTCGCCATTTTAAGTATTTAAAACAGTTCTCATTCTCGCCGCTGGCGGCAAAATTCCATTTGCCGTACGGTGCTGCCATCTGTGGGACGTATTGACAATGAACGCGGCCTCATTTTAAAACAATGCGCATGTTTCTATCTCTTTCCAGTCTGGAGAAAAGAAATCAGGGGCCTTAGAACTTGAATGCACCTCGTACTTAGGCCACCAGTCGACCACCACACCTTTAATTAAGCATAGTTTCTTATTTTTAAATAGATGTTAAGACTGCAGAACGCTATCTAATTGCAGAAGACTCCAGTTGGAGAGAAGCCTCTGATGACGACAAGAATCTAGCCCGTGCCGCAATCACGCTGGCAATGAACCAATCGAACACGAAATCAGCCTTAGTACAATTAATATTGCAGCCACCTCAACCACTTACCATGCAAACAGCATGTCTGCGAAAGAATGGGAACAACACCCTGCCTAGACACGACGCCGAAATCGTACCAAGCCATGATAGAACTACGAATAATCACTTAGCAATATTCACACACCAATGATTAGTGAAATTAAGCAGTAGTGAATAAATGGGCCTATTTAATGAACCACTCTCGTTGTCTACGATACTGATCTCGTCAGAGCAACAAATTACTTTAATTTCAGTACCTGATTATCTTGCATGATGATAAATGCGACATCCAACTAGGAATTGTTATCTTTCGCAACGAGCTTTTCACAACGCAATACGTACTCTCTGACATAAACTCGGAACTATTTTTTTACTTGTACTAAAATACCAATCTGTCTACCGTCTTGAAATGATTATTCTGTTTATGGACACTTCCATCACTACTGTTAGGAATTAAAACTTTTTGATTCTCCCTTAAATATTTTTCCAACTCGACGCAGCGATAATATGTAAGTGATGAGACTTCGCATGCATCACAGAATAACGGATCTTTGTTAGTAGCAAAATATTTGGGCTTTCCGTAAATAATTCAATTACTTCAAATAAACTTATTCATCATTTAGGAAGTTTTTCCCCTTAATTGAAATCTTCTTTTTAATATTGAGAAGATCTACATTCAGTAGATTATTTATAATTTTCATTCTTTCAAGAACCTTTTACCAAGCACATTTAAAAACACCACATTATACGTGATATCAACTCCACTGTATCAATATCTGTGAATTACACTCGTTTATGCTGCCGAAAATTCTATAGATATATTCACACTAGATACCAATTAAATAGACTGGAAGGTTTCCTTTAACCCCAATAAAATTGGATTTATTTTCCTTCTAGGTATCTCAATACACGTTGGTTATCACCAGTGAACGAGTGCCAGCAAATATATTATCATTCCCCACAATACGGAAACAAGTAATAAAAAATCAAACAAAAATCCTAAATGTCATCGCCACTTTTCAACTAACCTTAAGTTACAATTTAAAAGCAAATCTTGACCTCTTCAGGCGTTGACCACACACGACCCGCTAAGTTCCCTAACATTTAAATCGGCCACTCGTCGCCTTGATGAATCACGTTTTGGTTTAGCTACATGTAGCTCGTTAAATGGTTCCTTCAATTTACTATCGCTTGTCTGATACGTACACACCATTGCCGTATAGTGAAACAGTTGGTCATTCTATGAGCCAATTCGCTGTCTGCTGCAAGCTAGTGGTCTTGAAAATACAACTACCAACACGTGTTCGAGGCTTTCCCTTCTCGATACACACACGCACAATACCCAAACCACCCCAATAAAAACGACAAGCAACCCAATTACCTCTGGGCGCGTCGCGACCACTGAACATACAATGCAGACGGGATATCGGTCACACCGTTTCCACAAAATTCAGCACCTAACAAATCAATCTCTCAATTAAGTCAGGCTCTCTCAGGACTCACCCCAGCAAATTTTACGAACGAAACTGTTCCCACACCTATAATCGACAAAATTCCGTGCACTCTCCCAAGCCACTGAGTAGCCTCACTACACCATGCAGTGAAACGCTATAAGATCAGACCTGATACACACCACTACCACCACTTGGTCGGTGAGAGGTCTATCCGGGAACTAACTAACCCTTTCCATTGTACAATAGGAACCATTTAAAACGAACAAACACGCAACGCCACGCCAACTTCTAACAATTAATGTAATAATTTTCGATGCTGTCGATTCTTCGCAATAGCGGCCGGCTGCTGCGCGTCACTCAGGCGGCATCTCTGGACCCTTTGAGGGCGATGTGGTATATCGCTGCAGTCGCTCATGCTCGCCACCTGCTGTTCCGTAGGCGCTCTCATATCATCTAGAACACAATTTGATTTTGTTTTTACCACATCATACACTTATATTATCGTGACCACCAGGTGTTATCATTGATTTATCATGCAGGACGCTCAGCATCAGTAAGGGTCCATGGATTCATGAGGTACACGTCCATCCGCTCGATACAGTTTGAAACGAGACTCGTCCGAGCAGGCAACGTGTTTCCATTCATCAACAGTCGAATGTCAGTGTTGACGGGCCCAGGCGAGGCGTAAAGCTTTATGGCGTGCAATCATCAAGGGAACACGACTGGGCCTTCAGCGCCGAAAGCCCATATTGATGATGTTTCGTTGAATGGTTCGCACGCTGACACTTGTCGGTGGCCCAGCGCTGAAATCTGGAGCAATTTGCTGAAAGGGTTGCACTTTTGTCAGGTTGAACGATTATCTTGAGTCGTCGTTGGCCCCATTCTTGCAGGATCTTTTTCTGACCTCGTTAATGTGGGAGATTTGATGTTTTACAGGATTCCTGATATTTATGGTAAACTCGTGAAATAGTCGTATGGGAAGATCCCCACTTCAATTGTACCTCAGAGATGCTGTGTCCCATCGCTCATGCGCCGACTATAATACCACGTTCGAACTTAATTAAATCTTGATAACGTGCCATTGAAGCAGGAAGAACCGATCTAACAACTCCACCAGACACTTGTTGCCTTATATAGGTGTTTCCGACCGCAGCGCCATACTCTGCCTACTCCCTTGAGTACACTCATTACCACTTCATCTACCCCTGAGAATTTTTTATTTTTTAACCTGCACATTACTCTTCTGACTGCCTAATTACCAGCTTGGTATAAACAGCAATGAGTTTGTTGAGCAGCTTCTGGCTTGCAGTATGTCTGACTCAGAAAAGTTTTACTGTAGTTTTGTTGCAATGATGCGAAGTAACTGTTCATGAAACTGACCAGTTTCCACAGGTTACAGATTAACATTCCTCTATTTCTTATTTGGAACTCATTTCTGATTTTTCCTTCCCTGTCTCGTTTCTTACAACTATCACAACTGGTTTTCTTACATTGTATGAATTACCTAAGATTCTGTCATTCAAGGATTTATTTTCCACTAGCAATGCTCTCCTGTACATTCTTTTCTATTTGTATGATGTTATTTAAACTCTGGTACTGTGATTGCTTTGCGGAAAGGTAAG
Organism: Schistocerca cancellata; assembly: GCF_023864275.1. Lineage (NCBI taxonomy): Eukaryota > Metazoa > Arthropoda > Insecta > Orthoptera > Acrididae > Schistocerca > Schistocerca cancellata. The sequence goes on from NC_064626.1 coordinate 1,124,152,077, forward strand.
CTAATTAAGAGTTTGGGAGGATTTCATAATTTTCATGAAGCGAAGTCGATGTTCACAACTGAAAGGTGTTCATTGTGTTCAGATTGTACTCTTGGCAGGCCAGTCCGTTTCGGGAATGTTATTGTCCACAGACTGCCTCACAGATGCTACTTTAAGAATGTTGCATTATCACGCTGATACAGTCATCGCCTCTGAACTGTTTCTCTACTGCACGCACTACACATGCTCCCGTCACGCAAGGTAGCCGCGCTGTCTAGCCGCTTTGCCACGGTTCGCTCTGCTGCCCCTGTCAAAGGTTCGAGTCCTCCTTCGGGCATGGGTATGCATGTTTGTTATCCTTAGCGTAGGTTAGTTTAAGTTAGACTAAGAAGTGTGTAAGCTGATGACCTCAGCAATTTGGTCCCATAGGACCTTACCACAGGTTTCCCAATTTTTGCTGTGCGGAGTGGCCATGTGGTTACAGGCGCCATGTCACGGAATCCGCAGCCCACCAGAAGTTCGAGTCCTCCACAGTCATGGGTGTGTGTGTTGTTCTTAGCGTAACTTAGTCTAAGTAGTGTGTAAGTCTAGGGAGGCAAAGGCCTTGCCACAGTGGATACACTGTTTCCCGTGAGATCACCGCAGTTAAGCGCTGTCGGGCGTGGTCGGCACTTGGATGGGTGAGCATCCAGGCCGCCATGCGCTGTTGCTATTTTTTGGGGTGCACTCAGCCTCGTGATGCCAATTGAGGAGCTACTCAACCGAATAGTAGCGGCTTCGGTCAAGAATACCATCTTACGACCGGGAGAGCGGTGTGCTGACCCCACGTCCCTACTATCCGCATCCTCTATCGATGATGACACTGCGGTTGGATGGTCCCGGTAGGCCACTCGTGACCTGAAGACAGAGTAACTCTAGGCACCAATGACCTCAGCAGTTTGGTCCCTTGGGGATGCACCCCCTCTCCCACACACACACACACACACACACACACAATGCTGCCATATGTGTGCATTTCCTTCTGCATTAGGCTATTGTTAAGCACAATGAGGGGACCATTAATCGCCACAATGCCGTAACACCACTGCCTCCAACTCTACTGTTGGCACTATATCTGATAACAGGTATCGTTCTCCAGGCATTCATCAAACCCAAACCCTTTCATCAGATTGTCACAGAGCATATGTGGTTTGTCACTAAAAACATTGATTTCCAGCCATCCTTTGACCAGTGGCGTCGCTCTCTGCACAATGTCAAGCATCACTTACTGTAGCATTGAGGAATATAATGTGTGGCTTATGAGGACCATTTACCCCATTCTTTTTAACTCATTTTAAACAATCGTTTTACTAGGTGGACTGCTGGTCTATAGTACTTTGGAGCTTATAACAACAATTTCATGTGATTTGTTACAACCGCCCAACATGTTGGTCGACGATCCCTGTCCACCAATACATGAGGGTTGTCTGGTCTTGATTTAACTGTGGTTGTTCCTTCACGTTTCCACTTAGCTATAGCATTGCCAACAGTTGGATTTGACAGCTTTATAAGAGTTGAAATGTTCCTAATGGATTTGTAGTTAATGTGACATGGGGTGATTAGTCCACATTCGAAATTACTGAGCTCTCCTGACCAACCCATTCTGCTGTAACTGTTACTCTGCTGACAGCACAGTACTTCCCACCTCCTTTTATACTGGCGGATCCTTCTCTCACGACGTCTAATTGTCAATTCCACATTACTTAAGGGTGCCTCGATAACTTTGATCAGATAGCATATGTGGTACTGTGTGTCTTACGATAACGCCTGAATTTTCGAATGACGTCACACCATGTGCCCCAATTTGGCGGGCAATGTACAATTCTCTGAACCCTGCTTGCTGTAAAGTGACAAAGGGGGTATGGGCTAATAACCAGCCCAGCTAGCCACGTGGTCTAACGTGCTGCTTCTCGAGTGGGAAGGCGTGCCGGTCCCCGGCACGAATTCGCCCGGCAGATTCGTGTTGAGGTCCAGTGTGCCGGCCAGCCTGTGGATGGTTTTTAAGGAGGTTTTCCAACTACCTCGGTGAATGTGGACTGGTTCCCCTTATTCTGCCTCAGTTACACTGAGTTGGCAATTGCCATGCAAACACCATTTCCACATATGTGTATACCGTAGCTATTTTACGAGGGTCACTCCAAAAGAAATGCACATTATTTTTTTTTAAATCCATCTTTTATTCTACATGTTTGAAAGTTTTACAGTGTGTAGATACATCCTTTAGGAACAATATTTTCATTTCTCCAAATAATTTCCATCCCTCTCAGCTGCCTTATGCCAACTTCGAACCAGCGCCTGTATACCCGCATGGTATAATTCTGGACCAATATGTTGGAGCCATTGTTTGGCAGCGTTCACGAGGGAGTCATCATCTTCAAACCTTGTTCCCCGAAAAGAGTCTTTCAGTTTCCCAAAGAGACGATAGTCACATGGAGCCAGGTCAGGACTGTAAGACGTGTGTTTCAGTGTTGTCCATCCAAGCTCTGTGGTCGCTTCCATGGTTTTTTGGCTGACATGTGGCCGTGAATTGTCGTGCAACAGCAAAACTCCTGCTTTTGCCGATGTGGTCGAACACGACTCAGTCAAGCTTGAAGTTTCTTCAGTGTCGTCACATATGCATCAGAATTTATGGTGGTTCCACTTCGCACAGTGTCCACAAGCAAGAGTCCTTCAGAATCGGAAAACACCTTAGCCATAACTTTTCCAGCAGAGGGTGTGGTTTTGAATTTTTTTTCTTGGGTGAATTTGCATGATACCACTCCATTGATAGCCTCTTTGTCTCTGGTGAAAAATGATGGAGCCATGTTTCATCACCTGTCACAATTCTTCCAAGAAATTCATCTCCACCATTCTCGTACTGTTCCAAAAGTTTGCTGCATACCGTTTTTCTTGTTTCTTTGTGAGCCACTGTCAACATCCTGGGAACCCACCTGGCACAAGCCTTTTTTAACACCAACACTTCCAGTATTCTGCAAACACTTCCTTCCCCTATCCCAACGTAGCGTGACAATTCGTTCACTGTGACGCTTCTGTCAGCAGGCACCAATTAGTTAACTCTCTGCACATTGTATGGAGTGTGTGCAGTACAAGGCCTGCCGCTCCAAGGACAATCCTCAATATTGCCGTGCCCGCTTTCATCATGTAACTGGCTTGCCCACCAACTAACTGTACTGCGATCGATGGCAGCATCTCCATACACCTTTTTCAATCTCTTGTGGATGTTTCCCACTGTCTCGTTTTCACAGCACAGGAATTCTATGACAGCACATTGCTTCTGACGAACGTCAAGTGTAGCAGCCATCTTGGAGACATGCTGTGATGGCGCCACTCACGGGAACAGGTTGAACTAAGTTTGAAAACAAGCGGGAGGGATGTATCTACACACTGTAAAACTTTCACACATGCAGAATGAAAACTGTATTTTTACAAAAATTGTGTGCATTTCTTTTGGAGTGACCCTCGTGCCATGCAAACGTTTAGGGTTACACTTGTCTGGTATGAGACAGTCCTAGGGGGGGGGGGCCCACTGGGGGCACAATAACCCTGGGTTCCGTGTGGGGCGGCGGTGGGGTGGGTGGACTGCTGTCGCCGGTTGTGGGGTTGTGAACCACTGAGGGCTACAGCGGGATGAACCCTCTACATCGTTTCTAGGTCCCCAGTTTAATACAATACAATACAGTGGTCTAATAACCCTGAAATGTGCACAAACCATATTCTCCCATTACTGAGCAAATTTAGGTTGTGTGCTTAATTTATCTGTTTTTCACTTGTTGCAGAGCAGACCAGTAAACAAAGACTAAGCGAGTCTCAACTCCCCCTTAAGAATGGAACAAGGTTACGAATCCTCTGACAGTGGAGTGTACGACATAGTGGACATCGCATTCCCATTTGAATACCCCCGCCAGCCTGGCAAGGATTACAGTGGCGGAGCTCCTCACCAAGAAGCGGGTGCCGGACGTTCAGGATTCCTTCCCCCTGGCATGTAAGTACCGAAGCTTGGTTCATAGTTTATTCATTCTCAGGTCAGTTTACAATCATTCTCAGGTCACTTTACAACCAGAAATACCAGATTAACTCAACAATAAAACATAATTAAAATTTAAGAAACATTCGAGCAGATAAATTGGTAAATTTATTGATTTTTAAAAAATAATATTATGCGATTTATTCAGATCTCATCATAAGACACTGCACATTTTACACTTACTGCTGACACTACACACACACACACACACACACACACACACACACATCTATCTTTTCGCCTGACTAGAGGATCATGGTGATATCCTTGCCTCTCCATCGCATTTGTGGCACGTTCCCATTTGTCTGTTTGAAAAACTGAGCCTTCATCTCTCCAAAATGAAAATGGTGTGTCCAGGCAGTTGAAAGGAGAACAACATTTTCTGTCACAGGTCTTGGGGATACAGTTTTCCATAAACATACATTGTGTTCTGAAAGGGTGCTATGGGTTGATTGGTACGGTTTAAATTTAAAGTTATTCTCAGCTCCAAAATTTGTTATTGTTGTAGTCTGGAGACTTCAATCTACCAGGTATAGAATGGGATAGTCACACAATCAGAACTGGAGCCAGGGACAGAGACTCTTGTGACATTATCCTGACTGCCTTGTCCGAGAATTACTTCGAGCAGATAGTTAGAGAACCAACTCGTGAAGCTAACGTTTTAGACCTCATAGCAACAAATAGACCGGAACTTTTCGACTCCGTGAATGTAGAAGAGGGTATCAGTGATCATAAGTCAGTGGTTGCATCAATGACTACAAGTGTAATAAGAAATGCCAAGAAAGGAAGGAAAATATATTTGCTTAACAAGAGTGATAGGGCACAAATCGCAGAATATCTGAGTGACCACCATCAAACGTTCATTTCTGAGGAAGAGGATGTGGAACAAAAATGGAAAAAATTCAGAAACATCGTCCAGTACGCCTTAGATAAGTTCGTACCGACTAAGATCCAAAGCGAGGGGAAAGATCCACCGTGGTATAACAATCATGTACGAAAGGTACTACGGAAACAAAGAAAGCTTCATCATAGGTTTAAGAGTAGTCGAATCATAGCTGATAAGGAAAAGCTGAACGAAGCGAAAAAGAGCGTAAAGAGAGCAATGAGAGAAGCATTCAACGAATTCGAACATAAAACATTGGCAAACAATCTAAACAAGAACCCTAAAAAGTTTTGGTCATATGTAAAATCGGTAAGCGGATCTAAATCCCCTATTCAGTCACTCGTTGACCACGATGGCACCGAAACAGAGGACGACCGAAGAAAGGCAGAAATACTGAATTCAGTGTTCCGAAACTGTTTCACTGCGGAAAATCGTAACACGGTCCCTGACTTCAGCCGTCGCACGGACGCCAAAATGGAAAATATTGAAATAAACGAAATCGGAATTGAAAAACAACTGCTATCACTTAGTAGCGGAAAAGCATCCGGACCAGACGAGATACCCTTAAGATTCTACAGTGATTATGCTAAAGAACTTGCCCCCTTTCTATCAGCAATTTATCGTAGATCGCTGGAAGAACGTAAAGTACCTAGCGACTGGAAGAAAGCGCAGGTCGTTCCCATTTTCAAGAAGGGTCATAAATCAGATGCGAATAATTATAGGCCTATTTCGCTTACGTCAATCTGTTGTAGAATAATGGAACATGTTTTGTGTTCTCGTATTATGACGTTCTTAGATAATACAAATCTCCTTCATCATAACCAACATGGATTCCGCAAACAGAGATCATGTGAAACTCAGCTCGCCCTATTTGCCCAAGAAATTCACAGTGCCGTAGACACTGGCGAGCAGATTGATGCCGTATTCCTGGACTTCAGGAAGGCATTTGATACGGTTCCGCACTTACGTTTAATGAAAAAAATACGAGCTTACGGAATATCGGACCAGGTTTGTGATTGGATTCAGGATTTCCTAGAAGAAAGAACTCAACATGTCATTCTTAACGGTTCAAAATCTGCAGATGTAGAGGTAATTTCGGGAGTACCGCAAGGAAGCGTGATAGGACCTTTATTGTTTACAATATACATAAATGACTTAGTTGACAACATCGGTAGCTCCGTGAGGCTATTTGCAGATGACACGGTTGTCTACAAGAAAGTAGCAACATCAGAAGACTCGTACGTACTCCAGGAAGACCTGCAGAGGATTAATGCATGGTGCGACAGCTGGCAGCTTTCCCTAAACGTAGATAAATGTAATATAATGCGCATACATAGGGGCAGAAATCCATTCCAGTACGATTATGCCATAGGTGGTAAATCATTGGAAGCGGTAACGACCGTAAAATACTTAGGAGTTACTATCCGGAGCGATCTGAAGTGGAATGATCACATAAAACAAATAGTGGGAAAAGCAGGCGCCAGGTTGAGATTCATAGGAAGAATTCTAAGAAAATGTGACTCATCGACGAAAGAAGTAGCTTACAAAACGCTTGTACGTCCGATTCTTGAGTATTGCTCATCAGTATGGGACCCTTACCAGGTTGGATTAATAGAAGAGATAGACATGATCCAGCGAAAAGCAGCGCGATTCGTCATGGGGACATTTAGTCAGCGCGAGAGCGTTACGGAGATGCTGAACAAGCTCCAGTGACGGACACTTCAAGAAAGGCGTTACGCAATACGGAGAGGTTTATTATCAAAATTACGAGAGAGCACATTCCGGGAAGAGATGGGCAACATATTACTACCGCCCACATATATCTCGCGTAATGATCACAACGAAAAGATCCGAGAAATTAGAGCAAATACGGAGACTTACAAGCAGTCGTTCTTCCCACGCACAATTCGTGAATGGAACAGGGAAGGGGGGATCAGATAGTGGTACAATAAGTACCCTCCGCCACACACCGTAAGGTCCCTCGCGGAGTATAGATGTAGATGTAGATGTAGATTCAAGATCGTCTTTGCGATTCTGTACATCTGCACTACTTGAGAGGAGTTTTAACTGTTTCTGACATGCTGGTTCTGGCTACCTATTCGATTTTGTTGAAATGCACCATTTCTTCAGGTGAGGTAGCATCTGTAATATCCTTTGCCTGTGGTCAAGTTCGACTGAAAATGGGAATCGGTGCAAAAATCTTGCTGTCAACTGTAATACATCAAACCATCAAAATTATTTTCCTACTGATACTGTGTGTTTTACGCTCATTTCTTCTGCTCATACGTATTTGACATAATAAGAGATAAATACAGAACTGGGTAGGAGCTTTACAAACACTAGTAAGGGAGTACGCGTATTAGACTGCAAAGAAAATAGTCTGATAAATTGTCGTGTTCCAATGCACAGACAATTAAAAAAAAATTCAGACTATATCCAAGTAGTCTGCTACGAACAGTTAATTGTGGGATATTTTTTAAATACAGTTGTTGTAGTTGTTAAATGCTACATTTACTGTGCACCTGTCGTCTTTATTAGATTATTTGTGCCATCACCGCATGCAGCCTTCTTCTTCGAATTAGAAATGAGTTTCTTAAACTTTCATATCATCTTTTATGCTGTTAATGTTGTTGTGGTCTTAAGTACTAAGAACGGTTTGATGCAGCTCTTCATACTACCCTACCCTGTGCAAGCCTCTTCATCTCTGAATAACTACAGAAATCTACAGCCTTCTGAATCTGCTTACTGTATTCATCTCTTTGCTCCCTCTACGATTTTTACGCCATCCCTCCCCGAAATACACTTCCTTCTAATACTAAAGTAACGATCCTTTGATGTTCCAGAATGTGTCCTACCAACCACTCTCCTCTTTCAGTCAAGCTGTGCTACAAATTTCTTGTCTGCCCAGTTACGTTCAGTACCTCCTACTTAGTTACGTGATATACCCATCTAATCTACAGCATTCTTCTGTAGCGCACATTTCAAAAGCTTCTATTTTCTTCTTATCTAAACAGTTTATAGTACGTGTTTCACTTCTGTTCATGGTAGCCAGACAAATACTTTCGGAAAGGACTTCCCATAATGTAAATATATATTCTGTGGTAACAAACTTCTTTTCTTCGGAAACGATTTTCTTGCCACTTCCAGTCTACATTTTATACCCTCTCTACTGCTGCCATCATCAGTTATTCTGCTGCCCAAATAGCAAAACTCGTCTACTAGTTTAAGTGTCTCGTTCCCTAACCTAAGTCCCTCATCATCACGTAATTTAATTCTATTACAATCAGTTATCTTTATTTGGCTTCTGTTGATGTTCATCTCATATCCTCTTTCAAGACGCTGTCCGTTCCGTTCAACTGCTCTTCCATATCCTTTTCTTTCTAAGACAGAACTGCAAAGTCATCGATAAACGTCAAAGTTTTTTTTTCTTCTTCCTCAACTGTAAAGGCGTGTTTACACTGAGTTCGCAACACTGTTCACAACATTGTACGCAACATTGTTCGTGGCTACTAATGGACTACCTATGTTCGCAAAACTCGTCTACTAGTTTAAGTGTCTCGTTCCCTAACCTAAGTCCCTCATCATCACGTAATTTAATTCTATTACAATCAGTTATCTTTATTTGGCTTCTGTTGATGTTCATCTCATATCCTCTTTCAAGACGCTGTCCGTTCCGTTCAACTGCTCTTCCATATCCTTTTCTTTCTAAGACAGAACTGCAAAGTCATCGATAAACGTCAAAGTTTTTTTTTCTTCTTCCTCAACTGTAAAGGCGTGTTTACACTGAGTTCGCAACACTGTTCACAACATTGTACGCAACATTGTTCGTGGCTACTAATGGACTACCTATGTTCGCAACATGTTCGCAACACAAAATCAGTGTTCACGGCTTTGCTATCGTGATCCACCGACAACGCCTGACAACATGCGTCAGCGCAGTGTCAAGCATGTGCGAACATAACGGAAGGCAAACTATTCGGTGTTGAGAGGAATGTCGTTACACATATTGCCAAATTCATTGAGTTTGACAGACATCATTTTGAGCATTTATTGCATTAATGTGGTATTTACAGGTAATCACGCTGTAACAGCATGCGTTCTCAGAAATGATAAGTTCACAAAGGTACATGGATAACATTGGAACAACCGAAATAAAATGTTCAAACGCACCTACGTTCTGTATTTTAATTTAAAAAACCTACCTGTTACCTACTGTTCGTCTAAAATTGTGAGCCATATGTTTGTGTCTACTAGAGCGCCATCTATCACAAAGCGAAAAAAGTGTTCCAACTAAAACATTTATATTTCTTTACGTACTACACGAATATGTAATAAAAATGGGGGGTTCCTATTTAAAAAAACACAGTTGATATCCATTTGACCTATGGCAGCGCCATCTAGTGGGCCAACCATAGCGCAATCTGGTTTCCCCCTTCAGGCTATACAAGTTTCGTTCTTTGTAGTTTTTTCGTTTGGCGCTTATTTTGTGAGATATTTGGCCCAGTCACAATCAATGGACCACCCTGTATAGGCTGCCAGGAAATTTGTCGGTAGATCGGCCGATAAGTTGGTTCGTGTGTAGGGGTCTTTACCGTCCTTTACCCGCCACGTGCGTGATCAAAAAATCGCTCGGCACGCCTCTGAGATATCTCTGTCAATAGCGTGCGTTTACAGTCGGTGGTCGAGGGAAATGCGATTTTTCGTAGATGGGAGAACTCACATACATTCTTAATCCGTTTTTTTCTTTTTTTCTTTTGTATTTTTTTGTATTTTCGTTTTCTTAATCGGTCAGATTTGCTCACATCCTGTGCCCAATCTCGCCACGTTCTTGGTACAGCCCAGGAGGGACAAGGGGTGGCACTTCTCCCTCTCCCTCCCCTCCCCTCCTCCCTTTGGATTCTGGTGTACAGTGTCTTTATTCGTTACAGTATTCTCATACATTTCTAGAAGTGAGTTCCCGTGATTCCGCCAAACCGCTTGTTTCGCCAATTACAACGTTATCCTAGCTGATGCTGGAGTCACAGCAAACACCTTTAAAAAATAACTAAGACTCGCCGACGGCACAGCAGTCGTGGGGAATTTTGAACCTTCGGCGAATGCCATTGCGGTAGTGAGAGTCTGTTAAGTAGAAGCGTATTGTGTGGCTTTTAAGAACTCACTCCGTCTTCAGGCCACGAGTGGCCTACCGGGAACATCCGACCGCCGTGTCATCCTCGGTGGAGGATGCGGATAGGAGGGGCGTGGGGTCAGCACACCGCTCTCCTGGTCGTAAGATGGTATTCTTGACTAAAGCCGCTACTATTCGGTCGAGTATCTCCTCAATTGGCATCACGAGGCTGAGTGCACCCCGAAAAATGTCAACAGCGCATGGCGGTCTGGATGGTCACCCATCCAAGTGCCGACCACGCCCGACAGTGCTTAACTTCGGTGATCTCACGGGAACTGGTGTATCCACTGCGGCAAAGCCGTTGCAAGCGGCTTTTAAGAGTACAGATCGGAAATTATGTATTTATCGGGGATATATACTGTATTTGTTGGTGGTAATTGTCCTTTCTACTCATTCTAGTTTACGTGAAAAAGGGAGGAGGGAAGAATTTAAATGCAGCGTTTAATTGCACAAAAAAATTTGATAAAGTGACCAACATTACCTTTCAAAAGTTTGTGGATATTTTTAAATGTTTTGTATATTAATGCACTTGCTTTATAACTGTGTCTACAGCGTGATGATATAATAAACGCGCATTTAATTGCAGGTTTCCTGTTTCAAAACCACAACGTCTGGAAAGGTTAAATGCTGTCAGGAGGCACACATCCTGACCGACTAAAAACGAGTTTCTATATTCGAAACATTCCGAAGGACGTTGTTTTATAGGAAATATGTAAACTGCAGAAGGCTCAAAGATGGTGCTGTTCCATCTAACTTTCCATTTCTAAATCATGTACTATTGAATATAAATTACTGTTGTACCCCATAGGGCCTATTATATTTTATTTTAACTACAGAACTTTAAAGACACCAAAGTGCAAGCAAAGGGAGATTTCGCGCATAAGTTTACCACTACAGTGGCTGCTATTCAATTTGTCCAGTGTTCACCACAGACCACTTACGGCAGAGTGGGACATTGGTTCACAGTGGCACCGACTTCGGTGTATTCCGCCAACAACCGACATCGCCAGAAGACGGCCGAGTGTGTTTCAAAGCAGAATACCAATACGTAAGCGGTCAATAGTGCAAGCGATCTCACCGTCTGAAGGTACAGACATAGGACGACAATTGGTAATATTCAAATCAGTTTCTTTTCTTCGGTTGAAATGGCAGACGATCTCACACACGAAATATGTACTGTGAGGGACTGGTTCAAGAAAGAAGGAGTATTCCGGTGTATCGACAGGCGCCAGCACGAAGATGAAGAACACAAGAGCAGAGAAGGCTGTGAGATGACGTCAGCCAATAGCCCGCAGACTAGGACCACACCACGCCAGGAGCGGCCTCTACGAGAAGAGAATACACTAGACTCTCGCTAATCCGGCCATTCCTGGCACATACGGGTGCCGGATTAGCGGAAGTTTTATTTTATTCATTTATTTTGTTTTTTATTTATTTTGAAAACATAGGGAAAGCAGAAAGGTGGAAGGAGTATATAGAGGGTCTATACAAGGGTGATGTTCTTGAGGACAGTATTATGGAAATGGAAGAGAATGTAGATGAAGATGAAATAGGAGATATGATACTGCGTGAAGAGTCTGACAGAGCACTGAAAGGCCTAAGGCAAAACAAGGCCCCTGGAGTAGTCAACATTCCATTAGAACTACTGGCAGCCTTGGGAGAGCCCTGACAAAACTCTACCACCTGGCGAGAAAGATGTATGAGACAGGCGAAATACCCTCAGACTTCAAGAAGAATATAATAATTCCAATCCCAAAGAAAGCAGGTGTTGACAGATGTTAAAATTACCGAACTATCAGTTTAACAAGCCACGGCTGCAAAATACTAACACGAATTCTTTACAGACGAATGGAAAAACTGGTAGAGGTTGATCTCGGAGAAGATTGGTTTGGATTCCGTAGAAATGTTGGAACACGTGAGGTAATACTGACCCTAACTTAGAAAATAGATTAAGGAAAGGCAAACCTACATTACTAGCATTTGGAGACTTAGAGAAAGCTTTTGACAATGTTGACTGGAATACTCTCTTTGAAATTCTGAAGGTGGCAGGGGTCAAATACAGGGAGCGAAAGGCTACTTACAATTTGTACAGAAACCAGATGGCAGTTACAAGAGTCAAGTGGCATGAAAGGGAAGCAGTGGTTGGGAAGGGAGAGAGACAGGGTTGTAGCCTATCCCCGATGTTATTCAATCTGTATATTGAGCAAGCAGTAAAGGAAACAAAAGAAAAATTCGGAGTAGTTATTAAAATCCACGGAGAAGAAACAAAAACTTTGAGGCCCGCCGATGACATTGTAATTCTGTCACAGACAGCAAAGGACCTGGAAGAGCAGCTGAACGGAATGGACAGTGTCTTGAAAGGAGGATATAATATGAACATCAACAAAAGCAAAACGAGGATAATGGAATGTAGTCGAATTAAATCGGGTGATGCTGCGGGAATTAGATTAGGAAGTGATACACTGAAAGTAGTAAACGAGTTTTGCTATTTGGGGAGCAAAATAACTGATGATCGTCGAAGTAGAGAGGATATAAAATGTAAACTGGCAATGGCAAGGAAAGCGTTTCTGAAGAAGAGAAATTTGTTAACACCGGGTGTGCTCCCTGCCGCTGTTGGATAAGCAGCTGCCAGCAGCAAGTTGTATACTCTCTTAGCTGACTTATTTGTTACATAGTTTAATTCTTAATTTCTTATCGTGTTTTTGGGTACTTGCATTAATTCATAAATTTGTGGCTTATTATACACTCCTGGAAATTGAAATAAGAACACCGTGAATTCATTGTCCCAGGAAGGGGAAACTTTATTGACACATTCCTGGGGTCAGATACATCACATGATCACACTGACAGAACCACAGGCACATAGACACAGGCAACAGAGCATGCACAATGTCGGCACTAGTACAGTGTATATCCACCTTTCGCAGCAATGCAGGCTGCTATTCTCCCATGGAGACGATCGTAGAGATGCTGGATGTAGACCTGTGGAACGGCTTGCCATGCCATTTCCACCTGGCGCCTCAGTTGGACCAGCGTTCGTGCTGGACGTGCAGACCGCGTGAGACGACGCTTCATCCAGTCCCAAACATGCTCAATGGGGGACAGATCCGGAGATCTTGCTGGCCAGGGTAGTTGACTTACACCTTCTAGAGCACGTTGGGTGGCACGGGATACATGCGGACGTGCATTGTCCTGTTGGAACAGCAAGTTCCTTTGCCGGTCTAGGAATGGTAGAACGATGGGTTCGATGACGGTTTGGATGTACCGTGCACTATTCAGTGTCCCCTCGACGATCACCAGTGGTGTACGGCCAGTGTAGGAGATCGCTCCCCACACCATGATGCCGGGTGTTGGCCCTGTGTGCCTCGGTCGTATGCAGTCCTGATTGTGGCGCTCACCTGCACGGCGCCAAACACGCATACGACCATCATTGGCACCAAGGCAGAAGCGACTCTCATCGCTGAAGACGACACGTCTCCATTTGTCCCTCCATTCACGCCTGTCGCGACACCACTGGAGGCGGGCTGCACGATGTTGGGGCGTGAGCGGAAGACGGCCTAACGGTGTGCGGGACCGTAGCCCAGCTTCATGGAGACGGTTGCGAATGGTCCTCGCCGATACCCCGGGAGCAACAGTGTCCCTAATTTGCTGGGAAGTGGCGGTGCGGTCCCCTACGGCACTGCGTAGGATCCTACGGTCTTGGCGTGCATCCGTGCGTCGCTGCGGTCCGATCCCAGGTCGACGGGCACGTGCACCTTCCGCCGACCACTGGCAACAACATCGATGTACTGTGGAGACCTCACGCCCCATGTGTTGAGCAATTCGCCGGTACGTCCACCCGGCCTCCCGCATGCCCACTATACGCCCTCGCTCAAAGTCCGTCAGCTGCACATACGGTTCACGTCCACGCTGTCGCGGCATGCTACCAGTGTTAAAGACTGCGATGGAGCTCCGTATGCCACGGCAAACTGGCTGACACTGACGGCGGCGGTGCACAAATGCTGCGCAGCTAGCGCCATTCGACGGCCAACACCGGGGTTCCTGGTGTGTCCGCTGTGCCGTGCGTGTGATCATTGCTTGTACAGCCCTCTCGCAGTGTCCGGAGCAAGTATGGTGGGTCTGACACACCGGTGTCAATGTGTTCTTTTTTCCATTTCCAGGAGTGTAGTATTTGAGAGTTGTAGCATCACGATTCAGTACCTGAATAGTGCAAATTCGCATAGTCGTCTGTCTTCTGTTTTTGTTTTGAATGGCCAGTGTCGGTTGGTCACAGCCAGTGTGCTCCCTGCCGCAGTTGGATAGGCAGCTGCCAGCAGCAAGTTGTATACTCTTAGCTGACTTATTTGTTACATAGTTTAATTCTTAATTTCTTTGCGTGTTTTTGGGTACTTGCATTAATTCATAAATTTCGGGCTTATTATAGTATTTGACAGTTGTAGCATCGCGTTTTAGTATCTGAATAGTGTAAAATCGCGCAGTCTCCTTCCGCCGCCGAGCAGTGTGTCAGCAGTGCGCAAGTAGCAGCATTACTGCATTTACTAGGCAATCTTGTATTTTAATAACCTTTTAAATTTTGTGTCGAATTGTTTGTGCTCGCTGTAGATTAGTTCAGACATTCTTTGCACAACAGCTTTTAGCATGGATAGGGACTGCAACTGTTTTGCTCGGATGCGGGCTGAGTCGGCATCCCTTCGCTCCCAACTTCAGGCAGTGTTGGCTTCGGTCACACAGCTTGAGGCTATCGCCAATGGGCATCACTGTGGGGGTCCAGATGGAGGTTTGTCGGGGACGGCCACATCGTCCTACGCATCCCCCAATCGGACTACGGCTTTGGCTGCCCGGGATACTGCCCACATTGAGGCTGACCCCTCACCCGTGGTAGAGTGAGAGGTCGTCTCGAGGTGTGGCAGTGGACGAAAGACATTCCGGATGACTGAACGGAACGCCTCTCCAGTTTGTCTGACGAACCGGTTTCAGGCACTGTCTCTGGCTGATACTTATCTTCGGCCGGACATGGCTGCTTGTCCTGTTCCAGAGGTTGCCCCTCAGTCTGCAAGATACGGGCAGTCACAGAGGGTGGGCTTACTGGTAGTTGGAGCTCCAACGTCAAGCGCGTAATGGGGCCCCTTAGGGATATGACAGCAAGAGAGGGGAAGGAAACCAATGTACACTCCGTGTGCATACCGGAGGGGAGTCATTCCAGATGTGGAAAGGGTCCTTCCGGATGCTATGAAGGGTACAGGGTGCACCCATCTGCAGGTAGTCGCTCATGTCGGCACCAATGATGTGTGTCGCTATGGATCGGAGGAAATCCTCTCTGGCTTCCGGCGGCTATCTGATTTGGTGAAGACTGCCAGTCTCGCTAACGGGATGAAAGCAGAGCTCACCATCTGCAGCATCGTCAACAGGACTGACTGCGGACCTTTGGTACAGAGCCGACTGGAGGGTCTGAATCAGAGTCTGAGACGGTTCTGCGACCGTGTGGGTTGCAGATTCCTCGACTTGCGCCATAGGGTGGTGGGGTTTCGGGTTCCACTGGATAGGTCAGGAGCCTACTATATGCAGCAGGCGGCTACACGGGTAGCAGGGGTTGTGTGGCATGGACTGGGCAGTTTTTTTTAGGTTAGATGGCATCGGGCTAGTACAGAAAGGGCAACAGCCTCAAAGGGTGCGGGGCAAAGTCAGGACATGCGGGGACCAAGTAGCAATCGGTATTGTAATTGTAAACTGTCGAAGCTGCATTGGTAAAGTACCGTAACTTCAAGCACTGATAGAAAGCACTGAAGCTGAAATCGTTATAGGTACGGAAAGTTGGCCGAAGCCAGAGATAAATTCTGCCGAAATTCTTACAAAGGCACAGACGGTGTTTAGAAAGCATAGATTGCATGCAACCGGTGGTGGCGTGTTTGTCGCTGTTAGTAGTAGTTTATCCTGTAGTGAAGTAGAAGTGGATAGTTTCTGTGAATTATTATGGGTGGAGGTTACCCTCAACAACCGAGCTAGGTTATAATTGGCTCCTTTTACTGACCTCCCGACACAGCAGCATTAGTGGCAGAACCACTGAGAGAAAATCTGGAATACATTTCACACACATTTTCTCAGCATGTTATAATCTTAGGTGGAGATTTCAATTTACCAGATATAGACTGGGACACTCAGATGTTTAGGACGGGTGGTAGGGACAGAGCATCGAGTGACATTATACTGAGTGCACTATCTGAAAATCACCTCGAGCAATTAAACAGAGAACCGACTCGTGGAGATAACATCTTGGACCTACTGATAACAAACAGACCCAAACTTTTCGACACTGTAGGCGCAGAACAGGGAATCAGTGATCATAAGGCCGTTGCAGCATCCCTGAATATGGAAGTAAATAGGAATATAAAAAAAGGGAGGAAGGTTTATCTGTTTAGCAAGAGTAATAGAAGGCAGATTTCAGACTACCTAACAGATCAAAACGAAAATTTCTGTTCCAACACTGACAATGTTGAGTGTTTATGGAAAAAGTTCAAGGCAATCGTAAAATGCGTTTTAAACAGGTACGTGCTGAGTAAAACTGTGAGGGATGGGAAAAACCCACTGTGGTTCAACAACAAAGGAAACTACTGCGAAACCAAAGAGAGCTTCACTGCAAATTTAAACGCAGCCAAAACCTGACAGACAAACAGAAGCTAAACGATGTCAAAGTTAGCGTAAGGAGGGCTATGCGTGAAACGTTCAGTGAATTCGAAAGTAAAATTCTATGTACAGACTTGACAGAAAATCCTTGGAAGTTCTGGTCTTACGTTAAATCAGTAAGTGGCTCGAAACATCATATCCAGACACTCCGGGATGATGATGGCAATGAAACAGAGGATGACACGCGTAAAGCTGAAATACTAAACACCTTTTCCCAAAGCTGTTTCACAGAGGAAGACCGCACTGCAGTTCCTTCTCTAAATCCTCGCACAAACGTAAAAATGGCTGACATTGAAATAAGTGTCAAAGGAATAGAAAAGCAACTGGAATCACTCAACAGAGGAAAATCCACTGGACCTGACGGGATACCAATTCGATTCTACACAGAGTACGCGAAAGAACTTGCCCCCCCCCCCCCCTTCTAACAGCCGTGTACCGCAAGTCTCTAGAGGAACGGAAGGTTCCAAATGATTGGAAAAGAGCACAGGTAGTCCCAGTCTACAAGAAGGGTCGTCGAGTAGATGCGCAAAACTATAGACCTATATCTCTGACGTCGATCTGTTGTAGAATTTTAGAACATGTTTTTTGCTCAAGTATCATGTCGTTTCTGGAAACCCAGAATCTACTCTGTAGGAATCAACATGGATTCCGGAAACAGCGATCGTGTGAAACCCAACTCACTTTATTTGTTCATGAGACCCAGAAAATATTAAATACAGGCTCCCAGGTAGATGCTATTGTCCTTGACTTCCGGAAGGCGTTCGATACAGTTCCGCACTGTTACCTGATATACAAAGTAAGAGCCTACGGAATATCAGACCAGCTGTGTGGCTGGATTAAAGAGTTTTTAGCAAACAGAACACAGCATGTTGTTGTCAATGGAGAGACGTCTACAGACGTTAAAGTAACCTCTGGCATGCCACAGGGGAGTGTTATGGGACCATTGCTTTTCAAAATATATATAAATGACCTAGTAGATAGTGTCGGAAGTTCCATGAGGCTTTTCGCGGATAATGCTGTAGTATACAGAGAAGTTGCAGCATTAGAAAATTGTAGCAAAATGCAGAAAGATCTGCAGCGGATAGGCACTTGGTGCAGGGAGTGGCAACTGACCCTTAACATAGACAAATGTAATGTATTGCGAATACATAGAAAGAGGGATCCTTTATTGTATGATTATATGGTAGCGGAACAAACACTGGTAACAGTTACTTCTGTAAAATATCTGGGAGTATGCGTGCGGAACGATTGGAAGTGGAATGATAATATAAAATGAATTGTTGGTAAGGCGGGTATCAGGTTGAGATTCATTGGGAGAGTCCTTAGAAAATGTAGTCCATCAACAAAGGAGATGGCTTACAAAACACTCGTTCGACCTATACTTGAGTATTGCCCATCAGTTTGGGATCCGTACCAGATCGGGTTGACGGAGGAGATAGACAAGATCCAACGAAGAGCGGTGCGTTTTGTCACAGGGTTATTTGGTAAGCGTGATAGCGTTACGGAGATGTTTAGCAAACTCAAGTGGCAGACTCTGCAAGAGAGGCGCTCTGCATCGCGGTGTAGCTTGCTGTCCACGTTTCGAGAGGTTGCGTTTCTGGATGAGGTATCGAATATATTGCTTCCCCCTACTTATACCTCCCGAGGAGATCACGAATGTAAAATTAGAGAGATTCGAGCGCCCACGGAGGCTTTCCGGCAGTCGTCCTTCCCACGAACCATATGGGCCTGGAACATCATCAAATGACAGTGACACGTAAAGTGCCCTCCACCACACACCGTTGGGTGGCTTGCGGAGTATAAATGTACATGTAGATGTATAGATTTAAGTGTCAGGAAGTCGTTTCTGAAAGTATTTGTATGGATTGTAGCCATGTATGGAAGTGAAACGTGGACGATAAATAGTTTAGACAAGAAGAGAATAGTAGCTTTCGAAATGGGGTGCTACTGAAGAATGCTGAAGATTCGATGGGTAGATCACATAGCTAATGAGGAGGCATTGAATAGAATTGGAGAGAAGAGAAATTGCGGTACAACTTGACTAGAAGAAGGGTTCGGTTGGTAGGGAATATTCTGAGGTATCAAGGGATCACCAATTTAGTATTGGAGGGCAGCGTGGAGGGTAAAAATCATAGAGGGAGACCAAGAGATGAATACACTAAACAGATTCAGAAGGATGTAGGTTGCAGTAGGTACTGGGAGATGAAGAAGCTTGCACAGGATAGAGTAGCATGGAGAGTTGTATCAAACCATTCTCTGGACTGAAGACGACAACAACAACAGGGGATTTAGTGTACTGTACTTTAGTAAACGAAGGATACAATTTTAAAACATAAAGGATACACTTTATTAAATCCAAAAATACATTAATTATCGAAGAAAACTTAATCCTTGAGTGCATACTGTACATAATTATACAGTTGTATCACTCACTATGAAACATGTCCCTAATTTTTAACTGTCACAATGATGATGCGCGACGGTGATATACTTTGTCACGCAACCGCTTTACAGACATTACATTGGTACTGCATGTATTTGGTTGTTGCATATTGTACTCCAGGAAGACCTCGGCAGCTTCAGCACCAGCAGTGTGAGAAATCTTTGTGCTCTCTCCTCCTGTGTCCTCTGCTTCATTACTTTCATCATTAATTTCTTGCACGCTTTTGATTATTTCTTCATATGTTAAAGTTTGATAATTATCACAGATTTCCTCATTCAGCCACTTCATCATCAATTTCTTCTCCTCCTGGAACGTTGTGGAACATGTCAGTGTACAAAGTAATTGATAATTACGAATTGACTGGCTCATCGCTATCACTCACTACTGGATCCAACTCAGCATCAATGGATGGCCACAATTTTCTCCAGCTCTTCATTATCGTAGCACTCTCCACTTTATCCCATGCTTCGGTTGCTTGGAAAACAACATCACATATGTTAATTGCTTTCCACGCCTTCAGCATAGTCACGATAGAGTCGTTTTCACTTTCGTTCAGCAAGGAGACGAGAAGTGAATGTCGATAATGGCGTTTAATTGATTCCTAAATTCCCTGGTCCATGGGTTGAATTAGGGCTGTCACATTGGGTGGGAGAAAGAGTGCTTGTATACCATCGGATTTTAGAGAAACATCTGAAGGATGACTGGGAGGATTGTCAGTTATAAGGATAGCGTTCAGTGGAAGCTTTTTTCTTCTTTAGCTCTTTTCTCACTGCTGGTACAAACGTTTCATGGAACCACCTAAAGAATATTTGTCTGTCCATACACGCTTTCTTCTGACAAGGGAACATCCCCATCGCACCCCCTTCAGATTTAGTTATAAGTTGGCACAGTGGATAGCCCTTGAAAAACTGAACACAGATCAATCGAGAAAACAGGAAGAAGTTGTGTGGAACTATGAAAAAAATAAGCAAAACATACAAACTGAGTAGTCCATGCGCAAGACAGGCAACATCAAGGATAGTATAATCTCGCGAGCGCCGTGGTCCCGTGGTTAGCGTGAGCGACTGCAGAATGAGAAGTCCTTGGTTCAAGTCTTCCCTCGAGTGAAAAGTTTATTTTCTTATTTTCAGACAATTATTATCTGTCCGTCTGATGCGAGGTAACTGCGCCGTAGTATGGGGACGCTACACCTAAACAAACATGTTTTGACAGAGCACAGGGAAAACTGGGCGACTGCGAAACTGTTGCATTCATTTGTTGCAATTTATGTGACAAACTCATGTTTTCATCACTTTTTTGGGAGTGATTATCACATCCACCAGAAAACCTAAATTGGACAATGTAGAAGAATCTTTTTACCCATTCGCCAAGTGTACAAGTTATGTGGGTCGACAACATATTCCTGTCATGTGACGCACATGCCGTCACCAGTGTCGTATAGAATATATCAGACGTGTTTTCCTGTGGAGGAATCGCTTGACCTATGACCTTGCGATCAAATGTTTTCTGTTTCCATTGGAGAGGCACGTCCTTTCGTCTACTAATCGCACGGTTTTGCGGTGCGGTCGCAAAACACGGACACTAAACTTATTACAGTGAACAGAGACGTCAATGAACTAACGGACAGATCATAACTTTGCGAAAATAAAGAAAGTAAACTTTTCACTCGAGGGAAGACTTGAACAAAGGACCTCCCGTTCCGTAGCTGCTCACGCTAACCATGGGACGACGGCGCTCCTGAGCTTGCACTACCCTTGATGTTGCCTATCTTGCGCATGAACTACTCGGTTTGTATATTTTGCTTATATTTTCATAGTTCTACACAACTTCTTCCTGTTTTCTCGATTGATCTGTGTTCAGTTTTTCAAGGCCTATCCACTGTGCCAACTTACGACTAAATCTGAGGAGGGTGCGATGGGGAGGTTCCCTTGTGAGCGCAATACTGCACTGGTAGAGTACAGTCAGTGTGTTGAAAACAACGTGGATGTTGGGATTTTCCAATCATCATAAGCGGTAGTTTATGACTCCCATTTGCATTACAACACGCCATTAATGTTACCTGCTGTTTCTGTTTCTTGTAACCACGAGCTTCCTTTTGTTTTTGGCAGCCAATGTTTTTGAAGGAAGCGTCTTGTAAAACAGTCCTGTTTCATCAGCATTATACAAGGCATCAGCAGTGAAATCTTCTTCCTCTGTTATATTCCGTATGTTATATTCCTTATCTTGCTTACAAACTCATCAGGATCCTTATCGTTAGCTGAGCGACTTTCCCTGGTGACTGTCAGCTACCGAGTGCCATGTCGTTTTTCTTCCAGTTTGATAGCCAACCTTCGCTCTCTGCCAACAAGTTACTACTGCCAAGTTGTTTGTTAAATGCAGCTGCTTTTTCCTTTATAATCGGGCCACTGACTGGAATTCCTTTACTGCGTTGTTGCATGAACCATCTATAAACAGCTATGTCCAGTTCTTCATTCCTACTCTTTCGCATAACTTCCCGTTTTCCCAAGTCACTCTCCGTTTGTGTTGAGTATTGTCGAATACCATTTTCTTTCCTTTTTATGTCATAAATAGTTGCTCGTCCAACATTGAACTCAGCAGCAATGGTTTTCTGCGAAGAACCTTGATTTAAGTTATCTAAAATTTCGAGTTTCTGCTTGAGGTCTAGCGTAACGTGTTACCGTTTAGAAGAAATGATTCCGAACTGTAAAGAAACCTGCAATTCCAAATACAGTATATAAAGCATTGTTTAACTAAGCAGTGTTGCGAACGGTAATTCACTGTGCAAGTGTTTTCGGATGTGCGCCAGATTACTGAGAGGCGGGAATACTGAGGACCAGATTCGCGAGAATCTAGTGTATAAGCACCGCTCCTGTCAGCCTCGGTCGCACAGGACTAGGCCGGCTCTAGGAGAGCACTACTATTTCAATTATTAGTGATTCATATCCATTGCTTGTACGGACATAGTGTATAGAGAAGGACACGATTGTTCGCATGTTGCCCATATTTTGTGACACGTTCTTTTAAATCCAAAGTTAAGCATTATCAATCTTCGTTATTGTAATCCAGTAACAACGATTAATGTGATTTGCCTGAATTGTATAGCTATCCGAGAAGGCAACATTCTTTAGGTACCCTGTAAGAAATGAGTGGGCAGAACGCCACAAGGAGTCTGAGGGATCCTGAGGATGAGAAAGATCATAATCGGGATATATCTCGGAATGTACGGACTGAAATCGCAACTTCATTGAAACCACAAGTAGGCAAACTCTTCATCTGAAATTTTAGGCATAAATTATAAACTCAAAAACTAATTTGTTTAAGTGAAAAGGGTGGTGCACTGTGTCTTATGTTCCAGTTATTGTAGTAGATCTTTCTCGGGTTGTGGTAGATGAGCATTAGCTGTCTATGAATTATAAGTATTGCTTACTGGCGTTTTTCTGCAAGCAGGGTGGCAATTCTGCTATTTTAGGTGGTTTGCAAATGTGGTGTATGTTTCCATCTTTCAGTGCTTTAGGTCTGGAGAGCCTCTTATTCTAAAATGTACGTTTGTCTTTCACACATATGCTGAGATTAGATTACATTAGTACTTGTTCCATAGATCAGGAATACGACACTTCGTAATGATGTGGAACGTATCAGGTTAATAAAAGGTGTCTATACAAGATATTACATTACACAAAATATTACATGACACTTAATTATTTTTTTTGTGGGGGGTGGGAAAATTACCCACTTACTACATCCAAAAATTCATCTAATGAGTAGAAGGAGTTGCCATTCACAAATTCTTTTAATTTCCTTTTAAATGCTATAGGGCTATCTGTGAGACTTTTGATTCTATTAGGTAAGTGACCAAAGACTTTTGTGGCAGCATAATTTACCCCCTTCTGAGCCAAAGTTAGATTTAACCTCGAGTAGTGATCATCCTTTCTGCTAGTGTTGTAGCCATGTACACTGCTATTACTTTTGAATTTCTTCGGATTGTTAATAACAAATTTCGTAAGTGAATATAAATATTGTGAGGCTGCAGTGAAGATCCCTAGCTCTTTAAATAAGTGTCTGCAGGATGATCTTGGATGAGCTCCAGCAATTATTCTGATTACACGCTTTTGTTGAATGAACGCTCTTTTGCTCAATGATGAGTTACCCCAGAATATGATGCCATAAGAAAGCAGAGAATGAAATGTGGGAAGCTAATTTACTGAGATGTATATCGCCAAAATTTGCAATGACCCTAATAGCGTAAGTAGCTGAACTCAAACATTTCAGCAGAAAAAAATGGTTCAAATGGCTCTGAGCACTATGGGACTTAACATCTGAGGTCATCAGTCCCCTAGAACTTAGAACTACTTAAACCTAACTAACCTAAGGACAATCACACACATCCATGCTTGAGGCAGGATTCGAACCTGCGACCGTAGGGGTCGCGCGGTTCCAGACTGAAGTGCCTAGAACTGCCCGGCCACACCGGCCCGCCATTTCAGCAGATCTTCAGTGTGTTTTTTCCTGTTCAACCCCTCATCAATGCATACACCTATAAATTTGGAATATTCTACCTTAGCTACCGACTTCTGATCGAAGTCTATATTTATTAATGGTGTCATTCCATTTACTGTGTGGAACTGTATATACTGTGTTTTGTCAAAGTTTAATGAGAGCCCATTTGCAGAGAACCACTTAATGATTTTCTGAAAAACATCGTTTACAATTTCACCAGTTAATTCTTGTCTGTCGGGTGTCATAGCTGTACTTGTATCATCAGCAAAAAGTACCAGCTTTGCATCTTCGTGAATATAGAATGGCAATTCATTAACATATATATTAAGAACAGCAGAGGACCCAAGACCGAACCTTGCGGCACCCCATTCTTGATTGTTCCCCAGTTTGAGAAATCACCAGTTCTTTGCGCATTATGTGAACTGCGTATTTCAACTTTCTGCACTCTTCCAGTTAGGTATAATTTAAACCATTTGAGCGCTGTCCCATTCATAACTTAGTACTTGAGCTTATCTAGAATTATTCCATGATTTACACAATCAAAAGCCTTTGAATGATCACAAGAGATCCCAACAGGTGACTTTCGGTTACTCAGAGCATTAAATATTTCATTGGTAAAAGTATATATAGCATTTCCCGTTGAAAAACCTTTCTGGAAACCAAACTGACATTTTGTTAAAGCTTTATTTTTGCAAAGGTGTGAAGCTACTGTACTTTTACAAGTATTTTGGATAAGGCAGTGAGAAGAGAGATTGGGTGGTAGTTGTTGACATCAGACGTATCCTCTTTTTTATGCAGTGGTTTAACAATGGCATACTTCAGTCTATCTGGGAAAATACCCTGCTTCAGAGAGCTATTACATATGTGGCTAAGAATCCCACTTATCTCCTGGGAACAAGCTTTTATTATCCTGCTGGAAATGCCATAAATTCCATGTCAGCTTTTATTCTTGAGAGAGTTTATTATCTTCCTAATTTCAGAAGGGGAGGTGGGTGGAATTTCAATTCAAATTGTGTTGGTGAGGCCTCTTCCATTAACTGCCTTGCTTCTTCTAATGAACATTTAGATCCTAGTTTCGCTGCAACATTTAAAAAATGATTATTGAAAATGTTTTCGACTTCCGGCTTGTTGTTTGTCAAATTTCCATTTGCTTTGATGGTAATGCCGTCATCCTATACTCTTGGTTGCCCTGTCTCCCTTGTAATAATATTCCAAATTGTTTTGATTTTGTTATAAGAGGTATTAATGTCAGAGATGATGCACGTGCTTTTGGACTTTTTAATAACCTTTTTTAATGTGGCACAGTAGTTGCTATAATATTTGACTGTTTCTGGGTCATTACTCTTTCTTATTGTTAGATACAGTTTCCTTTTGTGGTTACAAGATTTTTTATTCCTTTAGTAAGCCAAGGTTTTTTGCATGGTTTCTTATAATTAGATTTAACTACTTTCTTGAGGAAACAGTTATCAAATTCTTTTACAAATGTATCATGAAATAAGTTGTATTTTAAATTACCATTGGGTTCCTTGTACACCTCAGCCCAGTCTAAATGCTGAAGATTTTCGCTGACATTTCTAAGTGTTGAGCCATTAATTGAACGTACGATTTTGGAGTCTAGTTTTGAATTACTGAATGGAGCTATGTCATATAATGTAACTAGCTGAGCACCATGATCACAAAGGCCATTCTCAACAGGACAAGAATTTATGTTTTTAAACTTATCTTGGTCTATAAAAGTGTTATCTATCAATGTGGTGCTGTCCTTTACTACCCGAGTAGGACAATCAATGACAGATGTCAAATTGAAAGTACCAAGCAAGACTTCCAGGTCATTCGTCCTATTACACTCTTTCAGTGAATCAACATTGAAGTCCCCACAAATAATAATTTGCTTTCCCCTATCTGACAGATAGCACAAGAAGGCATCCAAGTTTTCCAGGAATAAATGAACATTTACTGAAGGTGACATATTATAAAAGAGCCCTCCTTCAGTTTAAGTTGGCAAGAACATGATTCTGTATGTTGCACAAAGAACCTATATCCTCTACCACCTGGCTAAGACATGCACTTGGCTTGAAAAAGTTTGTGACCTGGTACCTGTCACCTAATTTTTCCAGCAAAATCTGGCCCACACCTCTTCCATGGCTGCTACCTAGCACCATAGCCTTCCTCTTACTTTCTTACCTCTGAATCACAGTCATTGAAGATAACTGATATACGTCTGTTTTTATTTGAATTTGTACAAAGTGTCTGTATTCTTGCTATTCACTGTCACAAAAAATCACCTCGAGTATGTAACAGGATGTTTCTCTCTTTGCAAAATTTATCTGGTTGTTCCAGTAATTGAGGAAAGACAGTATCCGCTACATGTTTTTTCGAGGCTGACATAGATTACTGACGTGCATTCAACCATTTTTTAACAGCAAAAGCCGCAACGCAGCACTCGTATCCAGGCATAGACGTGTAGTGGCATCTATCCTGCCCAAGGAGATTACAATACATTTTGAGCCCCTTGACGGGTTAGATTTTAACGTACCATAACCTCTTTCATCCCGCTGAAAACTGACGAAGGAGATCGGACAACTAATGACGAAGCTGTCAGCCGATGTTATCGAGCAACCTCTGGCGACCTGAGGACCTCCTTCTGTGCCACTTTGAACAGCCTTAGTTTTTGCGACTTGACATCTCGAAACTGACACACTAATTTAAATAAAATAACTATATTTAAATCTGTGTTATTATCATTACATTATAAATGTGCAGCATCTTGAAGCTATTGAATGTTGAGATAATGATCGTGGAATATTAATTTTGCTTTCTGAATGACCCTGCAATATCATTTTTGCTTTCTCTAGACAAATCCCGGCGCACCCGCTGTCGACCCAGCCTGAGGACGTGGTGCCAATACATGGAGTCTCTGGAGAAGATGAAGAGTACCCCATGGGCAACCAGGAGCATGGGATAGCCCTCATCTTGAACCATGAATTCTTTGAAGAAGACGTCCTTCGTAACAGAGAGGGCACAGAGATCGACAGAAACGCATTGATCCGTGCATTCACAACACTCGGCTTCGAAGTACGCTGTTTCGACAATCTGACATATAGGGAAATTCGCCAACAACTCAGACGAGGTAAGTAAGTCTACATCTTCATCTTATTCATATCTGCGTCTGTTCTCTGACAAAACATGTCATGGTGGTGACAGATTTGTATTGTATTTAGAATGGATAAATAGAGGCTAAGTTGATCATGCGGAGACGGATCCGCACTGTCTTGATGAATTCTGCCCTCCAAGCTGCCTTCCAAAACGGCAGAATATAAATATTTTGCATTCTTTTGTGCGTACCTACCTATAATTTGCAGGTAGTGGTCATCACCTGATGTTGAAGCTTTATTTCAGATCAAAACTGTGTGCCGGACCGAGACTTGAACTCAGGACCTTTGCCTTTCGCGGGCAAGCGCTCTACCATTTGAGCTACCCAAGCGTGACTCACGCCCCATCCTCACAGCTTTAATTCTGCCAGTACCTCGTCTCCTACCTTCCAAACTTTACAGAAACTCTCCTGCGGACCTTGCAGAACTAGCACTCCTGAAAGAAACGATATTGCGGAGACATGGCTTAGCCACAGCCTGAGGAATGTTTCCAGAATGAGATTTTCACTCTGCAGCGGAGTGTGCGCTGATATGAAACCTCCTGGCAGACTAAAACTGTGTGCGAGACCGAGACTTGGACTCGAAGGTAGGAGATGAGGTAGTGGCAAAAGTAAAGCTGTATGGACGGGACGTGAGTCGTGCTTGGGTAGCTCAGATGTTAGAGCACTTGCCCGCGGAAGGCAAAGGTCAAAGGTCCCGAGTTCGAGTCTCGGTCCGGCATACAGATTTAATCTGCAAGGATGTTTCATATCAGCGCACACTCCACTACAGAGTAAAAATCTCACTCTGGAAACATCCCTCAAGTTGTGGCTAAGTCACATTTACATATTTTACGCCCACACTGGAGCACTTTATTCAATCCATACACAATTAAGTGTTAATACTAGTTGTAGATTTGGCTTTCCTCTTCTGCTCCCAAAACGTCTTCATCCTTTTTGACCTGGCTGCCCTTTATTCATCAGCTATGGTGCATTTTTTGCGTTTAAATGTCTTTAGTTTAAAACTCTTGTCACTGTGTTTCAGGATCTTCTTCCCTTCTCTGCATTCAATTTGTTACATTGTCAAGCCTAACTCGTCTAAATCATCTTGAAATTCTTTGAACCAGTTGTTCTTGGTCTTACTTTTCCAAAAGTAGCTGAACAGTTGTTTCAGTAGCCTGCTTTCTGGTAGTCTGGAAATGTGGCAGAAAAAAAGCAACCCTCCTTTTCCGTATTGTGTCAATTATTGACCTAGTTTCTTGGTATACAATTTCATTAGGTAATAGTCGCCATTGTCCCTCTACTTGGTATTTTTTGTTTATAATAGTTCTAAGGATTCTTCTGAATGCCTTCTGTAGTTTGCCTGTGATTATTTGGTGTCCCTCTCGAACAGGTTGCTTCAGGTTTAATAGCATAGTGATAGTGTCTGAGTTTTGCATTTATCGAGAGACATTTCTTTTTGTACGTTGACCAGGTGATGCGCTGCGCTTGTTTCAGTTCAGTTGTTCTGCTTTCTACTGACATTTTCTCGTTTGAATTCCAGCTTATAACCTCCAAAAGATATTTGAATTTCTGTACAATTTTAATTTGGTTGTTATATTTCAGTGTAAGGGCTGGTGTTTCAACCTTGAAGGATGGCATCATTTCTGTCTTTTGAAAGAGATTCCTAGTCTGACTTCTGCTGCTATTTTTTCGAGTTCTTCAATTTGGTGTTTAGGCTCTTCCACGCTATTTGCGAGCAGTGCTAGATCATCAGCAAAGGCCAGGCATTTGAGTCAGATATTTCTGACAATCTTGGTGTTTGGTTGGCTTTCTTCTTCCACTCTCGCATGACTTTCTCCAATGCGCAGTTACATAGTATTGGTGAGAGACCATCCCCCTGTTGGAGTCCCGTCCGGATTTCAAATGATTCAGATAGTCCACCTGAATTTAACTTTTGATTTAGTATTCTTAAGAGTGAGTCCAATAAGATTAACGAGTTTCAGGTGCAATCCAAATTCCACGATGATTTTAAGTAATGACTCACAATGGATACTGTCATATCCTTTCTCTAAGTCAACAAAAGTGGTGACTAACTTCTTGTTTCTCACTCTTTGAAGTTTCATGTTCCACTTAAGGCTGATAATTTGATCTGGACAGCTTCTTTCAGGCGAAATCCTCCTTGATATTCTCCAAGTTCTTGGGCTAGTTGATTCCGAATTCTTGTAAAGATAATTGTAGACAAGATCTTACATGTGACATCAAGCAATGAAATCCCCCGATAGTTGTTTGGATCCAATCTATCGCCGTTTTTGTGTATTGGGAGGATTATAGCTCTATTCCACTCTTCTGGCATTTCCTCAGGATTCCAGAGGTCTACTATGTGCTTACGGAGGTTCTGAAGTGTTTGTTTATTTGCGTTCTTCCACAGCTGTGCGACCAGTTGATTCTTCCCTGCTGCTTTGTAGTTCTTGAGCCACCTAGTTGCTTCGATCGCTTCACTGAGATCTGGTGGTGTAATCTTCTCTGGATGTGTTTTGTTTTCTTGATGTGGTTCGAAATCTAGGCATTCTTTTGGTTCCTTGGCATTTAGTAATTCTTTGAAGTGATCAGCTAGAATGTTGGCATTGTCTTGATTATTGTGCACTAGTTTCCCTTTTTCATTTTTCATCATGAGTGTGGTTGGAATATACTTTGATCGATATTATCTGAATGTCCTATAATAGTCCCTTGTTTTATGTTGTTTGAATAATTCCTCTACAAAGTTTAGGGTTTCTTCCTTGATGGTCTCTTTTGATTCTTCTGATTTTCATGGCCGTTTGTCTTCTGGCAATGGTTAGCTCCTCCCGATATTTTTCAGCTGTCTTTTGCTAGTCATTCAGCCATGCTTTGTGCCTTTTCTGTATTGCTTCTACTTTTAGTACTACTATTAGTATAAATAAATGCTATCTCTGTATATATGTATGTAACAAGTGTCTGTGTACTTGATATTAATTTTAAGGAAATGTCCATGATAATGGTGAATCCAGGGCTCTGAGTGCCTTTCTGGCTTGCATGGCCCTCTAGTTCGATCACTTGTGTAGGTCAACTGCTTCCTACTTGATGCTGTATTCGGCCACGGTGCACCCATTTCTGCTAATATCGTCGAATGGTGGCATTGCACCTATTAAAATGTCGAGTGATTCGGCGATTACTACAGCTGGCTTCTTCAACTATATGAGGTCTGTTCAAAAAACTCCAGAACATTAGTAATGTCTTGCCAATGGCGTGTTGAAGTGAAATGCGCTTGGCATCTCTGTATACGCCTGTGTTTAATGAGTAGCTGGCGGCAGTTTCATTGTTGTACGTCTGTTAGTTATTGTCAGTGTGTAAGCTTCTCCTTCCCAATCGGCCTACTGGATTGCAACATAACTGACCGTGATCGCATATGACTAATGAAATTGTACAGTGAGTAAGACTATCGTTACCAAAGGAAAATAATGCCGGTTAGGTGGAGGGAAGTGTACAGTAGGCTCTTCTGAAGGAATTTTGAAACAAGTGGAATGTAATGCGTTGCTCATGAACTGCACAGGGGGAAAAAGCGTACCACGTAATGTTTACTACAAAAATCACTGATAGTACAAATAAAACATTGATTAGATAAAAAAGATAAACGGTCGCCAGCCCGCTAGGGCAATGAATCTCCAGAATCTTAAGAAAGGTAATGGTAAAAGTATTGAAGCAAATAATCATTGGCGTGGCAACAGAAGGCTGTCACGCTTTTCCACAGCACAACAATTCACAAGAAAATAAATGAATCATTAAGCACTGAGTTTGCAGTTACTTATTCTGAAATACTAAATTTTGAAGGTAAAGTTAAATGGAGTTACTGGTTAAATAAACGAATGGCTTAACTTAAACTTTGCGGTGTAATAAATTACTTTTGGTAACCTCAGTGAGACGTAATGCAAAATTTAGAAGAAGCCAAGCAATTTACTTTTGAGTATTGAAAGATTAAAATGAATTTACTTTAAGCAAACAGACAACTGATTTTATTTTTAATATAACAACAATAAGATACGTACCAAGTCAGCAGAAGTCACTCGCTAAGCTAAATACAAAATAAATGAAAGTGCGCACTCTTAATTTGTGCGGTATCTTTAGTTATTAGCTTTGCTATTGAAATTTTACGTTACTTTAAGCAAATGAAGTTAATACTAAAATTTGCAAATTAGTTTAGCTTTTGTTATGCAATACAACCCCCTCCCCCCCCCATGAACCATAGACCTTGCCATTGGTGGGGAGGCTTGCGTGCCTCAACGATACAGATAGCCATACCGTAGGTGCTACCACAATGGCGGGGTATCTGTTGAGACGCCAAACAAACGTGTGGTTCCTGACGAGGGGCAGCAGCCTTTTCAGTGGTTGCAGGGGCAACAGTCTGGATGATTGACTGATCTGGCCTCGTAACACTAACCAAAACGGCATTGCTGTGCTGGTACTGCGAACGGCTGAAAGCAAGGGGAAACTACGGCTGTAATTTTTCCCGAGGGCATGCAGCTTTACTGTATGATTAAATGATGATGGCGTCTTCTTGGGTAAAATATTCCGGAGGTAAAATAGTCCCCCATTCGGATCTCCGGGCGGGGACTACTCAAGAGGACGCTGTTATCAGGAGAAAGAAAACTGGCGTTTTACGGATCGGAGCGTGGAATGTCAGATCCCTTAATCGGGCAGGTAGGTCAGAAAATTAAAAAAGGGAAATGGATAGGTTAAAGTTAGATATAGTGGGAATTAGTGAAGTTCGGTGGCAAGAGGAACAAGATTTCTGGTCAGGTGACTACAGGGTTATAAATACAAAATCAAATAGGGGTAATGCAGGAGTAGGTTTAATAGTGAATAAAAAATAGGTGTACGTGTAAGCTACTACAAACAGCATAGTGAATGCATTATTTTGGCCAAGATAGACATGAAGCCCACGCCTACTACAGTAGTACAAGTTTATATGCCAACTAGCTCTGCAGATGACGAAGAAATTGATGAAATGTATGATGAGATAAAAGAAATTATTCAGGTAGTGAAGGGAGATGGAAATTTAATAGTCATGGGTGACTGGAATTCATCAATAGGAAAAGGGAGAGAAGGAAATATAGTAGGTGAATATGGATTGGGGCTAAGAAATGAAAGAGGAAGACGACTGGTAGAATTTTGCACAGAGCATAACTTAATCATAGCTAATACTTGGTTTAAGAATCATGAAAGAAGGTTGTATACATGGAAGAACCCTGGAGATACTAAAAGGTATCAGATAGATTATATAATGGTAAGACAGAGATTTAGGAACCAGGTTGTAAATTGTAAGACATTTCCAGGGGCAGATGCCGACTCTGACCACAATCTGTGGGTTATGAACTGTAGATTAAAACTGAAGAAACTGCAAAAAGGTGGGAATTTAAGGAGATGGGAACTGGATAAACTGAAAGAACCAGAGATTGTACAGAGTTTCAGGGAGAGCATAAGGGAACAATTGACAGGAATGGGGGAAAGAAATACAGTAGAAGAAGAATGGGTAGCTTTGAGGGATGAAACAGTGAAGGCAGCAGAGGATCAAATAGGTAAAAAGACGAAGGCTAGTAGAAACCCTTGGGTAACAGAAGAAATATTGAATTTAATTGATGAAAGGAGAAAATATAAAAATGCAGTAAATGAAGTAGGCAAAAAGGAATACAAACGTCTCAAAAATGAGATCGACAGGAAGTGCAAAATGGCTCAGCAGGGATGGCTAGAGGACAAATGTAAGGATGTAGAGGCTTATCTCACAAGGGGTAAGATAGATACTGCCTACAGGAAAATTAGAGAGACCTTTGGAGAAAGGAGAACCACTTGCATGAATATCAAGAGCTTTGATGGAAACCTTGTTCTAAGCAAAGAAGGGAAAGCAGAAAGGTGGAAGGAGTATATAGAGGGCATATTCAAGGGCGATGTACTTGAGGACAATATTATGGAAATGGAAGAGGATGTAGATGAAGATGAAATGGTAGATACGATATTGCCTGAAGAGTTTGACAGAGCGCTGAAAGACCTGAGTCGAAACAAGGCCCCGGGAGTAGACAACATTCCATTAGAACTATTGACAACCTTGGGAGAGCCAGTCCTGACAAAACTCTACCATCTGGTGGGCAAGATGTATGAGACAGGCGAAATACCCTCAGACTTCAAGAAGAATATAATAATTCCAATCCCAAAGAAAGCAGGTATTGACAGATGTTAAAATTACCGAACTATCAGTTTTATAAGTCACAGTTGCAAAATACTAACGCGAATTCTTTACAAACGAATTGAAAAACTGATAGAAGCCGACCACGGGGAAGATCAGTTTGGATTCCGTAGAAATGTTGGAACACATGAGGCAATACTGACCCTACGACATATCTTAGAAGAAAGATTAAGGAAAGGCAAACCTACGTTTCTAGCATTTGTATACTTAGAGAAAACTTTTGACAATGTTGATTGGAATACTCTCTTTCAAATTCTAAAGGTGTCAAGGGTAAAATACAGAGAGCGAAAGGCTATTTACAATTTGTACAGAAACCAGATGGCAGCTATAAGAGTCGAGGGGTATGGAAGGGAAGCAGTGGTTGGGAAGGGAGTGAGACAGGGTTGTAGCCTATCCGCGATTTTATTCAATCTGTATATTGAGCAAGCAATAAAGGAAACAATTGAAAAGTTCGGAGTAGGTATTAAAATCCATGGAGAAGAAATAAAAACATTGAGGTTTGCTGATGACATTGTAATTCTGTCAGAGACAGCAAAGGACTTGGAAGAGCAGTTGAACGGAATGGACAGTGTCTTGAAAGGAGGGTATAAGATGAACATCAACAAAAGCAAAACGAGGATAATGGAATGTAGTCGAATTAAATCGGGTGATGCTGAGAGAGTTAGATTAGGAAATGAGACACTTAAAGTAGTAAAGGAATTTTGCTATTTGGGGTGTAAAATAACTGATGATGGTCAAGGTAGAGAGGATATCAAATGTAGACTGGCAATGGCAAGGAAAGCGTTTCTGAAGAAGAGAACTTCGTTAACATCGAGAATAGATTTAAGTGTTAGGAAGTCGTTTCTGAAAGTATTTGTATGGAGTGTAGCCATGTATGGAAGTTAAACGTGGACGATAAATAGCTTAGACAAGAAGAGTATAGAAGCTTTCGAAATGTGGTGCTACAGAAGAATGCTGAAGATTAGATGAGTTGATCACATAACTAATGAGGAGGTATTGAATAGAATTGGGGAGAAGAGGAGCTTGTGGCACAACTTGACTAGAAGAAGGGATCGGTTGGTAGGACATGTTCTGAGACATCGAGGGATCACCAATTTAGTATTGGAGGGCAGTGTGGAGGGTAAAAATCATAGAGGGAGACCAAGAGATGAATACACTAAACAGTTTCAGAAGGATGTAGGTTTCAGTATGTACTGGGAGATGACGAAGCTTGCACAGGATAGAGTAGCATGGAGAGCTGCATCAAACCAGTCTCAGGACTTAAGACCACAACAACAACAACAACATGCAATACAAGAATGAGCAGTAACTGAGGCAGAAAATTTGGACTGAAACTGGTCATTAGCAAACACACAAGACTGGCAGTGAACAGTTAATCAATTTTCACATTCTGACGACACTCGGTGATTGCATGGAAAGGTAAAGGGACCGTGCCTGGTAATAATGTCTGAAGACAATGACAACGCAGGTGCCCTACAAGGTTTAACTATTGCAAGTTGCTATTCAAGTTAGTCATACTTTGTGAAAGAAATGTAACTGAGTAAAGCCTCTTTTAGTGGTTAATAAAAAAAAAAAATGAGAAGAAAAGAAAAGAATAGAAAAGGTACGAAGAAATGGTGAATAAAAAGAGAGTTTTAAAATCGTAAATGACCGTGAAAAAGGGAAAGAATGAAATGCAAATCGGACTTTGTATTACAGAAAAGCTATCGGACTTCGTGATTCGGAAAAGCTATTGTTGGGGTGGTCCTTGTGGCGTTTCTGAGCAAAAGTTAAACCAATTTCCACTACAAAAATTATTGAAAAAGAACAGAGAATAACAAAATGTAACTGACAGGGGGAAATCTTGTAGATAAGAGTTCATCCTTTACCATGTTAACATGTCTTCTTTCATGCGGCGTCCAGGTCTTCAAAAATCTCCTACTTCATTTCTGTGTGAAAAGTCTGCTCCGAAATCTTGCAATAAGTTTCATCGTCCAGGAATTTCTAATGTATACAAAACTGTCTTGATATTAAATGCAGTTTATTTTACGTTGCTTCCCTCCTCCAAATGTCATAACAACTTCCACAATATGTCTACACATTAATAAGTTTTTTCATCTTCATCAGATCACGTCTGCATTAAGCTTCCGCTCTCGAGAAACAATAGATGGATTGAAAAAAAGTTACAATTTTAGTACAAGGTGCATTCAAGTTCTAAGGCCTACGATTTTTTTTCTAATTAACTACTCACCTGAAATCGGTGAAACTGGCGTTACTTCTCGACGTAATCGCCCTGCAGACGTACACATTTTTCACAACGCTGACGCCCTGATTACATGGCAGCGGCGAAGGCTTCTTTAGGAGTCTGTTTTGACCACTGGAAAATCGCTGAGGCAATAGCAACACGGCTGGTGAATGTGCAGCCACGGAGAGTGTCTTTCATTGTTGGAAAAAGCCAAAAGTCACTAGGAGCCAGGTCAGGTGAGTAGGGAGCATGAGGAATCACTTCAAAGTTGTTATCACGAAGAAACTTGCGTAACGTTAGCTCGATGTGCGGGTGCGTTGTCTTGGTGAACAGCACATGCGCAGCCCTTCCTGGACGTTTTTATTGCAGTGCAGGAAGGAATTTGTTCTTCAAAACATTTTCATAGGATGCACCTGTTACCGTAGTGCCCTTTGGAACGCAATGGGTAAGGATTACGCCCTCGCTGTCCCAGAACATGGACACCATCATTTTTTCAGCACTGGCGGTTACCCGAAATTTTTTTGGTGGCGGTGAATCTGTGTGCTTCCATTGAGCTGACTGGCGCTTTGTTTCCGCATTGAAAAATAGCATCCACGTCTCATCCATTGTTACAACTGATGGAAAGGAAGTCCCATTCATGCTGTCGTTGCGCGTCAACATTGCTTGGCAACATGCCACATGGCCAGCCATGTGGTCGTCCATCAACATTTGTGGCACCCACCTGGATGACACTTTTCGCACTTTCAGGTCGTCATACAGGATTATGTGCACAGAACCCACAGAAATGCCAACTTTGGAGGCGATCTGTTCAACAGTCATTCGGCGATTCCCCAAAACAATTCTCTCCACTTTCTTGATCATGTCGTCAGACTGGCTTGTGCGAGCCTGAGGTTGTTTCGGATTGTTGTCACACGATGTTCTGCCTGTAAACTGTCACACCCACGAACGCACTTTCGACACGTCCATAACTCCATCACCACATGTCTCCTTCAACTGTCGATGAATTTCAATTGGTTTCACACCACGCAAATTCAGGAAACGAATGATTGCACGCTGGTCAAGTAAGAAAAACGTCGCCATTTTAAGTATTTAAAACAGTTCTCATTCTCGCCGCTGGCGGTAAAATTCCATCTGCTGTACGGTGCTGCCATCTGTGGGACGTATTGACAATGAACGTGGCCTCATTTTAAAACAATGTGCATGTTTCTATCTCTTTCCAGTCCAGAGAAAAAGAAATCAGGGGCCTTAGAACTTGAATGCACCTCGTATTTTCCCTGCCGTCGAGCGCTCATACCGCTGCGACGGTATAATTTATATCTGAGGGAACGAGTGTAGCGCAGCGAAATTCAAAGTCCTGCTACATTGGCCCCCTAAAACATTTAGCGTGGTAGGCTAGCAAACAATATAATAGATATACCTAAATGTCAATATATATATATATATATATATATATATATATATATATATATATATATATATATATATATACACTCCTGGAAATTGAAATAAGAACACCGTGAATTCATTGTCCCAGTAAGGGGAAACTTTATTGACACATTCCTGGGGTCAGATACATCACATGATCACACTGACAGAACCACAGGCACATAGACACAGGCAACAGAGCATGCACAATGTCGGCACTAGTACAGTGTATATCCACCTTTCGCAGCAATGCAGGCTGCTATTCTCCCATGGAGACGATCGTAGAGATGCTGGATGTAGTCCTGTGGAACGGCTTGCCATGCCATTTCCACCTGGCGCCTCAGTTGGACCAGCGTTCGTGCTGAACGTGCAGACCTCGTGAGACGACGACATATATATATATATATAATAGAGGGAAACATTCCACGTGGGAAAAATATATTTAAAAAGAAAGATGATGAGACTTACCAAACAAAAGCGCTATCAGGTCGATAGACACACAAACAAACATAAACATACACACAAAATTCAAGCTTTCGCAACGAACTGCCGCCCCATCAGGAAAGAGGGAAGGAGAGGGAAAGACGAAAGGATGTGGGTTTTAAGGGAGAGGGCAAGGAGTCATTCCAGTCCCGGGAGCGGAAAGACTCACCTTAGGGGGAAAAAGGGACGGGTACACACTCGCCCACACACACACATATCCATCCACACGTCTGCCTGTGTCTGTATACGTGCGGGTGGACATGTGTGCGCGCGCGAGTGCACACCCGTCCCTCTCTCCCCCCAAGGCAAGTCCCCCCGCCCCCGGGACTGGAATGACTCCCCACCCTCTCCCTTAAAACCCACATCCTTTCGTCCCCCCCCTCCCCCCCGACGAGGCAACAGTCTGCTGCGAAAGCTTGAACTCCGTGTGTATGCCCGCATTCGCCCGTGCGTCCATCAACCCGCCAGTGCCCCCGCTTGGCAAGTCTCATCATCCCTCTTCCCATATATATATATATATATATATATATATATATATATATATATATATATATATATATATATTTAAAAAGAAATATGATGAGACTCACCAAACAAAAGCGCTGGCAGGTCGATAGACACACAAACAAACACAAACATACACACAAAATTCCAGCCCTCGCAACCAACGGCCGCCCCGTCAGGAAAGAGGGAAGGAGAAGGAAAGACAAAAGGATATGGGTTCTGGGTAAGAAGTCATTCCAATCCCGGGAGCGGAAAGACCCACCCCAGGGGGGAAAAAGGACAGGCACACACTCGCACACACACACACACATCCATCCGCATATACACAGACACAAGCAGACATTTGTAAAGGCAAAGAGTTTGGGCAGAGATGTCAGTCGGGACGGAAGTACAGAGGCAAAGATGATGTTGAAAGACAGGTGAGGTATGAGCGGCGGCAGATTGAAATTAGAAATTAGCGGAGATTGAGGCCTGGCGGATAGCGAGAAGAGAGGATATGCTGAAGGGCAAGTTCCCATCTCCGGAGTTCAGACAGGTTGGTGTTAGTGGGAAGTATCCAGATAACCCGGACAGTGTAACACTGTGCCAAGATGTGCTGGCCGTGCACCAAGGCATGTTTAGCCACAGGGTGATCCTCATTACCAACAAACACTGTCTGCCTGTGTCCATTCATGCGAATGGACAGTTTGTTGCTGGTTATTCCCACATAGAACGCTTCACAGTGTTGGCAGGTCAGTTGGTAAATCACGTGGGTGCTTTCACACGTGGCTCTGCCTTTGATCGTGTACACCCTCTGGGTTACAGGACTGGAATAGGTGGTGGTGGGAGGGTGCATGGGGCAGGTTTTACACCGGGGGCGGTTACAGGGGTAGGAGCCAGAGGGTAGGGAAGGTGGTTTGGGGATTTCATAGGGATGAACTAAGAGGTTACGAAGGTTAGGTGGACGGCGGAAAGACACTCTTGGTGGAGTGGGGAGGTTTTCATGAAGGATGGATCTCATTTCAGGGCAGGATTTGAGGAAGTCGTATCCCTGCTGGAGAGTCACATTCAGAATCTGATCCAGTCCCGGAAAGTATCCTGTCACAAGTGGGGCACTTTTGGGGTTCTTCTGTGGAAGGTTCTGGGTTTGAGGAGATGAGGAAGTGGCTCTGGTTATTTGCTTGTGTACCAGGTCGGGAGGGTAGTTACGGGATGCAAAAGCTGTTTTCAGGTTGTTGGTGTAATGGTTCAAGGATTCCGGACTGGAGCAGATTCGTTTGCCACGAAGACCTAGGCTGTAGGGAAGGGACCGTTTGATGTGGAATGGGTGGCAGCTGTCATAATGGAGGTACTGTTGCTTGTTGGTGGGTTTGATGTGGACGGATGTGTGAAGCTGGCCATTGGACAGGTGGAGGTCAACGTCAAGGAAAGTGGCATGGGATTTAGAGTAGGACCAGGTGAATCTGATGGAACCAAAGGAGTTGAGGTTGGAGAGGAAATTCTGGAGTTCTTCTTCACTGTGAGTCCAGATCATGAAAATGTCATCAATAAATCTGTACCAAACTTTGGGTTGGCAGGCCTGGGTAACCAAGAAGGCTTCCTCTAAGCGACCCATGAATAGGTTGGCGTACGAGGGGGCCATCCTGGTACCCATGGCTGTTCCCTTTAATTGTTGGTATGTCTGGCCTTCAAAAGTGAAGAAGTTGTGGGTCAGGATGAAGCTGGCTAAGGTAATGAGGAAAGAGGTTTTAGGTAGGGCGGCAGGTGATCGGCGTGAAAGGAAGTGCTCCATCGCAGCGAGGCCCTGGACATGCGGAATATTTGTGTATAAGGAAGTGGCATCAATGGTTACAAGGATGGTTTCCGGGGGTAACAGACTGGGTAGGGATTCCAGGCGTTCGAGAAAGTGGTTGGTGTCTTTGATGAAGGATGGGAGACTGCATGTAATGGGTTGAAGGTGTTGATCTACGTAGGCAGAGATGCGTTCTGTGGGGGCTTGGTAACCAGCTACAATGGGACGGCCGGGATGATTGGGTTTGTGAATTTTGGGAAGAAGGTAGAAGGTGGGGGTGCGGGGTGTTGGTGGGGTCAGGAGGTTGATGGAGTCAGGTGAAAGGTTTTGTAGGGGGCCTAAGGTTCTGAGGATTCCTTGAAGCTCCGCCTGGACATCAGGAATGGGATTACCATGGCAAACTTTGTAAGTAGTGTTGTCTGAAAGCTGACGCAGTCCCTCAGCCACATACTCCCGACGATCAAGTACCACAGTCGTGGAACCCTTGTCTGCCGGAAGAATGATGATGGATTGGTCAGCCTTCAGATCACGGATAGCCTGGGCTTCAGCAGTGGTGATGTTGGGAGTAGGATTAAGGTTTTTTAAGAAGGATTGAGAGGCAAGGCTGGAGGTCAGAAATTCCTGGAAGGTTAGGAGAGGGTGATTTTGAGGAAGGGGAGGTGGGTCCTGCTGTGACGGAGGACGGAACTGTTCCAGGCATGGTTCAATTTGGATAGTATCTTGGGGAGTTGGATCA
Organism: Schistocerca cancellata; assembly: GCF_023864275.1. Lineage (NCBI taxonomy): Eukaryota > Metazoa > Arthropoda > Insecta > Orthoptera > Acrididae > Schistocerca > Schistocerca cancellata. The sequence goes on from NC_064626.1 coordinate 1,124,192,298, forward strand.
TTAGGAGTAGGATTAGGATCATTTTTCTTCGTGGCAAAGTGATATTTCCAGCAAAGAGTACGGGTGTAGGACAGTAAGGTTAAATCTGGGAGTGGGGCTGAAGGTGAGGCCTTTGGATAGGACAGAGGTTTCGGATTGGGAGAGAGGTTTGGAGGAGATGTTAACTACTGAATTGGGGTGTTGTGGTTCCAGATTGTGTTGATTGGAATTTTGAGGTTTTGGAGGGAGTGGAGCTGGAAGTGGGAGATTGAGTAGATGGGAGAGACTGGGTTTGTGTGCAATGAGAGGAGGTTGAGGTTTGCTGGAATGGTTGTGAAGGGTGAGTGAGTTGCCTTTCCAGAGGTGGGAAACCAGGAGATTGGATAGTTTTTTAAGGTGGAGGGTGGCATGCTGTTCTAATTTGCGGTTGGCCTGTAGGAGGATGCTCTGAACAACCGGTGTGGATGTGGGAGAGGAAAGATTGAGGACTTTTATTAGGGACAGGAGTTGATGGGTGTGTTGATTGGCTGAGTGGATGTGTAGGTGAAGGATTAGGTGGGTGAGGGCAATGGATTGTTCGGTTTGGAACTGGTATAGGGACTGATGGAAAGAAGGGTTGCAGCCAGAGATGGGAACTTTAAGTGTGAGGCCTTTGGGGGTGATGCCAAATGTCAGACAAGCCTGAGAAAATAAAATATGGGAGTGTAATCTGGCTAGGGCGAAGGCATGTTTGCGGAGGGAATGTAAATAAAACTTAATGGGGTCGTTGTGGAGGTGTTGTGAGGGTGACATGGTACTAGAAGGTGGAAAGTGGAACACGAGGCTGAAATGAAAATGAAAATAAATATAAAAATATATGGGGAGAGATAAAGGTAAAACTAGAAAGCAAATGGAGATCTGGTGTGAAAAAAGGCGAAAAAAGGTTGGTTAGAGCTGGGCTATGTTGATCCTATGGTGAACTTGTGTAGGTAGATAATGATCTGCATAAAGGTTAGGTGGTTGTGTTGCCGCCAAAACACGTTAAAGGGTGGAGAAATACGGGAAAATTTCGAAAAAACTACGTGAGGATGTATTAAAAGGGTGGTTTGGTGGTGGCAGATTATGGAAATGAAGCTAACAATTGTCTGATGAAGAAATAATGACGTTAAAACCTGTGGGAAGCGGCTAAAAATGATCGATGATGTGAGAAAAACGGAAATGGAAATAAAGCAAAAGATATTAAAACTGGCCGAAAAGGTTGTTTAATAGCTGAAAGGAACTGTTTGTGAACTGGAAACAGCGGATTTTATAGCAGCGGTAGTGTTGAAAGCGGAAAAAAATTTTTGGTTATGGTTTGGAAGTGGGTTACGTATTATTACGTATTATTGAGTATATATCGGCGGGATAAAACTGTATACTGGATTACGGTAAAAAAGGAGAAGGTGAATAGAAAGTAAAACTGCTGGCAAAAACAGAAGGAGGAAATAAGATGACAGAAAAGACTACGAAATGTAACAGTGACAATAACAATAACAATAACAAACGTGATTGTTGGGTTCAAATTAATGATATGAATATAATAGAGGGAAACATTCCACGTGGGAAAAATATATTTAAAAAGAAAGATGATGAGACTTACCAAACAAAAGCGCTATCAGGTCGATAGACACACAAACAAACATAAACATACACACAAAATTCAAGCTTTCGCAACGAACTGCCGCCCCATCAGGAAAGAGGGAAGGAGAGGGAAAGACGAAAGGATGTGGGTTTTAAGGGACTGCCCCCGGGACTGGAATGACTCCCCACCCTCTCCCTCAAAACCCACATCCTTTCGTCCCCCCCCTTCCCCCCCCCCGACGAGGCAACAGTCTGCCGCGAAAGCTTGAACCCCGTGTGTATGCCCGAATCCGCCCGTGCGTCCATCAACCCGCCAGCGCCCCCGCCTGGCAAGTCTCATCATCCCTCTTCCCATATATATATATATATATATATATATATATATATATATATATATATATATATATTTAAAAAGAAAGATGATGAGACTCACCAAACAAAAGCGCTGGCAGGTCGATAGACACACGAACAAACACAAACATACACACAAAATTCCAGCCCTCGCAACCAACGGCCGCCCCGTCAGGAAAGAGGGAAGGAGAAGGAAAGACAAAAGGATATGGGTTCTGGGTAAGGAGTCATTCCAATCCCGGGAGCGGAAAGACCCACCCCAGGGGGGAAAAAGGACAGGCACACACTCGCACACACACACACACATCCATCCGCATATACACAGACACAAGCAGACATTTGTAAAGGCAAAGAGTTTGGGCAGAGATGTCAGTCGGGACGGAAGTACAGAGGCAAAGATGATGTTGAAAGACAGGTGAGGTATGAGCGGCGGCAGATTGAAATTGGAAATTAGCGGAGATTGAGGCCTGGCGGATAGCGAGAAGAGAGGATATGCTGAAGGGCAAGTTCCCATCTCCGGAGTTCAGACAGGTTGGTGTTAGTGGGAAGTATCCAGATAACCCGGACAGTGCAACACTGTGCCAAGATGTGCTGGCCGTGCACCAAGGCATGTTTAGCCACAGGATGATCCTCATTACCAACAAACACTGTCTGCCTGTGTCCATTCATGCGAATGGACAGTATGTATATATATATATATATATATATATATATATATATATATATATACACAGGGTGTTTCAAAAATGACCGGTATATTTGAAACGGCAATAAAAACTAAACGAGCAGCGATAGAAATACACCGTTTGTTGCAATATGCTTGGGACAACAGTACATTTTCAGGCAGACAAACTTTCGAACTTACAGTAGTTACAATTTTCAACAACAGATGGCGCTGCGGTCTGGGAAACTCTATAATACGATATTTTCCACATATCCACCATGCGTAGCAATAATATGGCGTAGTCTCTGAATGAAATTACCCGAAACCTTTGACAACGTGTCTGGCGGGATGGCTTCACATGCAGATGAGATGTACTGCTTCAGCTGTTCAATTGTTTCTGAATTCTGGCGGTACACCTGGTCTTTCAAGTGTCCCCACAGAAAGAAGTCACAGGGGTTCATGTCTGGCGAATAGGGAGGCCAATCCACAACGCCTCCTGTATTTTGGATAGCCCTAAGCAATCACACGATCATCGAAATATTCATTCAGGAAATTAAAGACGTCGGCCATGCGATGTGGCCGGGCACCATCTTGCATAAACCACGAGGTGTTCGCAGTGTCGTCTAAGGCAGTTTGTACCGCCACAAATTCACGAAGAATGTCCAGATAGCGGGATGCAGTAATCGTTTCGGATCTGAAAAATGGGCCAATGATTCCTTTGGAAGTAATGGCGGCCCAGACCAGTACTTTTTGAGGATGCAGGGACGATGGGACTGCAACATGGGGCTTTTCGGTTCCCCATATGCGCCAGTTCTGTTTATTGACGAAGCCGTCCAGGTAAAAATAAGCTTCGTCAGTAAACCAAATGCTGCCCACCTGCATATCGCCGTCATCAATCCTGTGCACTATATCGTTAGCGAATGTCTCTCGTGCAGCAAGCAGTAATGGTAGCGGCGCTGAGGGGTTGCCGCATTTGAATTTTGTATGAATAGAGGTGTAAACTCTGGCGCATGAGATGATACGTGGGCGTTGGCGTCATTTGGACCGCAGCTGCAACACGGCGAACGGAAACCCGAGGCCGCTGTTGGATCACCTGCTGCACTAGTTGCGCGTTGCCCTCTGTGATTGTCGTACACGGTCGCCCTACCTTTCCAGCACGTTCACCCGTCACGTTCCCTGTCCGTTGAAATTTTTCAAACAGATCCTTTATTGTATCGCTTTTCGGTCCTTTGGTTACATTAAACCTCCGTTGAAAACTTCGTCTTGTTGCAACAACACTGTGTTCTAGGCGGTGGAATTCCAACACCAGAAAAATCCTCTGTTCTAAGGAATAAACCATGTTGTCTACAGCACACTTGCACGTTGTGAACAGCACATGCTTACAGCAGAAAGACGACGTACAGAATGGCGCACCCACAGACTGCGTTGTCTTCTATATCTTTCACATCACTTGCAGCGCCATCTGTTGTTGAAAATTGTAGCTACTGTAATTTCGAAAGTTTGTCCGCCTGAAAATGTACTGTTGTCCCAAGCATATTGCAACAAACGGTGTATTTCTATCGCTGCTCGTTTAGTTTTTATTGCCGTTTCAAACATACCGGTCATTTTTGAAACACCCTGTATATATATATATATATATATATAATAGAGGGAAACATTCCACGTGGGAAGTGTACTTCCGTCCCGACTGACATCTCTGCCCAAACTCTTTGCCTTTACAAATGTCTGCTTGTGCCTGTGTATATGCGGATGGATATGTGTGTGTGTGCGAGTGTATACCTGTCCTTTTTTCCCCCCTATGGTAAGTCTTTCCGCTCCCGGGATTGGAATGACTCCTTACCCTCTCCCTTAAAACCCATATCCTTTTGTCTTTCCCTCTCCTTCCCTCTTTCCTGACGAGGCAACCGTTGGTTGCGAAAGCTAGAATTTTGTGTGTATGTTTGTGTTTGTTTGTGTGTCTATCGACCTGCCAGCGCTTTTGTTTGGTAAGTCTCATCATCTTTCTTTTTTAATATATATATATATATATATATATATATATATATATATATATATATATATATATATATTCATAGGAGAGGCCATGTGCATTCATAGGGGATAATCTTTGTCAATACTTACTTTCTAAACCTATATACTAAATACAATTGTTACAGTTTTGATCCTTGTTACACAATTAATATATAGTTACATACAGTTTGTCTGAAGAAGCTGCTCGCCAGCGCAGTTAATGTTGTGTGCTTCCAGCATTGGTTTCCCAATGCATCTCTGGCAGCATGTAGTCTTTGCGCATGCGCAATAGCATCATTGAATTTCGCGTGCGGCAGTTTCAAAATTGCTGTGTTATGACAGTCTTGAACAGTATTCACTTTCACATAGTGTTCATTACAAATTGTTATTCCAGCATAAATGGCGTGTTAAGTCCGGAGATACCATAAGATTGAGCGTGTGCATGATCTGAAGCAATGTCCATGTCTTCTGTTACGACACAATACTCCAGGTCCTTGTGCGTTTTCGTGACTATATATGGTCGATGTAATTTTTAGTCTCCACATCGCCTACGACAGGTGCTGAGTTTTTTTGTCTCCAAAGCATCTGAAGGCCGGCCAGGGACAACGGCGTCGATGTTCGCAAAGGTAGGTGTTTCATCACATTGTCTACACTCGCCAACAAACGTTTATTTGCAGTGTGAAAATCCTCATTATCGTCGAAGTAAATTGCAGTTTATATCGGTTTACAAACAAAGTTTCACAAATAACACAAAATTCGTCGTTTATAACGTTCACAGTTTAACACAGTTTGCAACACCTTTTTTGCCATATTTACATTTTAACAAAGTTCACTGTGTCCCAGCATGTTTACATAGTTAATTATGAAAGCTTACATTTCGTGGTCACATTTCGAAATATGTTGACAATATGCAAAGTTTTAACACATATACAAATACATATAAATTTACAAGAATATGCATGTGAAATATTTATACTAAAAATTGTTCTAAGTCCCATTGGCTTTCTTTTATTGGGGTATTAATTTTTTTTATTCAGGTTTGGGCGTGCCAAGGGATATCAGACTTAATATTTAAAGCATGGGCTTTCCTTCATTTATTATTTCTTTCTTTCTTTTGATTCCATATCTTGGCTAGTGGTTGACCAGGCTTGTAACGCCGTCAATATTCATGTCTTTTTATTCACACCTAAAAGTTTACTGTCATACAACAATATATTCTCACATTCCATAAACAAACAATACCCAGCTGCAGGAGGTGGTAGGATAATGGAGAAAGAAAGAAAGATAGACTGGAAGAAACTATTCACTACCTATAAACTACCAAATCCTACAGCTAATACATAAAAAGAGAACATAATACATTATAACATTTTCATCACCTTCAAGGGGTGTGTGAAAGGAGGCACTTACCATTTACCAAATCATGGGGAAATGTAAGTCTCCTTACGTTACGTCTGTGTAGTGTAACATCATGACAGGCTCTCTGTTTGTGTTCTGACTGTTCATATGACTAAGTGTATTATACCTTAACAAATCATTGCATGAGTAAATCACATATCCGCTCAGTACTTCCTCATTATCTCCACTTCTTGTGGACACCGTCTATACAACTGGAAAATATATCTCACAGAGATTGTCTCTCTCATACTGTGTATTATATAATAACATATCAAATTTCCTCTCAAGAGTTCAACCATGAACTTTCTTCTACTTTAGTGAAAGTTAAACATCATGTATGTTGTGTATATATTATTTCTTTCTATAAAACATAAATAAAGAACATAGTATTATAATTGACAGTAAGATGTCTCTTTCTCATGGCCGTTGCTCAACGTCGGCTGCACGGGTGATCACTGCTCCTTTGCACTTACCTTGCATAGCCTGAAAAGTCAAATGTTGTCTTCAACGTAGATGTAATTTTGTCATCTGTTCGCTTAAGTGGAGGTGTTGTACGAGTCACAAAATGGCCTTAATAACTCTCCTATCTTTTGCTTCCTCAGGGTTTTCTGTCATGTGTAAGTATAATAAAGGCTGACATGGCACTAAATTTCACTTTCGTATACACAAATGTATTCACATGAGGGCTGTGTAAAAACTATATTTCAACTTAAGTTCCTTACGAAGTTACACTTCTGAAATAAATTAAAGTTAATGTGTTTTCAAGTTACATTCTTATTACACTTCTTTCCACAGCTGCTTTTCTTGCAAGCGTTCATTTTGAAGGGCACTGAAAATAGATTCGCATATAATGTCTTGTACTCACGTGTTCTAACTCATCACAAATGTTTTCTTTAAAACTGAAATTCTTATGTAATCTTAAAGATGTAGACTGTTTACTCACTTCTCTATGTAGCACAATATTGCCAAAACATTCTCACTCATTCCTTACTCAAATATTCATCATAATATATATATATATATATATATATATATATATATATATATATATATCCTTATACATTAAACATATTCCTCATCAAACATTAATATATCACATACGTGGGGCCATTTGGCACTTCCATTCTCATGAAACTCCAATAATATTTTCCTCAAATAATCTCTTGTCTCCATCAACTACTTCACAGTAACTTACCTTCTTATATTAACTTAAATATTAACTCATTCATACTGATCATTCATTCTTACATCCTCATTCATTCTGCTACATACCTATGTCATTACTGATCTCAATAGCTATTATCTCCTGTCATTAGAGTGCCTTGAAATAACTAACTAATTGTTGATTCACCTTATAATTTACAATTAATAACAAATGTAACCTGTGTAGATCTCATTCCTATATGAATATCTTTTCTCATTCAGTAAGTGTACTCAACTGGGTTTACATTCCCTTCATAATTATGTGTACAAGTGTAACTACAGTATATAATTTCCATAAATTAACGTTTGTGTTCTTAGGCTGTATAACTTAATGTTCGTGTATTCAATACAAATATTTATGATCTCGTTATCACAGTGACTTGCTCATGTTCAAATTAGTTGTCATTATATTATGTTGGTTTAGTGCACAAAGGGTTTCAAACGTCTGTGGGGATGCAGCCCCCTCGGCTTGTGAGATAACGGGTATTCTAGGGAGTAACAGCCTGGGTGAGGTATGCTTGCTATTCTGAAAGGACCTGAATATAATAGCTGCTATTTTCTGTTCAGTTGTTTTAATTTTGTAGACTTGGGATGTGAACGCAAAAGAACAAGGTCATCAACCTGATAGGTTTGTGTATTTGTAACATGTTTGTCATACTTCTCTTTCCTGATCTTAGCTTTATTGCACAACATAGTGTATGCCTGTCTTACTTTCTCTTCCAAAGGTGTATGTGTTGTGGATGCGGTTAGCTTTGGAATGGGCATAGTCCACTTGTTCTGTTCAGGTTTGTTTAATAATAATTCCTGTGGTTGGTATCCTGTTGAGGCATGAGGCAAATTGTTTACTATCTGCTCAAAGGGTGCTAAAAATTCGATCCACTTCGTGTGTTTGCAAGGAGAATGTATTCTCATGAATTGACCAAACTCTCTAAAAATCCTTTCTACAGGGTTCCCTTTCGGATGAAATGCTGATGTAAGAATATGTTTGATGTTATGTGTGGCAACAAAAGATTTCCATTTTCTTCCCGTAAAATAGGGGTTTGCCAAACCTTGTAAAGTAGCTGTTAGTCAAACGTCTAGCAATAGCAGATGCATTGACAGTACGGATAGCATACAATTTTAAGTATTTTGAGAAGACATCAAGTACAGCAACGATGTATTTCACACCTCCACGAGCTTTGGGATAAGGTCCGGCGATATCTAATGATATTAACTCCAAAGGTTGGGTTGGTACAATAGGATGTAATTCATTCAAAGATGATCAGTTGGAAAATTTTGCTTTTTGGCAGATGATACATTTACGAACAATTTTCAACACTCTCCGACGCAGATTGGGAAAATAACAATACTGTACTATTTTATCAGTGCATTTGGTGACTCCGTAGTGTCCCCAAGTTTTGTGTGTGAACAGAATAAAATCAACATGCGCGTCGGGTAGACAAACACACCAATGGTGCGAGTCTGGGGTACGCCTATGAAAAACTACATTTTTGTGTATGGTGCCATATTTTTGCAAGTGTGAAGACGGATCTGTACGTAATTTCTTTTTGATGTTTGACCACCTGTGGTCGCTGTCCTGAAGTGAAGCAAAGTTCTTGCACATATTGCGGTAGTGTGGGGCGTATGTACCATCGTACATAAGTAAGATGTTAAAGTCTGATGTTTGCTCGGAAAGTTCCGAAAAATCCTGTATGCCTTGCAGCAAACGGGACAGGGCATCGGCTACTACGTTTGATTTACCTTTAATTTAAATAATTTCGAAGCTTTATTCTTGGAGTGAAAGGCACCACCGGGTGAGCTGTGAATGAAGCAATTTGCATGATAGCAAGAAAGAAAGGGCTTGATGGTCTGTGTATATGCGAATATGTTTACCCCAAAGAAAGTAGCGAAACTTACGGAATGCCCAGATAATGGCAAGACCCTCCCGCTCCGTCACCGAGTACGACCTCTCGCACTCCGTGAGCGTGCGGCTCGCAAAACTTATCGGTTTGATGACAGATTGTCTTGATTCGGATTGAATTTGAAATAGAAAAGCTCCAAGGCCGTATGATGACGAATCCGTGGCTAGGCAAAAATCTGACGTCATATCAGGGTGGCAGAGGAGGGGTGCGTTCACCAGTGCATCTTTAATAGCCTAAATCAGCTTGGCTAAACTCTGTCCATCTCCAAATTGCGTTCTTTTTCAGTAGAGTTATCAGGTGAGAGCTGTTCAGATGCTGTTGTGAAACAAACTTGCGAAAGAAAGAAGATAATCCTAAGAATGCTTTCAACTGTTTGCGGTTTTGTGGAGGAGGGAAATTACGAATAGCATCAATCTTCTTAGAATCGGGACGAATGCCTTCCGGCGAGACAATATGGCCTAAAAACTTGACTTCACGCCTTCCTACTTTGGACTTCGAAAGATTTACTGTGACTCCAGCTTGTGAAAATTTAAATAAAATTTCTTGTAACAGATCAATATGTTCCTCCCACGTATTTGTTGCCACGGCAATGTCATCGAGGTACGCCGTGACGCGTGACAACAAACACGGGCCGAGAACGGCGTCAAGCGCCTCAATGAACACGCCCGCGCTTACGCGCAAACCAAAAGACAACACACAAAACTGATAACTGCGTCCTTCACAAAGGAAAGCAGTGTATTTACGACTGTCATTGTGAAGGGACACCTGCCAGTACGATAAGCGGAGGTCAATATTAGTTAGGTATTGTACATTATAAAATTTTAGCAACTGTTCGTCCAAGTTGACGGGTCTTGTGTTAACTGGTATAATAATTTTGTTGATTTCACGTGCGTCTAGCACCAATCTGATGTTGCCATCTTGCTTGCCTACTGCCAGTATAGGACTGCAATAAGGGGAATGTGATTTTTCTGTGACACCCCAGGTCAACATACGCTCAATTTCACGTAAAACTGCAGGTTTCTTCGCCCATGGAATATTATAATGTGTCCTACAATAAGTCTTATGTGGCTTAACATCCATTTTGTAGCTATAACCTCTGATTACACCAGGTCTCTCACTGAAAACTTGTGCATAATCACATAATAATTTGTACAATTCTTCTTGCTGTTGTTTCATTAAATAGTCAGATTCGACACATTTCTGATACAATAAATCCTGCTCAATCTCCTGATAGTCTGAATCTTCAAGTGTTAAATTTACACTAACTATGGTAGGATATACCAATTGAAATTGACTTACTTCGTAATGTTTTTGTCGTGGTTCAATAGTCTTGTTAAGTTCAGCATTAATTAGTTGTTCTCCTTCAGATAATTGACATATGCCATTACTTAAATCTATGATTGCTTTGTGTTCATTCAAGAAATCCATCCCTAGGATGCAGTGGACGATGAGCTCGTCTACAATCAGAAAATTACACTTGAACTGTGTATTGGAAAATGTGAAGCTAACAAGGGCTTGCATGCGTATGTTCTTAGATTTAGTACCTGTGGCACTAACCACGTGGCATTTCTGTACAGGTAATGTAGGTATGTTTATAATTTGTTTCAATTCATTATAGAATGCGGTTGACATCACACTTGCAGCAGCACCAGTATTGAATAAAATTTGTACATCATAATCATTATGCCGTAGCTTGTATGAATTCTTTAACACAGCTGTCTGATTTAATGTTTTTCTCGTCGGTTAATTCCTGTTCTGCTGTCATTTTGTCATCGTACCTGACGAAACAAACCATCACAGCCATTGCGCTCTTACAACACCTCACGACCGAAGCACGAGCGCTTAGCTCGGTCGACGACTGTTTTCCGTCGTCTGCTGTGTTTGGCTGGGTTCATTGACCAGCTTCACTATGTTTACATTTCCGCCCGGTTGGCGCCCACGCGTCAGCTGATGGCGCGCCGCAATTGTTATTGCTACTTCGTGGCGGGGAGTGCATGACTGTTCTGGGGAACGGCGGCGGATTCCGTGGAGGGTTATGATTTGTCATGCGTGAATTTTGTGTGTTCCACATATTGTGTAGGTGATTGTTGGGATTGTTATTGTTTTGGTGGTAATTATGTCTGTTATATGGCATGTTCCTGTCAAAGTAGCCCGGGTTGTACCGGTTATTCTCATGTCTTCCATTGCGGTTGTTGTTGTACTGTCTGTGATTTTCATTTTGCATGTAGTTACCATTTTGATATGGGTGATAATTATTGTTGTTATTATTATTCCACGAACTTCTGCGGTTGTTCCTACCGTCATACACGTTTCCATTTGAATATGTTTCGCGCGGAGGCATCGTATTTTGTCGCGGCGCGGACGGATGGTTCCACCAACTACCGTCACTACGGTTCCTTTGGGGTGGGTGCTGTTTTTGGTTACTAATAAGAGTAAAATTTGAATGGCGTGAATCGCCTCTGTAAACTACGTCCATTTGATCTAAGAAGTTTAAGAAAGTCTTAATGCCATTCTCCGGTACTCCTATTAATCTGTCTCGGTATGGAAAGGGTAAGTGGCTCTTTAAAGTGTCAATTATCGCTGGCAAGTCAGCTGGTTTGGACCAGTACAGTGTCTTGTCTAGGTACCTCTCAAAGTATTGTCTTAATGTCTCTTTTTTTTTTTTAGGGTCATAGGTTCGGGGTTGCACACTTCTCTCCTTAGACTCTGTTGCTCATTCTCGGACCAGAATTCGTCCAAGAAGGCTTGTTCGAACTGTTCAAACGTAAGGCACCGCCGTTTCATAGCGGCACCCCACTTAGCTGCTCGTCCTCTCATGAGATTGGTGACGTATCTGATTTTATTGACTTCTGACCAACTACGTGGAAAAACACCGTCAAATGATCTAATAAACACTTTGTGCTTGTCCTCTCTGGAAAATGTCTGGAAATACCCATGCCTTACAAACGTGTCATCGGCCATGCCAGTTGGCGTAACTGTATTGATGTGATTTATGTCACCTGCTACTCTAGGTGTCGTACCGTAATATTGCTCGTTTGGTGGAAATGAAAGCGGCACATTGTAATTTTGACTTGAAATAGGAGATTCCACAATAGGTGTTCTGTCTGTGTCATTAACCATGGTTTTAGCTGTTTTGTCGTTCCCTAACGATGCGTTTGCACCAATCGCCAAACACAGCACAACATTGTCTCGTAATTTTGTCATTTCGTCTTCTATGTGTTTTGTCTCGTATTTAACATGTGTCTTTGTTTTTGAAAGTATGTCCAGATAGTCGTCACACAATTTACATTCATGTACAATTCTTTCGGCCATGTTGGTGTCGTTGGTTAGTGACGCGAGGTCCGCTCGGTCTTCTAATTTTTCTAGCTTTTCTTTGAGGTGGGTTTGTTCAAGAACTACCATTGTGAGCTGTTGGGTAATATTTCCCACTTCTTCAGTCAGCTTTTCTTGGGTGGAGCTAGCTGAAGTGCGGGCCTGAGCTAGCTCTTCCACACGGGTGTTCACTTCCTGCTGCACATTAACTATTTGAGTTAACTGATTCTCGCATCGGGTGATATTGTTTTTTGTTTCATGTGTGAATGTAACCAAAGTTTCTTCCTGTTTAGTGACTCGGTCGGACAATGTCTCAAATCACTGGCTGAGCTGTTGAGTGGTGTTATTTAATTCTGTCATCTGTTTTGTCGTTTGTTCAAAATTTTCGGTCATAGTATGGTTTAATATGTCAATTTTCTGACTAACGTCTCGTTTCATGTCTCCAAATAACTCTAACAGTCGGTCCAGTTTGTCAGTTTCCTGTGTCCGATTTGTGTCACATTGCTGAATTTGTCTCATATTCGGTTCTGACATTCATGTTAACAATGGCGCTGACGGTCTAGTCTCGCGTCCATTCCACATTTCGTCATTTAAAGTCGCCATCTGTGTATTATCACAAATGTTGCAAGTTTGAGGCAAAATCATTGCATTGATCTGTGAACTCGTCCATGGAGGGAAACGCGGACTTTCTTGTTGGTTGAACGATGAATCTACTTCACTTAACTCATCTGCCGAAACTATCTCTACCTTACCGCGTTCCATTGTAATAGGATGTATAATCATAAGTCAAAAATGGAATAATATAAGTCTGATTAATAAAGATTTGACTCAAATTTAGGTTGAAATATTTTCTCGTCAATGTAAATGATCGCTCTATTGCAAACAATGGTTGAGAAAGATGCCGCGCAGGGCGGACAAAATTTTTCGTAACAAATGACTGTTTGGCGGTCAATTTCATGATCTTCATATGCTACAACAATACTATAATTACCACAAACTACAATAGAGATAGATAATTTTGGAAAAATCTAGAAGAAAACTACAGGATGTGTGGAAAGGGAAAAATGGATTCTGGAGTTGGCTATTGAATGTTTGAATGAAACATAATTGTGTGACTCACCATTAAATTTTCTGTCCTGCAGCGGCTGATCAATCACTTCTGCGTAAATCGTATTCGTCAAAATATCGATTTTCTTAACACATCTCTATCGGATAATCACCAAAAGGTCTCAAAATAACAGTTTTGCCTCAATATATACCATGCAAAGAAAAACAGATTGAATTAGTTACAAAAATTCTTTACAATATTGTTGTATGATCATTTGCTTAGGTACAATAAGGTTGGTCTTTTAGTTACCATTTAAACTTCAGGATTTTTGGTTATTCTCTGTTGGGAAAAAATACAAATTAAAGTTTCAAATTTGCTCAAAAACGACACATCCGAAAATTGCGTCCTGTCGTGGGAGCCAGTTGTAGTGGTTAATAAAAAAGAAAAAAGAGAAGAAAAGAAAAGAAAAGAAGAGGTGGGAAGAAATGGTGAATAAAAAGGGAGTTTTAAAATCGTAAATGACCATGAAAAAGGGAAAGAATGAAATGCAAATCGGACTTCATATTACAGAAAAGCTATCGGACTTCGTGATTCGGAAAAGCTTTCGTTGGGGTGGTCCTTGTGGCGTTTCTGAGCAAAAGTTAAACCAATTTCCACTACAAAAATTATTGGAAAAGAACAGAGAATAACAAAATGTAACTGACAGGGGGAAATGTTGTAGATAGGAGTTCATCCTTTACCATGTTAACATGTCTTCTTTCGTGCGGCGTCCAGGTCTTCAAAAATCTCCTACTTCATTTCTGCGTGAAAAGTCTGCTCCGAAATCTTGCAATAAGTTTCATTGTCCAGGAATTTCTAATGTATACAAAACTGTCTTGATATTAAATGCAATTTATTTTACGTTGCTTCCCTCATCCAAATGTCATAACAACTTCCACAATATGTCTACACATTAATAAGTTTTTTTCATCTTCATCAGATCACGTCTACATTAAGTTTCCGCTCTCGAGAGACAATAGACGGATAGAAAAAAAAAGTTACAATTTTAGTATTTTCTCTGCCGTCGAGCGCTCATACCGCTGCGACGGTATAATTTATATCTGAGGGAACAAGTATAGCGCGGCGAAATTAAAAGTCCCGCTACACTCTACATTCCTATACCTGTTAGTTAACAGTCTTAGGATGTTGTAGCTGTGCGGACGACCAAGAATGTAGCCGACAACAATGCTGAGCTGCTGTTGTTGCTGCTGCTGCTGTTTGAGTCTTCTCCAGAGCCACGGATAAATGCGGTATAGGCAATAGCTAGAATAGCAGCTTCCTCCGCCTGTCCAATCCGACCGCACTCTCAATACTCGCCGGTTAACGAATCAGGTGCGTCTACACTGGCGAGAGCATAGCTGCACACCGTGTCGGCGGGAGCGCCCTATAAACTCTTCCACACTCTTTCATCACTCGAGCTACGCTGCTTCCTCTCTTTCGCAAAGCAACAGAGACTCTACACACGTGAAGATTAACAACAGCACCGCTACTGCCATTTCGTCGTTGCTATCGATACATTTAAATAAAGTTCGCTTGGATACCACCCAGAAATTTACAATATTTTCATTTACAATCGATTACACAGGGTGGTCCATTGATCGTGACCGGGCCAAATATCTCACGAAATAAGCGTCAAACGAAAAAACTACGAAGAACGAAACTTGTCTAGCTTGAGGGGGGAACCAGATGGCGCTATGGTTGGCCCGCTAGATGCCATAGGTCGGACGGATATCAACTGCGTTTTTTTAAATAGGAACCCCCATTTTTATTACATATTCGTGTAGTACGTAAAGAAATACGAATGTTTTAGTTGGACAACTCTTTTCGCTTTGTGATAGATGGCACTGTCATAGTAGCAAACGCACAAGTACGTGGTATCACCTAACATTCCGCCAGTGCGGACGGTATTTGCTTCGTGATACATTACCCGTGTTAAAATGGACCGTTTACCAATTGCGGAAAAAGTCGATATCGTGTTGACGTATGGCTATTGTGATCAAAATGCCCAGCGGGCGTGTGCTATGTATGCTGCTCGGTATCCTGGACATCATCATCCAAGTGTCCGGACCGTTCGCCGGATACTTACGTTATTTAAGGAAACAGGAAGTGTTGAGCCACATGTGAAAGGTCAACCACGACTGCAACAAATGATGATGCCCAAGTAGGTGTTTTAGCTGCTGTCGCGGCTAATCAGCACATCAGTAGCAGACAAATTACGCGAGAATCGGGAATCTCAAAAACGTCGGTGTTGAGAATGCTACATCAACAGCCATTGCACCCGTACCATATTTCTATGCACCGGGAATTGCATGGCGACGACTTTGAACGTCGTGTACAGTTCTGCCACTGGGCACAAGAGAAATTACAGGACGATGACAGATTTTTTGCACGCGTTCAATTTAGCGAGGAAGCGTCAGTCACCAACAGCGGTAACGTAAACTGGCATAATATGCACTACTGGGCAACGGAAAATCCACGATGGCTGCGACAAGTGGATCATCAGCGACCTTGGCGGGTTAATGTATGGTGCGGCATTATGGGAGGAAGGATAATTGGCCCCCATTTATGTCGTTACACGCATTGCCAAATGCATTGAGGTTGACGGACATCATTTTGAGCATTTATTGCATTAATGTGGTATTTACAGGTAATTACGCTGTAACAGCATGCGTTCTCAGACATGATAAGTTCACAAAGGTACATGTATCACATTGGAACGACCGAAATAAAATTTTCAAACGTACCTACGTTCTGTATTTTAGTTTAAAAAACCTACCTGTTACTAACTGTTCGTCTAAAATTGTGAGCCATATGTTTGTGACTATTACAGCGCCATATATCACAAAGCGAAAAAAGTATTCCAACTAAAACATTCATATTTCTTTACGTACTACACGAATATGTAATAAAAAATGGGGGTTCCTATTAAGAAAAAACGCAGTTGATATCCATTTGAGCTATGGCAGCGCCATCTAGAGGGCTTCCCCCTTCAAGCTAGACAAGTTTTGTTCTTTGTAGTTTTTTCGTTTGACACTTATTTTGTGAGATATTTCGTCCGGTCACGATCAGTGGACCACTCTGTATAAGTCAGAAATAATGCACAAGTACATCGATTACTTAGTAAATACAGTTTCTGTAATACAGATTACAGCTTCAGAATCAGAAGTACAGTACCAGTTATCAACGACTATTAAACACCGAAAATTTTTGGATGGTGCACAAGGTATCTTATCTGTATTTTCGGTGTTACAAGTGCTGTATGGACTGGAAAGTTGTGTCGCACAGTTCGCGAATTTCGAGATGGCAGAGTTAGCGGTGCAACACGCCTGCATTTTAATTTTGAATGAAACTCAAGAAACCCTTTAAGGAGACACGCCAAATGGTGCAGGTAGCCTATGGTAATGAGTGCTTAAAGTGGTACTCCGTGTTACGAATGGTTCACAGGGTTTAAAAATGGCCGGACGGGAATGAAAGATGACCTTCGTTCAGGACGCCCATCGACATCTACCGACGACGCTCATATCAGGAACTTCAACGAAAATGTGCGGGCCAGTTGAAGACTGACTGTCCGAGAGATTTCAGAAGAATGTAACATTTCAGTTGGGTCATGTCATGAAATCCTGACACAGCATCTTGGAATGGATCATGTTGCCGCCAATTTCGTCCCACGGCTCATGAGTCAAGACCAGATATACATTCACCTTGTAATCTGTGTAGAGTTTTTGGATCGCGCAAATGAGAACGACATGTTGCTTAAGAGAACCATAACTGGTGACGAAACGTGAATCTACGTTTATGATGGTGAGACCAAGGTTCAATCTTCACAATATGTCGGGAAAGGTTCTCCAAGACCAAAAATGCTTTCCAGGTCTGATCAAATGTCACTGCCATAGTTTTCTTTCACTTTGAAGGATTAGTTCATCATGAATTCGTGCCACGGGGACAAACTGTTAATCGATGGTGTGTGTGTGTGTGTGTGTGTGTGTGTGTGTGTGTGTGCGTGTGTGTGTGTGTGTGTGTGTGTGTGTGTATGTGTTGAACCAGGGACCTAGAAACAACGGAGAGAGATCGTCCCCACTGTAGCACTCAGTGGTTCACAACCCCACAACAGGCTACAGCAGTCCACTCACCCCACCGCCGCCCCACACCGAAACCAGGGTTATTGTGCGGTTCGGGGCCACCAGTGGACCCCCCTGGGAACGTCTCATACCAGACAAATGTAACCCTAAATGTCTATGTGCTAGAGTAATTATGGTGTACGTGAACGTGGAGACAGTGTTTGTGCAGCAATCGCTGGAAAGTGTAACTGAGGCGGAGTAAGGGGAACCAGCCCGCATTCGCCGAGGCAGACGGAAAACCATCTTAAGCGGGGTAGGACGTCAAACGGGCCGACTTGGAGCAGTAGAGGCACCACAGGACATTTCAATTTCCACTGTCTATACTTTTACAAATAAATTTATAAAACTTTGTTAGCATGACCAGGAAGGATTCAGAATTCACACTCTTAGCAGTGTAAGTTGTAAAACATAAGGATCTAATTTTTTTTACATGTGAAATTTCATCATTTTTTTCATTTACTAATGGCAGTATTTGTTGCTATAGGTACACTTTTCTTCATAACTAAGAGAGATTCTTCGATGAATTTTGCACAGCATACAAACCATACTTAAAGGTGTATGGAACTCTAGAATTTTCCAAATCTATTAAAAACTATGGTAAAAATTGAGGTAATTAACTACTAAATTTGAGTTTTTTTCTAAACATGAAATTTAAAATACAACAGCTCGTTCGTTTTTTCATAAATACATTCTAGAGTTTCGTACACCTGTAAGTATGGTATGTATGCTGTGCAAAATTCGTCAAAGAATCTCTCTAACTTATGAAGAAAAGCGTACCTATGGTAACAAATGCAGCCTTTAGTAAGTGAAAAAATGATGAAATTTCACACGTAAAAAAAAATATTTTGTAATGTTTTGGAACTTCCACCGCAATGAGTGTGAATCCTGAATTCTTCCTGGTCATGCTGACAAAGTTTTATGAATTTATTTGTAAAAGTATAGACACTGGAAATTAAAATTTCCTGTGATGCCTTTCCTGCTCCAAGTCGGCCCGTTTGACGTCCTGCCCCCTTAAAACCATCCACAGACTGGCCGGCACTTGACACTAATCCGCCGGGCGGATTCGTGCCGGGGACCGGCATGCCTTCCCGCTCGGGAAGCAGCGCGTTAGACAGCGTGGCAGTTTAATCGCTTCGCTGGCACTATCGGGACGTTTTCGACGCTTGCAGGAAAATGTGAGAAGGAATCAGCCTGAAATGCGGCGAGACAATTCGTGGTTCTTGCATGAGGATTGTAACTTCCCCCTCACTTATCGACCTTAATGGCAGTGAAAAATTAAACCGCGTGCACCTAATGGAAATTTGGGAAAAGCAATCGTCACCGAAGTCAATTTGTCGGTAAAGAGGAAGGAAAGGGTTACATCTAAATGAAAGGAAAAATGCAAATGAAATTGGTGGAAATTAATTTTGAGAAAAGGGTCAAATTAATAAAGAAAGTAAATGTGCAGTCGTTACGTTAACAATTAATTGGCGTTAATTAGATATTTGAGATTTGGGGAAAATTACGGTCGCCAGTCCTATGAACAACTACTATAGTAACTGAAAATGAAAGATTAATGCACATATAATTAGCACTAAAAGCGTGGCAACTGAAGGTTGACACGTGTTGTGTGAAATCTGAATGTTTGTCAGAAGTAATAAATTTCGCTACACTCTGACTTAATTTAGCAAAGGAATTAATAAAACTGGAAAACTGAAAGTTAATTTAGTGACTGAAATTAATAGTGAACTTTGTTTCTGAAGCACTTCGAAATTCAATAAAATAAGGTTAGTCTTGGGCTACCTCAACAATCAATTCAAAAGCTACTTGAATCCACGCAATTTAGAAATAAGAGATTTAACTTTGAACTTGAATTAAATGATTCTGAACAATTAACAATAGTAAAATTTAGTACGTACCAAGCTGAGCTGCAGTCACAGTGTAGGGAAGCAGCCTACTCACGCTGTAGTAAATTCACATCAGTCTTTCGATTGTGTGCCAGCCAGTCTGCTGTAACTAGCTCTGACGTCATAAATGTTGCGCAATACTTTAAAAATCAAGCAAATAACCTAAAACATTTCTAGCATGTCAGGAGTAATACTAAATTAATGTGTGTTGAATATCAGTTCCATAACTTTAACCATTTTCGAAATTTGGACGTTTTTCTGTAAAAATCATTGGCGCAACAGAAAAGAGCTAGAGAGTTATAAATTTATATGTAGATTCATCTTTCATAATAATTTAATAAAAACAGTACTTTGGATTTCACAAATTAAAATTTTAGTGGAAATTAATGATTTTCTGGTTTTCGTCTTAAAACTTAAGGAAGCAAGATAGATTAAGTAGGCTAATAAATAAGGCTAGGATATTTATATTTAAGTAGAACGGAGATCCGCTATCACCATAAGGATGTGAGAAGTTTCACTTGAATACCTATAAAACTATAGCGATAGCGTATCTCCAAAGGGCCAGTTCAGAGCTCGTCTACTGCGTGCAGTGTAATTAAATTAATTCTCTCGCCCAAAATATTTAACTCAGCCACATCAAAATTTTATTATGATTACTTACCTGTGTGCTGAATGCACATTTAAATTAAGAGCTTCATCGGCCATCAGCAAAAGAAGCTATGATTTATTCAATAACTTCAAGTGGTGCATTACTAGCCCAGCGGCTAGTCGGGAGAGCCGATTTGATCAGCCGTCCGCACCGCGGCTTTATATATAAGAACTTTGCGCGAGGAAGCAAGGCCCCAGTTCTCTCCAGACGCTGAATAGCACGCCATATGTGTCGGGAGTCGCGTCGCGTCGGTATCATTGCTACAAACAGCCTCGGATGCCGTATGAAGTTACTCGGGATACGTGTAACCATGAAATCATTTTCAAGTGAAGTGTTAATTCTGGGTGGACTTTAATTATCGATCTTCAGTTTGCGTATGTCGTATTTTCACGTGCCGCCGCGGGACAGACATTCTACCAATTATTTAGCGTGGCGTTTGATGAAACTAATCATCAAATTATGGCGAGCATTCATTTAAATATTTAATTTGGACAGTTATAGTTGCATCAGCGCATTAGACTCTGAACTGCTCTGTTAGTCAGATTGTGTGGATTCTTTGTTTTATCTGTGATTTTCAGAATATAGAGAAAGTTTTTTCACGATAGTTTTTGATTATACATCCCAGACAATCTCCTAATTCCTCAGAGCTATAAGCTGTAACTATAAGTGTATTCTCAGATGAAGTGGGCACTAGCAATTCTAATTACAGGCTTCACGTTTTGCTAATCACTTTCTGGTTGCCAATATTGTAGTTAGAGAGCCAGTGTTGAGAACGGCGAAAGACAGCATAAATAACATTCTAAATAATAGGAACATTTTAACAACGTAATTCCACCCGCCGCCGCACATATAGCTAATCGGCCGGGAAATGCAGTGTTTCTCCATTCAAACATTTATACAACAATTACATTCCACCAGCCGCCCCACAACAGGTAAGCTAAAATATGGTAACAAAACTCGCACTCTTCATTCGTGCTTGTGTAATCTACGAGGGCAGTTCAATAAGTAATGCAACACACTTTTTTCTCGGCCAATTTTGGTTGAAAAAACCGGAAATTTCTTGTGGAATATTTTCAAACATTCCCGCTTCGTCTCGTATAGTTTCATTGACTTCTGACAGGTGGCAGCGCTGTACGGAGCTGTTAAAATGGCGTCTGTAACGGATGTGCGTTGCAAACAACGGGCAGTGATCGAGTTTCTTTTGGCGGAAAACCAGGGCATCTCAGATATTCATAGGCGCTTGCAGAATGTCTACGGTGATCTGGCAGTGGACAAAAGCACGGTGAGTCGTTGGGCAAAGCGTGTGTCATCATCGCCGCAAGGTCAAGCAAGACTGTCTGATCTCCCGCGTGCGGGCCGGCCGTGCACAGCTGTGACTCCTGCAATGGCGGAGCGTGCGAACACACTTGTTCGAGATGATTGACGGATCACCACCAAACAACTCAGTGCTCAACTTGACATCTCTGTTGGAAGTGCTGTCACAATTGTTCACCAGTTGGGATATTCAAAGGTTTGTTCCCGCTGGGTCCCTCGTTGTCTAACCGAACACCATAAAGAGCAAAGGAGAACCATCTGTGCGGAATTGCTTGCTCGTCATGTGGCTGAGAGTGACAATTTCTTGTCAAAGATTGTTACAGGCGATGAAACATGGGTTCATCACTTCGAACCTGAAACAAAACGGCAATCAATGGAGTGGCGCCACACCCACTCCCCTACCAAGAAAAAGTTTAAAGCCATACCCTCAGCCGGTAAAGTCATGGTTACGGTCTTCTGGGACGCTGAAGGGGTTATTCTGTTCGATGTCTTTCCCCATGGTCAAACGATCAACTCTGAAGTGTATTGTGCTACTCTTCAGAAATTGAAGAAACGACTTCAGCGTGTTCGTAGGCACAAAAATCTGAACGAACTTCTCCTTCTTCATGACAACGCAAGACCTCACACAAGTCTTCGCACCCGAGAGGAGCTCACAAAACTTCAGTGGACTGTTCTTCCTCATGCACCCTACAGCCCCGATCTCGCACCGTCGGATTTCCATATGTTTGGCCCAATGAAGGACGCAATCCGTGGGAGGCACTACGCGGATGATGAAGAAGTTATTGATGCAGTACGACGTTGGCTCCGACATCGACCAGTGGAATGGTACCGTGCAGGCATACAGGCCCTCATTTCAAGGTGGCGTAAGGCCGTAGCATTGAATGGAGATTATGTTGAAAAATAGTGTTGTGTAGCTAAAAGATTGGGGAATAACCTGGTGTATTTCAATGCTGAATAAAACAACCCCTGTTTCAGAAAAAAAATGTGTTGCATTACTTATTGAACTGCCCTCGTAAATACTGTAGCCAGCTATGAATATTTTAACTGAACTTTGAAATTAAAGCAGTGAAATCGAATGATATTACTTTAATGCTGACGTATGAATTTCAACGACACTTGGGTTCATTCCGGAAAAGCAAGGGACCCTGTGTGGTAATGCAATTGGGACAATGAGCAACAAAGTTTCATGCTAATTTGCTGTATTTTTGTGATGCAACAGTTTGAAAAGCTGATTTCTGCCATACAGTTCTAAAACTTTACGTGCTTTTAGTCGTCCTAGTTGCTTGATTAAAGGTTTGAAGTCATCGATCGAGGAGGTGGCGACAGTCACTCATTGTCGGCTGTCGCTGTTGCAGAAGCTGGATGTTGGCGTGCCTTCTTCTCGACACGGTCACCAGGCAAAACGGGCTCTTGATGTGTGCCTGCTAATGTTTCTCGTCCGCGACACCGTGTCAGAAATTATCATAGCCAGTCGAGCGCAATTACACGCTGCCAAACCCCGAAAGCGCGGCAACTCGTGGGAGCGTCACACAACACACCTGCTCCACAGCCCTACTCCAGCCAGACTC
The DNA here is from genome assembly GCF_023864275.1 of Schistocerca cancellata. Taxonomy (NCBI): domain Eukaryota; kingdom Metazoa; phylum Arthropoda; class Insecta; order Orthoptera; family Acrididae; genus Schistocerca; species Schistocerca cancellata. The sequence continues at coordinate 1,124,215,337 of NC_064626.1, forward strand.
TCTCTGCCCGCGCTCCATGTGGTAGAGTTAACACTACCAAAGATCCTAAACACTTTGGTTCTCCACACGACCTATCGATGTAATCGTTCGATAGCATAGTTTTCCCTAGGCCAGACCCAGCAGAAAAATACAAATAATATTTACAAAACAAACCAATTATACATCGATACACACACACACACACACACACACACACACACAGTAAAACAGTTACAATATATAAAGACACAGAAATGTCATATCTTCAGGTAACAAAATAAGGAAAAAAATGTATAGTACAATAGATGGAAATAGGAGGATATGCATTTCCGGCATTACAGGATAACGCACCCGCATATTCACCCCTGTTGGGGCATGACTATTGCACAGAAAACGAAATTACTGTGCTGCCTCATCGTCCGCACTTTCCAGACCTGGCACCTCTGGACGAATTCCTTTTCTTTCCAAAGTTGAAAGGTAGAAGATTTGCAACTATAGACGAAATAAAAGAAAATTCGCAGACGGCGCTTCGCGCATTCCAGCAAGTGGCATGCCAGGACTGCTTCCGGATATGGAAACAGCGTTGGGAGCGGTGGATCAATTGTGGAGAACATTTCGAAGGAGACCATTCACAATAAGTAAAAGGTAAGCGTAGAAAAAAATTGTGGACAAATTTCTGGAGTTTTCTGAACAGATCTGGTACATCCTCTCTCAAATGCTGTTAACTGAGTATATCACTCACGTGCCTGTCTGCGAGGCGTACCGTCCAACTGAGTATACGGATGAAATTTGCAGAGTTGATGCCCTGGTATCGACATATACCCTGTTTACTTTCCTGCCAGCTGTGCAGTGAAATTGTGCTGAAGCGTCATAGACCGCTAAAGTTAACAATGTTGCATTCTCCGTTGATACATGTATGATTATCGGTTCGTGACAAACTTGTGTAACTTCTTTGTCTTGAGTATTTTTTGTCTTAAAGTGTAAATGAAAATTAAATGAGGACAGTGACATTTCGCCGTAACGTAAGTATGTCTGTGGTTACAGTGGCCGAGGAGGACCACGTCAACTGCGTTGCAGTGGCTGTGCTTTCGCATGGCGGGGCGAATAATGTGCTGTTTGCAAAAGACCAGGAGTATCATGTCAGCGACCTGCTGGAACCTTTCAGACCCGCTCAGTGCCCACGCCTTGTTGGGAAACCCAAACTCTTCTTCATACAGGTAGGTCGATAAATGCACTCTAAGTGCATTTGCATGTCTTGGTAGCTGTTCATATCCTGTGGAATCTTCCGGTTTGTTGGTGTGAAATCAGTTTGATTCATAGTAGCAGCTAGTTTCACGATTATCACGTTATGTATTAAGGCAGTCTGGGGAGAAATGATACAAAATTCAGGAGAACGAAGGAGACAAAAATGGCAGTTCCCGACAAGCAGAAACCAAATTGTAGTCAGTTTTTAACATGGATCGCCGCACTATTTCGCACGTTCCGGCCTCTCTTCGAGCTCTTACTAGAGTTCTTCTCAGTATCCTGTAGATTCCGGTACTCCAGATCTGGCGTACGCACCGTCCGCCACCTCCATATACGTTCGTCTGTCTGAAAGGCCTTATGATCATACACTATGGTCACTAAAATTGCTACACCACGAAGATGACGTGCTACAGATGCGAAATTTAACTGATTGGAAGAAGATACTGTGATATGCAAATGATAAGCTTTTCAGAACATTCACACAAGGTTGGCGCCGGTGGCGACACCTATTGCTCACATGAGGAAAGTTTCCAACCGATTTCTCATACACAAACAGCAGTTGACCGGCGTTGCCTGGTGAAACGTTGTTGTGATGCCTCGTGTAAGGAGGAGAAATGCGTACCATCACGTTACCGACTTTGATAAAGGTCGGATTGTAGACTATCGCGATTGCCGTTTATCGTATCGCGACATTGCTGCTCGCGTTGGTCAAGATCCTATGACTGTTAGCAGAATATGGAATTGGTGGATTCAGGAGGGTAATACGGAACGCCGTGCTGGATCCCAACGGCATCGTATCACTAGCAGTCGAGATGACAGGCATCTTATCCGCATGGCTGTAATGGATCGTGTAACCACATCTCGATCCCTGAGTCAACAGATGGGGACGTTTGCAAGACAACTACCATCTGCACGAACAGTTCGACGTTTGCGGCAGCATGCACTATCAGCTCGGAGACCATGGCTGCGGTTACCATTGACGCTGCATCACATACAGGAGAGCCTGCGATATTGAACTCAATGACGAACCTGGGTGCACGAATGGGAAAACGTCATTTTTTTCGGATGAATCCAGGTTCTGTTTACAGCATAATGATGGTCACATCCGTCTTTATCGACATCGTGGTGAACGCACACTGGATGCGTGTATTCGTCATCGCCATACTGGCGTATCACCCGGCGTGATGGTATGAGGTGCCATTGGTTACACGTCTAGGTCACCTCTTGTTCGCATTGACGGCACTTTGAACAGTGGACGTTACATTTCAGATGTGTTACGACCCGTGGCTCTACCCTTCATTCGATCCCTGCGAAACCCTACATTTCAGCAGGATAATGCACAACCGCATGTTGCAGGTCCTGTACGGGCCTTTCTGGATACAGAAAATTCGACTGCTGCCCTGGCCAGCACATTCTCCAGATCTCTCACCAACTTAAAACGTATGGTCAATGGTGGCCGAGCAACTGGCTCGTCACAATATGCCAGTCACTACTCTTGATGAACTGTGGTATCTTGTTGAAGCTGCATGGGCAGCTGTACCTGTACACGCCGTCCAAGCACTCTTTGACTCAATACCCAGGCGTATCAAGGCCATTATTACGGCCAGAGGTGGTTGTTCTGTGTACTTATTTTTCAGGATCTATGCACCCAAATTGTGTGAAATTGTAATCACAAGTCAGTTCTAGTATAATATATTTGTCCAATGGATACCCGTTTATCATCTGCATTTCTTCTTAGTGTAGCAATGCCCAGTAGTGTACAACCGCCTAAAGGGCTTGAAATGTTACGTGATGTGGTTGGTGTCTGTGAAAGTACTTGTTTTAGTATAGTTGTGGTTCCTCTCAGCCGTTTCCATCCACTTAGCCCCACCCAAAACACCAACTCGGCTTGTTCCCGACATAAATGACGGACCATTTTGCTGCTTACAGCACGCTGTGTTAGTCACACAGCCTGCAACACACAAAGAACACACGGCACGTGGTCAGAGGAACTTTCAATCATCAGCGCTATTTACCGTGGCAATGATGCATTTCTGGACACAAGTTTATGGCGCCTTTCATCCTCTATTTCCAGTCAGGAATCCGTAATCGATCATTTAAAGCTTTATCGATGGCCACGCAGGAAATTAAACTAACCCGAAAACTGTTGTAAAAATATTTGTCAGAAAAAGCCACCTAATTTCTAACGAACAGATGATGTTTTTCTGCATATTCGTAAAAAAAATTACTATGCTATCTTGTAGAAAATTTATTTTAGTACAAAACAAGATAAGTTCGTCAGTTTCCATATAGGACTGAAATGTTGATAATATTTTGTCGTGCACACATTGTTTTGCAGTTCTACTTATTTCAGACAATTATATTCATACTTAATTCAGATTGGTTGTTGCAAAATTATTCACGTGAGGTTTTCTAGCGATGGTTTCTTAGTTTTCAATTTTTAGTGATGCATGTTTTAAATAAACAAAGACAAAAACTTGAAAAAATAACAGGATGTGTGCTTTTCAGTAGTTTACTATTTGTTGTGTGAATCGCTCACCCTGCACTATAGTAAGGTTTTAAGCAAGTTTATTTATGTAACATATTTGTATCGTAAAGTTATCTACATAATATGAACCATTTACATATATTATTTTTATCATACAAGGTATATCTAAAAGAATCATCCGATTTGGAATGTCTACATTTCTGAAACAAATAAACATATACAATGAATTTTGTTTTTTGACTCACGAGAAACTCAAAAAGTTTTTTTCATACCTTTTCATAGGTGTTCAATAAGTCCCCCATGAGACGTACGGCATATGTCAGTGCGGTATTCAGGTTGTTCCCACACTGCACCGAGCATGTTATGAGTTACAGCTTCCACAGTTGCTGTTATGCGATGTCTCAGTTGATTCATTGTTTGACGGAGGCACAGAAACAGTCTTTTGTAAGCCACCACAAGAAATAATCACATATAGTCAGGTCTGCTGACATTGGAGGCCAGTAATGTAAGACTGAATCAATTGGTCCAGTTTGACCGATCTGTCATTCAGTAATCCTTTGATTTAAAAATTCCCGAACACCCAGATGCCACTGTGGCACTGACGCATCCTTTTGGTAAATGAAGTAATTCGATCAGCTTCCAGCTGTGGGGAAAGAAGGTTTCCAAGCATCTCGAAATATGTGCTACCTGTAACAGTGTTCTCGGCAAAGAAAAAATGGACCATACACCTTTTCCTGTGAAACTGCACGAAACACATTAACTTTTGGAGAGTCACTCTCATGTTTTACTGCTTCATGTGGTTGTTCCGTATCCCATATTCTCATTTTCTGATGGTTCACCTTTCCATTTAAATGGAATGTTGCCTCGTTACTAAACGCTAAAAGTGGAAGAAAGTTGTCACCCTTTATCTTGCCAAGAACGAAATTACGTAACTTCACACGTTGTTGTCTGTCACCTTCACGAAGAGCTTGCAGCAGCTAATTTTGTTTGGTTTCATGTGTAAACGTCGACGCAATATACGCCACACGGACATCGGGTGCTTGTTGAGCTCTCGAGCTGCACGGTGAACGGATTTCTGCTGACTATTTGTGAAACGATAGCGGATGCGTTCGACGTCTGTGTCAGACAATCGGGGACGGCTCGGCGATTGGCCTTTACACAAACAACTTGTTTCTTGGAATCGTTCATGCCATCGTCTAACGCTCTGTGCCTACAGGGGGATCCACACGATGCTTAGTATGAAAGTTGCGCTGAACAGTTATTACTGACACGCACTGCGCAAAACGTACAACACAAAACGCTTTCTGTTGTCCCGACACCATCTTTACTAGAACTGAAGTGGGCGCACACCGCTACCACCTCGCGGGAACCATGTAAAACACGAGAGTTTGCTATTCACGCACATATCTCAAATAACGAATAGTTATCATTTTTATATACCCTGTGTACTTCACGCAGTACTTAATATTTAGTTCGGTATCGTGTTCATGTTTTCTGTTATTTTCTGCCCCAGGTAACTGCAGAGCAGCCAGACGAAGGATGCCGAACTCAAGCAATATGGTTCGAAAAATAATAAAAAGAATCTATACTGGGTCAGTCGACGCCCAGGTCATCAAAAATCTACATCGGTTGCCAAGCTAGGGCGGTCTAATATCAAAATTCTGGTAGAGAAGAAGTTGGAAACCAGAATGAGAAGTACTCCTACCAAAGAACAAAAAAAGGCTAAAATGTCCTCGACAGTGTTAGTGATGTAAAAGAAGGGTACTAGATTTTCGATTTATCTGATACCTTCAAAGACATTTAAATCAAAACATCTTGACATAATCGCGCTTTCTTTACGAGTTAACCCTACTCCCTCAGCGTAGCGAGGTCTCTTACTTGCATCGTGTTGGCACACTTGCATATTGCAATTTATAGGCTAAAATCCCTACTCCTGTGCCCAAAATCCAGAAGATTCGTCAACCATAGCGTACAACATATAATAGCATTGTCTGAAGAGCATACATGTAATAGCTAAAAAAGCGTTTTTTGAAGAACAGCATTTCTGGGGGTGTATCGTCCCATCCATTTTTTGATATCTGGGTGGGAGGGGGGGTGTGATGATTTTATTCCCCGAGGGCATCATTTCTCCCTCAAACTCGTCCCCTGTTTCATGCATGGAGAGGGCTGTAAGAACAAATAAGACACAAATTTATGTGCTTCTAGAGAGTTGGATGGATTTACAATAGCAAGTGTCTGAGGGTGGGGATATATCTATAATATGAAGTATCCCTGAGTGTTGATGTATGCATTCTAAACTTTAATGTCATGTTGTGTCATATAGTACGACAAAAGAAATGCCGTGCTGGATTACGCGATGGACTGTGTCATGTTGTATGACATCACATCGTGTATCACATTACTTTATTTTTTTCTGTATTGTATTTCAATTTCCCCCCCCCCCTCCCCCTTGGGGGGAGGGTGGGGGGCTGGCAGCAGCGTAATATGCTGCTCTACAGCCTACAGAAAAGTTAAAAAACATAATGAGAATATAAACAAACAAGAAAAACAGACGATAAAACGGTGACATTGTGAAAAAACTGTAAAATGGGAGATGGTTGGGAATTTAAAAAATATAAAAACACTGCGGTGGCGATGCGGATGAAGATACACAGGAAGGAGACAGGCACAATTAAAAAACATGGCGACAGTCTGGTTTCTGTTCGCACGAGATAAAAAACACAAACTAGCGACAGTATGGTGGCCGTTTGCAACACTGACAGGGACAAACAACACTGAATGCTCACTTATAATAGCAATATACAGGTGACATGGCGGCAGAGGGGGGGGGGGGGACGGAGACCCGGATCTATGAGGTGGAGAAAGGGGGAGAGGAGAGAGAAGGAAAAAAGGGGGAGCCGGAGAAAAGGAAAAAAGGAGGGATCGAAAAACACTCGGGGGAGAGGAAGGAGGCAGAGAGTGGGTAGATGGGGAAAAACAGGATGGAAGGGGGGAAGAGGATGCCCGGGGAAAGGACAGAGGAAGGGAGAGGGAGGTGAGGATCAGAGTTGATAGGAGGGATAAATGGAGGGAGAGAGGCCAAGAAGGTGCTTAAACATCAATGTAGGCCTGCGCTATGATAGTGCCACTCAAAACAGCAAGGAGTGCAAGCCCCCTCCATGAAAACCATAACCACACCAAAACACCACCGCCTCCGAACTTTTCTGTTGGCACTACACACGCTGGCAGATCTACATCTACATCCATACTCCGCAAACCACCTGATGGTGTGTGGCGGAGGGTACCTTGAGTACCTCTATCGGTTCTCCCTTCTATTCCAGTCTCATATTGTTCGTGGAAAATGAGATTGTTGGTATGCCTCTGTGTGGGCTCTAATCTCTCTCATTTTATCCTCATGGTCTCTTCGCGAGATATACGTAGGAGGGAGCAATATACTGCTTGACTCCTCGGTGAAGGTATGTTCTCGAAACTTCAACAAAATCCCGTACCGAGCTACTGAGCGTCTCTCCGGCAAAGTATTCCACTAGAGTTTATCTATCATCTCCGTAACGCTTTCGCAAATACTAAATGATCCTGTAACGAAGCGCGCTGCTCTCCGTTGGATCTTCTCTATCTCTTCTATCAACCCTATCTGGTATGGATCCCAAACCGGTGAGCAGTATTCAAGCAGTGGGTGAACAAGTGTACTGTAACCTACTTCTTTTGTTTTCGGATTGCATTTCCTTAGGATTCTTCCAATGAATCTCAGTCTGGCATCTGCTTTACCGACGATCAACTTTATATGATCATTCCATTTTAACAGCGCTCATAACCCGTGTCCTTTCACTTCAGGAAGGCATATGACACCGCACACACTGCCGTTCAGAAAGTAGCAACGCCAGTATATAGTATCGATTTGCAGAGGATTGATGAACGATGCAGGCCCTGCCAGTTGACAATCAACGTAAATAAATGTAGCACATTGGTCATACATAAAACTAAAACTAAATTAAACTTCGTCCGAACAGGCCATGAGGGCCCAGCGGCACCGACCGGCCGCCGTGTCATCCTGAGCTCACAGGTGTCACTGGATGCGGATATGGAGGGGCATCTAATCAGTACACCGCTCTTCCGGCCGTATGTCAGTTTACGAGACCAGACCCGCTACTCCTCAATCAAATAGTTCCTCAATTTGCCTCACAAGGGCTGAGTGCACCTAGTTTGCCAACAGCGCTCGGCAGGCCGGATGGTCACCCATCCAAGTGCTAGCCCAGCCCGACAGTGCTTAACTTCGGTTATCTGACCGGAACCGGTGTTACCGCTGCGGCAAGGCCGTTGGCATTGCGCATACATAGAGAAAGAAATTTATTACTGTCCAGCTGCACTACTGATGACAGCTCACTGGAAACAGCATCTGCAGTTAAATATCTAGGAGTAACTATCCAGAGCGATCCTGAAGTGAAATGACCATATAAAACAAATAGTAGGAAAATTAGATGCCAGACTGAGATTCTACTATGAATCTTAAGGTAATGTAAATCATCCACGCAGAAAGTGACTTGTAAGGCATCTGTTCGACCGATTCTTGAGTAGTGTTTATCAATCTGGGACGCTTATCAGTTACGAATGGTAGAAGGGATGGAGAAGATCCAACGAGGAGCGGCGCGTTTCGTCACGAGACCATTTAGTCAGCGTAAGAGCACTACAGATATGTTCAACAGACCCCAGTGGGAAACACTACAAGACAGGGATTCTGCATCACAGAGAGGTTTGCTATTGAAATTTCGAGAGAGAACTTTCCGGCAAGAGACGAACAACATAGTACTTCCTTCCACACATATCTCGTGAAATGATCACGAAGAAAAAATTCGAGAAATTAGAGGTAACACAGAGGCTTTGTAATCCCTGACACAGTACTCGTTAAAGCCTGTGCTATGGTAAGTTATCGGGATTCACCTTATGAGAAAGGATTTTCGCATAGATATCGACCGCGTGTACCTGAATGGTGGCAAATCAGACTTACATCCGCTCTGTAATAACAATGATCCATCAAGTAAGTTCGAAATGCAATCACACGTCAGGATGGATCAAAGGATCAAAAGCAAACCAGAAGTTGCTACCAATGTGACAGTATTACGGTCGCCAGCCTAATTAGGTATTAACTGAGTTTCTTCCCTGCACAAGTTGGTATATGTTCACGCAAAACAACAAGTTGTAACAGTGCATAATACAGTAGAATTTTAGAACCAGAAAATCGTTTCACGTTCTGTACTGATATGGAAAATCATGAATACATAACACTACAATTTAATGTTTGTTATGATCACTGTATTTTTTTTAAAAATGATTACTGAATTTATTATTCATTCAAGATTTCCAGTATATAAGTAACTACTCTTTTCATCTTATTTACTGTTCATTGAAATGCCTTTAAATCCGTCTCGAAATAATAAACTTCATTACTATATCAATACTGAAGTTATCATTCGACTTCGTTAAACCTTCGCTATTCATTTACTGGTTCATTAACAAAACCTTTCTTTAAACATCATTCTAATATAGCTAGTTCAGCAAATAATTATTATTAACACAATTTTTAATTTTCATTTCGGGACACTCGGATTGCACAATGTTTGGAAAGGACCCTGTCTAGGTTAGTTGTGAGGATAATTAAACGATGGAAAAGTTCTGGTAAAATGTAGGTTATTATTGCACTAAACAAACACCACTCTCTGATCCATACGAATACAGTACTAAAAATTTCAACCTGCTAGTATCGATGCGGCGGTTGGCGGGCGACAAGATGGCGAGGAACAGAGGACACATTCAACCACAGCTATGGCTCTTGACGTATCGGCACTTTAATTCTTCTTAGCGTAGCAATGCTTTTCCATTTAGTGCCTATGAAATTTTGCCATGCTGTGTGGGCGTTGGAACGGCATACCCGAGGCTCAGTGAAGCTATGTCTTCCAGGAGAGCCTCCTCGCTCCAGAAGGTGTTGCTCAAACCAGTGCCAAACTCCAGCTACTACTGTGCCCGTTGTGCCGTGCAGTGCCCGTACGCATTTTCCCGCACTCGCCTGCCATCCACCTTTTACCGCTCCCTGACAGACCGGGTATTCACCCGAGGTTTTGCATTCTACATATCCTAACACATTGCCTACGTATGGAGCAGACACACAGTTACAATTTTAAACATCTTACAACAGTCTCAACATTTGTTACATTTCAATTCTATTACAATATTGCTTGACATTTGACATAAACATTAATATTCACATTGAAACTTATTTACAGTTTTCTTAACATAATGGCATGAAACAAAACGAAATGAAATCAGAACATCAATTACACAAGTTTATCGTACAATCAGATGAAAAGAATTACTTATATGTACAATAGTACAGAGTCGTTGTTGTTACAGCTTAACCGACAAACATTCTTCCCATGCGCCATTCGCGAGTAAAACAGGGAAGGGGGAATTACTTAGTGGTGCCAGAAGTACCTACCAAAAGTATGCTCGGGTACACACCGTTAGGTGGCTTGCGGAGTATGATGCAGATGTACATGTTCATGTTTGCATAACGATTTTAGTATTCTTACACCATCTGTTGTGGTTTTCACTCCGAAGACAGGTCTGATGCTGCAAGTGTTTTCGTCTCTGCGCAACTGTTGCTCACGATATTCACTTGCACCAACTTACTGTAGTTTTATCTTACTGTCCTACACAAAGTTTTTCATTTAGTGAAGTTGTGCCACAAAGTTATTTCCTCCCCACTTTGATTTTACCCCTTAATTCCGAGTGTCGCGAATTCGCATCATACCAATGCTGTGTGTTGAAGGTTGACCGTTTTAGAGCACCAGTGCCGACAGGTGCTTCTGATAAGTGGTGCATCCTCCTGAGTGTTTCGGGCACGTCTAAAGCGCCACAGTTTTTGATTTTAATTTTTCATCTACAAATTTATTCAGCCATTAAGGGTTAATACCTCTTCGTTTAGTATACCATCCACCCACACAATATTTCTACACTTTTCTAAAGTACAGTAAGAAGGCATTTTTTTTTTTTTTTTTTTTTTTACAAATATTCTCCTTCATTGATAGCCTCCATTGACATATTATGCATTTTAGCTGCCTGTAGAAGCTCTTCTGTGTTATGCACATGTTCGAGCTGTGGCAGCAGCCCCCCCCCCTCCCTCCCCCACCAGCCAAAGAACCCCCTGCTGATAGTCCTGCGAGTGCTGGGATTAGAAATGAGATGATCCCATTTGATGTCTTAGATATCGAAGGAACTCTTGGCGTTTTAGCACGATTTTTTTAAACCCCCCGCAGATTCCTTCTTTAGTGTACGACAAACTTGAAATTCATTTCCAGCACCGAATTTAAGTTTTCCACATATTGTTTTATGAACTACGAATGCTGCAATATGTTGTCCTATGTATATGATCTTTCTTCCATGTACTTGCCTAGTATAATTTTAATTAATTATTGTGTTTTTACTGGTTGCTGTTGAGGAGGAAATTTAGTTATTAGTATTTTATTAATGATCTCATTCATAAGCAGCTATATCACAGTCATCACAGTCGCTCAAGAAAGTTATAATTAAGCTTTACTTGTTTAATCAGAATCGGACGATGACTCTCCTTTTCCGCAGTCTCGATGATTCGAAGCGATCTGCAATCCTGTGTCTTGGTTTTCTTGCGTTTCGTAGTCAGTCGGAAAACCTCAGATCAAGCGGAAAGTTTGCTTTGATAGAGTTTAATTATCCAATGAAATAATGGAGCTCTTGGATCTAATAATTGCAGGTTCGTTTCCAATTCATCGGAAGTTCCCTTCTGACTATCAACGAAACGACACCTCCGTGCTAATTTCCAATTAGAGAATACATGTATAATACACACCTTTGATCTAAATGCTCAGTATATATTCTCTTGATTAGCATACAATATATTTTCAATCTCTTTCTTCCAGTAATCCCTATAGCAACATTACAATTATTGAATGCGGCTATTCGGCACGGAGAAAGTCCTAGAAGTCCTTCCAACACACATCAGAGAGAATATTACAAAGAGTAATTATGCGCTCATGGAATAGTAATAGTACTGTACTACTTTTCGCATCGATTCTGCGAGTATACAGATGGTCAAGTATGAAACGTAATTCACTCATAGAATTGTGCAAGGATAATTAGTAGAATATAAAGAGATATAAAAATTGCCCCTCGCAGCGAGCAAAGTTAATGATAATACACTTTGCGAGCTAACTGTAAATTTTGTTGGCTCGTTTATTCAAAAGAGAAATATTTTGAGGATTAGTTTTTTATAAATTTACCATAGAGTGTATGGGTAACATGTTAAGACTGTATGTTACCAGAATACCTAGGCTGTGACTTTTACATGTACCGGGGTATATCCGCATCCTGCATACATAACCAGGGAAGATATAAATCAGTATGATCACGGAAAAGGTCTACCCATTTGGGAGCTGGCCTTCACAGGGAAACCCTGGAAAACCCGGAAGATTAGACCCCGGCTCAGGTACTAAAGACGATAGGAAAGCCTAAACAAAGTGATTTTGAAATGTATAAAAATTTGATAGATAAGGTAGATAGAAAAGTGCCTCATAGCCAAAAAAAATCTTTACAACAGTGTTTAAAAAAAAAAGTTTTAAATTTCTTCTTTCGAGGTGTAGGCGGAGATCTCGTAGTGGAACCGATGAAATAGGTACACTGGGTACGGACAGTGGGTAGGCGACGTACAGCATTTGGTGGAGGCGGTATGGAGGACAGGTGATGAGTGGCGGTACAGGACAGAAGCTGGTAATTTACCGTAGAAACAGCCAGATGGTCTCAGGAACAGATGGTCAGGGACGTGAACATGGAACACGTTTGAAGTGGAATGAGAAAAGGTTCTGCTGAATAAATCCCTGGGAGAGAGTGGATTAAGCCACTGAAGTCCGTATTTCATCGTTGAATTCAAAGTCTGAATTGATTCATGTATTCTTCCATCTGTACTAGACTAGAATATCCAACAGTCCTGAAAATCGCGAATTTTATTGTCGTCCTCAATTCTGAAGTTGTTCCGAATCACAACTTCAGATCGTCCAAAGTATTGCAAAAGAAACTGTGTTAATTTAATTTTACTGTCGCACGTACCGAATGTATTCCTCCCACAGATTTTCTTACTCTAATCTTCGATTTGATGTAGTTCAGGTGGAAGTAAGGCACTGAATCTGTCCGAATTTTGTTTTCAAGTACGAAATTATGGATAAAATTCAAGTTCATACACGAGGAAAATTTTAAAATATAGGCATATGACATCGAATACACATAAAATGATATTCTTTCAGTACAAATATCGTAAATATTTTAATCTTTGTTACTATCGTTATTTGATCTGCAGATCCACCTGCAAATAAACAGCATTAATGGTGATGTATGCTCCTTTAGCTCATCATCCACTCGCAGAATCTTTTGTCATTCTCCCATGAACATTAATGGAAAACATATTTTCAACAATCATGTCAATAATATGAAAACACAAGAAACCCAACTCTTAAAAATTCAATTAAAACTCTTAAATTAATTCAACTGAAAATGAATGCATAATGAGAACTTTTAAATATAATAAATTTTCTCTCGCACGATCAGCGAGTTTCTTTAACCGTTCGTAGCGGTGATATTATCGACTGTAGTTTCACTTCACTTGTTTTTACCGCGATCAGCGCGCGTCCTGCCTTCAACGTACTTCCATACATAATTACTACGTTTAAAGTTTCACACGACATGTTCATATGTTTGTTATGTATTGAGAGAATATAGGTGCACTTTAAGTAACACATTAACACTCCCTGTGGCTGTTTCTTATAGGCAATACGTACACACACTAGCAAATGCTACAGTCTGATACATATTCTAAAGATTATACTAAACTATCACAGAAGTAATCTCACTGTCTCTTAACCTATCAACCACATAAATATATAGATTTATATATATTCACTCAAATAATCATAAAAATCCATTCTTGATTCTTCTTTAAGTCCAGTGTCGAGGTTTTAAGATCCTTCAAAAAATTTCTTGATACCATTATGCGGGACTAAACCCTTTACCCCTTTTGAATCGGAATAGGCCAACAAGTACGATGCCGGATTTGGTATACTGACAATAACATATGGTCCGGTATATATAAGATTCCATTTGTTGGTGTTCTTTCTCAGTTTCGAGGAATGCAGGTGTCGCCTCAATAAAACCTATTCTCCGAGATGAAACGTCTGAATCCGGTGTATCCTTTGATCATATGTCAACTTCCATTGTGCTGCATTTTCAGTCAAACTGACAAGTGCTAGTCGAATCTTTTCCTCCCATGTTAGTTTTCGATCTTCATGCTTTGGCAAATGGTTTATCCAGAACTTCTTTTCAGCCTGCTTAAACATTAGCTCTGTAGGTACCGCTCCTCCGGGGCACGGAGAAAATCCTAGAAGTCCTTCCAACACACACCAGAGAGAATATTACAAAGAGTAATTATGCGCTCATGGAATAGTAATAGTACTGTACTACTTTTCGCATCGATTCTGCGAGTGTATGGATGGTCAAGTATGAAACGTAATTCTTTCATAGAATAGTGCAGGGATAATTAGTAGAGTGTAATGAGATATTACACTAGCTTTATTAGCTAATATTCGATCTGCAGCATGAGGATCTTTATTTGTAGCATTAGCAGTGCCATGTTCCTTTCAGGCATTGTCTAGTAAGTTAATTCCCTTATCACCACAAGGTAGCGGGTTTTTCAGCTTCGTTTCAGGTCCATAGCAGTTGTGCCCAGTAACTGTAATCATGTGGTAACTTATTGAGAATAACACTACCACCACTATCTATGGTGCGCTTACGAGCTGTCATTTCACGTTACTATATAGTTCGAGATTTATGTGTCCTGTTTATGTACCACATTGTGAACATTCACTCAACTGTTGTGCGTTGATGGGAAGCTGGCCCACTTCAGTAGAGCCTCATTCCCTCGACGCCTTATAACGCGCACTGTAGTGACATTTGTGATTCAGAGGTTTTCACTAATTCCTCTGTGTAAAATCTTCCAGTGGTCTTATCACCTTTGCTGTCCTTTAAAAAGTAAGTTCTTCAATATGCATGTTGCACATTCCAAACTGTGAATGTGTGTGCTGACCAGTTTGGTAGGTAAAACGTCTCAAATGCAGGGTTCGTATTTCGAAATATGCACCAAATCACCCACATTCTACTTCTGCTTGCGTAAATCTACCATCTTAATACGGCTGTAAGCTATATTTAGAGACCCATTATCATGTACAGCAAGAGGTCTCATTTTGTATTATGTCTAGTTCCAGTTCTAAGCAAAGAAGGGAAGGCAGAAAGGTGGAAGGAGTATATAGAGGGTTTATACAAGGGCGATGTACTTGAGGACAATATTATGGAAATGGAAGAGGATGTACATGAAGACGTAATGGGAGATAAGATACTGCGAGAGGAGTTTGACAGAGCACTGAAAGACCTGAGTCGAAACAAGGCCCCGGGAGTAGACAACATTCCATTAGAACTACTGATGGCCTTGGGAGAGCCAGTCATGACAAAACTCTACCATCTGGTGAGCAAGATGTATGAGACAGGCGAAATACCCTCAGACTTCCGAACTATCAGTTTAATAAGTCACAGCTGCAAAATACTAACGCGAATTCTTTACAGACGAATGGAAAAACTGGTAGAAGCGGACCTCGGGGAAGATCAGTTTGGATTCCGTAGAAATGTTGGAACACGTGAGGCAATACTAAACTTACGACATATCTTAGAAGAAAGATTAAGAAAAGGCAAACCTACGTTTCTAGCATTTGTAGACTTAGAGAAAGCTTTTGACAATGTTAACTGGAATACTCTCTTTCAAATTCTGAAGGTGGCAGGGGTAAAATACAGGGAGCGAAAGGCTATTTACAATTTGTACAGAAACCAGATGGCAGTTATAAGAGTAGAGGGGCATGAAAGGGAAGCAGTGGTTGGGAAAGGAATGAGACAGGGTTGTAGCCTCTCCCCGATGTTATTCAATCTGTATATTGAGCAAGCAGTAAAGGAAACAAAAGAAAAATTCGGAGTAGGTATTAAAATTCATGGAGAAGAAGTAAAAACTTTGAGGTTCGCCGATGACATTGTAATTCTGTCAGAGACAGCAAAGGACTTGGAAGAGCAGTTGAACGGAATGGACAGTGTCTTGAAAGGAGGATATAAGATGAACATCAACAAAAGCAAAACGAGGATCATGGAATGTAGTCAAATTAAATCGGGTGATGCTGAGGGAATTAGATTAGGAAATGAGACACTTAAAGTAGTAAAGGAGTTTTGCTATTTGGTGAGTAAAATAACTGATGATGGTCGAAGTAGAGAGGATATAAAATGTAGACTGGCAATGGCAAGGAAATCGTTTCTGAAGAAGAGAAATTTGTTAACATCGAGTATAGATTTAAGTGTCAGGAAGTCGTTTCTGAAAGTATTTGTATGGAGTGTAGCCATGTATGGAAGTGAAACATGGACGATAACTAGTTTGGACCAGAAGAGAATAGAAGCTTCCGAAATGTGGGGCTACAGAAGAATGCTGAAGATAAGGTGGGCAGATCACGTATCTAATGAGGAGGTATTGAATAGGATTGGGGAGAAGAGAAGTTTGTGGCACAACTTGACTAGAAGAAGGGATCGGTTGGTAGGACACGTTTTGAGGCATAAGGGATCACAAATTTAGCATTGGAGGGCAGCGTGGAGGGTAAAAATCGTAGAGGGAGACCAAGAGATGAATACACTAAGCAGATTCAGAAGGATGTAGGTTGCAGTAGGTACTGGGAGATGAAGAAGCTTGCACAGGATAGAGTAGCATGGAGAGCTGCATCAAACCAGTGTCAGGACTGAAGTCCACAACAACATGTCTAGTTCGATTATACTACTCAGTTATTTGTAGGAGATTGTCTAACCATTTGTATGACCCCAGAAGATTAAATCTCGTCCACGAGAGCTTCTTAAAATCCTGTTCAAACAATCAAAAATACTGGCTTGCATGTCTGAGATTGTCAAGTTGTGGTTTATTCCGTAACATTTTAGTACTAACTTGAAATGTAAAATTCGCCTCCATGGTCAGCTTGCAGATTGTCAGGACACTGATTTATCCCCATCTGCAGCAATCATTCAGACACCATTGCAGTCTCCTTTCCTGTCTTTGTCCTCTCAGGCAGGGCCATTTGAAATTTGAACACTTATCTATAACCATTAAATATATTTTCTAGATTTAGTCAATAGTGATTACTGATTCATATCAACGAGATCAGCCTACCATAAGGTGTCAAAACGTCATAATATGATGTGTAAACCCTATATTATAACATGTCTATGGGGGAATGTTTTGTGTACAGACTTGTGAAGATCGTAAACGGTCGTCTCCATAGCCGTAGCCACTTGAGGATCTGTCTTTCTCAAAGCTCTGAAATTATTGCTATAATTTCATATGTTCGCGCTGTAGTCACGGCTTCAGCTGATGCTGTTAGTAGATGTAGATATTCTATGATTTTATTTGGGTCATCATAGCTTGTATACTCCGGAGGTCGAGTGTTCAGTATTTTATGATGAGCATCGATGCCTTCACCAGCATTACATATACCACTTAAAGCAGACACTATTTTTGTGGAATCCTGCGCACTTGAGTCTTATAGGGTGCTTAGGATGCTGTTTTTTCGGTTAGCTAGACAACATACAAGCATATCATATTAATGGAGATTATTACAGTAATTGAACTGACGATAGTTAACTTTGTATTTACAACGATTTGTCTCAAGCAATTGGTAACATGCAAATAATCAATGTCCATGCAAGTTAATCACACAAGTTCATATGGGTCACAAATTGCGCCTCTTCTAGTGCCTCTCGTCTAGTCCGTCTCTACTAGTGCGTGTCTTCTACTGTCCGGCCCAGACTGGCAGGATCGGCGTTTATATTCTCTTCGGATAGCGGTCGCTCCTGTTGTGGTGCGGTCCTAGTCAACGTCCCCCGGAAAACGACCAGAAGGGTATGTGTCCACCTCCTGATGCCATAACCAGATGAAGAAGATGGTGACTGCTGCAGTGTGGACGGGTCCAGCTCCATCGGTAGAACGAGAGTAGGCGAAGGCTCCATATCCATGAGGTCGTCCTGCAGTGTTGTGATGACGCCTTGTGGCGGCTGCTGTGGCCGAGCTGTCCTCTGGATCCCTGAATCTGGGGAAAGAGACACTGATAGATCATCCTGCATGTGACAGAGGCGAAGTCGATTTTGATGGTGCCGCAAGCCATCTGGACCCGAAATAAGGTACGTGCAAGCGCCAAGTCGACAAATAATCTCGCCTCGTGCCCACCGTCTGCTGCCGCTTAGATTCCTCTAAAAGAGAATATAATGCAGCGCGATGCTGAGGAGGGTGGAACAGTGTTTGATGGCGGTGGCCGTGAAGTAATTTCACTGGCGATGGTCCATCTCGAGGATTCGAACGATAGGAGGCGAGAAATAGATGCAATGCTTGATCCCTGGTGTGTGCAGAGCGGAGTTTGGCCATCTGCTGCTGGAAGGTTCTGACAAAACGTTCCGCTCCGCCGATTGTCTGTGGATGGAATGATCCACTTCACAGGAAGTTTCAAATTCATTTGACGTGAACTCAGGTCCGTTGTCTGACACTATTACTCCAGGTGTACCTTCAAGGCAGAAAATAGAGGCCACCACCTGAATTGTGCTACGTGATGTTGTCAAGTTCATTGGCACAGCAAGAGGAAACTTGCTGTACGAGTCGACCACAACCAACCAACAAGTGTTCCAAAAAGTTACCGAAAATCTATGTGCACATGTTGCCATGACGATTGCGACTTAGGCAAAGCAGAGAATTTTTTTGGCGGATCGGACTGATTTTCCGCACATGCATGACACTGTGACGTCATCTCTTCTATTTGGGTGGCCATACCCTGCCAAGTACAGTATCGAAGCACAAACTGTTTCGAACGAACAATCCCCAGTGTCCTTTGTGAAATAACTGCAACACTTCTTTTTGCAAAGCTTTAGGGATCAACACAGGTGACTGTCCACTGTCAATATGAACACGAATCACACCTTTCTGTACAACGAGGCTATGTCGACGTGCAAATTATCGGCGCACTACAAAGTTCTTTATGCTACGCAAGGAACGAGGCCACGATGTGTGAATGTATGCGAGCAAAATGTTCAAATCTGAATGAACTTCCGTGGCCTGTGAAATTTTCCTATAGTTTAGTGGGAAAGATGGAAGCAATTTAGAATCCTGAGCATCGATGTGACAACAAGATGTAGCAGTAGCGTCAAAGTCTGTATCAGGGCCAATTGGAAGACTTGAAAGTGCGTCCGCATTATCACGTTGAGCTGTCGGACGATACACAATCTCGTACTGGTATTGAGACAACAACAAACCGAATCTTTGCAATTTTTGGGCAATTCGTACAGTAACCGGTTTCGTCGGATGAAACAAGGACTACAAAGGCTTGTGATCCGTAACTAAGTTGAATTTTCTCCCATATAAATAGTGGTGGAACTTGGTGACATCGTACACAGTAGCCAAAGCCTCTTTCTCAATTTGTGAATAGTTACACTGAGATTTGGACAACATTTTTGATGCGAAAGCGATAGGCCTGTCTTCATCACCAAATCTGTGCGAAAACACTGAACCGATTCCGTAAGAGGGACCGTCAACTTGCAAGACAACTCGCTTGTCAGGACCAAAGTGAACTAAGCATCCATCACTGAGCAATGCAGCTTTAAGTTTTTGAAAAACTTCTTGGCGCAGATCTGTCCAAACAAAGGGGACATTCTTTCGACGCAAGCGAAGCAATGGGGCCGCGATATGAGCCATGAACCGATTGTAATAGTTCATTTTCCCTACGAGTGACTGCAATTTTGTAACATTGCGAGGAACTGGTAAATCTCATGTGGATAACAAATGCGACTGTAGTGGATGTACACCTTGACTGTCTATGACATAACCAAAATACTCCAACTCACGTTTAAAAAAATCACACTTGTTCTGTCTACACTTTAATCCTGCATCAGATAACACACGAAACAAAGCACCCAAATTTGCAATATGTTCTTAAAGTGTACGACCTGCTACGACAATGTTGTCCAAATAGTTGGAACAGATTGGCACTTGTGCAGTCAGCTGTTCCAAACACCTTTGGAAAACGGCAGGTGGGGAAGCACTGCAAAAAGGCAAACGCAAATATTTAAACAAGTTCAGATGAGTATTCACTACACACACTTTTTGAGATTCTTCATCGAGCATTATTTGAAGACATGCATCACACAAATCAATTTTTGAAAAGTACCGTCCAGCGCCTAATATGTCCATGAGATCATCTGGGGTAGCAGTTGATACATATCAATCACACTTTGTGGGTTTACTGTAGGCTTAAACTCAGCACAGAGGCGAACGCGACTTGAAGGTTTGGGGAGCAGCACCAATGGACTTGCCCACTGACTAACTGAAATGGGCGCAATAGCTCCGCTATCCTGCAGTTCTTCAAGTTCAGCTGTGACTTTGTCCCCTGATGCAGACTTTAATATACTGCATTAATGACATTGACCTTGTGACGAGATTTTTGTCAGTGGGCCGAATTGATATCTTCATTCCATTGCAAACATACAGATTGCACATGTCCTTTCCTGCCACAAGCGTAACACTGAGCTTGTCGGGAGGGTAGTCTTGGGGTTTGTGCCGTGAATAACATGGAGGGCAAGACTTAATTCTGTTCGCTTGTGTAGCCGCCTCTTTAGGAACTTTTTCGCAGCGTGAACGGCTGTTTACTCAGTGTGGCGAGCGCACGCCACCAATGTCGAATGGACCAGTCACAAACTAGGGACTCAACCCGACAAATAGCTGGCTGCTCAAAAATATCGGCTGACAATGCATCTGAATCGCACTGATCTAATATTTGCACTACCTGCTGAAATGATGGGTCATACTGTTTCAAAATCTGCTATCTCAGTTTGACATCAGGTACATTGTACACCATTGCAACACGCAACATAACATGTGAATATAAAGCACCGAGAACACATTTGAATTTCAATTTCCTTGTCATACCCTGCAAATCTGTTACACACTCGCAATAAGTTTTTTCTGACCGTTTTTTACAATTAAAGAACTGATACCTAACTGCTACCACATTCACTTGTTCATCATAATAGTTAGTTAGCGAATCAATAACTTGTTCATAAGCAAGTTCACTCAGAACACTGCACTTCTTACTGTGGATAGGAAATAATGGCTGTTCACAGTACCTGGCACAGGCGCCGACTCCATGGGGTCTGAGGGAGGCCAAGCCCCCTCAAAAATTCTTTTGGGGGAGGGGGGGGGGGCTCTGGGATCTGCCACCCCCCTCCCCAATAATTTAAGAAAATTATTAGTTATATTATGCTTTGTAAAATCACAAAATTATGTTGGAATTTTTTATTTACCTTGTTTGACGATAGTTACCTTTTAAAATACCTACAGTAATGAGTAAAAACAAATAATTATTATGGTAGTAAGCAGGTTAACTGAAAACGAGTGGTGTGAATCATGATAGTGTTACGGTACTGCGGGCACACTTAGAATTTGTCACGGTGCGCGAATCTTCAGGGAAAGTCTGGCGCCGGCAGACCAGCGCTCCGACCACAGCGACATCAAAAGGACTGGAGCAGAAGCACCTGGAACCCTCCGCCTCGCGTCGCCTTGATGCTTCAAGACATTATGACGCCGCGGCTATATAAAGCCCACCCTGCTGTCGCAGTCATTCAGTGTGGATAGTTTCGTTCAGTGCATGCTGCAAAGATTAGATTAGATTAATACTTGTTCCATAGATCATGAATATGACACTTCGTAATGATGTGAAACGTGTCAGGTTAATAAAAGATGTCTGTACAAGATATTACATTACACAAAATATAGCATGACACTAATGTTTAAGGTTTTTTTTGTCTAAAATTTCAGCCAATGAGTAGAAGGAGTTGTCATCTAGAAATTCTTTTAATTTATTTTTAAATGTTAGTTGGCTATCTGTCAGTCTTTTGATGCTGTTGGGTAGGTGACCAAAGACTTTTGTGGCAGTATAATTTACCGCTTTCTGTGCCAAAGTCAGATTTAACCCTGCATAGTGAAGATCATTCTTCCTCCTGGTATTATAGCTATGCACAATGCTATTACTTTTGAACTGGGTTGGATTATTAACAACAAATTTCATAAGAGAATATATATACTGTGAGGATCCCTAGATCCTTAAATAGATGTCTGCAGGATGACCGTGGGTGGGCTCCAGCAATTATTCTGATTACACTTTTTTGAGCAATGAATACTTTTCTACTCAACGATGAATTACGCCAGAATATGATGCCATACGAAAGCAGTGAATGAAAGTAGGCATAGTAAGATAATTTACTGAGATTCTTATCACCAAAATTTGCAATAACCCTAATAGCATTCGTAGCTGAACTCGGACATTTCAGCAGACCATCAATGTGTTGCTTCCAGTTTAACTTCTCATCAACGGACACACCTAAAAATTTTGAAAATTCTACCTTAGCTACAGACTTCTGTTCAAAGTCTATATTTATTACTGGAGTTGTGTCATTTACTGCACAGAACTGTGTATACTGTGTTTTATCAAAATTTAAAGAGAGTCCGTTTGTTGAGAACCACTTAATAATTTTGTGAAAAACATCATTTACAATTACATCACTTAGTTCTTGGTTTTTGGATGTTATTACTGTACTTGTATCATCAGCAAAAAGAACTAACTTTGCATCTTCAAAACGAACTTTGCAAACGTGTTTAGTATTCCGACTTTAGTGTCTAGTGGAGTATTTTATATGACTATATTTTACAGATTTACTTCAGTCTCTTAGTGTATTGTGAATTAAGTTTGCAATGGATAAATTTGTTACCAAAACGGCGCCCTTAGAAGCTGTTGATACTGCAAGTCTACCCCCAACAATTATTATGTCATCAATTGCTTCGTCATCTTCAGGCGAGAACTTTTCATATCCGAAACCTGGACAATCCGGTGAGGGAAGATCATTTCAGAAGTCTTGGTTGATCAAATATACATGGCTAGAATATGAAGCATCTACCGAAAAAGTTTGTTGCAAAACCTGCAAAGAGCAGATTCTAAAAATCTATTACAATTTTCTTAAAAAAAAAAAGAAGATGCATTTACTTCCGTAGGGTTTCCTAACTGGGGAAAGGCTTTGGAAAAATTCCGTCGTCATGAAAACACATTTACAAATAAAGAAGGTGTTCTGCAACTAAATTCTATCACTAACCGAAGTGTGGCCTCCCAATTGAATGAACAGTTAGACAGTGATATGATGAAAGGGCGTTTAGTTCTAGAGAAAATTTTTACTACCGTGCAATTTCTATGCCAAGGACTAGAAATTAGAGGGCATGAAGATGTAAACTCAGAATTTTTTTCAATTGTTGGAACTGCGAAAGAATGAAATGCGTGAGTTTAAAGATTGGTTAGGGCGTTCGGGGTATAAGTGTATGTCCCACGATATTCAAAATGAGATCATTGATCTACTAGGAAAGTCTGTGTTGAGAAAGGTATTGGCTTCAATCAAGAAGACTGAACACTACTGCTCACAGCTTAGACTTAGCAGTTGTATACAGTCTCCGCCATCTTAAGTCTATGAGGGCTATTATGGCTTTAGCCAAGAACTTAAACACCATAATGGAATCCAACAAAAGGATGGGACTTTTCAGAAGCATATTCTGCAAGAGCGCCAACGACCAAGCTGGTCTACGATACCTTTGTCGGACTCGATGGACTATACGAGCTTCTAGTGTCTTGAGAATATTGAAAACAATTGAAGAACTTCTAGAGTTTTTTTAAAACATTTTCTGCTGAGGACAAAACAGAGGCAGGTTAGAAATGTGCTGGCTACCTTGACTCAATGTTACAGTTAAAGGTTTATTTCTTTTTACATATTTATTGCCATGCAATGCACCCAGTAGAGGATGTCAATGAAAAAATTCAATGTCCTCATTTAAGTGTTGCTGATCTGGAAAAAATATATAAGGGCTTGATTTGTATATTGAATGGAAGGCGTGATAGTTTTGAACACTTTTGGGAATTGTGTTTACAAGAAGAACCTTCACAAGTTGATGATCCTTCGCTTCCTCGGAATTGAAGTATACCAAAGAAGTATGAAAACAACAAAGCACACTGCCCACTTTTAAAGCCCCAAAGGAATACTACAAAGCTATTTACACTGAAGTTTGTGAAACGGTGCAATCTTGCATTACTGAGCGGTTTGCTTCAACTGGACTCACACAGGTCATTGCAGTTGAAAAAGAGTGTTTGCTTTTAGTAAACAGAGGTGAAACAAATTTTGAAAAATCAATAGTTTTTCAAAAATGACCTAGACATTGAGAGACTATGCTTACACTTGAATATCGCTAGTAAAAAACAGCTGGGCTTAAAAAAACATGCATGATGTAAGAAAGTACATTACACAAAAACTTGCAGTTGGAGAAATGTTGTGATGTAGTGAGTGCACTAAGCATTTCCAAATAGTTCCAATAATGACAGCAACAGCAGTATGGTCATTTGGCGCCCTTAGACGTCTGAAGCCATATCTCTGATCAACGATGAGACAGAAGCAACTGAAGAACTTGGCTGTTCTTCATGCCAGCGAGATGGTTTGGATGAATTGGATATCTGACTAGTCATCAGCGACTTCAGATTCAGTAATCCAGTCAAACGGTCGACATTTGAACCTTTCTAAAGATGTACTAGCCCTGATAATGGCATTTAGAGCAATATTAAAAATATTTATAAAATAGATAATTAAATACATACATAATGTTAAATATTCAGTTTTGAAATATTAATACTAGTTTAGTACAATATTACTATAGTATGGTATTAGTTATTTTCAAATGCTTAAATATTTTTAGGGTGTAAGACCCAATTAAAACCTGAAATTTACATACTTTTTGACTGAAAGTATTAGGCATACTGTATTAACTTTATTAACTTATGGGGTGGGGGGGGGGTGGAAAATGAAGTTGTTATTATATATTTTCTATTTCTTTTGTATTTTCGTTCTCAACACAGGCTCTCTTAACTACAATGTTGGCAACCATAAAGTGATCAGCAAAAACGTGATGCCTGTAATTAGAGTTCACTGTGTCCACTCTGATGGAAAATAAAAATTATTGATTATTGAAGTTCATTTACTCTGGGGATTTAGAATGTCTGGGAATCATAGTAAATGCAGTTTACTATAACCATTTTCACTATATTCTGAAAACGATAAAATGTAAAATTCCAGACAAATGATTACCCATATCATCTATTGTTCTATCAGAGCTGTTCAGAGTCTGTTGCGCGGATCATATTATCCCTAGATAACAAAACTGTTCAATAACTGTTATTGACGTAAATGTTCAAAGTGAATGCTCGCCAAAATTTGATGTTAATACTCATCAAACGCCATGCTAGTAATGGTAGAAAGTCTGTCCTGCAGCGACATGAGAAAATATGACATACGCAAACTGAGACTAAATCACTGGAGTCATTCCGTTATTAACTCTTTACCCCAATGCGAGCTCATTGTTACGTGCATACCGAGTTACATAATACGGCATCCAAGGCTATTCCTGGCAACTGCACAAACGCAACGTGGTGGCTTCTGACACTAGTTTTTTTTATTTTTTATTATTGATTTTCAATTCCCCCCGAAAGGGGCGGGCTGGCAGCAGCTTAGTACGCTGCTCTACAGCCTACAGACTGTTTTTTAAAAAAATGGAAGAAGAAAAGAAACAAGAAAAACAGGCGATAAAACGGTGACTTAAAGTGCAAAATGGCGGAAAAATGCTGCAAGTTAAAACAGAAAGCAAAAGGGGTTAGCAATGTTAATAAAAGACACAGGAATCAGACAAGTAACGTAGTACACACACAATTAAAAAAACATGGTGACAGTCTGGTTTCTGTTCGCAAGAGATAAAAAGCCCATCCAGCGACAGTATGATGGCCATTCGCAACACGTCCCAAAAAAAAAAACACATAACACTTACTGTAAAACACTCACTGTAAAACACTGCACAAAAACAGCGGCACAAAGATGACACTCCCGGGCGAAGGCAGATGGGGGGGGGGTAGCTTGAGGAAGGGGAAGAACAAGGAGGGGGGAAGGAAAAAACGAAAAGGGGGGGAGGACCAAGGAGGGAGAGGACTCATAAAGGAGGAGAGGGGCAGGGCAGACGCGAGAGGGAATGAGAAGAGGCAGAGGAGGGAAATGCAAAAGGACTCGGGGGAGAGAAGGGGGCAGAGAGAGGGGAGGTGGATTAAAAAGAGGATGGAAGGGGGGGAGAGGGAACTCGGGAAAAGGACAGGGGAAAGGGAGGGGGAGTGAGGATCAGAGTTGATAGGAGGGATAAATGGAAGGAGAGAGGGCATCATCCGGGAGGAGGAGTTGATGGAAGCCACCTTGGGAAAGGAGATGAAGGGTGTAGAGATGGAGTGTAGGGGGGACACAACAGTGAAGACGTGGCAATGGGCGGGGATGGGAGAGGAGAGGAGCAGCCAGGGGGTGAGGGGGATCAAGGCGGCGGGAGGTGTAGAGGATGCGGGTATGTTCGAGGAATAGGTGCAGATGGGGGAAAGGAAGGAGATCATAGAGGATCCGCGTGGGGGACGGGAGACGTATACGGAAGGCGAGGCGGAGTGCATGACACTCAAGGAACTGGAGGGACTTATAGAATTTGGGGGGGGGGGGGGGGCTGACTTTAGCTTGCACACTCTTATTTATATAGCCGCAGTGCGGACCGCCGAAGGCGCAGCTGACAACATTTGCCTTACTGACTAGCTGCTGGGCTAGCAAAACACCTCTTCAAGTTACTAAATAATTAATTGCTTCATTCGCTGAAGGCCAATGAAGCTCTCGATTTAATTGTGCCATCAGCACACAGGTAAGTATCTATAACAAAATTCTAATGTCGTTAGGTTAAATATTTTTGGCGAGAGAATTATTTCAGTTGTACTGCACGCAATAGATGAGCTCTGAACTTGCCCTTTAGAGAGATGCTACAGCTATATATTTATAGCTACCTTTTTGAAACTTCTCACATCTTTGTTATTATAGCGTATCTCCATTCTACCTAAATCTAAACATCCTAGCTTTATCTACTCACTTAAGATATCTTGCTTCCGAACTTTTAGGACACAAAAACAGAAAATCATGAATTTCAACCAAAATATTACTTTGCGAGATCCAGCATGTGGTTTCCATTAAATTACAATGAAAAACAAATCCGAAAATAAATTTTGAAGTTTCTAGCTCCTTCCTGTTGCGCCGATGATTTTTACGTAAAACGTCCAAATTTAGAAAACTGTTGAAGTTACTAAACTGAAACTTAAAGCATTATCATTTTAGCATAATTCCTGATATGCTATCAACTTTTCCGATTATTTACTTTAGTTTTAAGGTATTGCACAACATTCATGATGTCATAGCTAGTTAGAGCAGACTAGCTGGCACATAATGGTAAGCATATGAATTTTATATGGCGTGAGTAGGCTGCTTCCCTACAAACTGTATTAAAGCATTAACTCTGAGATATTGTTTTTGTTTAATGAACCCTGAGCCTTATTCAAAGTAAGCTTAAATTAGCTATTTCACTTATTAATCAATGTGCTATTACTATGCGACAGCAATATTTTATTTTTTATTCTTTTAATGGTAGTTTAGGATTTATTTAAATATAATTTCAACCTTTTCAAAGCTATATATTCACTGCTCTGTAATAGTCTATAAGCATGATTATTACTGTAAATTAAATTAGCTTTTCACGAAAATACCGAGCGTGTTTATGTTGTTTCTTTTTTCAAAGCCAAAAAATGTGTCAATCTTGTCGACTTTCCCGCAGTGCCCGAATCATCGAGAGTCCAGTTTTCCTGGGTTCTAATGTTGATCATATGACTCTAAAATGCTTAAAAAATCTTTAAAACTCACTATTTTTCATTTAAAATTTAGAAACTTTTGCGGGTCAAGACCCCAGTATGCCCCCCCCCCCCCACCAAATATTTTTTATAAGTCGACGCCCCTGGTACGTTGTGAGCAAATGCACACATCAGAAAAAGTTTTGCGTCACTTCGGTTCCGAGAGTTCGGAACCTGTACAGAAAATTGGAATAATGATCAACATAAACATCATTTCCCCCATTTTTATTGCTCACGAAAACCACATATTGGATGCCGTACCACTATACAGTGAGACCTTCAGAGGTGATGGTCTAGATTGCTGTACTCATCCGTACCTCTAATACCCAATAGCTCGTTCTGTATTCGTCGTGGCATACTATCCACAAGTTTATCAAGGCACTGTTGGTCCAGATTGTCCCAGCCCTCCATGGTGATTCGGCGTAGATCTTTCGGAGCAGCTAGTGGGTCACATCATCCATAAACAGCCCTTTCAATCTATTCGAGGCATATGCGATACGGTTCATGTCTGGAGAACATGCTGGCCATTCTAGTCGAGCGATGCCATTATCCTCAAGGAAGTCATTCACAACATGTGCGCGAAGGGGGCTCGAAATCTCGTCCATGAAGACAAATGCCTCGCAAATATACTGCTGATATGGTTGCACTATCGGTCGGAGGATGTCATTCATGTGTCGTACAGCTGTTACGGCACTCTCCATGCCCACCAGCGGCATACGTCAGCCCCACATAATGCCATCCCAAAACACCAGGGAACCTCCACCTTGCTGCAATCGCTGAACACTTTCTCTAAGACGTTCAGCCTGACCGGATTGCCTCTAAACATGTCTGTGATGATTATCTGGTTGAAGGTATATGCGACACTCATCGCTGAAGAGCACGTGATGCCAGTTCTGAGGGGTCCATTCCGCATGTTGTTGGGCCCATTTGTACCACGCTGCATGGTGTCGTGGTTGCAAAGATAGATCGCGCCACGTACGTCGGGAGTGAAATGGATGTTGGGAGTGAACTTAACTTCTGAGAACATCAGTCCCCTAGACGTAGAGCTACTTAAAACTAACTCACCTAAGGACATCACACACATCCATGCCCGAGGCAGGATTCGAACCTGCGGCCGTAGTGGTCACACGGTTCTAGACTATAGCACCTGGAACCGCTCGGCCAACCCAGCTGGCTAACACGACGTCCTGTGGCTGCACGAAAAGCATATTATTCAACATGCTACTAGGGTTACTCCGAGCCATAATCTGTAGGTAGCGGTCATCGACAGCAGTAGTAGCCCTTGGGTGGTCTGAGCGAAGCATGACATAGACAGTTCCTATCTCTCTGTATCTCCTCCACGTCCAAACAACATCACTCATCACTTTGGTTCACTCCGTGATGCCCGGACACTTCCTTTGTTGAAAGCCCTTCCTGACACAAAGTAACAGTGCGGATGTGATCTTTCTGCGGTATTGACTGTTGCGACATAGCTGAACTACAGACAAAACGAGCCGTGTACCTCCTTCGAGGTGGAATGACTCGAACTGATCGGCTGTCGGTGCCCCTCTGTCTAATTGACGCTGCTCAGGCATGGTTGTTTACATCTTTGGACAGATTTAGTGACATCTCTGAGGGACTGTGTCTGTGATACAATATCGTGTGTGTGTGTGTGTGTGTGTGTGTGTGTGTGTGTGTGTGTGACTCGAATTGGTGCAAGCACTCGAGCCATTCTTCTTTTTGTCCATGAAACTGTCGAAAAGGCGGTATAGCAGTATTTGTTGCTGTACGTGGTGCTCGATCCGTTGGGCGTGCAGTGTGGACCAGTAGCTGCTGCACCGTATTGTGCAGCATAGATATATGCAGCGTCTGGAACTGAAACAACTGCATTAACTGTGTTGCATCTAATGATGGCAACTGTGGCGCCTGAGCAGTGGGTGGGATTGTCGGGGTGGTCATTTTGGAAGAGACAAAAGCAAGAAACAGACAAGGCAAGCAAGGAAAATACGTACAAAAGAAAAGAAAATATCTGCAATGGTCACCTGAAAACAATGATCATCATAAGAAACCGTTAAAGCAAGTAAACGTCCCTGTAAAGAAAAGAGAAGACAAAATTAAGGCACCAGCAGAAAGAAGAAAAAATTCGCTAGCCGCCAGGCACTGGGTTCTTCTGATAACTCGTCGCCAATGTGGAATCCTGCCCTCTTGTATCCTATAGGGTGCCTAGGATGCTGTTTTCTCGGATAGCTACACAACATACAAGCAAACGATATTAATGGATTTCATTACAGTTATTGAAATGACAATATTTAATCTTTGTATTTACAACGAGTTGTTGCAAGCAGTTGACAACATGCAAATAATCAATGTCCTTCACTGCATACAATGTCAATCACACAAAGTTAATCCCACAAGTTCATATTGGTCACAAGTCATGGCTTTTATAGTGCCTCTCTTCTAGTCTTTCTCTACAAGTGCGCGTCTTCTACAGTCCGGCCGAACCTGGAAGGAGCGGCGCTTATATTCTCTTTAGCTAGAGGCCACTCCTGTTGTGGTGCGGTCATAGTCAGTGTATGTTCTTGATCATGAGGCCTGCGCTGGTCGTTACCCAGAACAATTTTTATATTTCTTACCTATAGAACCTTTTATCTATCATTTATGGTCCTTGTGTTTCCTATATGCATTACTTATACGTAATATTTCAGCATATGCTTGCTTCTCTTTAGGCAGATAGTTGTCACAACTTGAAGTTTTTTAAGAGTATTAGCTTCATATTCCAAATCTATACTCCAGCCTAAGTTGAACATAGCATAAATTGTTCATTCTTGCTGACCACATACATGGTGTCTAACTATCTATCCTCACGTTTGTTATTGTTGTTTGTAATAGTGTTTTGTTCTCCTTCTTATTATTATTCTTCATCTCTTTCTACCCTTCTGCCTCCATCTGTAGTTCATGAGAGTCTATTCAAATTTTCAGTTACTGGTTTAGAAATTTCTAGAGAGATTGTTCTCGTTACAGCTGTGTTAATTTTAGCAGCCATAATTTCCCCTGAAAGCTTTTTGCATTTTGATAACTTTATGCTTTGCCATCGACATAACATCATATACTAAACCATTTCTGAGACTTGTGGTGGCGATGATAGTCAAGTGCCTTAGGTATTGAATTGACATATCCACATATACACTCCTGGAAATGGAAAAAAGAACACATTGACACTGGTGTGTCAGACCCACCATACTTGCTCCGGACACTGCGAGAGGGCTGTACAAGCAATGATCACACGCACGGCACAGCGGACACACCAGGAACCGCGGTGTTGGCCGTCGAATGGCGCTAGCTGCGCAGCATTTGTGCACCGCCGCCATCAGTGTCAGCCAGTTTGCCGTGGCATACGGAGTTCCATCGCAGTCTTTAACACTGGTAGCATGCCGCGACAGCGTGGACGTGAACCGTATGTGCAGTTGACGGACTTTGAGCGAGGGCGTATAGTGGGCATGCGGGAGGCCGGGTGGACGTACCGCCGAATTGCTCTACATGTGGGGCGTGAGGTCTCCACAGTACATCGATGTTGTCGCCAGTGGTCGGCAGAAGGTGCACGTGCCCGTCGACCTGGGACCGGACCGCAGCGACGCACGGATGCACGCCAAGACCGTAGGATCCTACGCAGTGCCGTAGGGGACCGCACCGCCACTTCCCAGCAAGTTAGGGACACTGTTGCTCCTGGGGTATCGGCGAGGACCTTTCGCAACCATCTCCATGAAGCTGGGCTACGGTCCCGCACACCGTTAGGCCGTCTTCCGCTCACGCCCCAACATCGTGCAGCCCGCCTCCAGTGGTGTCGCGACAGGCGTGAATGGAGAGACGAATGGAGACATGTCGTCTTCAGCGATGAGAGTCGCTTCTGCCTTGGTGCCAATGATGGTCGTATGCGTGTTTGGCGCCGTGCAGGTGAGCGCCACAATCAGGACTGCATACGACCGAGGCACACAGGGCCAACACCCAGCATCATGCTGTGGGGAGCGATCTCCTACACTGGCCGTACACCACTGGTGATCGTCGAGGGGACACTGAATAGTGCACGGCACATCCAAACCGTCATCGAACCCATCGTTCTACCATTCCTAGACCGGCAAGGGAACTTGCTGTTCCAACAGGACAATGCACGTCCGCATGTATCCCGTGCCACCCAACGTGCTCTAGAAGGTGTAAGTCAACTACCCTGGCCAGCAAGATCTCCGGATCTGTCCCCCATTGAGCATGTTTGGGACTGGATGAAGCGTCGTCTCACGTGGTCTGCACGTCCAGCACGAACGCTGGTCCAACTGAGGCGCCAGGTGGAAATGGCATGGCAAGCCGTTCCACAGGACTACATCCAGCATCTCTACGATCGTCTCCATGGGAGAATAGCAGCCTGCATTGCTGCGAAAGGTGGATATACACTGTACTAGTGCCGACATTGTGCATGCTCTGTTGCCTGTATCTATGTGCCTGTGGTTCTGTCAGTGTGATCATGTGATGTATCTGACCCCAGGAATGTGTCAATAAAGTTTCCCCTTCCTGGGACAATGAATTCACGGTGTTCTTATTTCAATTTCCAGGAGTGTATATCAATTAGTTTTGTGATGACCTCAACCCTGTCATTGACATGTAGTTCACATTGTAGGATTTTAACATCCAGCCACCCCAACATCTCATTATTTCTAGTAACCACATTCGCAAGACTTTCCAGCTGTATCATTTTAGCGTTAATTCCCTCAATTTTTGTGTCAGCAATTAGATGTGTAACCTTCACACCCTCAGAAGAGTGCATGCTATCTGTACCAATTTGTCAATAGTCTACAGTATACTGATATAGTAAGCAGTAGTATACAACGTTTTAAGCAGAATCTCCTGGAAGTTTCGTTTGTATCGTTCTTCACTCAATTCCCTCATTTTATCAATTCCTGGAAAACTATATAGCGTATGATTCCAGCTATCAGCTCATATGCTAACAAATTCTACATCTACATGGTTACTCTGCAATTCACACTTAAGTGCCTGGCAGAGGGTTCATCCAACCATTTTCATACTGCTTCTCTACGATTCCACTCTCAAATGGCACGTGGGAAAAAGGAACACCTAAATCTTTCCGTTCAAGCTAGATTTCCTCTTATTTTATTGTGATGATCATTTAATTCTCTCTGCTTAGGTGGGTGTCAACAAAATTTTTCGCATTCGGATGATAAAATTGGTGATTGAAATTTTGTAAATAGATCTCGCCGCAAAGAGTGACTGCCACCCCAACTCGCGTCACGTATCAGTGACACTCCCACCCCTATTGCACTATAACACGAAACGAGCTGTCCTTCTTTGCACTTTTTCGATGTCTCTCGTCAATCCCACCTGGTAAGGATCCCACACCACGCAGCGATAGTTTAGCAGAGGACGGACAAGTGTAATGTAGGCTGTCTCTTTAGTGGGTTTGTCGCATCTTCTAAGTGTTCTGCCAACAAAGAGCAGTCTTTGTTTGGCCTTCCCCACAATATTATCTGTGTGTGTTTCCAATTTAAGTACCTCGTAATTGTAATTCCTCGGTATTTAGTCGAATTGACAGCCATTAGATTTGCGCGATTTATCGTATACCCAAAATTTATCGGATTTCTTGTAGTACCGAGTGGATGACCTCGCACTTTTCTTTGGTTAGTGGAAATTGCCACTTTTTACAAGACGGTAAATTACAGCGTCATTTGCGAACAATCTAAGAGGGCTGCTCATATTATCACCTAAATCATTTAGCTAAATCAGGAACAGCAGAGTTCCTATGACACTACCTTGAGGAACGCCAGATATCACTTCTGTTCTACTCGATGATTTACCATCTATCACTACGAACTGTAACCTCTCTGAGAGGAAATCACGAATCCAGTCACACAACTGAGACGATACTCCATATGCACGCAATTTGATTAATAGTCGTTTGTGAGGAATGGTATCAAAAGCCTTCTGGAAACCTAGGACTATGAATCGATCTGAGATCCCTTGTCGACAGCACTCATTACTTCGTGGAATAAGTAAGAGAACGATATTTTCTGATTCCATGTCGGTTATGTATCAATAAGTCATTTTCTTCAAGGTGATTCATAATGTTCGAGTACAGTATATGCTCGGAAATCCTACTGCAAATTGAGGTCAGTGATATGGATCTGTAATTCAATGGGTTACTCCTATTTCCTTTCCTGAATACTGGTGCGACCTGTGCTACTTTCCAGTCTTTAGGAACAGACCTTCCGTCAAGCGAGCGGTTGTATATGATTGCTAAGAAAGGCACTATTGTGTCTGCATACTCTGAGAGGAACCTGATTGGTACACCATCTGGACCGGAAGACTTGCCTTTCTTAAGTGATTTGAGTTGTTTCGCAACACCTAAGACTTCTACAAGTTTTTATCACTCATGCTAACAGCTGTTCTGCTTTCGAATTCTGGAATATTTACTTCGCATTCTTTTGCGAAGGAATTACGGAATTTAGCAACTCCGCTTTATTGGCACCATCATCGATAACATTTCCATCGCTATCGTGCAGTGACGGTATTGACTTTTTTTTTTTTTTTCAGAATCTCTTTGGGTTTTCTACCATATTTTGAGACAATGTTTCATTGTGGAAACTGTTGAAAGCATCTCGCATTTTCATCCGCACTAAATTTTGAGCTTCAGTGAATTCACTGAATTTTATGTGTTACTACTTACATATGTCTCGTAAATATATTTTAAATTCATACTGTCATGTTTGAATGTGTTAATAAGATTAGCATTTTCTGTCACCAACTAGACTAGAGTCCAGCAATACGCATGGCTCAAATACATGACGTCCACTTCGTATGATATAAACAGAAATATTTGTGTATCTTACTTTGCTCTTCCTCTGCCACGACGTGAAATATGATCACAGTGTTCATCTTTACTTTCTGAGGTGGTGGAAAATCACTGCTTTCACTAAATGTATGTTAGATTATTCCATCAATACTGTGTACAATCGACTGTGATAGAGTTTTGAAATTATGAATATATGTGCTCAAAGCGAATCTCCTCAGGGTGGATTTACAGTGACGGAAGAAGATTAGTCTTCCTGCAATCACGTGGCTAGACAAAGGAAGCATGTACACTGATGAACCAAAACATTATGACCACATGCTTAATAGGTTGTTTGTCCATCTTTGGAACGAACTACATCAGAAATCGTGCGTATCAGGGATCCGACAGTTTGTTGGTAGGTTTTTGTAGGTATGTGGCATTAGATATCTATACCCAGGTCGTGTAATTCGCATAAACAATGGGCCGCTGACTTGCATACACAGAGACTGCGACCAACAGCAACCCAGTGGGCTCCATAGGATTTACGACAGGCTCATTTGGTCACCGAGACATCAATGTGAATTCACTATAATGCTAATCAAACCACTGGAGCACGCTTTTGGCTCCCAAACAATAACAATTATATTGCTAAAAAATGACATCGCTGTTGGGGAAGACATTAAGCTCGAAAAGATTCACATGGTTCGCAATTGTCAGCGTGTCTTTGATTACTGCACAGATCCCATGCAAGCACAGGAGAATGTCTCCCATAGCATAATAATGCTCCCACCAGCCTACATTCCTGGCATCTGCACATTTCGAAGGGCTGTTCACCTCGATGACGACGTTTGTGGAGACGACCATTGAGCTACTACAGAGAAAATGTGATTCGCGTGAAGAGCCGACACTTTTCTATTCATCGAAGGTCGAATCCTGACGGTCTCTTGCCATCGGGAACCGTAATTGACGATGATGTTTGGTCAGCATGTGGGCTGCTGCAGAGTTCCATGTTCAACAATGTATGATGAACGGTGTGCTCCAAAACAGTGTTGCGTACACCAGCTTTGTGTGCTTTTGGAAGAGATGTCACAGATCACTATCTATCCTGCATTACATAGCAGACGAGTCCCCAAACCCCACGTTCTGTGAAGAGTCGTGGACGTCCAAACTATTTAGCGCCTTAGTGGTAGTTTCAATGCCCTTGTACCTCTTTCCATAGATACAATAGTAGCACAGGAATATTCGACCAGATTCGCCGTTTTCGAGATACTCGTTCACAGGCTCTGTGTAATAATAATCTGCCCCTTGTCAAAGTCACTTATCTCAGTGGATTTCACCATTTGCAACCCACATCTTCACTCGTGTGATTCCCTATCTGTGTCTGTTCTGATTCCATACTTTTGTTACTGCATCACGTGCCTGTAATGCCACCAAGTGGCATCCATCATCGTGGTGGGTAGTGGTCACAATGTTTTGTCTTATGCGTGTTTGTTATTAGGCACTAGTGAGAGATTCCTCTTGTGCCAGTTTCAAGTATAAATACAGGACCAGTTGGTAACTACAAGGCTCTTGTGACAGGGCTACTTCATCCATTCAGTCATGGTGGTGAACATGCAATTCCATTAACATGCAAGGAACTTTTACAGCTGCACTTCTTTCTTTATAATCTCTTACATATAGCAAGGTATATGAAGAGACTTAAGTAAGATCACAGTTGTATGCCTACATTTAATTAATACATTTCATTTTCTTCTTGCATCGATAATAAAAGTGATTAGTAGAGCTGAGTGATGGTTTCTTTTGATGGATGAGGAGTTTTGCGCATCAAGCCAACATGTTTACAGGTGCTCTTGTTTAAGTTGTAGATAACCATAAACAATATTATTTGCGATGTCACGGTTAGCCATTGAGAATTCTCATGCAACTGGGTGAGTGATTTATCGATAAATGTTAAAATGTAGCTTAGCAGGAATATTTTTTGTTATTAATCTAGTATAATTTTGTTCCTCCTCACCTGAGGCACTGGACAGCGTCCTTATCTCTGCCTCGTAACATGCATCTAGCGTCAGGGATGGCACATGTGGACTGGCGCTCAGCACACATTCATATCGTCTTGGCCATAATTGTGGAGTACAGACATGCGCATAATTATATCACAAGTGTGTTTGGGTATATGCTGTTTGTGTGTATATTTATATGATACATCTTGGTTATGTGAATGTCGGAAAACATTAATAGGTCGTAATACAAATATGTACATGGCCATGTGGGCACCGAACATTATAGAATGGTGTTCAGACTGTTTGCCATTTGGCAAAACAGCAGTAACAGTACTGCTCCTCTTCCCATACCATGGGTGAAGAACATGATTTGGCGCTGTTGAGAAAGTGTGATTTTCAAGCAGTGGAAATTCCATGACTTCCAAACAATGTAAGTAAATATGTGGAAGTCTGGCTGTAGCCACCCCTTTGTTTTGGCACAACACATGTTGCATGGTTCCTGTTTGGTAGGAGCAAAATGGGCAGATATTGGGAGGGAGCTCGATTTATATTGGATGATCTCTCACTACAATCTTCCCCCCCGCCCCCCCTGAATGACCTTGCCATGTGTCAATTGTGACCTTCAATATGACATGTAAATGTTCAGAAGGTACTGCCATATGTTGAGTCAGCGATTTGGGCTCATTCTCTCACTGCCGCTCTACTATTGCAGACTGTTGCCTGTGTGCAATGAGTAAGCCATAATGATGTTTACAGCAAAAGAAGAGATTAGTGGCCTGTAACTACACATTCACAGTTGAATCGCAATTATACTGTAGACCCATATTTACAGGAACGTTTTCGCTTCTGTTTTCATATACTTTCAACCATGTTAGTTTTCGCTATTAATTAAGAACATTCAATGTACAGTAATTTACCGAAATCTGAAACCTAATCGAGTGTGTCTTTCTGTTGCAGGCGAGTAGGGGATGGATGGCTGTAACTTCATCGGCTCCGTTACGCCATAAGGAGAAGACCTCATATCATACTCCACCTGTGCAGGTAAGACATTGTCTTAATATCCGTCTGATAGTTTGAAAAGTTAATTTCTTAGTTAAGGTTTGCTCATCAGTAGCCCTACGATGGGCATTCAGATAAGGTAAAGGCATTGAATGTTCCTGCCTTGCACAACATATGGCACAGTTGGACCTCATGTACGACGGTTATGTACGTTCACAGCACCATGCAAAATAACACGAGCCTTGTCTGTTCAAAGAATATTTCATCACCCTATGTCATACATTTCCAGGTGTGAGTGAGTCCTCGTTATTCATCACAAAAAAGTAACATTTTCAACCTGGGCATTTCAGATGTCTTTCAAATTTGGTGCATCCAGTGATCCAGATATGAGATGTAGAATTACCAGTTTGCAGAGGTGTAGGACAACTGCGAAGAAAGTCACAAGTCTGCGAAGTTTGGGAATAGTCTGAGATTTACATGTGTGTGGTTGAGCATAAATGTCTATATTTCTGATTCTATCCAGGTACAGCAATGAAACTAGTGTCCCTGAAAAGCTAATGAGTAGGGTTTTACACTGATATGCAACCTTGAAGGTTTCTAAGAATTTTCATAATCAAGGTAACTGCCCTTGACTTTTGACCTTGAATATCTCAAAACATTGCACTTTCATTTTTCTTAAGAATAGATATTCTACTGTATCGATATAGTATTTTGAACACGGTAAAAACTCTTATGAAGATGGCACATCAAAGACATCATGCCCAAAAATTTATTTTGTCAACATCAATATCCTATCAAAATGCAGGAGGTAGCACATAAATGTGAAACACAAATTATTAAAAAACACAGTTCATAAGTAACGTTATATAAAAAGAATGTTTATATTACTGTTGTGATATTATGATTCATTTATAGTGTAGCTTCAGTGAAAAGGCAATGAAAGTGGTTACATCAGGTTTTTACGAATCTCAAATTAAATCTTTAATGTTCACCGGACTGATGCAGGGGAAGATCATGTTCTTCTAGAAGATGTCACTAGTTGTAGTCTTCTAAGAATGCCACATCTTCTGATAACACAAGTATTTGGTGTGGCAGGAAACTCAAATGATGGAGATGGTCCATGTAGATGCAAGAACCTGGCCTATACTTCATCCGTTTCTTCATAAATTTGTAAGAAGTATGCAACCATACATATTGACTGTCTGTTAACAGCATTTCTTTCCAAAGAGCAGCCACTGATTCCTCTCTGCTCTCTATAAAAGTAGAATATGTGTTTTTTTTACTATACCTTTGTCAGTAGGTATGGGTACATGGAATCGTACTTGTATTCTTGAAACGTTATTCAGCCTTGGCGATGTCGTAGTAGAGATGTGAATCGATATGTAGTCGTAGATACACAAAGAAATATTTTCCTTACACTACAACAGTAATTCTCTTCCAAAATAATGCCATTCAAAACCTTCCGTTTTTGTATAGGCAGCATTTTCATCTCGAAAGTGGTAAATGTGCTACAAAGCTGGAAAGTGACATTTTAAAAATATATGAAATTGTATTGCAAAGAATACACACACACTGTATCATACTGAACT
This sequence comes from Schistocerca cancellata, assembly GCF_023864275.1. Taxonomy (NCBI): domain Eukaryota; kingdom Metazoa; phylum Arthropoda; class Insecta; order Orthoptera; family Acrididae; genus Schistocerca; species Schistocerca cancellata. Next base: position 1,124,254,453 of record NC_064626.1, read on the forward strand.
CAATCACATAGTTGCACATAAAAGATGACAGTTATTGAAGTATAGGAAAATCACATAAATCAGTTACACACTACAGTGGACACACACTTCATTCAAGACGGACGTGTCCCTACAGATATTCGGATTTAGGATATGGCATGTTTGGTATGCTTGCCGTCATTGGTGATTATGTGGCGCAGATGAATAGCGGAATTCTGCATGACCCACGGAAGTGTCGGAACATCGATGCTGTCGATGACCTCCTGCATGTCTATCTTCAGCTCAGCAATGGTTTTGGTGTTATTGCTTTATACCTTATATTAAGCTGCACAAAAAGGAGTATCATTGTGCTGATCCAGAGAATATGGCGGCCAATCAAGACCTACGCCAGTAACCTCTATGTACCCCAGAGCCAGAATGCGATTCCCTAAGTCCTCTTCCAGGACAAGACACACTCTTTTGCTTCGATGGGAACGAGCTCCATCTTGCGTGAACCACATTTTATCGAAATCAGGGGCACTATGGATAATGGGGATGAAATTATCTTCTAAAACCTTCGTGTACAATTCGATTGTCACCAAGCCATCAAGGAGTATCACACCGATTATTCCGTGACTGAACATTGGACACCACGCAGTCACACACTGAGGGTGAAGAGATTTCTCGATCGCGAAATGCGCCAATTTTGTTTATTGATGAACCCATCCAAATGAAAGCGCGCTTCGTCCTTAAACAAAACCATAATGACATGCTAGCCCTTTTCGTCAATTTTGTGGACAATAGTGTTAGAGAAAGATAACTGCTGTTCCATAGCCCTGGGGCTTAATGGCTGATGGGTTTGAATTTTGTATGGGTAGACATACATGTGTTCAACAACTATTTTAGGCAGTGTCGCCCTGTTGATTCCCACCTGTTGTGCAGATTGTCTGATAGATTTCCTGGGGCTGGTCTGAAACACAGTGCGTTTCTTATCTATGTTTTCAGGTGATCTTACCTTTTTGAACGACTGACATGGACACTCAGTCATTACGAATCTACCCATTCACTAAAATTTGTGAATCAAATTCTTGATTGTTATCACTCTTGGACAGGTTGTCTTCCGCTTACACATGGCTGCAAACTTCGTTTGATCCACAGTTTGACTGTTATTGCTCGCATAGTAGCCCTTCACAAGTGCTATACAGTCAGGCACGATGTACCGTGACATTTGCACGTGCAAATGGCCGACAACAATAAGCCGTGTGCCCTTGCGAACACCAATTCCCAACATACCCTGCAGCCAAGAATGCAGGTTGAACGTCCTAACGCAAACCATTCAGAAGTTATGACGATTTTATTTCATATAGTTCAATAATTGTCACCCAGTATGTCACATGAGTATTGGATCAGTATTTGTGTCGATGTTGTAAGTTATAAACGGGTGAATTGTAATCCGTGAGCTATTCCAGAGAAATCCCTGTACTTCATCCTCAGTGGTAACACAGTAATCACAAACAAGATATTCATTTACTCTGAGATCTTCTTTAGTGATTTTTAAAGATCTGTGAGGTGATACTGTATGATACATGAGTGTAGAAGGAGTTGTTGTAAACTCGATGCAAACACCTCAATGAAATGATCTCTAGAATTTGTTATATCTCTAGAACTACCCTATCTGTAGTTAACCAACACTTGTTTGTAATTTCGTCAATGCAATCGGTCTTGCCAAACATGCACAGTAGGGATATGCACCTAAGAAACATGCTGGAAGTGCAGAATTGCACATAACAAACACTACACAGTGCTTACATGATGGTAAAGTGTCTTCTTTACACTTTATTGAAGTTCGCGTCATGTAAGAAGGCGGCCAAATTTTCACCAGTTTTATGCATCCCCCTCCACTAGCCACTTTCAGCCAATAATATTCACTCTCTTTCCGGGTGGCTAGCAGTGAGTTATAGCTAGAGAGCGAGAATCTCGCTCCTACTTGCTGCACTGTGTGCCGTACTCTGCGGCAGCCGAATTATTCATTCAACTGTCAATTTTTTTCCTGTTTTTTCTTGTGGCAGTATAGCTGTGAATGTGTATCTGTAAATGTTTAGCCGGCCGAGTGGCCGAGCAGTTCTAGGCGCTACAGTTTGGAACTGCACGACTGCTACGGTAGCAGGGTCGAACCCAGCCTTGGGCATGGATGTGTGTGATGTCCTTAGGCTAGTTAGGTTTAAGAAGTTCTAAGTTCTAGGGGACTGATGACCTCAGCAGTTAAGTCCCACAGTGCTCAGGGCCATTTGAACCATTTGTAAATGTTTAAGTGCGATTAAAAAACAGTCATGTGACAGCAATAAATGTGAAGTGCTTTACAAGCAGGCAGGCGGATTATTTACCTTATTTATACCTTTTTCAAACGTGAATTAAAGCAGGTCTCCTACTGTTTACAATTTAAGGCACAAGAACGGACTTTAGAACAATGTGGTGTCGGCAAGAGAACTGGAAGAGAACTGTAAACGAAAGTGTCCGAGCTGTAAGAACCATAGAAACAACTGGTTTCTAGTCGCCTGGAAATCACAAGGAACGTGTAACACAAATGGATGGATTTACCAACGATGTTTTAAAGTGCTTAATGTGAATGATGAATGCCCAACAGCAGTGAAGCGTGTTACAGTTATGCGGCTTCGTCAATGTAAAGAATTTTAAAAGACGTTGGTTTCAGATATGTTAAGAAGACAGTTTTTAGTTCAAAGAAGTGGCATAGGCTCAGCACGAACTATATCTAATATAAAGATTCACGATACAAGAGAAGGAGGTAGTTCAGCAGTGTATTACCTTGATGAAAAATGGGCCAATTAGAATCATTGGAAGATGATCTGCTGGAAAATGAGTGATGGTACTGTCAGTATTAAAGTTATCATAGGAATAGGTTCTCGAATAATTATTGAGCTTTCCGACTCATCTTCTGGTTATGTTTCTGAGAATAAACTTGTATTTACGTGTAAGAAAATCAGCTGTGATTGCCATACGGAAATGAATGCTGTCGTTTTCGTGACGTGATTCATAACTATTGTGATACCTACCTTCGAAGTCGGCCATTGCCAGTTATACGTGAAACATCAGGTAAAAGCACCAGAAAAGTGGATATTTTTCATCAACTTCAAAACAGAAATATTAAGCACCGTATAAATCAGACTTATGCCGATCTCCTGAAGCTCGTTAATTTATACAAGTCACATGACAGAACGTCACACTTGACTTCCTTGCACGTGAATGGGGTCACATAGTTTTGCGTGTACCCCCTGTCACTGTCAGCGTAGCCCCTCAGAATTAATTGGGACAAAGGGTTTTAAGGCTGTGTGAGAGAAGAAAACAAAACATTAGAGGTAACAATAGTGAATCGCTTGTGTGTGAGAAAACAGACAATGAGGCAATAGACAACATTCCGCCTGCATCATGAGCACTGTCCCTGCGGTATACTGAAAAGCTTCAGAAAGAAGAATTTGACAGGGAAGTAATGATGGATATAAGCCTTCAACGTATCATCGTAGATTTTCAGTCATATTGTTCAGAAACAGACTCAAATAGGAGTGACGATGGTATTATGACACAGACTTTGGAAGAAAGTAATAATATTTCTTAGCTTGACAGACTTGTGGTTTAAAAAATGTGTTTGTTAACATATTGGATGTATACATAATAATGAGAAGTTCCTAGCCCTTTTGATTTGGACTTTTTGCCCTTTTAGTTATGCAGATTATAACGATCAAAATATTACCCAAGCAGATGTTAACCCTTTCCCACCAGCAGATGTTAACCCTTTCCCACCAGCAGATGTTAACCCTTTCCCACCATACTGTATGCTTTAATAGCACGCGAGAATATGCTATTGGATAAATTAATGAGAAGACCGATATTTCCAAATGTAGACGTCTGTCATTATGACCATTGCTTTCCTATGCAGAGCGATTACACTTAACTATAGTCAAACACGTCCACACACACACCTTACACATTTTTTTTTTTTTTTTTTTTTAAAAAGCAGTTGCCAAGCGGATGTAAAGATTTCGGTTTGTAGTTGAAGTTAGTTTTGTTGTGTATTAAATTTTTACTTCTAATGCAGTTCAATATGCAGTAAATAGTAATTATTGCAAGCAGTTCCAGTGACCTTATTATCAGACAACAATCATTTTGAGAAAAAGTGTACTTCACGTCTTCACAAAGCTGTGTCAGCTGTTCTCGCCCCCCGACGTCATGCAGAGTAAGTCTGTGGAGCAGTGCATGCAACGTCGGTCAAGACGTGAATTAATATTTGTCTCATGACGATTGATCGAAATTGGCTTCAATATTTATTTTTCCCCTGATAGATTTGACCGTATAATACAAATGACAAATGCAAACCATAGACAAACGAGCCTGACACTTGTCCGCAGCAAAGCAGTTGCGCATGTGCAGTTCTCATCCCCCCCCCCCCCCTTCCTGCCTAGTCCGCCCCTATGCGTGGAAGCGCCATCCTAGGTGACACGGGCATTAGTTCTTTCGATTTACAGCATACAACTTAGTATAGTGTGAGAGACACAAACAAACAGCATTGGTTTCACTCGCATTGGCACGAAGACAGTGTTTTGACCACAACTCCCAAAGGTTTGAGAATTCAATATTTACATCTGGGTACATAGCTTTGAAATGTGCATATAATTTCTTAGAGGCTGATATAGGGCAAAATTGCGAAAAAATTCAAAGTTTTGTAACTGCACAGTTTATTATATTGATTCTTTAAGAATAACATGCAGAGTTTCATAATTGAATTCTGACTAGAAATATCTTTTAGAAAAGGTTATTTGGGCGTCTGTGCATGCTATGCCCTTACTTTCTCTGCTGTGATCCACACCTTCTCTATGCTAGTAACTTTTTGTGCATAAATTTTTCGTTCATACTACCAAAAGGATCTGCAGATAAGTCTAGACTTCCTTTGATTTCAACGTGGTTCTTCTGCACAGTACATGCTTCAAACTTATTTCAGTTTTTAGTTTTGCATATATCAACCTGTTTTGCTGGAAATTGGTCAAAACGCATATTCAAAAAAGTGAGGAAATGTCGAATTTCACTAGTAAAAGGTGCAGGATATTTAAATAACAGTGTTACAGACGCTGCTCCTAAGTGTAAAGAACAAGTTTCGGCTAAGTCACTGAGTTCATCGATGAAGAAAATTTGTGAAGGAATTGGTGATGCTGCGTACAATCTAAACCACGGCTTTTCCAGTGGATTTTAGTTAACTGAATTAGAAATACTTGCCTATATGATTAATGTTTCATGTGCATGTAGTAATTGTGGATCAAAGGGCCTTAGACTTTATGATGACAGTGAAAGAATTGTCATTGTAGGCAATATACATACTTTGTGTAAAGTTTGTAAACAAGATGTTCATTTCAAGACTTCGGCTCTCCATGAGAAGATGTATGAGGTGAATACAACATTTTGTTACGCCTTGAGATGCTTAGGTGCAGGCAGAGAAGGCGAAAATTTGTTTTGTGGCATGATGGACATGCCTGCATCAGTTACTGGATTCAGTGATTACAAAAGAACACTCCTCAGTGCTCTTGAAGTTGAGTGCAAGGAGGACATTAAAGCAGCTGTTGAGAAAGCTGTAGATATAAACAGTGAAGGGGAAGAAGGACACTGTGTAGTGAAGACAGATCTTTGCATCTCTTGTGATGAAGTGGGGCCATACATCATATTTTTGTGTGGATACAGGGGAAATCTTAGATCTCAAGCAATGAGCAAATATTTTTATCAGTGTGACGAAGGAAGGACAACAGTGCAGTGATAAAGTCTCAGAACACAAGTAAGTGGGCACCAGGAATTGCGAGGGGTCAAGTGGTGTGATAGAAGCAGGTGGGATGAAACAAATATTCTAAAGGTCAGTTGAACAATATGGTGTTACATATGTGATGTATCTAGGTGATGGAGAGTCAGTGTCTTTAAGACTGTTTTAGAGAGCAATCCTTGTGTCTCACAAACTAAAATGGAAAAAGTGGAATGTGTGGGGCACGTTCAAAAGTGAATGGGAGTTATACTTCTCAGATTGAAGAAAGAATTGAAAGCCAAGAAATTAGATGGAAACTCACAAAGAGGTGTTAACAGACTGACAGACAAGGAAATTCACATTTTGCAAATATATTATGGAATAGCTATCACAGGTAACTTACATTGTGTGACCAAAATGCAGGAAGCCATATGGTCAATATTCTTTCACAAAATTTCCACAGATGATAATGCTAGAAATTCCCTTTGTGACATATCGTGGTGCAAATCTCTTCAGGCAGAAGCCAGTGGAACACCATACACCCGCAAACATGGTTTGTCAGTTGTTTTAGATGTTATAAAACCTGCTTTCAGGTACCTAGCTAATCCTGAACTGCTGAAAATCAGTGTACATCGGAAAACACAGAATACAAATGAGAGCTACAATTAGTTTATGTGGATGCATTGTCCAAATACATTATTTGTGTCCTCAGTTGTTATGAAGATAGTTGAATGTGATGCCTGTCCAGTGTTCAGTAGTGGCAATTCAGGTAGGATTAAGTGCCAACAGAGACTAGGCTCCCATTCAGGTGCATTCACACTGAAGATACTGAGAAGGATCCATGAAGCATGACTGGACAAAGCCCAGGCAGCAGAAGAAAAAATGCAAACGTTGGCTACGCAAAGGTGGCAGGGGAAGGGATTACTCTAGGAGGACGAAGAAGAGAATAAAGATTATGGATATGGACAGCATTAGTCACTATAGGTATAGCAATATTGTCAAAAACTGAAATAAAGACTTTAAATGCTATTTGCAGTAAACCAACTTTTTTGACTTATAATGTGTCTTTTCTCAGAAAATATAAAAGCTAACATACTGAAATTTGGCATAGTTCTTAAGATTAATTACTGCATAATCCTGTGCAGCAATAGTTCATTATCTTCCCTCTGAGAAATGTACTCTTTTAAAACTTGAGAAAAATAGAACAGTTCTGGGTAACACAAAACTGAAAAATTAATTTCATATCGACTGTGATATTAAACAAAAATCTGTTCCACACGTTTTATTTGCCTCTTATGCGAATATAAACTGTTGGATTCCAGTTTTGTTGTTTGACTAGTTTATACGAAAAGGTACATTAAAAATTCAAATTCTTATAAAATGTATGTCAATGTGCATTTTCAAACAAAAACTGCACAGGGTATCAGGCATTATGTTCTACATAATAGTCTCAATTTATACTATTCTATCTGTAATTAATTTAGACATATACATGTTTAGGTACAAGAATCCATTTTGCCCTACATCTGTCTTTAAGATTGTGCAAACCTAGGTGCTTCTGCTTTGTGTTCTAATTCATATTTTTTCTCGCAGCACAAAGTCTTTTATTGATGATATCTCATGGCTAACATTGCCATCACAATAAAAATCGTGTACATGTTGAACAGCTTTTTTACAACATGTCTTACTTGGTTTTGGATTTGGTGCCACTAATATACCATGTTCTTCTAATAGATGTTTTGCTCTTTGTGTAGTGTAATTTGAAGTCGAAGTACTGTGAAAATTTGTATTTTATCACACATACCTTTCGTGCGCGAAATTCATATTCCAGCTGGGCTACTATTTCTCTATCTCCATTTCTTCCTCCACCTTCGTTAATTGGGTTTGGATGGGAATATTTTAATAAACCAAATGCAGAAATAATCTTTAGAATGTGATCTTTAATTACCAATATTCACCATAAACTGCTTTCATTCTATGATGAATCTCCTTTGGGGTGACACCTTCTGCTGTCAAGAATTCAATGACTGCATGTGGCTTAAATCACATTGCCCGACCGTCTGCGAAGGGTTCCACACATTGCACTGCAGCAACACAACCGTTCAATGCTAAGGCTTCGCGCCAACTGGAGCTGTAGAGAAGAGGCTACGAAACAAGCCAGTACTTGCCCCATGCCAATACTGCCAACTGTTGAAGAGTTGCGCAGGTGGAGGCATTACTTTTCAGTCAACCCTCATATTTCATTTCCACTTAACATTTTTTCTGGAAGTACCTAACATAGCTGAGGCAACACCGCTGCGTGTTGATTGGTTTTGTTATATTTGCTTTCTACATATCCTTCAAATTTTTCCACCCAGCAACACATTAGGACACTTGATCTGCATTCTGAATCTTGTAGGGACAGAAGTGTAAAATACGTAACAAAATCTTTTCATCTGTTGACGAGTGTAGAGAGAAATACCATGACACAGCTTGAGTACTGACAGCAGAATTTGAAGCAGGTGTTGCACAGATGGCTATAGCTGCCGCAACTTCATTGTCAACTGCTATGGGAATGGGTTTCCTATCTCTCTTTTCCCCTTTCCCTACTGCACCACCTAATTCACCTGTTTCTTAAAACTCCTTGATCACATTGTTTACGGTCTTGGTGGAGGTGACTCCTTTGTGAGCACGCCAACTAATGAATACATCTATGATGTTGCAGTACATGTCTGATAGCGGCTTTGTTAGCTGAAAACCGGTTACTGCAATAAATTAATACGGTAGAACAAAAGCAAACATATTTCAAATCACTGTGATACTTCTCTTATCACATTTGCTCGAGTTTGTAGAAGGTGATAAATTTGCCACACTTAATGTTATGCCCTTTCAAGCCAAAAGACAAGTCAGGTACAGCCTTTAATCTTTGGGTCTTTTCATGGTCACTACCCAGTCTTTTCCCGGTATATGGCTGAATATTCCACCCACAACTTTCTTCGTTGTCAGAAACCACCAGTAACATGATGCTGTACTTTGCTGGCTTATTTGGGATATACTGGCAGAAAGAGCATTTTCTCCTGAATGTAAGAAGTGCTCGTCTACTGTACCAAACATACTGGGATTGTATAACTTAGGTGATATCTCTACCCATTTCTCCCAAAGATTCCTTTACAAACTTATCTTGTTCACGTCTTCATAGTCTTGTCTTATGGTAGTAACTCCGAATAACCCTTGATATATTTTAGAACGTTTGTAGTGTCATTCTAGCTATGAAAACAGGGCGCCCTCTGTATTCATCCACAAAAATTTTCAGTACACTAGTCATGTGACTCATAAACTTTTAGTTATAACATCAGACCAATGTAAGCATCTAGTTCAAGGCCGTCTATACATTATTTTTGTTTTCACATGTCCCCATATATCTACTGTTGGTAACTTAGTTCGAGTGAAATGATCGCATTATGGCTGAGAAACGTCTACTAAAACAATTCAGAATTGTACGGTGGCAGTAGAGTTACATACCAAGACTGCAGTATGTTGTTCTACAACATTGGCCGGAAACATGTCTGCCATTGGAATATGGAGTTGGTGCCTCCAGGCAGCCATACTCACTGCCATGAAAGATCTCAGCAGTCCCAAAATCACCTAGAGGTACTGACCCCTTTAATACGTTCAGATCCATAAGAGTTGGATGGCAATCGTTGCAGCATCTCCAGGAACCTGACATATCACCAGCTGCCCATCTCTACATACAGGCTGCTCTCTCTCAGTAAGTCTAGGATCTTCTGCATCACTGTGTTATCCACTTGGCCATCCAGAATCATGCAGCTGCGTCACGTGCACTGAGGTGACAAAAGTCATGGGATAGAGATATGCACATATACCTAAGGCGGTAGTCGTGAGTACATGAGGTATAAAAGGACAGTGCATTGGCGGAGCTGTCTTTTGTACTCAGGTGTTTCATGTGGGAAGGTTTCCGACGTGATTATATTCGTACGATGGAAATTACCACACTGAACGTGGAATGGTAGTTAGAGGTAGACACATTGCAAATTCCATTTCAAAAGTCGTTAGGGAAATCAATAGCCCAATTCCACCAGGTCAAGAGTGTGCCAGGAATACCAAATTACAGGCATTACCTCTAACAACTGAGAAACAGTGGCTGACGGACTTCACTTAACGATCAAGAAGTGGTGATCTTCAAGAGTTGTTAGTGCTAACGAACAATACCACTGCATGAAATAACTGGAGATATCAATCTGGGACATACGACAAATATATCCTTTAAGATAGTTCGGCGGAATATTAGCGTTAGTGGGCTATGGCAGCAGACGACCGTCTCGAAAGCCCTTTTTTAACAGCACGCCATCGCCTGCAGCTCCTCTCCTGGGCTACTGACAATATCGGTTGGGCCCTAGACAACTGGAAAACCCTGGGCTGGTCAGATGAGTCCCGATTTAAGATGGTAAGAGCTGATGTTAGGGTACGAGTGTGGTGCAGATCCCATTAAGCCATTGACCAAAGTTGTCAAAAAGGCACTGTGCAAGTTACCACTGGCTCCATAATGGTGTGGCCTGTGTTTACATGGAATGTACTGCATCCTCTCGTCCAGCTTAAACGATCATTGACAGGAAATGGTTATGTCCGGCTACTTGGAGACTATTTGCAGCCATTAATGGACTTCATGTTCTCAAACAGCGATGAAATTTTTATGCGTGACACAATGGAATCGCATGTTGCCTATGCTGTCTTCACCTGCACTGAGGTGACAAAAGTTATGGGAAGCCTCCTAATACTGTGTCGGACCTCCTTTTCCCCAGCATGGCATGGACCCAATAAGTCACTGGAAGTCTGTTACTGAAATCTTGAATCAAGCTACCTCTGTATCTGTCCATAACTGCGAAAGTATTGCTGGTGCAAGACTTTGTGCACGAGCCGACCTCTCGATTATTTCACATAAATGTTAGATGGGTGGCCAAACCATCCTCTCGAACTGTCCAGAATATTCTTCAAACAGATCACGAACAATTGTGGCCTGGTTACATTGGGCAATGTTATCCATAAAAATTCTATAATTGTTTGGGAACATGATGTAACAGAATGGCAGCAAATGGTCTCCAAGTAGCCGAGCATAAGCGTTTCTAGTCAATCATCGTTTCAGTTGGACCACAGGATCCAATCCATTCCATGTAAACACACCCCACGCCATTATGCAGCCACCACCAACTTGCACAGTGACTTATTGATAACCTGGGAGCATGGCTCCGTGTGCCTGCACCACACCACAACCTTACCATGAGCTATTACAAATCTAAATTGGGACTCATCTGACCGGACCACGGTTCTCCAGTCATCTAGCATCCAACCGATATCGCCACGAGCCCAGGAGAGACGCTGCAGGCGATGACTGCTGTCAACAAAGGGAATTACGTCGGTCGTATGCTACCGTAGTCCATTAACGCCAAATTTTGCTCTAAAGACATTACGGATGCACTCCTCGTACATCACACATTGATATTTGCGGTTAATTTATGCAGTGTTGCTTGTCTGTTAGTATTGACAACTTTACGCAAAACCGTTTTTTGCTCGTTAAGTGAAGCTGTCACCAATGACGTTGTCAGTGGTGAGACATAATTCCTGAAATTTAACAATCCAGAACACTCTTGAAACTGTGGATCATGGAATACTGAATTCGCTAATGATTTCCAAAATGGAATGCCCCATGTGTCTAGCTCGAGCTATCATACCACGTTCAAAGTCTGTTAATTGCTGTTGTGTGGTCACAATCACATCGGAAATCTTTTCACATGAATGGGTTGAGTACAAGTGACAACTCCACCAGAGCACTCTCCCTTTATACCTAGTGTATGTGATACTGAGAGGTGGAGCCCTCCATGCCCACCCGGGCATGATGGCGAACACAAAAGATCTGCCATCTCTGCATAAGGGAAAGTATTCACTAAGGTGAGGTCTCGCAGGATGTGGGTACTGTGATGTTTGCGTACGTCTGGTTAAGGTAAACAATTAATACATGCTCATCTGGCGATAGATTGCGTTGAAAGTCAAACAAAGTGTAGCGGCTCGAAGGACAGAGGGGAAAGAAGTGACAAAACAAGGGCCAAGGGAGAAAAACCTCGGCGATAGTTAGGTCGCGTACTAAGGGCAGTAGCAGATATCTTGTTGACTGCGACAGGTCATGCAAGCGTAGGTTATGTTAATAGCGGGTATTGTGAAGGAGGATACTGTGTCATGCCATTGGTCATTATAATGAAAGGAGTCTGGTGCAGCAACGCAGAGCATTGCCTTGAGCCCTCTGCTGTGCCGTGTCGTCCGTGATTTGGCACGGCATCATCAGGCGCTGGTGCTGAAAGGCGCAGCTCGATGTTGGTCGGTATCCCCTGTTACTGTTGGCCCAGTTCTGCCGCAGATGCCCGTGCATGATGAATGTTACTCTTTTGTCTTCTCTATCCCTTGCAGCGGCTGCCCCCACGGCAGTCGACATCCTGCCATTACCGTTGGGGCGGCGGTTGTCTGTCAAAGGGACTGTTCCTGTGATACAATATCCAAAGTCAACGGCTATCCTCAGGAGTTTTAGGAAACAGGGTGAAGAAAAACTGTTTTTGATGTGTGTGTATGTGTGTGTGTGTGTGTGTGTGTGTGTGTGTGTGTGTGCGTGCCTCGAATTGGTAGAATCGCTCGAGCCATTCTTCTTTTTGTCCATGAAACTGTCGAAAAGGCAGTAAAGCAGTATTTGTTGCTGTATGTGGTGCTTGGTCCATCGGGCGTGCAGTGTGGACCAGTAACTGCTGCACCGTATTGTGCAGCATAGATATATGCAGCGTCTGGAACTGAAACAACTGCATTAACTGTGTTTTATCTAATGATTGCAACTGTGGCGCCTGAGCAGTGGGTGGGATTGTCGGGGTGGTCATTTTGGAAGAGACAAAAGCAAGAAACAGACAAGGCAAGCAAGAAAAATACATACAAAAGAAAAGAAAATATCTGCAATGGTCACCTGAAAACAATGATCATCAAAAGAAACCGTTAAAGCAAGTAAACGTCCCTGTAAAGAAAAGAGAAGACAAAATTAAGGCACCAGCAGAAAGAAAAAAAAAATTCGCTAGCCGCCAGGCACTGGGTTCTTCTGATAACTCGTCGCCAATGTGGAATCCTGCCCTCTTGTATCTTATAGGGTGCCTAGGATGCTGTTTTCTCGGACAGCTACACAACATACAAGCAAACAATATTAATGGATTTCATTACAGTTATTGAAATGACAGTATTTAATCTTTGTATTTACAACGAGTTGTTGCAAGCAGTTGACGACATGCAAATAATCAATGTCCTTCACTGCATACAATGTCAATCACACAAAGTTAATCCCACAAGTTCATATGGGTCACAAGTCATGGCTTTTATAGTGCCTCTCTTCTAGTCTTTCTCTACAAGTGCGCGTCTTCTACAGTCTGGCCGAACCTGGAAGGAGCGGCGCTTATATTCTCTTCGGCTAGAGGCCACTCCTGTTGTGGTGCGCTCATAGTCAGTGTATGTTCTTGATCATGAGGCCGGCGCTTGTCGTTACCCAGAACAATTTGTATATTTCTTACCTATAAAACCTTTTATCTATCATTTATGGTCCTTGTGTTTCCTATATGCGTTACTCATACGTAATATTTCAGCATATGCTTGCTTCTCTTTAGGCAGATAGTTGTCACAACTTGAAGTTTTTAAGAGTATTAGCTTCATATTCCAAATCTATACTCCAGCCTAAGTTGAACATAGCATATATTGTTCATTCTTACTGACCACATACGTGGTGTCTAACTATCTATCCTCACGTTTGTTATTGTTGTTTGTAATTGTGCTTTGTTCTCCTTTTTATTATTATTCTTCACCTCTTTTTACTCTTCTGCCTCCATCTGTAGTTCATGAGAGTCTATTCAGATTTTCAGTTACTGGTTTAGAAATTTCTAGAGAGATTGTTCTTGTTGCAGCTGTGTTAATCTTAGCAACCGTAATTTCCCCTGAAAGCTTTTTGCGCTTTGATAACTTTATGGTTTGCCATCGATATAACATCATATACTAAACCATTTCTGAGACTTGGGGTGGCGATGATAGTCAAGTGCCTTAGATATTGAATTGACATATCCACATATATATCAATTAGTTTTGTGATGACTTCTTCAACCTTGTCATTGACATGTAGTTCACATTGCAGGATTTTAACATCCAGCCACCCCAACATCTCATTATTTCTAGTTACCACATTCATAAGACTGTCCAGCTGCATTATTTTAGAGTTAATTCCCACAATTTTTGTGCCGGCATATAGATGAGTAATCTTCACACCCTCAGAAGAGTGCATGCTATCTGTTCCAATAGCTTATTTGTCCATCTTTGGAACGAAATACATCAGTAATTCTGCGTATCAGGGATCCGAGAGTTTGTTGGTAGGTTTTTGTAGGTATGTGGCATTAGATATCTATGCTCAGGTCACGTAATTCGCATAAACAATGGGCTGCTGACTTGCGTACACAGAGACTGCGCCCAACAGCAACCTAGTGGGCTCAATAGGATTTACATCCGGCGCATTTGGTCGCCGAGACATCAATGTGAGTTTACTATAGTGCTAATCAAACCACTGAAGCACACTTTTGGCTCCCAAACAATGACAATTATATTGCTAAAAAATGACATCGCTGTCGGGGAACACATCAAGCTTGAATAGGTACACAAGGTTCGCAGCTGTCAGAGTGTCTTTGATTACCCCCACAGATCCCATGCAAGTGCTGGAGAATGTCTGCCATAGCATAATAGTGTTCCCCGCAGCCTGCATCCCTGGCATGCTGCACATTTTGAGGGGCTGTTCACCTCGATGACGACGTTTTTGGAGACGACCATCGAGCTACTGTGGAAAGAACGTGATTCACCTGAAGAGCTGACACTTTTCTATTCACTGAAGGTCGAATATTGATGGTCCCATGTCCTCTGCAATCGTAATTGATGATGTTGTTTGGACAACATGTGGTTTGCTGCAGAGTTCCACGTTGAACAACGTATGATGCATGGAGATGTCAGAGATCAATATCTAACCCACTTTACAGAGCAGACGAGTCTCCAAACCCCACGTTCTGTGAATAGTCGGTGACTTCCAACAATTTAGTGCCTTGTGGTAGTTTCAATGCCCTTCTACCTCTTTCCATAGATACTCACAATAGTAGCATATGAATATTCGACCAGCTTCTCCGTTTTTGAGAAACTCGTACACAGGCTCTGTGTAATAATAATCTGCCCTGTGTCAAAGTCTCTTATCTCAGTGGATTTCACCATTTGCAGCCAATATCTTCACTAGTGTGATTCCCCATCTGTGTCTGTTCTGATTTCATACTTTTGTTACTGCATCACGTGCCTGTAATGCCGCCAGGTGGCATCCAGCATCGTGGTTGGTGGTGGTCACAATGTTTTGTCTTATCAGTGTTTGTTATTAGGCACTAGTGAGCGATTCCTGTTGTGCCAGTTTCAAGTATAAATACAGGACCAGTTGGTAACTACAAGGCTCTTGTGACAGGGCTACTTCATCCATTCGGTCATTGTGGTGAACATGCAATTCCATTAGCATGCATGGAACTTTTACAGCTGCACTTCTTTCTTCATAATCTCTTACATATAGCAAGGTATATGTAGACACTTAAGTAAGATTGCAGTTGTATGCCTACATTTAATTAATACATTTCATTTTCTTCTTGCATCGATAATAAAAGTGATTAGTAGTGCTGAGTGATGGTTTCCTCTGATCTATGAGGAGTTTTGTGCACCATCTCTAAACCAACATGTTTACAGGAGCTCTTGTTTAAGTTGCAGATAACCATAAACAATATTATTTGCGATGTCATGGTTAGCCTTTGACAGTTCTCATGCAACTGGGAGAGTGATTTATCGATAAATGTTAAAATGTAGCTTAGAATGAAAATTTTTTGTTATTAATCTAGTATAATTTTGTTCCTCCTCATCTGAGGCACTGCACAGCATCCTTATCTCTGCCTCGTAACATACATCTAGTGTCAAGGATAGCACATGGGAACTGGCGCTCAACACACATTCATATCATATTGGCCATCATTGTGGAGTACAAACATGCACATAATTATATCACAAGAGTGTTTGAATATATGCCATTTGTGTGTGCATTTTATTATATGTCTTGGTTAAGTAAATATCGGATAACATTAATAGGTTGTAATACAAATATCTACATGGCTTTGTGGGCACCGAACATTATAGAATAGTGTTCAGACTGTTTGCCATTTGGCAAAACAACAGCAAGAGTATTGCCCCCCTTTCCATACCAGGGGTGAAGAACATGATTTGGCACTGTTGAGAATGTGTGATCTATGTTGTTGTGGTCTTCAGTCCTGAGACTGGTTTGATGCAGCTCTCCATGCTACTCTATCCTGTGCAAGCTTCTTCATCTGCCAGTACCTACTGCAGCCTACATCCTTCTGAATCTGCTTAGTGTATTCATCTCTTGGTCTCGCTCTACGGTTTCTACCCTCCATGCTGCCCTCCAGTACTAAATTGGTGATCCCTTGATCTATCCATCTAATCTTCAGCATTCTTCTGTAGCACCACATTTCGAAAGCTTCTATTCTCTTCTTGTCTAAACTATTACCATACATTTTTCACTTCCATACATGGCTACACTCCATACAAATACTTTCAGAAACGACTTCCTGACACTTAAATCAATACTCAACGTTAACAAATTTCTCTTCTTCAGAAACACTTTCCTTGCCATTGCCAGTTTACATTTTATATCCTCTCTATTTCGACCATCATCAGTTATTTTCCTCCCCAAATAGCAAAACTCCTTTACTCCTTTAAGTGTCTCATTTCCTAATCTAATTCCCTCAGCATCACCCGACTTAATTCGACTACATTCCATTACCCTCGTTTTGCTTTCGTTGATGCTCATCTTATACCCTCCTTTCAAGACACTGTCCATTCTGTTCAACTGCTCTTCCAAGTCCTTTACTGTCTATGACAGAATTACAATGTCATTGGCAAACCTCAAAGTTTTTATTTCTTCTCCATGGATTTTGATACCTACTCCGAACTTTTCTTTTGTTTCCTTTACTGCTTGCTCAATATACAGATTAAATAGCATAGGGGACAGGCTACAACTCTGTCTCACTCCCTTCCCATCCACTGCTTCTGTTTCATGTCCCTCAACTCTTATAACTGCCATCTGGTTTCTATACAAATTGTAAATAGCCTTTTGCTCCCTGTATTTTACCCTTGCCACCTTCAGAATATGAAAGAGAGTATTCCAGTCAACATTGTCAAAAGCTTTCTCTAAGTCTACAAATGCTAGAAACGTAGGTTTGCCTTTCCTTAATCTTTCTTCTAAGATAAGTCGTGTTCCAACATTTCTACGGAATCCAAACTGATCTTCCCCGAGGTCGGCTTCCACCAGTTTTTCCATTGGTCTGTAAAGAATTTGTGTTAGTATTTTGCAGCTGTGATTTATTAAACTGATAGTTCGGTAATTTTCACATCTGTCAAAACCTGCTTTCTTTGGGATTGGAATTATTATATTCTTCTTGAAGTCTGAGGGTATTTCGCCTGTCTCATACATCTTGCTCGCCAGATGGTAGAGTTTTGTCAGGACTGGCTCTCCCGAGGCCGTCAGTAGTTCTAATAGAATGTTGTCTACTCCTGGGGCCTTGTTTCAACTCAGGTCTTTCAGTGCTGTGTCAAACTCTTTACGCAGTATTGTATCTCCCATTTCATCGTCATCTACATCCTCTTCCATTTCCATAATATTGTCTTCAAGTACTTCGCCCTTGTATAGACCCTCTATATACTCCTTCCACCTTTCTGCTTTCCCTTCTTTGCTTAGAACTGGGTTTCCACCTGTGCTCTTGATATTCATGCAAGTGGTTCTCTTTTCTCCAAAGATCTCTTTAATTTTCCTGTAGGCAGTATTTATCTTACCCTTCGTGAGATAAGCATCTACATCCTTAAATTTGTCCTCTAGCCAACCCTGCTTAGCTATTTTGCACTTCCTATCGATCATATTTTTGAGACGTTTGTATTCCTTTTTGCCTGCTTCATTTACTGTGCATTTTTGTATTTTCTCTTTTCATCAATTAAATTCAGTATCTCTTTTGTTACCCAAGGATTTCTACTAGCCCTCGTATTTTTACCTACTCGATCCTCTGCTGCCTTCACTATTGCATCCCTCGAAGCTACCCATTCTTCTTCTAGTGTATTTCTTTCCCCCATTCCTGTCAATTGTTCCCTTATGCTCTCCCTGAAACTCTGTACAACCTCTAGTTCTTTCAGTTTATCCAGGTCCCATCTCCTTAAATTCCCACCTTTTTGCAGATTCTTCAGTTTTAATCTACAGTCCACATCTGCCCTGGAAATGTCTTACAATTGAAAACCTGGTTCCTAAATCTCTGTCTTACCATTATATAATCTATCTGAAACCTTCTAGTATCTCCTGGGTTCTTCCATGTATACAACCTTCTTTCACGATTCTTGAACCACGTGTGATCTTCAAGCGGTGGAAATTCCATGACTTCCAAACAATGTAAGTAAAATATGTGGAAGTTTGGCTATAGCCGCCCCTTTGTTATGGCACAACACTTATTGATTGTTGGAATACAATTTTAATGTTTCTCTGTGCTAGTGTCATGTTGTGACACCCTCTGGTCATATGGGTCCTTTTTGAAACATTAATTTGTTACAGTAATAAACAAGAAATTGATCATAGGATCATCCCCCTACAGAGCACAGAACTTAAATGGTTCCTACTTTTTTAGAACAAAATGGGGGGAGGGTGGGAGGGACCTCAGTTCACACTGGATTTTCTTCCCTCCACTCCTATCCCCCACTCCCCAGGTGCCCTTGCCATGTGTCATTAGTGACCTTCAATATGACATGTAAAGCTAGAAGATGACACCAGTCAAAAAGTACTGAGAGATGAGGAGCCAGCGATTTGGGCTCATTCTCACACTGCTGTCTACTATTGCACACTATTTATTGAGTCCAATGAATAAGCCATAATGATGTTTTCAGAAAAACAAGAGATTAGTGACTTGTAGCTACACAGTCACAATTGTATCGAAATTGTACTGCAGACCAATATTTACAGGAACGTTTTCGCTTCTGTTTTCACATACTTTCAACCATGTTAGGTTTCACTATTAATTAAGAACATCCAATGTACTGTAATTTACCGAAATCTGAAACCTAATTGTGTGTGTCTTTCTGTTGCAGGCGAGTGAGTCAAGCCCAATGATGAAGCACATTCGTTTTGCTCCGAATCCGCAGGTACGACATTATCTTAATATCTGTCTGATAGTTTGAAAAGTTTGTTCCTTAGTTAAGGTCTGCTCATAATTACCCCTACAATGGTCATACAGAAAAGCTAAGTTTAAAATGTTAAAATGTTTGTGAGTTACTAGACATACACACTAGGTAAACTAACTTAAAGTAACTTATGCTAAGAACAAGACGCACACCCATGTCCAAGGGAGGACTGAACCTCCGGCGGGAGTGGCCGCGCAGTTCGTGACGTGGCGCCTTAAACTGTGCCCAATCCATAAGTTAAGTGCAGCGGACGTTCCTGTCCTGCACAACATATGGCAGAGTAGAACCTATTGGACAACAGTTCTATACATTTACAGCACTATGCAAAATAACATGAGACTTGTCTGTTCAAAGAATATTTCCTGACTCTATGTCATACATTTCCATATGTGGGTGAGTCCACGTTAATTCAGTAATGAAAAGTAACATTTTCAATCTGACCATTTCAGATTTGGTGAATCCAATGATCCAGATAAGAGATGGAGAATTGCCAGTTTGCAGAAGTGTATGATAACTGCTAAGAAAGTTGCAGGTCTGCAAAGTTTGGGAATAGTGTGAGATTTACATGTGTATGGTTGAGCATAAATGTCTATATTTCTGATTCTATCCAGGTACAGCAATGAAACTAGTATCCCTGAAAAGCTAAGGAGTAGGGTTTTACACTGATATGCAACCTTGGAGGTTTCTAAGAATTTTCATAATCAAGGTAACTGCCCTTGACTTTTCACCTTGGGTATCTTAAAGCACCCCATCTTCATTTTTCTTAAGAAAAGATATTCTATTGTTTCAGTATAGTATTTTAAACACGGTAAAATCTCATATGAAGATGGCACATCAAATACATCGTGCTCAAAAATTT
This sequence comes from Schistocerca cancellata, assembly GCF_023864275.1. NCBI lineage: Eukaryota > Metazoa > Arthropoda > Insecta > Orthoptera > Acrididae > Schistocerca > Schistocerca cancellata. Next base: position 1,124,274,420 of record NC_064626.1, read on the forward strand.
ATTTTGCCAACATCAGTATCCTATCAAAATGCAGAAGATAGCATATAAATATGAAACACAGATTATTAAAATATGCATTCATAAGTAATATATGAAAATAAGGTTTATATTACTGTAGTGGTAATATGAAGCCTCAGTGAAAAGGGAATTTAGAATTAAATCGTTAATTTTTTCCAGATTGATGAAGGTAAACATTATGTTCTTCCAGTAGTGTCACTAGATGTAATCTTCTGAGAATTTCACATTTTCTGATAACACAAGTATCTGGTGTGACATTATTGCAGCCTTGGCGATGTCTAAGTAATGATGGGAAACCGATATGTAGTCATAGATACATGAAGAAATATTTTCCTTGCACTACAACAGTTGTTCTGTTGCAAAATAATGCCATTCAAAACCTTCCTTATTGTGGGACAGATTCATGAAACTATTTCCATTTTTGTATAGGGCAGCATTTTCATCTCGAATGTGGTAAATGTGCGATGAAGCCGGAAAGTGACATTTCAAAAAGTGTATGAATTTATACTGGAAAGAATACACACACACAAACACACACACACTGTATCATACTTAATTCAATCACATAGTTGCACATACAGGGTGACAGCTATTGAAATATATGAAAATCACATAAATTAGTTACAAACTACTGCGTACACACACTTCATTCAAGACGGACGTGTCCCTACAGATATTTGGATTTAGGTTATGACATGTTCGATATGCCTGCCGTTATTGGTGATTATGTGGCACAAACAAATAGCGAAATTCTGCATGACACACTGAAGTGTCGGAACATCAATGCTGTCGATGGCCTGTTGCATGTCTGTTTTGAGCTGAGCAATGGTTTTGGCATTATTGCTGTATACCTTATATTAAGCTGCGCAAAAAGGAGTCTCATTGTGCTGATCCAGAGAGTATGGCGGCCAGTTGAGACCCATGCCAGTAACCTCTGTGTACCCCAGAGGCAGAATGCGTTCCCTAAGGGCTCTTCCAGGACATCAAACACTCTCCTGCTTCGATGGGATCGAGCTCCATCTTGCGTGAACCACAATTTATCGAAATCAGGGGCACTATGGATAATGGGGATGAAATTATCTTCTAAAACCTTCGTGTACAATTCGATTGTCACCAATCCATCAAGGAGTATCACACCGATTATTCCGTGACCGAACATTGGACACCACACAGTCACACACTGAGGGTGAAGAGATTTCTCGATCGTGAAATGCGCCTATTTTGTTTATTGACGAACCCATCCAAATGAAAGTGCACTTTGTCCTTAAACCAAGCCATAATGACATGCTAGCCCTTTTCGTCAATTTTGTGGATGATAGTGTTAGAGAAACATAACTGTTGTTCCATAGCCCTGGGGCTTAATGGCTGATGGGTTTGAATTTTGCATGGGTAGAGATGCATGTGTTCAAGAACACTTTGTCGCAGTGTCAACCTGTTGATTTCCACCTGTTGTGCAGATTGTCTGATTGATTTCCTGGGGCTGGTCTGAAACACAGTGCGTTTCTTATCGATCTTTTCAGGCATTTTTACCTTTTTCAATGACTGACATGGGCACTCTGTCATTACAAACTTACCCATTATCTAAAATTTGTGGATCAAATTCTTGATTGTTATCACTCTTTGACCGGTTGTCTTCCGCTTACACACGGCCACAAACTTCGTTTGATCCGCAGTTGGGCTGTTATTGCTTGCATATTAGCCTTTCACAAGTGCTATACACTCAGGCATGCTGTACCGTGACATTTGCACGTGCAAGTGGCCGACAACAACAAAGCGTGTGCCCTTGCAAACACCAATTCCCAACATACCCTGCAGCCAAGAATGCAGTTTGAACGTCCTACCGCAAACCGTTCAGAAGTTATGACGATTTTATTTCATATAGTTCAATAATTGTCACCCAGTATGTCACATGAGTATTTGATCAGTATTTGTGTCAGTGTTGTAAGTTATAAACGGGTGAATTGTATTCTGTGAGCTATTCCAGAGAAATCCCTGTACTTCATCCTAAGTGGTAACACAGTCATCACAAACAAGATATTCATTTACTCTGAGATCTTCTTTAGTGATTTTTAAAGATCTGTGAGGTGATACTGGATGATACATGAGTGTAGAAGGAGTTGTTGTAAAATCGATGCAAACACCTCAATGGAATGATCTCTAGAATTTGTTATGTCTCTAGAACTACCCTATCCGTGGTTAACCAACACTTGTTTATAATTTCGTCAATGCAATCGGTCTTGCCGAAGATGCACAGTAGGGATATGCACCTATGAAACATGCTGGAAGTGCAGAATTGCACGTAACAAACGCTACACAGTGCTTACGTGATGGTAAAGTGTCTTCTTTACATTTTATTGAAGTTCGCGGCATGTAAGAAGGCGGCCAAATTTTCACCAGTTCTGTGCACCCCCCTCCACTAGCCACTGCCAGCCAATAATATTCACTCTCTTTCCGGGTGGCTAGCAGTGAGTTATAGCTAGAGAGCGAGAATCTCGCTCCTACTTGCTGCACTGTTTGCCGTACTCTGCGACAGCCGAATTATTCATTCAACTGTCAAGTTTTTTCCTATTTTTTCTTTTGGCAGTATAGCTGTGAATGTGTATCTGTAAATGTTAAAGTGCGATTAAAAAAACAGCCATGTGATGGCAATAAATGTGAAGTGCTTTACAAGCTGGCAGGCGGATTATTTACCTCAGTGAAGCGTGTTACAGTTATGCGGCTTCGTCAATGTAAAGAATTTTAAAAGACGTTGGTTTCAGATATGTTAAGAAGACAGTTTTTAGTTCAAAGAAGTGGCATAGGCTCAGCACGAACTATATCTAATATAAAGATTCACGATACAAGAGAAAGAGGGTAGTTCAGCAGAGTATTACCTTGATGAAAAATGGCCCAATTAGAATCATTGGCAGAAGATCTGCTGGAAAATGAGTGATGGTACTGGCAGTTTTAAAGTTCTCATAGGAATAGGTTCCCGAATAATTATTGTGCATTCCAACTCTTCTTCTGGTTATGTTTCTGAGAATAAACTTGTATTTATGTGTAAGAAAATCAGCTGTGGTTACCATTCGGAAATGAACGCTGTCGTGTTCGTGACGTGATTCACAACTATTGTCATACCTCCCTTCGAAGTGGGCCATTGCCAATTATACGTAAAACATCAGGTACAAGCTCCAGAAATGCGGATATTTTTTACACACTTAAAAACAGGTATATTAAGCACCGTATAAATCAGACCTACGCTGATCTCCTGAAGTTCGTTAATTATACAAGTCACATGACAGAACGTACAAGCTTGACTTCCTTGCACGTGAATGGGGTCACACAGTTTTGCGTTTACCCCATGTCACTGTCAGTGTAGCCCCTCAGATTTTAATTGGGGCAAAGGGTTTTAAGGCTATGTGAGAGAAAAAACAAAAAAATTGAGGTAACAACACTGAGTCGCTTGTTCATGAGACAACAGGCAATGAGGCAATAGACAACATTCCACCTTCATCATGAGCACTGTCCGTGCGGCATGCTGGAAAGCTTCAGAGAGAAGAATTTGACAGGGAAGTAATCATAGATATAAGCCTTCAATGTATCATTGTAAATTTACAATCATATTGTTCAGAAACAGACTCAAACAGAAGTGACAATGGTATTACGATATGGACTTTGGAAGAAAGTAATAATATTTCTTAGCTTGAAAGACTCGTGGTTTAAAATATCAGATGCATACATAATAATGAGAAATTCCTAGCTCAAAATATTCCCCAAGCAGATGTTAACCCTTTCCCACCATACTGTATGCTTTAATAGCACGCGAGAATATGCTACTGGATAAATTAATGAGAAGACCGATATTTCCAAATGTAGACGTCTTTCATTACAACTAATGCTTTCCTATGCAGAGCGATTACACTTAACTACTGTCAAACACGTCCACACACACAACTTACACATTTTTTTTTTTTTTTTAAAAAAAAGCAGTTGCCAAGTGGATATAAAGATTTCGGTTTGTAGTTGAAGTTAGTTTTGTTGTGTATTAAATTTTTACTTCTTATGCAGTTCAATATGCAATAAATAGTAATTATTGCAAGCAGTTCCAGTGACCTTATTATCAGACAATAATCATTTTGAGAAAAAGTGTACTTCACGTCTTCACAAAGCTGTGTCAGCTGTTCTCGCCTCCTGACGTCATGCAGAGTAAGTCTGTGGAGCAGTGCATGCAAAGTCGGTCAAGACGTGAATTAATATTTGTCTCATGACGATTGATCGAAATTGGCTTCAATATTTATTTTTCCCCTCATAGATTTGACCGTATAATACAAATGCAAACCATAGACAAACGAGCCTGACACTAGTCCGCAGCAATGCAGTTGCGCATGTGCAGTTCTCATCCCCCCCCCCCCCCCCAACCCCCCTCCTGTCTAGTCCGCCCCTATGTGCGGAAGCGCCGTCCTAGGTGACACGGGCTTTAGTTCTTTCGATTTACAGCATACAACTTAATATAGTGTGAGACACACAAACAAACAGCATTGGTATCACTCGCATTGGCATGAAGACAGTGTTTTGACCACAACTCACAGAGGTTTGAGAAATCAATATTTACATCTGGGTATATAGCTTTGAAATGTGCATATAATTTTTTAAGGGCTGATATAGGGCAAAATTGTGACAAAATTCAAAGTTTCGTTACCGCACAGTTTATTATATTGATTCTTTAAGAATAACATGCAGAGTTTCATAATTGAATTCTGACTAGAAATATCTTTTAGAAAAGGTTATTTGGGCGTCTGTGCATGCTATGCCCTTACTTTCTCTGCTGTGATCCACACCTTCTCTATGCTAGTAACTTTTTGTGCATAAATTTTTCGTTCACACTACCAAAAGGAACTGCAGATAAGTCTAGACTTCCTTTGATTTCAACGTGGTTCTTCTGCACAGTACATGCTTCAAACTTATTTCAGTTTTTAGTTTTGCATATATCAACCTGTTTTGCTGGAAATGGGTCGAAACGCATATTCAAAAAAGTGAGGAAATGTCGAATTTCACTAGTAAAAGGTGCAGGATATTTAAATAACAGTGTTACAGATGCTGCTCCTAAGTGTAAAGAACAAGTTTCGGCTAAGTCACTGAGTTCATCGAAGAAGAAAATTTGTGAAGGAATTGGTGATGCTGCATACAATCTAAACCACGGCTTTTCCAGTGGATTTTAGTTAACTGAATTAGAAATACTTGCCTATATGATTAATGTTTCATGTTCATGTAGTAATTGTGGATCAAAGGGCCTTAGACTTTATGATGACAGTGAAAGAATTGTCATTGTTGGTAATATACATACTTTGTGTAAAGTTTGTAAACAAGATGTTCATTTCAAGACTTCGGCTCTCCATGAGAAGATGTATGAGGTGAATACAACATTTTGTTACGCCTTGAGATGCTTAGGTGCAGGCAGAGAAGGCGAAAATTTGTTTTGTGGCATGATGGACGTGCCTGCATCAGTTACTGGATTCAGTGATTACAAAAGAACACTCCTCAGTGCTCTTGAAGTTGAGTGCAAGGAGGACATTAAAGCAGCTGTTGAGAAAGCTGTAGATATAAACAGTGAAGGGGAAGAAGGACACTGTGTAGTGAAGACAGATCTTTGCGTCTCTTGTGATGAAGTGGGGCCATACATCATATTTTTGTGTGGATACAGGGGAAATCTTAGATCTCAAGCAATGAGCAAATATTTTTATCAGTGTGACGAAGGAAGGACAACAGTGCAGTGATAAAGTCTCAGAACACAAGTAAGTGGGCACCAGGAATTGCAAGGTGTCAAGTGGTGTGATAGAAGCAGGTGGGATGAAACAAATATTCTAAAGGTCAGTTGAACAATATGGTGTTACATATGTGAAGTATCTAGGTGATAGAGAGTTCAGTGTCTTTAAGACTATTTTAGAGAGCAATCCTTGTGTCTCACAAACTAAAATGGAAAAAGTGGAATGTGTGGGGCACATTCAAAAGTGAATGGAAGTTATACTTCTCAGATTGAAGAAAGAATTGAAAGCCAAGAAATTAGATGGAAACTCACAAAGAGGTGTTAACAGACTGACAGACAAGGAAATTCACATTTTGCAAATATATTATGGAATAGCTATCACAGGTAACTTACATTGTGTGACCAAAATGCAGGAAGCCATATGGTCAATATTCTTTCACAAAATTTCCACAGATGATAATGCTAGAAATTCCCTTTGTGACATATCGTGGTGCAAATATCTTCAGGCAGAAGCCAGTGGAACACCATACACCCGCATACATGGTTTGTCAGTTGTTTTAGATGTTATAAAACCGGCTTTCAGATACCTAGCTAATCCTGAACTGCTGAAAATCAGTGTACATCGGAAAACACAGAATACAAATGAAAGCTACAATTAGCTTATGTGGATGCATTGTCCAAATACAGTATTTGTGTCCTCAGTTGTTACGAAGATACACTCCTGGAAATGGAAAAAAGAACACATTGACACCGGTGTGTCAGACCCACCATACTTGCTCCGGACACTGCGAGAGGGCTGTACAAGCAATGATCACACGCACGGCACAGCGGACACACCAGGAACTGCGGTGTTGGCCGTCGAATGGCGCTAACTGCGCAGCATTTGTGCACCGCCACCGTCAGTGTCAGCCATTTTGCCGTGGCATACGGAGCTCCATCGCAGTCTTTAACACTGGTAGCATGCCGCGACAGCGTGGACGTGAACCGTATGTGCAGTTGATGGACTTTGAGCGAGGGCGTATAGTGGGCATGCGGGAGGCCGGGTGGACGTACCGCCGAATTGCTCAACACGTGGGGCGTGAGGTCTCCACAGTACATCGATGTTGTCGCCAGTGGTCGGCAGAAGGTGCACGTGCCCGTCGACCTGGGACCGGACCGCAGCGACGCACGGATGCATGCCAAGACCGTAGGATCCTACGCAGTGCCGTAGGGGACCGCACCGCCACTTCCCAGCAAATTAGGGACACTGTTGCTCCTGGGGTATTGGCGAGGACCATTCGCAACCGTCTCCATGAAGCTGGGCTACGGTCCCGCACACCGTTACTCCGTCTTCCGCTCATGCCCCAACATCGTGCAGCCCGCCTCCAGTGGTGTCGCGACAGGTGTGAATGGAGGGACGAATGGAGACGTGTCGTCTTCGGCGATGAGAGTCGCTTCTGCCTTGGTGCCAATGATGGTCGTATGCGTGTTTGGCGCCGTGCAGGTGAGCGCCACAATCAGGACTGCATACGACCGAGGCACACAGGGCCAACACCCGGCATCATGGTGTGGGGAGCGATCTCCTACACTGGCCGTACACCACTGGTGATCGTCGAGGGGACACTGAATAGTGCACGGTACATCCAAACCGTCATCGAACCCATCATTCTACCATTCCTAGACTGGCAAGGGAACTTGCTGTTCCAACAGGACAATGCACGTCCGCATGTATCCCGTGCCACCCAACGTGCTCTAGAAGGTGTAAGTCAACTACCCTGGCCAGCAAGATCTCTGGATCTGTCCCCCATTGAGCATGTTTGGGACTGGATGAAGCGTCGTCTCACGCGGTCTGCACGTCCAGCACGAACACTGGTCCAACTGAGGCGCCAGGTGGAAATGGCATGGCAAGCCGTTCCACAGGACTACATCCAGCATCTCTACGATCGTCTCCATGGCAGAATAGCAGCCTGCATTGCTGCGAAAGGTGGATATACACTGTACTAGTGCCGACATTGTGCATGCTCTGTTTCCTGTGTCTATGTGCCTGTGGTTCTGTCAGTGTGATCATGTGATGTATCTGACCCCAGGAATGTGTCAATAAAGTTTCCCCTTCCTGGGACAATGAATTCACGGTGTTCTTATTTCAATTTCCAGGAATGTAGTTGAATGTGATGCCTGTCCAGTTTCAGTAGTGGCAATTTAGGTAGGATTAAGTGCCAACAGAGACTAGGTTCCACTCAGGTGCATTCACACTGAAGATATTGAGAAGCATCCATGAAGCATGACTGGACAAAGCCCAGGCAGCAGAAGAAAAAATGCAAACGTTGGCTAGGCAAAGATGACGGGGGAAGGGATTACTCTAGGAGGACGAAGAAGAGAATAAAGATTATGGATATGGACAGCATTAGTCACTATAGGTATGGCAATATTGTCAAAAACTGAAATAAAGACTGTAAATGCTATTTGCAGTAAACCAACTTTTTTGACTTATAATGTGTCTTTTCTCAGAAAATATAAAAGCTAACATCCTGAAATTTGGCATAGTTCTTAAGATTAATTACTGCATAATCCTGTGCAGCAATAGTTCATTATCTTCCCTCTGAGAAATGTACTCTTTTAAAACTTGAGAAAAATAAAACAGTTCTGGGTAACACAAAACTGAAAAATTAATTTCATATCGACTGTGATATTAAACAAAAATCTGTTCCACACGTTTTATTTGCCTCTTATGCAAATATAAACTGTTGGATTCCAGTTTTGTTGTTTGACTAGTTTATACGAAAAGGTACATTAAAAATTCAAATTCTTATAAAATGTATGTCGATGTGCATTTTCAAACAAAAACTGCACAGGGTATCGGGCATTATGTTCTACATAATAGTCTCAATTTATACTATTCTATCTGTAATAAATTTAGGCATATACATGTTTAGGTACAAGAATCCATTTTGCCCTACATCTGTCTTTAAGATTGTGCAAACCTAGGTGCTTCTGCTTTGTGTTCTAATTCCATTTTTTCTCGCAGCACAAAGTCTTTTATTGATGATATCTCATGGCTAACATTGCAATCACAATAAAAATCATGTACATGTTGAACAGCTTTTTACAACATGTCTTACTTGGTTTTGGATTTGGTGTCACTAATATACCATGTTCTTCTAATAGATGTTTTGCTCTTCGTGTAGTGTAATTTGAAGTCGAAGTACTGTGAAAATTTGTATTTTATCACACATACCTTCCGTGCGCGAAATTCATATTCCAGCTGGGCTACTATTTCTCTATCTCCATTTCTTCCTCCACCTTCGTTAATTGGGTTTGGATGGGAATATTTTAATAAACCAAATGCAGAAATAATCTTTAGAATGTGATCTTTAATTACCAATATTCACTTTTGCACATAATCACCAGCCAACTGGATAAATTTCTGCCAACGATGAACAATTTTTCTGCAACCATCGTGGAAGAAGTCCTTGCATAAAAAGTTCTCGGTTTACTTGCCGTGTCAAATTTGGATAAAATCCCAAGCTTTCGATGACTACCTCCGTCATCTTTGTCAGGGGTAAAACTGACTGTCGTGGACCGGTGAGGCTTCCGCTTTTATAAGCAGTGGACGGCTTCTCATTGGCTGGATGACGTCACAGTGAAACCGGCGACTACTGAGGTGGCGGCCTCTATATCCATCGATTTTGTTTGCATGCTTTATCCAGGATTGCTTGCAGCGCCATCCATCGCAACAGGCAGAGAACTACGAGGAATGTGTGAAGTCTCCCTCTGTGCTCTTTCTTTACCAGTCGCGTGCTTCCATGCATTTGTGAGTGCATAACTGGAGTCTCTGATGAAATTATTTTCACGGAGTCTAATTTCAACTGCTTCCCTGATGACAGAGTCCCAATAGTTTTAAGCGTGAGCAAGTAGTCTTGTTTCATCGAATAAAATCTTATGTTTATTTAACAAACTGTGCTCAGCCACCGCTGATTTTTCTAGGTACCTGTATCTCAGGTGACGCTGATGTTCCACACAGCGATCGGCAACAGTTCTTATAGACTGGCCCACATAATTATTCCCACACTCACAAGGAATGCTGTCAATTCCCAGTACTCTCAGACCAAGATTATCTTTCACGGGTCGCAGCATTTCCTTAATCTTCCTGGGTGGCCGCAAGACTGGTCTGATTCCCTGCCGGCTCAGGACTCTGCCAATCTTGCTGGTCGTTGCACCGATGAAGATGACGGAGGTAGTCATCGAAAGCTTGGGATTTTATCCAAATTTGACGCGGCAAGTAAACCGAGAACTTTTTATGGGAGGGCTCCGTCGCGAAAGACTTCGTAGTCATGGAAGAAGTTGACGCTATTTCCACAACCACAGTCTCACAGTTCTCTCAATGTCTTCCTCAGAAGCATAATGATGTCCTCGCAGATTGTCTTTATCAGGAACAGATGGAAGTCAGACAGTGCTAAATCTGGACTGTGTGGAGGATGCTATGTGGTGGTGAATTCAGAATTTCATTTCGGACCGTTGTTAGCCAACGTTTCAGAGTTTGCAGCGTTGTGATGTAACACTCTGAATTTACTGTTGTTCAACAATCAAGGAAATCAACACGGATAACAACATCTGTGTCACAGAACACTGAAGCCATGATTTTTCCAGCTGAGGGCAGCGCTTTCAAATTTCTGTTTCTGGGGCGAGTGTTTGTGTCGATATTCCATAGACTGACGTTTCGTCTCCGGGTCGTAATGGTGTACCAACATTTTGTCTCCTGTCACAATTGAATGAAGAAAGGCGTCAAATTCATTCTCGTTACGTGAGAGGAGTTCCTGGCAAATTTCAAGTCTGTGCACTTTCATTTCAGGAGTCAGCATCTGGGGTACCCATTGTGCACAGATCTTCCGATAGACAAACAAAGCAATAATATGACCCTCACGTTCTGGTGAAATGCCGATTGTGCTTGCAATTTCTCTCTGAGTGATACGACGATCATCCTGAATGAATCTGTCACCATTTTGCTGTTGTAACTCGGTGGTTGCTGTCCCGGCACATCCAACTCTGTTTGTCACGCAGGTCAGATGTTCCTGCCTCTACATCTTTAAACTTACTCGTCCAACGACGCACAATACTTACATCAACACAATCACCATAAACTGCTTTCATTCTATGATGAATCTCCTTAGGGGTGACACCTTCTGCTGTCAAGAATTCAATGACTGCATGTGGCTTAAATCACATTGCCCGACCGTCTGCGAAGGGTTCCACACATTGCACTGCAGCAACACAACCGTTAAATGCTAAGGCTTCGCGCCAACTGGAGCTGTAGAGAAGAGGCTACGAAACAAGCCAGTACTTGCCCCATGCCAATACTGCCAACTGTTGAAGAGTTGCGCAGGTGGAGGCATTATTTTTCAGTCAACCCTCATATTTCATTTCCACTTAACATTTTTTCTGGAAGTACCTAACATAGCTGAGGCAACACCGCTGCGTGTTGATTGGTTTTGTTATATTTGCTTTCTACATATCCTTCAAATTTTTCCACCCAGCAACACATTAGGACACTTGATCTGCATTCTGAATCTTGTAGGGACAGAAGTGTAAAATACGTAACAAAATCTTTTCATCTGTTGACGAGTGTAGAGAGAAATACCATGACACAGCTTGAGTACTGACAGCAGAATTTGAAGCAGGTGTTGCACAGATGGCTATAGCTGCCGCAACTTCATCGTCAACTGCTATGGGAATGGGTTTCCTATCTCTCTTTTCCCCTTTCCCTACTGCACCACCTAATTCACCTGTTTCTTAAAACTCCTTGATCACATTGTTTACGGTCTTGGTGGAGGTGACTCCTTTGTGAGCACGCCAACTAATGAATACATCTATGATGTTGCAGTACATGTCTGATAGCGGCTTTGTTAGCTGAAAACCGGTTACTGCAATAAATTAATACGGTAGAACAAAAGCAAACATATTTCAAATCACTGTGATACTTCTCTTATCACATTTGCTCGAGTTTGTAGAAGGTGATAAATTTGCCACACTTAATGTTATGCCCTTTCAAGCCAAAAGACAAGTCAGGTACAGCCTTTAATCTTTGGGTCTTTTCATGGTCACTACCCAGTCTTTTCCCGGTATATGGCTGAATATTCCACCCACAACTTTCTTCGTTGTCAGAAACCACCAGTAACATGATGCTGTACTTTGCTGGCTTATTTGGGATATACTGGCAGAAAGAGCATTTTCTCCTGAATGTAAGAAGTGCTCGTCTACTGTACCAAACATACTGGGATTGTATAACTTAGGTGATATCTCTACCCATTTCTCCCAAAGATTCCTTTACAAACTTATCTTGTTCACGTCTTCATAGTCTTGTCTTATGGTAGTAACTCTGAATAACCCTTGATATATTTTAGAACGTTTGTAGTGTCATTCTAGCTATGAAAACAGGGCGCCCTCTGTATTCATCCACAAAAATTTTCAGTACACTAGTCATGTGACTCATAAACTTTTAGTTATAACATCAGACCAATGTAAGCATCTAGTTCAAGGCCGTCTATATATTATTTTTGTTTTCACATGTCCCCATATATCTACTGTTGGTAACTTAGTTCGAGTGAAATGATCGCATTATGGCTAAGAAACGTCTACTAAAACAATTCAGAATTGTACGGTGGCAGTAGAGTTACATACCAAGACTGCAGTATGTTGTTCTACAACATTGGCCGGAAACATGTCTGCCATTGGAATATGGAGTTGGTGCCTCCAGGCAGCCATACTCACTGCCATGAAAGATCTCAGCAGTCCCAAAATCACCTAGAGGTACGGACCCCTTTAATACGTTCAGATCCATAAGAGTTGGATGGTAATCGTTGCAGCATCTCCAGGAACCTGACATATCACCAGCTGCCCATCTCTACATACAGGCTGCTCTCTCTCAGTAAGTCTAGGATCTTCTGCATCACTGTGTTATCCACTTGGCCATCCAGAATCATGCAGCTGCGTCACGTGCACTGAGGTGACAAAAGTCATGGGATAGAGATATGCACATATACCTAAGGCGGTAGTCGTGAGTACATGAGGTATAAAAGGACAGTGCATTGGCGGAGCTGTCTTTTGTACTCAGGTGTTTCATGTGGGAAGGTTTCCGACGTGATTATATTCGTACGATGGAAATTACCACACTGAACGTGGAATGGTAGTTAGAGGTAGACACATTGCAAATTCCATTTCAAAAGTCGTTAGGGAAATCAATAGCCCAATTCCACCAGGTCAAGAGTGTGCCAGGAATACCAAATTACAGGCATTACCTCTAACAACTGAGAAACAGTGGCTGACGGACTTCACTTAACGATCAAGAAGTGGTTATCTTCAAGAGTTGTTAGTGCTAACGAACAATACCACTGCATGAAATAACTGGAGATATCAGTCTGGGACATACGACAAATATATCCTTTAAGATAGTTCGGCGGAATATTAGCGTTAGTGGGCTATGGCAGCAGACGACCGTCTCGAAAGCCCTTTTTTAACAGCACGCCATCGCCTGCAGCTCCTCTCCTGGGCTACTGACAATATCGGTTGGGCCCTAGACAACTGGAAAACCCTGGACTGGTCAGATGAGTCCCGATTTAAGATGGTAAGAGCTGATGTTAGGGTACGAGTGTGGTGCAGATCCCATTAAGCCATTGACCCAAGTTGTCAAAAAGACACTGTGCAAGTTACCACTGGCTCCATAATGGTGTGGCCTGTGTTTACATGGAATGTACTGCATCCTCTCGTCCAGCTTAAACGATCATTGACAGGAAATGGTTATGTCCGGCTACTTGGAGACTATTTGCAGCCATTAATGGACTTCATGTTCTCAAACAGCGATGAAATTTTTATGCGTGACACAATGGAATCACATGTTGCCCATGCTGTCTTCACCTGCACTGAGGTGACAAAAGTTATGGGAAGCCTCCTAATACTGTGTCGGACCTCCTTTTCCCCAGCATGGCATGGACCCAATAAGTCACTGGAAGTCTGTTACTGAAATCTTGAATCAAGCTACCTCTGTATCTGTCCATAACTGCGAAAGTATTGCTGGTGCAAGACTTTGTGCACGAGCCGACCTCTCGATTATTTCACATAAATGTTAGATGGGTGGCCAAACCATCCTCTCGAACTGTCCAGAATATTCTTCAAACAGATCACAAACAATTGTGGCCTGGTTACATTGCGCAATGTTATCCATAAAAATTCTATAATTGTTTGGGAACATGCTGTGACTGAATGGCAGCAAATGGTCTCCAAGTAGCCAAGCATAAGCGTTTCTAGTCAATCATCGTTTCAGTTGGACCACAGGATCCAATCCATTCCATGTAAACACACCCCACGCCATTATGCAGCCACCACCAACTTGCACAGTGACTTATTGATAACCTGGGTGCATGGTTCCGTGTGCCTGCACCACACCACAACCTTACCATGAGCTATTACAAATCTAAATTGGGACTCATCTGACCGGACCACGGTTCTCCAGTCATCTAGCGTCCAACCGATATCGCCACGAGCCCAGGAGAGACGCTGCAGGCGATGACTGCTGTCAACAAAGGGAATTACGTCGGTCGTATGCTGCCGTAGTCCATTAACGCCAAATTTTGCTCTAAAGACATTACGGATGCACTCCTCGTACATCACACATTGATATTTGCGGTTAATTTATGCAGTGTTGCTTGTCTGTTAGTATTGACAACTTTACGCAAAAACCGTTTTTCGCTCGTTAAGTGAAGCTGTCACCAATGACGTTGTCAGTGGTGAGACGTAATTCCTGAAATTTAACAATCCAGAACACTCTTGAAACTGTGGAGCATGGAATACTGAATTCGCTAATGATTTCCGAAATGGAATGCCCCATGTGTCTAGCTCGAGCTATCATACCACGTTCAAAGTCTGTTAATTGCTGTTGTGTGGTCATAATCACGTCGGAAATCTTTTCACATGAATGGGTTGAGTACAAGTGACAACTCCAGCAGAGCACTCTCCCTTTATACCTTGTGTATGTGATACTGAGAGGTGGAGCCCTCCATGCCCACCCGGGCATGATGACGAACACAAAAGATCTGCCATCTCTGCATAAGGGAAAGTATTCACTAAGTTGAGGTCTCGCAGGATGTGGGTACTGTGATGTTTGCGTACGTCTGGTTAAGGTAAACAATTAATACATGCTCATCTGGCGATAGATTGCGTTGAAAGTCAAACAAAGTGTAGCGGCTCGAAGGACAGAGGGGAAAGAAGTGACAAAACAAGGGCCAAGGGAAAAAAAACTCTGCGATAGTTAGGTTGGGTAGTAAGGGCAGTAGCAGATATCTTGTTGACTGCGACAGGTCATGCAAGCGTAGGTTATGTTAATAGCGGGTATCGTGAAGGAGGATTCTGTGTCATGCCATTGGTCATTATAATGAAAGGAGTCTGGTGCAGCAACGCAGAGCATTGCCTTGAGCCCTCTGCTGTGCCGTGTCGTCCGTGATTTGGCACGGCATCATCAGGCGCTGGTGCTGAAAACCGCAGCTCGATGTTGGTCGGTATCCCCTGTTACTGCTGGCCCAGTTCTGCCGCAGATGACCGTGCATGATGAATGCTACCCTTTTGTCTTCTCTATCCCTTGCAGCGGCTGTCCCCACGGCAGTCGACGTCCTGCCATTACCGTTGGGGCGGTGGTTGTCTGTCAAAGGGACTGTTCCTGTGATACAATATCCAAAGTCAACGGCTATCCTCAGGAGTTTTAGGAAACAGGGTGAAGAAAAACTGTTTTTGATGTGTGTGTATGTGTGTGTGTGTGTGTGTGTGTGTGTGTGTGTGTGTGTGTGTGTGCGTGCCTCGAATTGGTAGAAGCGCTCAAGCCATTCTTCTTTTTGTCCATGAAACTGTCGAAAAGGCAGTAAAGCATTATTTGTTGCTGTATGTGGTGCTTGGTCCATCGGGCGTGCAGTGCAGCATAGATATATGCAGCGTCTGGAACTGAAACAACTGCATTAACTGTGTTGCATCTAATGATTGCAACTGTGGCGCCTGAGCAGTGGGTGGGATTGTCGGGGTGGTCATTTTGGAAGAGACAAAAGCAAGAAACAGACAAGGCAAGCAAGAAAAATACGTACAAAAGAAAAGAAAATATCTGCAATGGTCACCTGAAAACAATGATCATCAAAAGAAACTGTTAAAGCAAGTAAACGTCCCTGTAAAGAAAAGAGAAGACAAAATTAAGGCACCAGCAGAAAGAAAAAAAAAGTTCGCTAGCCGCCAGGCACTGGGTTCTTCTGATAACTCGTCGCTAATGTGGAATCCTGCCCTCTTGTATCCTATAGGGTGCCTAGGATGCTGTTTTCTCGGACAGCTACACAACATACAAGCAAACGATATTAATGGATTTCATTACAGTTATTGAAATGACAGTATTTAATCTTTGTATTTACAACGAGTTGTTGCAAGCAGTTGACGACATGCAAATAATCAATGTCCTTCACTGCATACAATGTCAATCACACAAAGTTAATCCCACAAGTTCATATGGGTCACAAGTCATGGCTTTTATAGTGCCTCTCTTCTAGTCTTTCTCTACAAGTGTGCGTCTTCTACAGTCCGGCCGAACCTGGAAGGAGCGGCGCTTATATTCTCTTCGGCTAGAGGCCACTCCTGTTGTGGTGCGCTCATAGTCAGTGTATGTTCTTGATCATGAGGCCGGTGCTTGTCGTTACCCAGAACAATTTGTATATTTCTTACCTATAAAACCTTTTATCTATCATTTATGGTCCTTGTGTTTCCTATATGCGTTACTCATACGTAATATTTCAGCATATGCTTGCTTCTCTTTAGGCAGATAGTTGTCACAACTTGAAGTTTTTAAGAGTATTAGCTTCATATTCCAAATCTATACTCCAGCCTAAGTTGAACATAGCTCCAGCCTAAGTTGAACATAGCATATATTGTTCATTCTTACTGACCACATACATGGTGTCTAACTATCTATCCTCACGTTTGTTATTGTTGTTTGTAATTGTGCTTTGTTCTCCTTCTTATTATTATTCTTCACCTCTTTCTACTCTTCTGCCTCCATCTGTAGTTCATGAGAGTCTATTCAGATTTTCAGTTACTGGTTTAGAAATTTCTAGAGAGATTGTTCTTGTTGCAGCTGTGTTAATCTTAGCAACCTTAATTTCCCCTGAAAGCTTTTTGCGCTTTGATAACTTTATGGTTTGCCATCGATATAACATCCTATACTAAACCATTTCTGAGACTTGGGGTGGCGATGATAGTCAAGTGCCTTAGATATTGAATTGACATATCCACATATATATCAATTAGTTTTGTGATGACTTCTTCAACCTTGTCATTGACATGTAGTTCACATTGCAGGATTTTAACATCCAGCCACCCCAAAATCTCATTATTTCTAGTTACCACATTCATAAGACTGTCCAGCTGCATTATTTTAGAGTTAATTCCCACAATTTTTGTGCCAGCATATAGATGAGTAATCTTCACACCCTCAGAAGAGTGCATGCTATCTGTTCCAATAGCTTATTTGTCCATCTTTGGAACGAAATACATCAGTAATTCTGCGTATCAGGGATCCTAGAGTTTGTTGGTAGGTTTTTGTAGGTATGTGGCATTAGATATCTATGCTCAGGTCACGTAATTCGCATAAACAATGGGCTGCTGACTTGCGTACACAGAGACTGCGCCCAACAGCAACCTAGTGGGCTCAATAGGATTTACATCCGGCGCATTTGGTCGCCGAGACATCAATGTGAGTTTACTATAGTGCTAATCAAACCACTGAAGCACACTTTTGGCTCCCAAACAATGACAATTATATTGCTAAAAAATGACATCGCTGTCGGGGAACACATCAAGCTTGAATAGGTACACATGGTTCGCAGCTGTCAGAGTGTCTTTGATTACCCCCACAGATCCCATGCAAGTGCTGGAGAATGTCTGCCATAGCATAATAGTGTTCCCCGCAGCCTGCATCCCTGGCATGCTGCACATTTTGAGGGGCTGTTCACCTCGATGACGACGTTTTCGGAGACGACCATCGAGCTACTGTGGAAAGAACGTGATTCACCTGAAGAGCTGACACTTTTCTATTCACTGAAGGTCGAATATTGATGGTCCCATGTCCTCTGCAATCGTAATTGATGATGTTGTTTGGTCAACATGTGGGTTGCTGCAGAGTTCCATGTTCAACAACGTATGATGCATGGAGATGTCAGAGATCAATATCTAACCTACTTTACAGAGCAGACGAGTCTCCAAACCCCACGTTCTGTGAATAGTCGGTGACTTCCAACGATTTAGTGCCTTGTGGTAGTTTCAATGCCCTTCTACCTCTTTCCATAGATACTCACAATAGTAGCATATGAATATTCAACCAGCTTCTCCGTTTTTGAGAAACTCGTACACAGGCTCTGTGTAATAATAATCTGCCCTGTGTCAAAGTCTCTTATCTCAGTGGATTTCACCATTTGCAGCCAATATCTTCACTAGTGTGATTCCCCATCTGTGTCTGTTCTGATTTCATACTTTTGTTACTGCATCACGTGCCTGTAATGCCGCCAGGTGACATCCAGCATCGTAGTTGGTGGTGGTCACAATGTTTTGTCTTATCAGTGTTTGTTATTAGGCACTAGTGAGCGATTCCTGTTGTGCCAGTTTCAAGTATAAATACAGGACCAGTTGGTAACTACAAGGCTCTTGTGACAGGGCTACTTCATCCATTCGGTCATCGTGGTGAACATGCAATTCCATTAGCATGCATGGAACTTTTACAGCTGCACTTCTTTCTTTATAATCTCTTACATATAGCAAGGTATATGAAGACACTTAAGTAAGATTGCAGTTGTATGCCTACATTTAATTAATACATTTCATTTTCTTCTTGCATCGATAATAAAAGTGATTAGTAGTGCTGAGTGATGGTTTCCTCTGATCTATGAGGAGTTTTGTGCACCATCTCTAAACCAACATGTTTACAGGAGCTCTTGTTTAAGTTGCAGATAACCATAAACAATATTATTTGCGATGTCATGGTTAGCCTTTGACAGTTCTCATGCAACTGGGAGAGTGATTTATCGATAAATGTTAAAATGTAGCTTAGAATGAAAATTTTTTGTTATTAATCTAGTATAATTTTGTTCCTCCTCATCTGAGGCACTGCACAGCATCCTTATCTCTGCCTCGTAACATGCATCTAGTGTCAAGGATAGCACATGGGAACTGGCGCTCAACACACATTCATATCATATTGGCCATCATTGTGGAGTACAAACATGCACATAATTATATCACAAGAGTGTTTGAATATATGCCATTTGTGTGTGCATTTTATTATATGTCTTGGTTAAGTAAATATCGGATAACATTAATAGGTTGTAATACAAATATCTACATGGCTTTGTGGGCACCGAACATTATAGAATAGTGTTCAGACTGTTTGCCATTTGGCAAAACAACAGCAAGAGTATTGCCCCCCTTTCCATACCAGGGGTGAAGAACATGATTTGGCACTGTTGAGAATGTGTGATCTATGTTGTTGTGGTCTTCAGTCCTGAGACTGGTTTGATGCAGCTCTCCATGCTACTCTATCCTGTGCAAGCTTCTTCATCTGCCAGTACCTACTGCAGCCTACATCCTTCTGAATCTGCTTAGTGTATTCATCTCTTGGTCTCGCTCTACGGTTTCTACCCTCCATGCTGCCCTCCAGTACTAAATTGGTGATCCCTTGATCTATCCATCTAATCTTCAGCATTCTTCTGTAGCACCACATTTCGAAAGCTTCTATTCTCTTCTTGTCTAAACTATTACCATACATTTTTCACTTCCATACATGGCTACACTCCATACAAATACTTTCAGAAACGACTTCCTGACACTTAAATCAATACTCAACGTTAACAAATTTCTCTTCTTCAGAAACACTTTCCTTGCCATTGCCAGTTTACATTTTATATCCTCTCTATTTCGACCATCATCAGTTATTTTCCTCCCCAAATAGCAAAACTCCTTTACTCCTTTAAGTGTCTCATTTCCTAATCTAATTCCCTCAGCATCACCCGACTTAATTCGACTACATTCCATTACCCTCGTTTTGCTTTCGTTGATGCTCATCTTATACCCTCCTTTCAAGACACTGTCCATTCTGTTCAACTGCTCTTCCAAGTCCTTTACTGTCTATGACAGAATTACAATGTCATTGGCAAACCTCAAAGTTTTTATTTCTTCTCCATGGATTTTGATACCTACTCCGAACTTTTCTTTTGTTTCCTTTACTGCTTGCTCAATATACAGATTAAATAGCATAGGGGACAGGCTACAACTCTGTCTCACTCCCTTCCCATCCACTGCTTCTGTTTCATGTCCCTCAACTCTTATAACTGCCATCTGGTTTCTATACAAATTGTAAATAGCCTTTTGCTCCCTGTATTTTACCCTTGCCACCTTCAGAATATGAAAGAGAGTATTCCAGTCAACATTGTCAAAAGCTTTCTCTAAGTCTACAAATGCTAGAAACGTAGGTTTGCCTTTCCTTAATCTTTCTTCTAAGATAAGTCGTGTTCCAACATTTCTACGGAATCCAAACTGATCTTCCCCGAGGTCGGCTTCCACCAGTTTTTCCATTGGTCTGTAAAGAATTTGTGTTAGTATTTTGCAGCTGTGATTTATTAAACTGATAGTTCGGTAATTTTCACATCTGTCAAAACCTGCTTTCTTTGGGATTGGAATTATTATATTCTTCTTGAAGTCTGAGGGTATTTCGCCTGTCTCATACATCTTGCTCGCCAGATGGTAGAGTTTTGTCAGGACTGGCTCTCCCGAGGCCGTCAGTAGTTCTAATAGAATGTTGTCTACTCCTGGGGCCTTGTTTCAACTCAGGTCTTTCAGTGCTGTGTCAAACTCTTTACGCAGTATTGTATCTCCCATTTCATCGTCATCTACATCCTCTTCCATTTCCATAATATTGTCTTCAAGTACTTCGCCCTTGTATAGACCCTCTATATACTCCTTCCACCTTTCTGCTTTCCCTTCTTTGCTTAGAACTGGGTTTCCACCTGTGCTCTTGATATTCATGCAAGTGGTTCTCTTTTCTCCAAAGATCTCTTTAATTTTCCTGTAGGCAGTATTTATCTTACCCTTCGTGAGATAAGCATCTACATCCTTAAATTTGTCCTCTAGCCAACCCTGCTTAGCTATTTTGCACTTCCTATCGATCATATTTTTGAGACGTTTGTATTCCTTTTTGCCTGCTTCATTTACTGTGCATTTTTGTATTTTCTCTTTTCATCAATTAAATTCAGTATCTCTTTTGTTACCCAAGGATTTCTACTAGCCCTCGTATTTTTACCTACTCGATCCTCTGCTGCCTTCACTATTGCATCCCTCGAAGCTACCCATTCTTCTTCTAGTGTATTTCTTTCCCCCATTCCTGTCAATTGTTCCCTTATGCTCTCCCTGAAACTCTGTACAACCTCTAGTTCTTTCAGTTTATCCAGGTCCCATCTCCTTAAATTTCCACCTTTTTGCAGATTCTTCAGTTTTAATCTACAGTCCACATCTGCCCTGGAAATGTCTTACAATTGAAAACCTGGTTCCTAAATCTCTGTCTTACCATTATATAATCTATCTGAAACCTTCTAGTATCTCCTGGGTTCTTCCATGTATACAACCTTCTTTCACGATTCTTGAACCACGTGTGATCTTCAAGCGGTGGAAATTCCATGACTTCCAAACAATGTAAGTAAAATATGTGGAAGTTTGGCTATAGCCGCCCCTTTGTTATGGCACAACACTTATTGATTGTTGGAATACAATTTTAATGTTTCTCTGTGCTAGTGTCATGTTGTGACACCCTCTGGTCATATGGGTCCTTTTTGAAACATTAATTTGTTACAGTAATAAACAAGAAATTGATCATAGGATCATCCCCCTACAGAGCACAGAACTTAAATGGTTCCTACTTTTTTAGAACAAAATGGGGGGAGGGTGGGAGGGACCTCAGTTCACACTGGATTTTCTTCCCTCCACTCCTATCCCCCACTCCCCAGGTGCCCTTGCCATGTGTCATTAGTGACCTTCAATATGACATGTAAAGCTAGAAGATGACACCAGTCAAAAAGTACTGAGAGATGAGGAGCCAGCGATTTGGGCTCATTCTCACACTGCTGTCTACTATTGCACACTATTTATTGAGTCCAATGAATAAGCCATAATGATGTTTTCAGAAAAACAAGAGATTAGTGACTTGTAGCTACACAGTCACAATTGTATCGAAATTGTACTGCAGACCAATATTTACAGGAACGTTTTCGCTTCTGTTTTCACATACTTTCAACCATGTTAGGTTTCACTATTAATTAAGAACATCCAATGTACTGTAATTTACCGAAATCTGAAACCTAATTGTGTGTGTCTTTCTGTTGCAGGCGAGTGAGTCAAGCCCAATGATGAAGCACATTCGTTTTGCTCCGAATCCGCAGGTACGACATTATCTTAATATCTGTCTGATAGTTTGAAAAGTTTGTTCCTTAGTTAAGGTCTGCTCATAATTACCCCTACAATGGTCATACAGAAAAGCTAAGTTTAAAATGTTAAAATGTTTGTGAGTTACTAGACATACACACTAGGTAAACTAACTTAAAGTAACTTATGCTAAGAACAAGACGCACACCCATGTCCAAGGGAGGACTGAACCTCCGGCGGGAGTGGCCGCGCAGTTCGTGACGTGGCGCCTTAAACTGTGCCCAATCCATAAGTTAAGTGCAGCGGACGTTCCTGTCCTGCACAACATATGGCAGAGTAGAACCTATTGGACAACAGTTCTATACATTTACAGCACTATGCAAAATAACATGAGACTTGTCTGTTCAAAGAATATTTCCTGACTCTATGTCATACATTTCCATATGTGGGTGAGTCCACGTTAATTCAGTAATGAAAAGTAACATTTTCAATCTGACCATTTCAGATTTGGTGAATCCAATGATCCAGATAAGAGATGGAGAATTGCCAGTTTGCAGAAGTGTATGATAACTGCTAAGAAAGTTGCAGGTCTGCAAAGTTTGGGAATAGTGTGAGATTTACATGTGTATGGTTGAGCATAAATGTCTATATTTCTGATTCTATCCAGGTACAGCAATGAAACTAGTATCCCTGAAAAGCTAAGGAGTAGGGTTTTACACTGATATGCAACCTTGGAGGTTTCTAAGAATTTTCATAATCAAGGTAACTGCCCTTGACTTTTCACCTTGGGTATCTTAAAGCACCCCATCTTCATTTTTCTTAAGAAAAGATATTCTATTGTTTCAGTATAGTATTTTAAACACGGTAAAATCTCATATGAAGATGGCACATCAAATACATCGTGCTCAAAAATTTATTTTGCCAACATCAGTATCCTATCAAAATGCAGAAGATAGCATATAAATATGAAACACAGATTATTAAAATATGCATTCATAAGTAATATATGAAAATAAGGTTTATATTACTGTAGTGGTAATATGAAGCCTCAGTGAAAAGGGAATTTAGAATTAAATCGTTAATTTTTTCCAGATTGATGAAGGTAAACATTATGTTCTTCCAGTAGTGTCACTAGATGTAATCTTCTGAGAATTTCACATTTTCTGATAACACAAGTATCTGGTGTGACATTATTGCAGCCTTGGCGATGTCTAAGTAATGATGGGAAACCGATATGTAGTCATAGATACATGAAGAAATATTTTCCTTGCACTACAACAGTTGTTCTGTTGCAAAATAATGCCATTCAAAACCTTCCTTATTGTGGGACAGATTCATGAAACTATTTCCATTTTTGTATAGGGCAGCATTTTCATCTCGAATGTGGTAAATGTGCGATGAAGCCGGAAAGTGACATTTCAAAAAGTGTATGAATTTATACTGGAAAGAATACACACACACAAACACACACACACTGTATCATACTTAATTCAATCACATAGTTGCACATACAGGGTGACAGCTATTGAAATATATGAAAATCACATAAATTAGTTACAAACTACTGCGTACACACACTTCATTCAAGACGGACGTGTCCCTACAGATATTTGGATTTAGGTTATGACATGTTCGATATGCCTGCCGTTATTGGTGATTATGTGGCACAAACAAATAGCGAAATTCTGCATGACACACTGAAGTGTCGGAACATCAATGCTGTCGATGGCCTGTTGCATGTCTGTTTTGAGCTGAGCAATGGTTTTGGCATTATTGCTGTATACCTTATATTAAGCTGCGCAAAAAGGAGTCTCATTGTGCTGATCCAGAGAGTATGGCGGCCAGTTGAGACCCATGCCAGTAACCTCTGTGTACCCCAGAGGCAGAATGCGTTCCCTAAGGGCTCTTCCAGGACATCAAACACTCTCCTGCTTCGATGGGATCGAGCTCCATCTTGCGTGAACCACAATTTATCGAAATCAGGGGCACTATGGATAATGGGGATGAAATTATCTTCTAAAACCTTCGTGTACAATTCGATTGTCACCAATCCATCAAGGAGTATCACACCGATTATTCCGTGACCGAACATTGGACACCACACAGTCACACACTGAGGGTGAAGAGATTTCTCGATCGTGAAATGCGCCTATTTTGTTTATTGACGAACCCATCCAAATGAAAGTGCACTTTGTCCTTAAACCAAGCCATAATGACATGCTAGCCCTTTTCGTCAATTTTGTGGATGATAGTGTTAGAGAAACATAACTGTTGTTCCATAGCCCTGGGGCTTAATGGCTGATGGGTTTGAATTTTGCATGGGTAGAGATGCATGTGTTCAAGAACACTTTGTCGCAGTGTCAACCTGTTGATTTCCACCTGTTGTGCAGATTGTCTGATTGATTTCCTGGGGCTGGTCTGAAACACAGTGCGTTTCTTATCGATCTTTTCAGGCATTTTTACCTTTTTCAATGACTGACATGGGCACTCTGTCATTACAAACTTACCCATTATCTAAAATTTGTGGATCAAATTCTTGATTGTTATCACTCTTTGACCGGTTGTCTTCCGCTTACACACGGCCACAAACTTCGTTTGATCCGCAGTTGGGCTGTTATTGCTTGCATATTAGCCTTTCACAAGTGCTATACACTCAGGCATGCTGTACCGTGACATTTGCACGTGCAAGTGGCCGACAACAACAAAGCGTGTGCCCTTGCAAACACCAATTCCCAACATACCCTGCAGCCAAGAATGCAGTTTGAACGTCCTACCGCAAACCGTTCAGAAGTTATGACGATTTTATTTCATATAGTTCAATAATTGTCACCCAGTATGTCACATGAGTATTTGATCAGTATTTGTGTCAGTGTTGTAAGTTATAAACGGGTGAATTGTATTCTGTGAGCTATTCCAGAGAAATCCCTGTACTTCATCCTAAGTGGTAACACAGTCATCACAAACAAGATATTCATTTACTCTGAGATCTTCTTTAGTGATTTTTAAAGATCTGTGAGGTGATACTGGATGATACATGAGTGTAGAAGGAGTTGTTGTAAAATCGATGCAAACACCTCAATGGAATGATCTCTAGAATTTGTTATGTCTCTAGAACTACCCTATCCGTGGTTAACCAACACTTGTTTATAATTTCGTCAATGCAATCGGTCTTGCCGAAGATGCACAGTAGGGATATGCACCTATGAAACATGCTGGAAGTGCAGAATTGCACGTAACAAACGCTACACAGTGCTTACGTGATGGTAAAGTGTCTTCTTTACATTTTATTGAAGTTCGCGGCATGTAAGAAGGCGGCCAAATTTTCACCAGTTCTGTGCACCCCCCTCCACTAGCCACTGCCAGCCAATAATATTCACTCTCTTTCCGGGTGGCTAGCAGTGAGTTATAGCTAGAGAGCGAGAATCTCGCTCCTACTTGCTGCACTGTTTGCCGTACTCTGCGACAGCCGAATTATTCATTCAACTGTCAAGTTTTTTCCTATTTTTTCTTTTGGCAGTATAGCTGTGAATGTGTATCTGTAAATGTTAAAGTGCGATTAAAAAAACAGTCATGTGATGGCAATAAATGTGAAGTGCTTTACAAGCTGGCAGGCGGATTATTTACCTCATTTATAACTTTTTCAAACGTGAATTCAAACCAGGTCTCCTACTGTTTACAATTTAAGGCACAAGAACGGACTTTAGAACAATGTGGTGTCGGCAAGAGAACTGGAAGAGAACTGTAAACGAAAGTGTCCGAGCTGTAAGAACCATAGAAACAACTGGTTTCTAGTCGCCTGGAAATCACAAGGAACGTGTAACACAAATGGATGGATTTACCAACGATGTTTTAAAGTGCTTAATGTGAATGATGAATGCCCAACAGCAGTGAAGCGTGTTACAGTTATGCGGCTTCGTCAATGTAAAGAATTTTAAAAGACATTGGTTTCAGATATGTTAAGAAGACAGTTTTTAGTTCAAAGAAGTGGCATAGGCTCAGCATGAACTATATCTAATATAAAGATTCACGATACAAGAGAAAGAAGGTAGTTCAGCTGAGTATTACCTTGATGAAACATGGCCCAATTAGAATCATTGGCAGAAGATCTGCTGGAAAATGAGTGATGGTACTGGCAGTTTTAAAGTTCTCATAGGAATAGGTTCCTGAATAATCATTGTGCATTCCAACTCTTCTTCTGGTTATGTTTCTGAGAATAAACTTGTATTTATGTGTAAGAAAATCAGCTGTGGTTACCATTCGGAAATGAACGCTGTCGTGTTCGTGACGTGATTCACAACTATTGTCATACCTCCCTTCGAAGTGGGCTATTGCCAATTATACGTAAAACATCAGGTACAAGCTCCAGAAATGCGGATATTTTTTACACACTTAAAAACAGGTATATTAAGCACCGTATAAATCAGACCTATGCTGATCTCCTGAAGTTCGTTAATTATACGAGTCACATGACAGAACGTACAAGCTTGACTTCCTTGCACGTGAATGGGGTCACATAGTTTTGCGTTTACCCCGTGTCACTGTCAGTGTAGCCCCTCAGATTTTAATTGGGGCAAAGGGTTTTAAGGCTATGTGAGAGAAAAAACAAAACATTTGAGGTAACAACAGTGAGTCGCTTGTTCATGAGACAACAGGCAATGAGGCAATAGACAACATTCCACCTTCATCATGAGCACTGTCCGTGCGGCATGCTGGAAAGCTTCAGAGAGAAGAATTTGACAGGGAAGTAATCATAGATATAAGCCTTCAATGTATCATTGTAAATTTACAATCATATTGTTCAGAAACAGACCCAAATAGAAGTGACAATGGTATTACGATATGGACTTTGGAAGAAAGTAATAATATTTCTTAGCTTGAAAGACTCGTGGTTTAAAAAATGTGTTTGTTAACATATCAGATGCATACATAATAATGAGAAATTCCTAGCTCAAAATATTCCCCAAGCAGATGTTAACCCTTTCCCACCATACTGTATGCTTTAATAGCACGCGAGAATATGCTACTGGATAAATTAATGAGAAGACCGATATTTCCAAATGTAGACGTCTTTCATTACGACTAATGCTTTCCTATGCAGAGCGATTACACTTAACTACTGTCAAACACGTCCACACACACACCTTACACATTTTTTTTTTTTTTAAAAAAAAGCAGTTGCCAAGCGGATATAAAGATTTCGGTTTGTAGTTGAAGTTAGTTTTGTTGTGTATTAAATTTTTACTTCTAATGCAGTTCAATATGCAGTAAATAGTAATTATTGCAAGCAGTTCCAGTGACCTTATTATCAGACAATAATCATTTTGAGAAAAAGTGTACTTCACGTCTTCACAAAGCTGTGTCAGCTGTTCTCGCCCCCCGACGTCATGCAGAGTAAGTCTGTGGAGCAGTGGATGCAACGTCGGTCAAGACGTGAATTAATATTTGTCTCATGACGATTGATCGAAATTGGCTTCAATATTTATTTTTCCCCTCATAGATTTGACCGTCTAATACAAATGCAAACCATAGACAAACGAGCCTGACACTAGTCAGCAATGCAGTTGCGCATGTGCAGTTCTCATCCGCCCCCCCCAACCCCCCTCCTGTCTAGTCCGCCCCTATGTGCGGAAGCGCCGTCCTAGGTGACAGGGGCTTTAGTTCTTTCGATTTACAGCATACAACTTAGTATAGTGTGAGACACACAAACAAACAGCATTGGTATGACTCGCATTGGCATGAAGACAGTGTTTTGACCACAACTCACAGAGGTTTGAGAAATCAATATTTACATCTGGGTATATAGCTTTGAAATGTGCATATAATTTTTTAAGGGCTGATATAGGGCAAAATTGTGACAAAATTCAAAGTTTCGTTACCGCACAGTTTATTATATTGATTCTTTAAGAATAACATGCAGAGTTTCATAATTGAATTCTGACTAGAAATATCTTTTAGAAAAGGTTATTTGGGCGTCTGTGCATGCTATGCCCTTACTTTCTCTGCTGTGATCCACACCTTCTCTATGCTAGTAACTTTTTGTGCATAAATTTTTCGTTCACACTACCAAAAGGAACTGCAGATAAGTCTAGACTTCCTTTGATTTCAACGTGGTTCTTCTGCACAGTACATGCTTCAAACTTATTTCAGTTTTTAGTTTTGCATATATCAACCTGTTTTGCTGGAAATGGGTCGAAACGCATATTCAAAAAAGTGAGGAAATGTCGAATTTCACTAGTAAAAGGTGCAGGATATTTAAATAACAGTGTTACAGATGCTGCTCCTAAGTGTAAAGAACAAGTTTCGGCTAAGTCACTGAGTTCATCGAAGAAGAAAATTTGTGAAGGAATTGGTGATGCTGCATACAATCTAAACCACGGCTTTTCCAGTGGATTTTAGTTAACTGAATTAGAAATACTTGCCTATATGATTAATGTTTCATGTTCATGTAGTAATTGTGGATCAAAGGGCCTTAGACTTTATGATGACAGTGAAAGAATTGTCATTGTAGGCAATATACATACTTTGTGTAAAGTTTGTAAACAAGATGTTCATTTCAAGACTTCGGCTCTCCATGAGAAGATGTATGAGGTGAATACAACATTTTGTTACGCCTTGAGATGCTTAGGTGCAGGCAGAGAAGGCGAAAATTTGTTTTGTGGCATGATGGACGTGCCTGCATCAGTTACTGGATTCAGTGATTACAAAAGAACACTCCTCAGTGCTCTTGAAGTTGAGTGCAAGGAGGACATTAAAGCAGCTGTTGAGAAAGCTGTAGATATAAACAGTGAAGGGGAAGAAGGACACTGTGTAGTGAAGACAGATCTTTGCGTCTCTTGTGATGAAGTGGGGCCATACATCATATTTTTGTGTGGATACAGGGGAAATCTTAGATCTCAAGCAATGAGCAAATATTTTTATCAGTGTGACGAAGGAAGGACAACAGTGCAGTGATAAAGTCTCAGAACACAAGTAAGTGGGCACCAGGAATTGCGAGGGGTCAAGTGGTGTGATAGAAGCAGGTGGGATGAAACAAATATTCTAAAGGTCAGTTGAACAATATGGTGTTACATATGTGATGTATCTAGGTGATGGAGAGTCAGTGTCTTTAAGACTGTTTTAGAGAGCAATCCTTGTGTCTCACAAACTAAAATGGAAAAAGTGGAATGTGTGGGGCACGTTCAAAAGTGAATGGGAGTTATACTTCTCAGATTGAAGAAAGAATTGAAAGCCAAGAAATTAGATGGAAACTCACAAAGAGGTGTTAACAGACTGACAGACAAGGAAATTCACATTTTGCAAATATATTATGGAATAGCTATCACAGGTAACTTACATTGTGTGACCAAAATGCAGGAAGCCATATGGTCAATATTCTTTCACAAAATTTCCACAGATGAGAATGCTAGAAATTCCCTTTGTGACATATCGTGGCGCAAATCTCTTCAGGCAGAAGCCAGTGGAACACCATACACCCGCAAACATGGTTTGTCAGTTGTTTTAGATGTTATAAAACCTGCTTTCAGATACCTAGCTAATCCTGAACTGCTGAAAATCAGTGTACATCGGAAAACACAGAATACAAATGAAAGCTACAATTAGCTTATGTGGATGCATTGTCCAAATACAGTATTTGTGTCCTCAGTTGTTATGAAGATAGTTGAATGTGATGCCTGTCCAGTTTCAGTAGTGGCAATTTAGGTAGGATTAAGTGCCAACAGAGACTAGGTTCCATTCAGGTGCATTCACACTGAAGATATTGAGAAGCATCCATGAAGCATGACTGGACAAAGCCCAGGCAGCAGAAGAAAAAATGCAAACGTTGGCTAGGCAAAGATGACGGGGGAAGGGATTACTCTAGGAGGACGAAGAAGAGAATAAAGATTATGGATATGGACAGCATTAGTCACTATAGGTATAGCAATATTGTCAAAAACTAAAATAAAGACTTTAAATGCTATTTGCAGTAAACCAACTTTTTTGACTTATAATGTGTCTTTTCTCAGAAAATATAAAAGCTAACATCCTGAAATTTGGCATAGTTCTTAAGATTAATTACTGCATAATCCTGTGCAGCAATAGTTCATTATCTTCCCTCTGAGAAATGTACTCTTTTAAAACTTGAGAAAAATAGAACAGTTCTGGGTAACACAAAACTGAAAAATTAATTTCATATCGACTGTGATATTAAACAAAAATCTGTTCCACACGTTTTATTTGCCTCTTATGCAAATATAAACTGTTGGATTCCAGTTTTGTTGTTTGACTAGTTTATACGAAAAGGTACATTAAAAATTCAAATTCTTATAAAATGTATGTCGATGTGCATTTTCAAACAAAAACTGCACAGGGTATCGGGCATTATGTTCTACATAATAGTCTCAATTTATACTATTCTATCTGTAATAAATTTAGGCATATACATGTTTAGGTACAAGAATCCATTTTGCCCTACATCTGTCTTTAAGATTGTGCAAACCTAGGTGCTTCTGCTTTGTGTTCTAATTCCATTTTTTCTCGCAGCACAAAGTCTTTTATTGATGATATCTCATGGCTAACATTGCAATCACAATAAAAATCATGTACATGTTGAACAGCTTTTTACAACATGTCTTACTTGGTTTTGGATTTGGTGTCACTAATATACCATGTTCTTCTAATAGATGTTTTGCTCTTCGTGTAGTGTAATTTGAAGTCGAAGTACTGTGAAAATTTGTATTTTATCACACATACCTTCCGTGCGCGAAATTCATATTCCAGCTGGGCTACTATTTCTATATCTCCATTTCTTCCTCCACCTTCGTTAATTGGGTTTGGATGGGAATATTTTAATAAACCAAATGCAGAAATAATCTTTAGAATGTGATCTTTAATTACCAATATTCACTTTTGCACATAATCACCAGCCAACTGGATAAATTTCTGCCAACGATGAACAATTTTTCTGCAACCATTGTGGAAGAAGTCCTTGCATAAAAAGTTCTCGGTTTACTTGCCGTGTCAAATTTGGATAAAATCCCAAGCTTTCGATGACTACCTCTGTCATCTTTGTCTGGGGTAAAACTGACTGTCATGGACCGGTGAGGCTTCCGCTTTTATAAGCAGTGGACGGCTTCTCATTGGCTGGATGACGTCACAGTGAAACCGGCGACTACTGAGGTGGCGGCCTCTATATCCATCGATTTTGTTTGCATGCTTTATCCAGGATTGCTTGCAGCGCCATCCATCGCAACAGGCAGAGAACTACGAGGAATGTGTGAAGTCTCCCTCTGTGCTCTTTCTTTACCAGTCGCGTGCTTCCATGCATTTGTGAGTGCATAACTGGAGTCTCTGATGAAATTATTTTCACGGAGTCTAATTTCAACTGCTTCCCTGATGACAGAGTCCCAATAGTTTTAAGCGTGAGCAAGTAGTCTTGTTTCATCGAATAAAATCTTATGTTTATTTAACAAACTGTGCTCAGCCACCGCTGATTTTTCTAGGTACCTGTATTTCAGGTGACGCTGATGTTCCACACAGCGATCGGCAACAGTTCTTATAGACTGGCCCACATAATTATTCCCACACTCACAAGGAATGCTGTCAATTCCCAGTACTCTCAGGCCAAGATTATCTTTCACGGGTCGCAGCATTTCCTTAATCTTCCTGGGTGGCCTCAAGACTGGTCTGATTCCCTGCCGGCTCAGGACTCTGCCAATCTTGCTGGTCATTGCACCGATGAAGATGATGGAGGTAGTCATCAAAAGCTTGGGATTTTATCCAAATTTGACGCGGCAAGTAAACCGAGAACTTTTTATGGGAGGGCTCCGTTGCGAAAGACTTCGTAGTCATGGAAGAAGTTGACGCTATTTCCACAACCACAGTCTCACAGTTCTCTCAATGTCTTCCTCAAGCATAATGATGTCCTCGCAGATCGTCTTTATCAGGAACAGATGGAAGTCAGACAGTGCTAAATCTGGACTGTGTGGAGGATGCTATGTGGTGGTGAATTCAGAATTTCATTTCGGACTGTTGTTAGCCAACGTTTCAGAGTTTGCAGCGTTGTGATGTAACACTCTGAATTTACTGTTGTTCAACAATCAAGGAAATCAACACGGATAACAACATCTGTGTCACAGAACACTGAAGCCATGATTTTTCCAGCTGAGGGCAGCGCTTTCAAATTTCTGTTTCTGGGGCGAGTGTTTGTGTCGATATTCCATAGACTGACGTTTCGTCTCCGGGTCGTAATGGTGTACCAACATTTTGTCTCCTGTCACAATTGAATGAAGAAAGGCGTCAAATTCATTCTCGTTACGTGAGAGGAGTTCCTGGCAAATTTCAAGTCTGTGCACTTTCATTTCAGGAGTCAGCATCTGGGGTACCCATTGTGCACAGATCTTCCGATAGACAAACAAAGCAATAATATGACCCTCACGTTCTGGTGAGATGCCGATTGTGCTTGCAATTTCTCTCTGAGTGATACGACGATCGTCCTGAATGAATCTGTCACCATTTTGCTGGTGTAACTCGGTGGTTGCTGTCCCGGCACATCCAACTCTGTTTGTCACGCAGGTCAGATGTTCCTGCCTCTACATCTTTAAACTTACTCGTCCAACGACGTACAATACTTACATCAACACAATCACCATAAACTGCTTTCATTCTGTGATGAATCTCCTTTGGGGTGACACCTTCTGCTGTCAAGAATTCAATGACTGCATGTGGCTTAAATCACATTGCCCGACCGTCTGCGAAGGGTTCCATACATTGCACTGCAGCAACACAACCATTAAATGCTAAGGTTTCGCGCCAACTGGAGCTGTAGATAAGAGGCTACGAAACAAGCCAGTACCTGCCCCATGCCAATACTGCCAACTGTTGAAGAATTGCGCAGGTGGAGGCATTACTTTTCAGTCAACCCTCATATTTCATTTCCACTTAACATTTTTTCTGGAAGTACCTAACATAGCTGAGGCAACATCGCTGCGTGTTGATTGGTTTTGTTATATTTGCTTTCTACATATCCTTCAAATTTTTCCACCCAGCAACACATTAGGACACTTGATCTGCATTCTGAATCTTGTAGGGACAGAAGTGTAAAATTCGTAACAAAATCTTTTCATCTGTTGACGAGTGTAGAGAGAAATACCATGACACAGCTTGAGTACTGACAGCAGAATTTGAAGCAGGTGTTGCACAGATGGCTATAGCTGCCGCAACTTCATCGTCAACTGCTGTGGGAATGGGTTTCCTATCTCTCTTTTCCCCTTTCCCTACTGCACCACCTAATTCACCTGTTTCTTAAAACTCCTTGATCACATTGTTTACGGTCTTGGTGGAGGTGACTCCTTTGTGAGCACACCAACTAATGAATACATCTATGATGTTGCAGTACATGTCTGATAGCGGCTTTGTTAGCTGAAAACCGGTTACTGCAATAAATTAATACGGTAGAACAAAAGCAAACACATTTCAAATCACTGTGATACTTCTCTTATCACATTTGCTCGGGTTTGTAGAAGGTGATAAATTTGCCACACTTAATGTTATGCCCTTTCAAGCCATAAGACAAGTCAGGTACAGCCTTTAATCTTTGGGTCTTTTCATGGTCACTACCCAGTCTTTTCCCGGTATATGGCTGAATATTCCACCCACAACTTTCTTCGTTGTCAGAAACCACCAGTAACATGATGCTGTACTTTGCTGGCTTATTTGGGATATACTGGCAGAAAGAGCATTTTCTCCTGAATGTAAGAAGTGCTCGTCTACTGTACCAAACATACTGGGATTGTATAACTTAGGTGATATCTCTACCCATTTCTCCCAAAGATTCCTTTACAAACTTATCTTGTTCACGTCTTCATAGTCTTGTCTTATGGTAGTAACTCTGAATAACCCTTGATATATTTTAGAACGTTTGTAGTGTCATTCTAGCTATGAAAACAGGGCGCCCTCTGTATTCATCCACAAAAATTTTCAGTACACTAGTCATGTGACTCATAAACTTTTAGTTATAACATCAGACCAATGTAAGCATCTAGTTCAAGGCCGTCTATACATTATTTTTGTTTTCACATGTCCCCATATATCTACTGTTGGTAACTTAGTTCGAGTGA
The DNA here is from genome assembly GCF_023864275.1 of Schistocerca cancellata. Classification (NCBI taxonomy): domain Eukaryota; kingdom Metazoa; phylum Arthropoda; class Insecta; order Orthoptera; family Acrididae; genus Schistocerca; species Schistocerca cancellata. The sequence goes on from NC_064626.1 coordinate 1,124,308,731, forward strand.
AATGATCGCATTATGGCTGAGAAACGTCTACTAAAACAATTCAGAATTGTACGGTGGCAGTAGAGTTACATACCAAGACTGCAGTATGTTGTTCTACAACATTGGCCGGAAACATGTCTGCCATTGGAATATGGAGTTGATGCCTCCAGGCAGCCATACTCACTGCCATGAAAGATCTCAGCAGTCCCAAAATCACCTAGAGGTACGGACCCCTTTAATACCGTTCAGATCCATAAGAGTTGGATGGCAATCGTTGCAGCATCTCCAGGAACCTGACATATCACCAGCTGCCCATCTCTACATACAGGCTGCTCTCTCTCAGTAAGTCTAGGATCTTCTGCATCACTGTGTTATCCACTTGGCCATCCAGAATCATGCAGCTGCGTCACGTGCACTGAGGTGACAAAAGTCATGGGATAGAGATATGCACATATACCTAAGGCGGTAGTCGTGAGTACATGAGGTATAAAAGGACAGTGCATTGGCGGAGCTGTCTTTTGTACTCGGGTGTTTCATGTGGGAAGGTTTCCGACGTTCGATGGAAATTACCACACTGAACGTGGAATGGTAGTTAGAGGTAGACACATTGCAAATTCCATTTCAAAAGTCGTTAGGGAAATCAATAGCCCAATTCCACCAGGTCAAGAGTGTGCCAGGAATACCAAATTACAGGCATTACCTCTAACAACTGAGAAACAGTGGCTGACGGACTTCACTTAACGATCAAGAAGTGGTTATCTTCAAGAGTTGTTAGTGCTAACGAACAATACCACTGCATGAAATAACTGGAGATATCAATCTGGGACATACGACAAATATATTCTTTAAGATAGTTCGGCGGAATATTAGCGTTAGTGGGCTATGGCAGCAGACGACCGTCTCGAGTGCCCTTTTTTAACAGCACGCCATCGCCTGCAGCTCCTCTCCTGGGCTACTGACAATATCGGTTGGGCCCTAGACAACTGGAAAACCCTGGACTGGTCAGATGAGTCCCGATTTAAGATGGTAAGAGCTGATGTTAGGGTACGAGTGTGGTGCAGATCCCATTAAGCCATTGACCCAAGTTGTCAAAAAGGCACTGTGCAAGTTACCACTGGCTCCATAATGGTGTGGCCTGTGTTTACATGGAATGTACTGCATCCTCTCGTCCAGCTTAAACGATCATTGACAGGAAATGGTTATGTCCGGCTACTTGGAGACTATTTGCAGCCATTAATGGACTTCATGTTCTCAAACAGCGATAAAATTTTTATGCGTGACACAATGGAATCGCATGTTGCCTATGCTGTCTTCACCTGCACTGAGGTGACAAAAGTTATGGGAAGCCTCCTAATACTGTGTCGGACCTCCTTTTCCCCAGCATGGCATGGACCCAATAAGTCACTGTAAGTCTGTTACTGAAATCTTGAATCAAGCTACCTCTGTATCTGTCCATAACTGCGAAAGTATTGCTGGTGCAAGACTTTGTGCACGAGCCGACCTCTCGATTATTTCACATAAATGTTAGATGGGTGGCCAAACCATCCTCTCGAACTGTCCAGAATATTCTTCAAACAGATCATGAACAATTGTGGCCTGGTTACATTGCGCAATGTTATCCATAAAAATTCTATAATTGTTTGGGAACATGATGTAACTGAATGGCAGCAAATGGTCTCCAAGTAGCCGAGCATAAGCGTTTCTAGTCAATCATCGTTTCAGTTGGACCACAGGATCCAATCCATTCCATGTAAACACACCACACGCCATTATGCAGCCACCACCAACTTGCACAGTGACTTATTGATAACCTGGGTGCATGGCTCCGTGTGCCTGCACCACACCACAACCTTACCATGAGCTATTACAAATCTAAATTGGGACTCATCTGACCGGACCACGGTTCTCCAGTCATCTAGCATCCAACCGATATCACCACGAGCCCAGGAGAGACGCTGCAGGCGATGACTGCTGTCAACAAAGGGAATTACGTCGGTCGTATGCTGCCGTAGTCCATTAACGCCAAATTTTGCTCTAAAGACATTACGGATGCACTCCTCGTACATCACACATTGATATTTGCGGTTAATTTATGAAGTGTTGCTTGTCTGTTAGTATTGACAACTTTACACAAAAACCGTTTTTCGCTCGTTAAGTGAAGCTGTCACCAACGACGTTGTCAATGGTGAGACGTAATTCCTGAAATTTAACAATCCAGAACACCCTTGAAACTGTGGATCATGGAATACTGAATTCGCTAATGATTTCCGAAATGCAATGCCCCATGTGTCTAGCTCCAGCTATCATACCACGTTCAAAGTCTGTTAATTGCTGTTGTGTGGTCACAATCACGTCGGAAATCTTTTCACATGAATGGGTTGAGTACAAGTGACAACTGCACCAGTGCACTCTCCCTTTATACCTTGTGTATGTGATACTGAGAGGTGGAGCCCTCCATGCCCACCTGGGAATGATGGCGAACACAAAAGATCTGCCATCTCTGCATAAGGGAAAGTATTCACTAAGGTGAGGTCTCGTAGGATGTGGGTACTGCGATGTTTGCGTACGTCTGGTTAAGGTAAACAATTAATACATGCTCATCTGGAGATAGATTGCATTGAAAGTCAAACAAAGTGTAGCGGCTTGAAGGGCAGAGAGGAAAGAAGTGACAAAACAAGGGCCAAGGGAGAAAAACCTCGGCGATAGTTAGGTCGCGTACTAAGGGCAGTGGCAGATGTCTTGTTGACTGCGACAGGTCATGCAAGGGTAGGTTATGTTAATAGCGGGTATCGTGAAGGAGGATACTGTGTCATGCCATTGGTCATTATAATGAAAGGAGTCTGGTGCAGCAACGCAGAGCATTGCCTTGATCCCTCTGCTGTGCCGTGTCGTCCGTGATTTGGCACGGCATCATCAGGCGCTGGTGCTGAAAGGCGCAGCTCGATGTTGCTCAGTATTCCCTGTTACTGCTTGGCCCAGTTCTGCCGCAGATGCGCGTGAATGATGTATCCTAGCCTTTTTTCTTCTCTATCCCTTGCGGCGGCTGCCCCCACGGCAGTCGACGTCCTGTCATTACCGTTGGGGCGGCGGTTGTCTGTCAAAGGGACTGTGCCTGTGATACAATATCCACAGTCAACGGCTATCCTCAGGAGTTTTAGGAAACAGGGTGAAGAAAAACTGTTTTTGATGTGTGTGTGTGTGTGTGTGTGTGTGTGTGTGTGTGTGTGTGTGTGTGTGTGTGTGTGCCTCGAATTGGTACAAGCGCTCGAGCCATTCTTCTTTTTGTCCATGAAACTGTCGAAAAGACAGTATAGCAGTATTTGTTGCTGTATGTGGTGCTTGGTCCATCGGGCATGCAGTGTGGACCAGTAGCTGCTGCATCGTATTGTGCAGCATAGATATATGCAGCGTCTGGAACTGAAACAACTGCATTAACTGTGTTGCATCTAATGATTGCAACTGTGGCGCCTGAGCAGTGGGTGGGATTGTCGGGGTGGTCATTTTGGAAGAGACAAAAGCAAGAAACAGACAAGGCAACCAAGGAAAATATGTACAAAAGAAAAGAAAATATCTGCAATGGTCACCTGAAAACAATGATCATCAAAAGAAACCATTAAAGCAAGTAAACGTCTCTGTAAAGAAAAGAGAAGACAAAATTAAGGCACCAGCAGAAAGAAAAAAAAATATTCGCTAGCCGCCAGGCACTGGGTTCTTCTGATAACTCGTCGCCAATGTGGAATCCTGCCCTCTTGTATCCTATAGGGTGCCTACGATGCTGTTTTCTCAGATAGCTACAGAACATACAAGCAAACGATATTAATGGATTTCATTACAGTTATTGAAATGACAATATTTAATCTTTGTATTTACAACGAGTTGTTGCAAGCAGTTGACAACATGCAAATAATCAATGTCCTTCACTGCATACAATGTCAATCACACAAAGTTAATCCCACAAGTTCATATGGGTCACAAGTCATGGCTTTTATAGTGCCTCTCTTCTAGTCTTTCTCTACAAGTGCGCGTCTTCTACAGTCCGGCTGAACCTGGAAGGAGCGGCGCTTATATTCTCTTTAGCTAGAGGCCACTCCTGTTCTAGTGCGGTCGTAGTCAGTGTATGTTCTTGATCATGAGGCCGGCGCTTGTCGTTACCCAGAACAATTTTTATATTTCTTACCTATAGAACCTTTTATCTATCATTTATGGTCCTTGTGTTTCCTATATGCATTACTCATACGTAATATTTCAGCATATGCTTGCTTCTCTTTAGGCAGATAGTTGTCACAACTTGAAGTTTTTAAGAGTATCAGCTTCATATTCCAAATCTATACTCCAGCCTAAGTTGAACATAGCATATATTGTTCATTCTTGCAGACCACATTTCATGGTGTCTAACTATCTATCCTCACGTTTGTTATTGTTGTTTGTAATAGTGTTTTGTTCTCCTTTTTATTATTATTCTTCACCTCTTTGTACTCTTCTGCCTCCATCTGTAGTTCATGAGAGTCTATTCAGATTTTCAGTTACTAGTTTAGAAATTTCTAGAGAGATTGTTCTCGTTGCTGCTGTGTTAATTTTAGCAACCGTAATTTCCCCTGAAAGCTTTTTGCGTTTTGATAACTTTATGCTTTGCCATCGACATAACATCATATATTAAACCATTTCTGAGACTCGTGGTGGGTATTGAATTGACATATCCACATATATATCAATTAGTTTTGTGATGATTCTTCAACCTTGTCATTGACATGTAGTTCACATTGCAGGATTTTAACACCCAGCAACCCCAACATCTCATTATTTCTAGTTACCACATTCATAATACTGTCCAGCTGTATCATTTTAGCGTTAATTCCCTCCATTTTTGTGTCAGCATATAGATGTGTAACCTTCACACCCTCAGAAGAGTGCATGCTATCTGTGCCAATTTGTCAATAGTCTACAGTATACTGATATAATTAAGCAGTAGTATACAACGTTTTAAGCAGAATCTCCTGGAAGTTTCGTTTGTATCGTTCTTCACTCAATTCCCTCATTTTATCAATTACTGGAAAACTATATAGCGTATGATTCCAGCTATCAGCTCATATGCTAACAAATTCTACATCTACATGATTACTCTGCAATTGACACTTAAGCGCCTGGCAGAGGGTTCATCCAACCATTTTCATACTGCTTCTCTACCATTCCACTCTCGAATGGCGCGTGGGAAATAGGAACACCTAAATCTTTCCGTTCAAGCTAAGTTTTCTTTTATTTTATTGTGATGATCATTTAATTCTCCCTGCTTAGGTGGGTGTCAACAAAATATTTTCGCATTCGGATGATAAAATTGGTGATTGAAATTTTGTAAATAGATCTCGCCGCAAAGAGTGTCTGCCACCCCAACTCGCGTAACGTATCAGTGACATTCTCACCCCTATTGCACTATAACACGAAACGAGCTGTCCTTCTTTGCACTTTTTCGATGTCTCCCGTCAATCCCACCTGGTAAGGATCCCACACCGTGCAGCGATAGTTCAGCAGAGGACGGACAAGTGTAATGTAGGCTGTCTCTTTAGTGGGTTTGTCGCAACTTCTAAGTGTTCTGCCAACAAAGCGCAGTCTTCGTTTCGCCTTCCCCACAATATTATCTGTGTGGTGTTTCCAATTTAAGTTCCTCATAATTGTAATTCCTCAGTATTTAGTCGAATTGACAGCCATTAGATTTGCGCGATTTATCGTATTTCCAAAATTTATTGGATTTCTTGTAGTACCGACTGGATGGCCTCGTACTTTTCTTTGTTTAGTGCCAATTGCCACTTTTTACAAAACGATAAATTACAGCGTCATCTGTAAACAATCTAAGAGGGCTGCTCATATTATCACCTAGATCATTTAGGTAAATCAGGAACAGCAGAGGTCCTATGACACTACCTTGCGGAACGCCAGATATCACTTCTGTTCTACTCGATGATTTACCGTCTATCACTACGAACTGTGACCTCTCTGAGAGGAAATCACGAATCCAGTCACACAACTGAGACGATATTACATATGCACGCAATTTGATTAATAGTCGCTTGTGAGGAATGGTATCAAAAGCCTTCTGGAAATCTAGGAATGTGAATCGACCTGAGATCCCTTGTCGACAGCACTCATTACTTCGTGGAATAAGTAAGAGAACGATATTTTCTGATTCCATGTTGGTTATGTATCAATAAGTTATTTTCTTCAAGGTGATTCATAATGTTCGAGTACAGTATATGCTCCGAAATCCTACTGCAATCTGAGGTCAGTGATAGGGGTCTGTAATTCGATGGGTTACTCCTATTTCCTTTCCTGAATACTGGTGCGACCTGTGCTACTTTCCAGTCTTTAGGAACAGACCTTCCGTCAAGCGAGCGGTTGTATATGATTGCTAAGAAAGGCACTATTGTGTCTGCATACTCTGAGAGGAACCTGATTGGTACACCATCTGGACCGGAAGACTTTCCTTTCTTAAGTGATTTGAGTTGTTTTGCAACACCTAAGATTTCTACAAGTTTTTATCACTCATGCTAACAGCTGTTCTGCTTTCGAATTCTGGAATATTTACTACGCATTCCTTCGCGAAGGAATTACGGAAACAGTATTTAGCAACTCCGCTTTATTGGCACCATCATCGATAACATTTCCATCGCTATCGTGCAGTGACGGTATTGACTTACTTTTTTTTTTTCCACTGGTGTACTTTACATACGACCAGAATCTCTTTGTGTTTCCTACCATATTTTGAGACAATGTTTCATTGTGGAAACTATTGAAAGCATCTCATGTTTTCATCCGCACTAAATTTCGAGCTTCAGTGAATTCACTGAATTTTATGTGTTACTACTTACATATGTCTCGTAAATATGTTTTAAATTCATACTGTCATGTTTGAATGTGTTAATAAGATTAGCATTTTCTGTCACCAACTAGACTAGAGTCCAGCAATACGCATGGCTCAAATACATGACGTCCACTTCATATGATGACATAAACAGAAATATTTGTGTATCTTACTTTGCTCTTCCTCTGCCACGACGTGAAATATGATCACAGTGTTCATCTTTACTTTCTGAGGTGGTGGAAAATCACTGCTTTCACTAAATGTATGTTAGATTATTCCATCAATACTGTGTACAATCGGCTGTGATAAGAGTTTTGAAATTATGAACATATGTGCTCAAAGCGAATCTCCTCAGGGTGGATTTACAGTGACGGAAGAAGATTAGTCTTCCTGCAATCACATGGCTGGACAATGGAAGCATGTACACTGATGAACCAAAACATTATGACCACATGCTTAATAGGTTGTTTGTCCATATTTGGAACGAGATACATCAGAAATCGTGCGTATCAGGGATCCGACAGTTTGTTGGTAGGTTTTTGTAGATATGTGGCATTAGATATCTATGCTCAGGTCATGTAATTCACATAAACAATGGGCCGCTGACTTGCATACACAGAGATTGCAACCAACAGCAACCCAATGGGCTCCATAGGATTTACGTCAGGCTCATTTGGCCACTGAGACATCAATGTGAATTCACTATAATGCTAATCAAACCACTGGAGCACACTTTTGGCTCCCAAACAATAACAATTATATTGCTAAAAAATGAGATCGCTGTTGGGGAAGACATTAAGCTTGAAAAGATTCACATGGTTCGCAGTTGTCAGCGTGTCTTTGATTACTGCACAGATCCGATGCAAGCACAGTAGAACGTCTCCCAAAGCATAATAATGCTCCCACCAGCCTACATTCCTGGCATCTGCACATTTCGAAGGGCTGTTCACCTCGATGACGACGTTTGTGGAGACGACCATCGAGCTACTACAGAGAAAATGTGATTCGCGTGAAGAGCCGACACTTTTCTATTCATCGAAGGTCGAATCCTGACGGTCTCTTGCCATCGGGAACCGTAATTGATGATGATGTTTGGTCAACATGTGGGCTGCTGCAGAGTTCCATGTTCAACAATGTATGATCAACAGTGTGCTCCAAAACAGTGTTGCGTACACCAGCTTTGTGTGCTTTTGGAAGAGACGACACGGATCACTATCTATCCTGCATTACATAGCAGACGAGTCCCCAAACCCCACGTTCCGTGAAGGGTCATAGACGTCCAAACTATTTAGCGCCTAGTAGTAGTTTCAATGCCCTTCTACCTCTTTCCATAGATACTCACAATAGCAGCATATGAATATTCGACCAGATTCGCCGTTTTCAAGGTACTCGTTCACAGGCTCTGTGTAATAACGATCTGCCCCTTGTCAAAGTCACTTATCTCAGTGGATTTCACCATTTGCAGCCCATATCTTCACTAGTGTGATTCCCTATCTGTGTCTGTTCTGATTCCATACTTTTGTTACTGCATCGCGTGCCTGTAATGCCACAAAGTGGCATCCATCATCATGGCGGGTAGTGGTCACAATGTTTTGTCTTATGCGTGTTTGTTATTAGGCACTAGTGAGTGATTCCTCTTGTGCCAGTTTCAAGTATAAATACAGGACCAGCTGGTAACTACTAGGCTCTTGTGACAGGGCTACTTCATCCATTCAGTCATGGTGGTGAACATGCAATTCCATTAACATTCATGGAACTTTTACAGCTGCACTTCTTTCTTTATAATCTCTTAATATAGCAAGGTATATGAAGAGACTTAAGTAACATCACAGTTGTATGCCTACATTTAATTAATACATTTCATTTTCTTCTTGCATCGATAAGAAACGTGATTACTAGAGCTGAGTGATGGTTTCTTTTGATGGATGAGGAGTTTTGCGCATAATCTCGAAGCCAACATGTTTACAGGCGCTCTTGTTTAAGTTGTAGATAACCATAAACAATATTATTTGCGATGTCACGGTTAGCCATTGAGAATTCTCATGCAACTGGGTGAGTGATTTATTGATAAATGTTAAAATGTAGCTTAGCAGGAATATTTTTTGTTATTAATCTAGTATAATTTTGTTCCTCCTCACCTGAGGCACTGGACAGCGTCCTTATCTCTGCCTCGTAACATGCATCTAGCGTCAGGGATGGCACATGTGGACTGGCGCTCAGCACACATTCATATCGTCTTGGCCATAATTGTGGAGTACAGACATGCGCATAATTATATCACAAGTGTGTTTGAATATATGCCATTTGTGTGTATATTTATATGATACATCTTGGTTATGTAAATGTCGGAAAACATTAATAGGTTGTAATACAAATATGTACATGGCCATGTGGGCACCGAACATTATAGAATGGTGTTCAGAGTGTTTGCCATTTGGCAAAACAGCAGTAACAGTACTGCTCCTCTTCCCATACCATGGGTGAAGAACATGATTTGGCGCTATTGAGAAAGTGTGATTTTCAAGCAGTGGAAATACCATGACTTCCAAACAATGTAAGTAAATATGTGGAAGTCTGGCTGTAGCCACCGCTTTGTTTTGGCACAACACATATTGCATGGTTCCTATTTGGTAGGAGCAAAATGGGCAGATATTGGGAGGGAGCTCGATTTATATTGGATGATCTCTCACTACAATCCTGCACCCCCCCCCCCCCCCCCCCCCCCGGATGACCTTGTCAATTGTGACCTTCAATATGACATGTAAATGTTCAGACAGTACTGCCATATGTTGAGTCAGCGATTTGGGCTCATTCTCTCACTGCCGCTCTACTATTGCAGACTGTTGACTGTGTGCAATGAGTAAGCCATAATGATGTTTACAGCAAAAGAAGAGATTAGTGGCCTGTAGCTACACATTCACAATTGTATCGCAATTATACTGTAGACCCATATTTACAGGAACGTTTCCGCTTCTGTTTTCATATACTTTCAACCATGTTAGTTTTCGCTATTAATTAAGAACATTCAATGTACTGTAATTTACCAAAATCTGAAACCTAATCGAGTGTGTCTTCCTGTTGCAGGCGAGTAGGAGATGGATGACTGTAACTCCATTGGCCCTGTTACCCTATACTCCACCTGTGCAGGTAAGACATTGTCTTAATATCCGTCTGATAGTTTGAAAAGTTAATTTCTTAGTTAAGGTTTGCTCATCAGTAGCCCTACGATGGGCATTCAGATAAGATAAAGGCATTGGATGTTCCTGCCTTGCACAACATATGGCACAGTTGGACCTCATGTACAACAGTTCTGTACGTTCACAGCACCATGCAAAATAACACGAGCCTTGTCTGTTTAAAGAATATTTCATCGCCCTATGTCATACATTTCCAGGTGTGAGTGAGTCCTCGTTATTCAAAACAAAAAAGTAACATTTTCAACCTGACCATCTCAGATGTCTTTCAAATTTGGTGCATCCAGTGATCCAGATAAGAGATGTAGAATTACCAGTTTGCAGAGGTGTAGGACAACTGTGAAGAAAGTCACAAGTCTGAGAAGTTTGGGAATAGTCTGAGATTTACATGTGTATGGTTGAGCATAAATGTCTATATTTCTGATTCTATACAGGTACAGCAATGAAACTAGTATCCCTGAAAAGCTAATGAGTAGGGTTTTACACTGATATGCAACCTTGAAGGTTTCTAAGAATTTTCATAATCAAGGTAACTGCCCTTGACTTTTGACCTTGAATATCTCAAAACACTCCACTTTCATTTTTCTTAAGAAAAGATATTCTACTGTATCGATATAGTATTTTGAACACAGTAAAAAATCTTATGAAGATGGCACATCAAAGACATCATGCCCAAAAATTTATTTTGTCAACATCAATATCCTATCAAAATGCAGGAGGTAGCACATAAATGTGAAACACAAATTATTAAAAAATACAGTTCATAAGTAATGTTATATAAAAAGAATGTTTATATTACTGTTGCGGTATTATGATTCATTTATAGTGTGGCTTCAATGAAAAGGCAATGAAAGTGGTTACATCAGGTTTTTACGAATCTCCAATTAAATCTCTAATGTTCACCGGACTGATGCAGGGGAAGATCATGTTCTTCTAGTAGATGTCACTAGTTGTAGTCTTCTAAGAATGCCACATCTTCTGATAACACAAGTTTTTGGTGTGGCAGGAAACTCAAATGATGGAGATGGTCCATGTAGATGCAAGAACCTGGCCTATACTTCATCCGTTTCTTCATAAATTTGTAAGAAGTATGCAACCATACATATAGGCTGTCTGTTAACAGCATTTCTTTCCAAAGAGCAGCCACTGATTCCTCTCTGCTCTCTATAAAAGTAGAATATGTGTTTGTTTTTACTGTACCTTTGTCAGTAGGTATTACACAATGAAGCTTATGGGTACGTGGAATCGTACTTGTATTCTTGAAACGTTATTCAGCCTTGGCGATGTCGTAGTAAAGATGTGAATCAATATGTAGTCGTAGATACACAAAGAAATATTTTCCTTACACTACAACAGTAGTTCTGTTCCAAAATAATGCCATTCGAAACCTTCCTGATGGTGGCACAGATTCATGAAATTATTTCCGTTTTTGTATAGGGCAGCATTTTCATCTCGAAAGTGGTAAATGTGCTACGAAGCTGGAAAGTGATATTTTAAAAATGTATGAAATTGTAAAGGCATTGGATGTTCCTGCCTTGCACAACATATGGCACAGTTGGACCTCATGTACAACAGTTCTGTACGTTCACAGCACCATGCAAAATAACACGAGCCTTGTCTGTTTAAAGAATACACACACACTGTATCATACTGAACTCAATCACATAGTTGCACATAAAAGGTGACAGTTATTGAAGTATATGAAAATCACATAAATCAGTTACAAACTACAGTGGACACACACTTCATTCAGGACCTACGTGTCCCTACAGATATTCGGATTTAGGATATGGCATGTTTGATATGCTTGCCGTCATTGGTGACTGTGTGGCACAGATGAATAGCGGAATTCTGCATGACCCACGGAAGTGTTGGAACATCGATGCTGTCGATGACCTCTTGCATGTCTATCTTCAGCTCAGCAATGGTTTTGGTGTTATTGCTGTATATATTATTAAGCTGCACAAAAAGGAGTATCATTGTGCTGATCCAGAGAATATGGCGGCCAATCAAGACCTACGCCAGTAACCTCTATGTACCCCAGAGCCAGAATGCGATTCCCTAAGTCCTCTTCCAGGACAAGACACTCTCTTTTGCTTCGATGGGAACGAGCTCCGTCTTGCGTCAACCACATTTTATCGAAATCAGGGGCACTATGGATAATGGGGATAAAATTATCTTCTGAAACCTTCGTGTACAATTCGATTGTCACCAAGCCATCAAGGAGTATCACACCGATTATTCCGTGACCGAACATTGGACACCACGCAGTCACACACTGAGGGTGAAGAGATTTCTCGATCGCGAAATGCGCCAATTTTGTTTATTGACGAACCCATCCAAATGAAAGTGCACTTTGTCCTTAAACCAAGCCATAATGACATGCTACCCCTGTTCATCAATTTTGTGGACGATAGTGTTAGAGAAACATAACTGATGTTCCATAGCCCTGGGGCTTAATGGCTGATGGGTTTAAATTTTGCATGGGTAGAGATGCATGTGTTCAAGAACACTTTGTCATAGTGTCACCCTGTTGATTCCCACCTGTTGTGCAGATTGTCTGATAGATTTCCTGGGGCTGATCTGAAACACAGTGCGTTTCTTATCGATGTTTTCAGGCGATCTTACCTTTTTAAATGACTGACATGGACACACTGTCATTACGAATCTACCCATTCTCTAAAATTTGTGAATCAAATTCTTGATTGTTATCACTCTTGGACAGGTTGTCTTCCGCTTACACATGGCTGCAAACTTCGTTTGATCCGCAGTTGGGCTGTTATTGCTCGCATAGTAGCCTTTCACAAGTGCTATACACTCAGGCACGCTGTACCGTGACATTTGCACGTGCAAATGGCCGACAAGAATAAGCCGTGTGCCCTTGCGATCAGTAATTCCCAACATACCCTGCAACCAAGAATGCAGGTTGAACATCCTAACGCAAACTATTCAGAAGTTATGACGATTTTATTTCATATAGTTCTATAATTGTCATCCAGTATGTCACACGAGTATTTGATCAGTATTTGTGTTGATGTTGTAAGTTATTTGTAAGTTATAAACGGGTGAATTGTAATCCGTGAGCTATTCCAGAGAAATCCCTGTACTTCATCCTCAGTGGTAACACAGTAATCACAAACAAGATATTCATTTACTCTGAGATCTTCTTTAGTGATTTTTAAAGATCTGTGAGGTGATACTGTATGATACATGAGTGTAGAAGGAGTTGTTGTAAACTCGATGCAAACACCTCAATGAAATGATCTCTAGAATTTGTTATATCTCTAGAACTACCCTATCTGTAGTTAACCAACACTTGTTTGTAATTTCGTCAATGCAATCGGTCTTGACAAACATGCACAGTAGGGATATGCACCTAAGAAACATGCTGGAAGTGCAGAATTGCACATAACAAACACTACACAGTGCTTACATGATGGTAAAGTGTCTTCTTTACACTTTATTGAAGTTCGCGTCATGTAAGAAGGCGGCCAAATTTTCACCAGTTTTATGCATCCCCCTCCACTAGCCACTTTCAGCCAATAATATTCACTCTCTTTCCGGGTGGCTAGCAGTGAGTTATAGCTAGAGAGCGAGAATCTCGCTCCTACTTGCTGCACTGTGTGCCGTACTCTGCGGCAGCCGAATTATTCATTCAACTGTCAATTTTTTTCCTGTTTTTTCTTGTGGCAGTATAGCTGTGAATGTGTATCTGTAAATGTTTAGCCGGCCGAGTGGCCGAGCAGTTCTAGGCGCTACAGTTTGGAACTGCACGACTGCTACGGTAGCAGGGTCGAACCCAGCCTTGGGCATGGATGTGTGTGATGTCCTTAGGCTAGTTAGGTTTAAGAAGTTCTAAGTTCTAGGGGACTGATGACCTCAGCAGTTAAGTCCCACAGTGCTCAGGGCCATTTGAACCATTTGTAAATGTTTAAGTGCGATTAAAAAACAGTCATGTGACAGCAATAAATGTGAAGTGCTTTACAAGCAGGCAGGCGGATTATTTACCTTATTTATACCTTTTTCAAACGTGAATTAAAGCAGGTCTCCTACTGTTTACAATTTAAGGCACAAGAACGGACTTAAGAACAATGTGGTGTCGGCAAGAGAAGTGGAAGAGAATTCTAAACGAAAGTGTCTGAACTGTAAGAACCAAGGAACGTGTAACACAAATGGATGGTTTTAACAACGATGTTTTAAAGTGCTTAATGTGAATGATGAATGCCCGACATCAGTAAAACATCTTACAGTTATGCGGCTTCATCAATGTAAAGAATTTTAAAAGACGTTGGTTTCAGATACGTCAAGAAGACAGTTTTTAGTTCAAAGAAGCGACATAGGCTCAGCACGAACTATATCTAATATAAAGATTCACGATACAAGAGAAGGAGGTAGTTCAGCAGTGTATTACCTTGATGAAAAATGGGCCAATTAGAATCATTGGAAGATCTGCTGGAAAATGAGTGATGGTACTGTCAGTATTAAAGTTCTCATAGGAATAGGTTCTCGAATAATTATTGAGCATTCCAACTCATCTTCTGGTTATGTTTCTGAGAATAAACTTGTATTTACGTGTAAGAAAATCAGCCATGATTGCCATACGGAAATGAATGCTGTCGTTTTCGTGACGTGATTCATAACTATTGTGATACCTACCTTCGAAGTCGGCCATTGCCAGTTATACGTGAAACATCAGGTAGAAGCACCAGAAATACGGATATTTTTCATCGACTTAAAAACAGAAATATTAAACACCATATAAATCAGACTTACGCCGATCTCCTGAAGCTCGTTAATTTATACAAGTCACATGACAGAACGTCAAACTTGACTTCCTTGCACGTGAATGGGGTCACAGTTTTGCGTGTACCCCCTGTCACTGTCAGCGTAGCCCCTCAGAATTAATTGGGGCAAAGGGTTTTAAGTCTGTGTGAGAGAAAAAAAACAAAACATTCGAGGTAACAATAGTGAATCTCTTGTGCGTGAGAAAACAGACAATGAGGCAATAGACAACATTCCGCCTGCATCATGAGCACTGTCCCTGCGGTATACTGAAAAGCTTCAGAAAGAAGAATTTGACAGGGAAGTAATGATGGATATAAGCCTTCAACGTATCATTGTAAATTTTCATTCATATTGTTCAGAAACAGACTCAAATAGAAGTGACGATGGTATTACGATATAGACTTTGGAAGAAAGTAATAATATTTCTTAGCTTGAAAGACTCGTGGTTTAAAAAATGTGTTTGTTAACATATGGGATGTATACATAATAATGAGAAGTTCCTAGCCCTTTTGATTTGGACTTTGTGTCCTTTTAGTTATGCAGATTATAACGATCAAAATATTACCCAAGCAGATGTTAACCCTTTCCCACCATACTGTAAGCTTTAATAGCACGCGAGAATATGCTATTGGATAAATTAATGAGAAGACCGATATTTCCAAATGTAGACGTCTGTCATTACGACTAATGCTTTCCTATGCAGAACGATTACACTTAACTATAGTCAAACACGTCCAAACACGCCTTACACATTTTTTTTAAAAAAAAAAAGCAGTTGCCAAGCAGATATAAAGATTTCAGTTTGTAGTTGAAGTTAATTTTGTTGTGTATTAAATTTTTACTCATAATGCAGCTCAATTTGCAATAAACAGTAATTATTGCAAGCAGTTCCAATGACCTTATTGTTAGACAATAATCATTTTGAGAAAAAGTGTACTTCACGTCTTCACAAAGCTGTGTCAGCTGTTCTCGCCCCCCGACGTCATGCAGAGTAAGTCTGTGGAGCAGTGCATGCAACGTCGTCAAGACGTGAATTAATATTTATGTCATGATAAATGATCGAAATTGGTTTCAATATTAATTTTTCCCTCATAGATTTGACCGTATAATACAATGCACCATAGACAACCGAGCCTGACTCTTGTCCGCAGCAATGCAGTTGCGCATGTGCAGTTCTCATCCCCCCCCCACCCACCCCCACCCCCCCCACCCCCACCCTTCCTGTCTAGTCCGCCCCTATGCGTCCTAGGTGACACGGGCTTTAGTTCGTTCGATTTACACCATAAAACATAGTATAGTGTGAGACACACAAACAAACAGCATTGGTTTCACTCGCATTGGCACGAAGACAGTGTTTTGACCACAACTCAGAAAGGTTTGAGCATTCAATATTTACATCTGGGTATATAGCTTTGAAATGTGCATATAATTTTTTAAAGGCTGATATAGGGCAAAATTGCGAAAAAATTCAAAGTTTTGTAACTGCACAGTTTATTATATTGATTCTTTAAGAATAACATGCAGAGTTTCATAATCGAATTCTGACTAGAAATATCTTTTAGAAAAGGTTATTTGGGTGTCTGTGCATGCTACGCCCTTACTTTCTGTGCTGTGATCCACACCTTCTCTATGCTAGTAACTTTTTGTGCATAAATTTTTCGTTCACACTACCAAAAGGAACTGCAGATGAGTCTAGACTTCCTTTGATTTCAACGTGGTTCTTCTGCACAGTACATGCTTCAAACTTATTTCAGTTTTTAGTTTTGCATATATCAACCTGTTTTGCTGGAAATAGGTCGAAACGCATATTCAAAAAAGTGAGGAAATGTTGAATTTCACTAGTAAAAGGTGCAGGATATTCAAATAACAATGTTACAGATGCTGCTCCTAAGTGTAAAGAACAAGTTTCGGCTAAGTCACTGAGTTCATCGAAGAAGAAAATTTGTGAAGGAACTGGTGATGCTGCGTACAATCTAAACCATGGCTTTTCTAGTGGATTTTAGTTAACTGAATTAGAAATACTTGCCTATATGATTAATGTTTCATGTTCATGTAGTAATTGTGGATCAAAGGGCCTTAGACTTTATGATGACAGTGAAAGAATTGTCATTGTAGGCAATATACATACTTTGTGTAAAGTTTGTAAACAAGATGTTCATTTCAAGACTTCGGCTCTCCATGAGAAGATGTATGAGGTGAATACAACATTTTGTTACGCCTTGAGATGCTTAGGTGCAGGCAGAGAAGGCGAAAATTTGTTTTGTGGCATGATGGACGTGCCTGCATCAGTTACTGGATTCAGTGATTACAAAAGAACACTCCTCAGTGCTCTTGAAGTTGAGTGCAAGGAGAACATTAAAGCAGCTGTTGAGAAAGCTGTAGATATAAACAGTGAAGGGGAAGAAGGACACTGTGTAGTGAAGACAGATCTTTGCGTCTCTTGTGATGAAGTGGGGCCATACATCATATTTTTGTGTGGATACAGGGGAAATCTTAGATCTCAAGCAATGAGCAAATATTTTTATCAGTGTGACGAAGGAAGGACAACATTGCAGTGATAAAGTCTCAGAACACAAGTAAGTGGGCACCAGGAATTGCGAGGGGTCAAGTGGTGTGATAGAAGCAGGTGGGATGAAACAAATATTCTAAAGGTCAGTTGAACAATATGGTGTTACATATGTGATGTATCTAGGTGATGGAGAGTCAGTGTCTTTAAGACTGTTTTAGAGAGCAATCCTTGTGTCTCACAAACTAAAATGGAAAAAGTGGAATGTGTGGGGCATGTTCAAAAGTGAATGGGAGTTATACTTCTCAGATTGAAGAAAGAATTGAAAGCCAAGAAATTAGATGGAAACTCACAGAGAGGTGTTAACAGACTGACAGACAAGGAAATTCACATTTTACAAATATATTATGGAATAGCTATCACAGGTAACTTACATTGTGTGACCAAAATGCAGGAAGCCATATGGTCAATATTCTTTCACAAAATTTCCACAGATGATAATCCTAGAAATTCCCTTTGTGACATATCGTGATGCAAATATCTTCAGGCAGAAGCCAGTGGAATGCCATACACCCACAAACATGGTTTGTCAGTTGAAACTTCCTGGCAGATTAAAACTGTGTGCCCGACCGAGACTCGAACTCGGGACCTTTGCCTTTCGCGGGCAAGTGCTCTACCAACTGAGCTACCAAAGCACGACTCACGACCGGTACTCACAGCTTTACTTCTGCCAGTACCTCGTCTCCTACCTTCCAAACTTTACAGAAGCTCTCCTGCGAACCATGCAGAACTAGCACTCCTGAAAGAAAGGATATTGCGGAGACATGGCTTAGCCACAGCCTGGGGGATTTTTCCAGAATGAGATTTTCACTCTGCAGCGGAGTGTGCGCTGAAATGAAACTTCCTGGCAGATTAAAACTGTGTGCCCGACCGAGATTCGAACTCGGGACCTTTGCCTTTCGCGGGCAAGTGCTCTACCAACTGAGCTACCGAAGCACGACTCACGACCGGTACTCACAGCTTTACTTCTGCCAGTACCTCGTCTCCTACCTTCCAAACTTTACAGAAGCTCTCCTGCGAACCATGCAGAACTAGCACTCCTGAAAGAAAGGATATTGCGGAGACATGGCTTAGCCACAGCCTGGGGGATGTTTCCAGAATGAGATTTTCACTCTGCAGCGGAGTGTGCGCTGAAATGAAACTTCCTGGCAGATTAAAACTGTGTGCCCGACCGAGACTCGAACTCGGGACCTTTGCCTTTCGCGGGCAAGTGCTCTACCAACTGAGCTACCGAAGCACGACTCACGACCGGTACTCACAGCTTTACTTCTGCCAGTACCTCGTCTCCTACCTTCCAAACTTTACAGAAGCTTTCCTGCGAACCATGCAGAACTAGCACTCCTGAAAGAAAGGATATTGCGGAGACATGGCTTAGCCACAGCCTGGGGGATGTTTCCAGAATGAGATTTTCACTCTGCAGCGGAGTGTGCGCTGAAATGAAACTTCCTGGCAGATTAAAACTGTGTGCCCGACCGAGACTCGAACTCGGGACCTTTGCCTTTCGCGGGCAAGTGCTCTACCAACTGAGCTACCGAAGCACGACTCACGACCGGTACTCACAGCTTTACTTCTGCCAGTACCTCGTCTCCTACCTTCCAAACTTTACAGAAGCTCTCCTGCGAACCATGCAGAACTAGCACTCCTGAAAGAAAGGATATTGCGGAGACATGGCTTAGCCACAGCCTGGGGGATGTTTCCAGAATGAGATTTTCACTCTGCAGCGGAGTGTGCGCTGAAATGAAACTTCCTGGCAGATTAAAACTGTGTGCCCGACCGAGACTCGAACTCGGGACCTTTGCCTTTCGCGGGCAAGTGCTCTACCAACTGAGCTACCGAAGCACGACTCACGACCGGTACTCACAGCTTTACTTCTGCCAGTACCTCGTCTCCTACCTTCCAAACTTTACAGAAGCTCTCCTGCGAACCATGCAGAACTAGCACTCCTGAAAGAAAGGATATTGCGGAGACATGGCTTAGCCACAGCCTGGGGGATGTTTCCAGAATGAGATTTTCACTCTGCAGCGGAGTGTGCGCTGAAATGAAACTTCCTGGCAGATTAAAACTGTGTGCCCGACCGAGACTCGAACTCGGGACCTTTGCCTTTCGCGGGCAAGTGCTCTACCAACTGAGCTACCGAAGCACGACTCACGACCGGTACTCACAGCTTTACTTCTGCCAGTACCTCGTCTCCTACCTTCCAAACTTTACAGAAGCTCTCCTGCGAACCATGCAGAACTAGCACTCCTGAAAGAAAGGATATTGCGGAGACATGGCTTAGCCACAGCCTGGGGGATGTTTCCAGAATGAGATTTTCACTCTGCAGCGGAGTGTGCGCTGAAATGAAACTTCCTGGCAGATTAAAACTGTGTGCCCGACCGAGACTCGAACTCGGGACCTTTGCCTTTCGCGGGCAAGTGCTCTACCAACTGAGCTACCGAAGCACGACTCACGACCGGTACTCACAGCTTTACTTCTGCCAGTACCTCGTCTCCTACCTTCCAAACTTTACAGAAGCTCTCCTGCGAACCATGCAGAACTAGCACTCCTGAAAGAAAGGATATTGCGGAGACATGGCTTGGCCACAGCCTGGGGGATGTTTCCAGAATGAGATTTTCACTCTGCAGCGGAGTGTGCGCTGAAATGAAACTTCCTGGCAGATTAAAACTGTGTGCCCGACCGAGACTCGAACTCGGGACCTTTGCCTTTCGCGGGCAAGTGCTCTACCAACTGAGCTACCGAAGCACGACTCACGACCGGTACTCACAGCTTTACTTCTGCCAGTACCTCGTCTCCTACCTTCCAAACTTTACAGAAGCTCTCCTGCGAACCATGCAGAACTAGCACTCATGAAAGAAAGGATATTGCGGAGACATGGCTTAGCCACAGCCTGGGGGATGTTTCCAGAATGAGATTTTCACTCTGCAGCGGAGTGTGCGCTGAAATGAAACTTCCTGGCAGATTAAAACTGTGTGCCCGACCGAGACTCGAACTCGGGACCTTTGCCTTTCGCGGGCAAGTGCTCTACCAACTGAGCTGCCGAAGCACGACTCACGACCGGTACTCACAGCTTTACTTCTGCCAGTACCTCGTCTCCTACCTTCCAAACTTTACAGAAGCTCTCCTGCGAACCATGCAGAACTAGCACTCCTGAAAGAAAGGATATTGCGGAGACATGGCTTAGCCACAGCCTGGGGGATGTTTCCAGAATGAGATTTTCACTCTGCAGCGGAGTGTGCGCTGAAATGAAACTTCCTGGCAGATTAAAACTGTGTGCCCGACCGAGACTCGAACTCGGGACCTTTGCCTTTCGCGGGCAAGTGCTCTACCAACTGAGCTACCGAAGCACGACTCACGACCGGTACTCACAGCTTTACTTCTGCCAGTACCTCGTCTCCTACCTTCCAAACTTTACAGAAGCTCTCCTGCGAACCATGCAGAACTAGCACTCCTGAAAGAAAGGATATTGCGGAGACATGGCTTAGCCACAGCCTGGGGGATGTTTCCAGAATGAGATTTTCACTCTGCAGCGGAGTGTGCACTGAAATGAAACTTCCTGGCAGATTAAAACTGTGTGCCCGACCGAGACTCGAACTCGGGACCTTTGCCTTTCGCGGGCAAGTGCTCTACCAACTGAGCTACCGAAGCACGACTCACGACCGGTACTCACAGCTTTACTTCTGCCAGTACCTCGTCTCCTACCTTCCAAACTTTACAGAAGCTCTCCTGCGAACCATGCAGAACTAGCACTCCTGAAAGAAAGGATATTGCGGAGACATGGCTTAGCCACAGCCTGGGGGATGTTTCCAGAATGAGATTTTCACTCTGCAGCGGAGTGTGCGCTGAAATGAAACTTCCTGGCAGATTAAAACTGTGTGCCCGACCGAGACTCGAACTCGGGACCTTTGCCTTTCGCGGGCAAGTGCTCTACCAACTGAGCTACCGAAGCACGACTCACGACCGGTACTCACAGCTTTACTTCTGCCAGTACCTCGTCTCCTACCTTCCAAACTTTACAGAAGCTCTCCTGCGAACCATGCAGAACTAGCACTCCTGAAAGAAAGGATATTGCGGAGACATGGCTTAGCCACAGCCTGGGGGATGTTTCCAGAATGAGATTTTCACTCTGCAGCGGAGTGTGCGCTGAAATGAAACTTCCTGGCAGATTAAAACTGTGTGCCCGACCGAGACTCGAACTCGGGACCTTTGCCTTTCGCGGGCAAGTGCTCTACCAACTGAGCTACCGAAGCACGACTCACGACCGGTACTCACAGCTTTACTTCTGCCAGTACCTCGTCTCCTACCTTCCAAACTTTACAGAAGCTCTCCTGCGAACCATGCAGAACTAGCACTCCTGAAAGAAAGGATATTGCGGAGACATGGCTTAGCCACAGCCTGGGGGATGTTTCCAGAATGAGATTTTCACTCTGCAGCGGAGTGTGCGCTGAAATGAAACTTCCTGGCAGATTAAAACTGTGTGCCCGACCGAGACTCGAACTCGGGACCTTTGCCTTTCGCGGGCAAGTGCTCTACCAACTGAGCTACCGAAGCACGACTCACGACCGGTACTCACAGCTTTACTTCTGCCAGTACCTCGTCTCCTACCTTCCAAACTTTACAGAAGCTCTCCTGCGAACCATGCAGAACTAGCACTCCTGAAAGAAAGGATATTGCGGAGACATGGCTTAGCCACAGCCTGGGGGATGTTTCCAGAATGAGATTTTCACTCTGCAGCGGAGTGTGCGCTGAAATGAAACTTCCTGGCAGATTAAAACTGTGTGCCCGACCGAGACTCGAACTCGGGACCTTTGCCTTTCGCGGGCAAGTGCTCTACCAACTGAGCTACCGAAGCACGACTCACGACCGGTACTCACAGCTTTACTTCTGCCAGTACCTGTCCAGTGTTCAGTAGTGGAAATTTAGGTAGGATTAAGTGCCAACAGAGACTAGGCTTCCATTCAGGTGCATTCACACTGAAGATACTGAGAAGCATCCATGAAGCATGACTGGACAAAGCCCAGGCAGCAGAAGAAAAAATGCAAACGTTGGCTAGGCAAAGATGGCAGGGGAAGGGATTACTCTAGGAAGATGAAGAAGAGAATAAAGATTATGGATATGGACAGCATTAGTCACTAGAGGTATAGCAATATTGTCAAAAACTGAAATAAAGACTTTAAATGCTATTTGCAGTAAACCAACTTTTTTACTGATAATGTGTCTTTTCTCAGAAAATATAAAATCTAACATCCTGAAATTTGGCATAGTTCTTAAGATTAATCACTGCATAATCATGTGCAGCAATAGTTCATTATCTTCCCTCTGAGAAATGTCCTCTTTTAAAACTTGAGAAAAATAGAACAGTTCTGTGTAACTCAAAGCTGAAAAATTAATTTTATATCGACTGTGATATTAAACAAAAATCTGTTCCACACGTTTTATTTGCCTCTTATGCAAATATAAACTGTTGGATTCCAGTCTTGTTGTTTGACTAGTTTATACGAAAAGGTACATTAAAAATTCAAATTCTTATAAAATGTATGTCGATCTGCATTTTCAAACAAAAACTGCACACGGTATCAAGCATTATGTGCTAGATAATAGTCTCAATTTATACTATTCTATCTGTAATAAATTTAGACATATACATGTTTAGGTACAAGAATCCATTTTGCCCTACATCTGTCTTTAAGATTATGCAAACCTAGGTGCTTCTGCTTTGTGTTCTAATTCCATTTTTTCTCGCAGAACAAAATCTTTTATTGATGAGATCTCATGGCTAACATTGCCATCACAATAAAAATCATGTACATGTTGAACAGCTTTTTTACAACATGTCTTACTTGGTTTTGGATTTGGTGTCACTAATATACCATGTTCTTCTAATAGCTGTTTTGCTCTTCGTGTAGTGTAATTTGAAGTGGAAGTACTGTGAAAATTTGTATTTTATCACACACACCTTCCGTGCACGAAATTCATACTCCAGCTGGGCTACTATTTCTCTATCTCCATTTCTTCCTCCACCTTCGTTAATTGGGTTTGGATGGGAATATTTTAATAAACCAAACGCAGAAATAATCTTTAGAATGTGATCTTTAATTACCAATATTCACTTTTGCCCATAATCACCAGCCAACTGGATAAATTTCTGCCAACGATGAACAATTTTTCTGCAGCCATCATGGAAGAAGTCCTTGCATAAAAAGTTCTCAGTTTACTTGCCGCATCAAATTTGGATAAAATCCCAAGCTTTCGATGACTACCTCTGTCATCTTCGTCAGGGCTAAAACTGACTGTCGTGGTCCGGTGAGGCTTCCGCTTTTATAAGCAGTGGACGGCTTCTCATTGGCTGGATGACGTCACGGTGAAACTGGCGCGTACTGAGGTGGCGGCCTCTATATCCATAGATTTTTTTGCGAGCTTTATCCAGCGTTGCTTGCTGCGCCATCCATCGCAACAGGAGGAGAACTGCGAGGAATGTAAGAAGTCTCCCTCTGCGCTCTTTCTTTATCAATTGCGCGCTTCCATGAATTGCTGAGTGCATAACCGTAGTCTCTGTTGAAATTATTTTCACAGAGTCTAATTTCAACTGCTTCCCTGATGACAGAGTCCCAATAGTTTTAAGTGTGAGCAAGTAGTCTTGTCTCATCGAATAAAATCTTATGTTTATTTAACAAACTGTGCTCAACCGCTGCTGATTTTTCTAGGTACCTGTATTTCAGGTGACGCTGATGTTCCACACAGTGATCGGCAACAGTTCTTATAGACTGGCCCACGTAATTTTTCCCACACTCACAAGGAATGCTGTAAATTTCCGGTACTCTCAGGCCAAGATTATCTTACACGGGTCGCAGCATTTCCTTAATCTTCCTGGGCGGCCGCTAGACTGTTCTGATTCCATGCCGACTCAGGACTCTGCCAATCTTGCTGGTCGTTGCACCGATGAAGATGACAGAGGTAGTCATCGAAAGCTTGGGATTTTATCCAAATTTGATGCGGCAAGTAAACCAAGGACTTTTTATGGAAGGGCTCCGTCGTGAAAGACTTCGTAGTCATGGAAGAAGTCGACGCTCTTTCCACAACCACAGTCTCACAGTTCTCTCAACATCTTCCTGAGAAGCATAATGATGTCGCTGCAGCTTGTCTTCCATTATCGGTAACAGATGGAAGTCAGACAGTACTAAATCTGGACTGTGTGGAGGATGCCATAAGGTGGTGAATTCAGTCTCTGAATTTCTGCGGTGAATTCAGTCTCTGAATTTCTGCTGTGGTGGCATGTGGAGTATGTGGTTTGGTATTGTCATGCTGCAGGAAAACATTTCCCTTTTCATTTCAGACCGTTATTAGCCATCGTTTCAGAGTTTACAGCGTTGTGATGTAATGCTCTGAATTTACTGTTGTTCAATGATCAAGGAAATCAACACGGATAACAACATCTGTGTCCCAGAACACTGAAGCCATGATATTTCCAGCTGAGGGCAACGCTTTCAAATTTCTGTTTTTGGGGGAGTCTTTGTGTTGATATTCCATAGACTGACGTTTCGTCTCCGGGTCGTAATGGTGTACCCACGTTTTGTCTCCTGTCACAATTGAATGGAGAAAGGCGTCAAATTCATTCTCGTTACGTGAGAGGAGTTCCTGGCAAATTTCAAGTCTGTGCACTTTCATTTCAGGAGTCAGCATCTGGGGTACCCATCGTGCACAGATCTTCTAATAGACAAGCAAAGCAATAATATCACCATCATGTTCTGGTGAAATGCCGATTGTGCTTGCAATTTCTCTCTGAGCGATAAGACGATCGTCCTGAATCAGTCTGTCAACATTTTGCTTGTGTAACTTGGTGGTTGCTGTCACGGGTCATCCAACTCCTTGTCACGCAGGTCACATGTTCCTGCCTCAACATCTTTAAACTTACTCGTCCAACGACACACAGTACTCACATCAACACAATCACCATGAACTGGTTTAATTTTATGATGAATCTCCTTTGGGGTGACACCTTCTACTGAGGCTACAGAACAAGCCAGTACCTGCAGCATACCGATGCTGCAAACTGTAGAAAAGTTGCGCAGGGGGAGGTATTACTTTTCAGTCAACCCTTATATTTCATTTACACTTAACATTTTTTCTGGAAAAACCTAGCATAGCTGAGGCAACACGCTGGGTGTTGTATGGTTTTGTGATATTTGCATTCTACATATCCTGCAAATTTTTCCACCCAGCAATACATTAGGACACTTTTCACTGTCAGCTCCTGAACATTCCTCAAATTCTTCTGTACTATTTCATGACCTTCTTTAAATGGAATGCAACAGTACAATTTTCACCTGAAATCAATTTTTCACAAGCTCCTACCAAATAGTATGCTGCACATTTACAGCGCAGGTTGAATAAGCAAGCCACAGCCATGAAACAAGCTGGATGGTTGTTCACAGCAAGAAGTTTTCACCGATTTATCAGTGTAATTGTAACCGATATTATTTTCTGTTCTGGGATGAAAGCTGAATACACAGATGCTTACAGCATTTTGTTACTGTAATGATGTAGATGAAGTAAATTTTTGGCAGTGATGACTTTGGTGTGGCATTTTGATATTTAACACATTTATAGTAGCATATTAGGGCAATTCGGCAATTCAATATATATATATATATATATATATATATATATATATAAACTCTTTGCCTTTACAAATGTCTGCTTGTGTCTGTGTATATGCGGATGGATATGTGTGTGTGTGCAAGTGTATACCTGTCCTTTTTTCCCCCTAAGGTAAGTCTTTCCGCTCCCGGGATTGGAATGACTCCTTACCCTCTCCCTTAAAACCCAAATCCTTTTGTCTTTCCCTCTCCTTCCCTCTTTCCTGACGAGGCAACCGTTGGTTGCGAAAGCTAGAATTTTGTGTGTATGTTTGTGTGTCTATCGACCTGCCAGCGCTTTTGTTTGGTAAGTCTCATCATCTTTCTTTTTAGAAATATATATATATATATATAGACACACACACACACACACACACACACACACGCTCCTGGAAATTGAAATAAGAACACCGTGAATTCATTGTCCCAGGAAGGGGAAACTTTATTGACACATTCCTGGGGTCAGATACATCACATGATCACATTGACAGAGCCACAGGCACATAGACACAGGCAACAGAGCATGCACAATGTCGGCACTAGTACAGTGTATATCCACCTTTCACAGCAATGCAGGCTGCTATTCTCCCATGGAGACGATCGTAGAGATGCTGGATGTAGTCCTGTGGAACGGCTTGCCATGCCATTTCCACCTGGCGCCTCAGTTGGACCAGCGTTCATGCTGGACGTGCAGACCGCGTGAGACGACGCTTCATCCAGTCCCAAACATGCTCAATGGGGGACAGATCCGGAGATCTTGCTGGCCAGGGTAGTTGACTTACACCTTCTAGAGCACGTTGGGTGGCACGGGATACATGCAGACGTGCATTGTCCTGTTGGAACAGCAAGTTCCCTTGCCGGTCTAGGAATGGTTGAACGATGGGTTCGATGACGGTTTGGATGTACCGTGCACTATTCAGTGTCCCCTCGACGATCACCAGTGGTGTACGGCCAGTGTAGGAGATCGCTCCCCACACCATGATGCCGGGTGTTGGCCCTGTGTGCCTCAGTCGTATGCAGTCCTGATTGTGGCGCTCACCTGCACGGTGCCAAACACGCATACGACCATCATTGGCACCAAGGCAGAAGCGACTCTCATCGCTGAAGACGACACGTCTCCATTCGTCCCTCCATTCACGCCTGTCGCGACACCACTGGAGGCGGGCTGCACGATGTTGGGGCGTGAGCGGAAGACGGCCTAACGGTGTGCGGGACCGTAGCCCAGCTTCATGGAGACGGTTGCGAATGGTCCTCACCGATACCCCAGGAGCAACAGTGTCCCTAATTTGCTGGGAAGTGGCGGTGCGGTCCCCTACGGCACTGCGTAGGATCCTACGGTCTTGGCGTGCATCCGTGCGTCGCTGCGGTCCGGTCCCAGGTCGACGGCACGTGCACCTTCCGCCGACCACTGGCGACAACATCGATGTGCTGTGGAGACCTCACGCCCCACGTGTTGAGCAATTTGGCGGTACGTCCACCCGGCCTCCCGCATGCCCACTATACGCCCTCGCTCGAAGTCCGTCAACTGCACATACGGTTCACGTCCACGCTGTCGCGGCATGCTACCAGTGTTAAAGACTGCGATGGAGCTCCGTATGCCACGGCAAACTGGCTGACACTGACGGCGGCGGTGCACAAATGCTGCGCTGCTAGCGCCATTCGACGGCCAACACCGCGGTTCCTGGTGTGTCTGCTGTGCCGTGCGTGTGATCATTGCTTGTACAGCCCTCTCGCAGTGTCCGGAGCAAGTATGGTGGGTCTGACACACCAGTGTCAATGTGTTCTTTTTTCCATTTCCAGGAGTGTATATGCACATTTAAAAAATAAAGATGATGTGACTTAACAAACGAAAGTGCTGGCAGGTCGATAGACACACAAACATACACGCAAAATTCAAGCTTTCGCTTTGTCAGGAAATACTCTTTCCTGACGAAGCAACCGTTGATTGCGAAAGCTTGAATTTTGCGTGTATGTTTGTGTGTCTATCGACCTGCCAGCACTTTCGTTTGGTAAGTCACAACATCATCACATGTTTCCCTCTATATATATATATATATATATATATATATATAATTCGCTGTGCTTTGGGATATCCAAGGTCTAAGGTTGGTAAGTTTTACTACTGTATGTGGATTAGATCCAGACTTATAGTCACTTAGTTTGAGAGTGACTCATGTAAATTTCACAGTATTCTCAAACTTTGCAGATCTGTAACCTCCATCAAAATTGTCACATACCTCTGCAAATCGGTAGTTTTCCATCTCTTATATGGATTGTTGGATGCACCAAACTTGAAAGAAATCCGAGATGCTCAGTTTGAGTGGTGCGTTGAATTGACATATGCTAGTGTGCCCGAAAATGGAGAGCGAAATTCCAGCTTTATAGTCGATCTTGGGGCTGGACTTAGTCTGCATTCTGAATATTGTAGGGATACAAGTGTAAAATTCGTAGCAAAATCTTTGGAACTATTGACTAGTGGAGACCCAAATACCATGACATAGCTCGAGTACTGACAGCAGAATTTGAGGCATGTGCTGCATAGATGGCTATATCTGCTGCAACTTCATCGTCAACTGCTGTGGGAATGGGCTTCCCCCCCCCCCCCCCCCCCTCTCTCTCTCTCTCTTCCCCCCCCCCCCCCCCCCCCCCCCCCCTTCCCTACTACACCACCAAATTCACCAGTTTCTTAAAATTCCTTAATCACATTCCAGAATGAGATTTTCACTCTGCAGCGGAGTGTGCGATGATATGAAACTTCCTGGCAGATTAAAAACTGTGTGCCGGACCAAGACCCAAACTCGGGACCTTTCCGAGTTCGAGTCGCGGTCCGGCACACAGTTTTAATCTACCAGGAAGTTTCTTAATCACATTGTTTAGCATCTTGGTGAACATGGGGCCTCTTTGCAGCTGTTTCTGTCAGCGATATTCCCACAATGCAGCGCTGCCACTGCTACCTTTCTGATAAAACAACTTGACCAGTAGAGCACGGTCTTCCTTCTCCAAAGCCATTGAATTTCATTCAGAAAAGATCAACCCTTACTCCAACTGTCACTACATAAAACAAATAAATGCTTGTCACCAAGAGACAAACAGCGTACTGACCTCAAAATAGGAAACATTTCGTATTTTGACTACTTACAGCGACATGTTTCCACCTGGTAGCAGGTAGTGACTCCTCTGTGGGAACGCCAACTAATGAATACACCTATGATGTTTCCGTACATGTCTCATAACGGCTTTGTTAGCTGAAAACCGGTTGCTGCAACAAATTAATACTGTAGAACAAAAGCAAACATTGCAAATCACTGTGATACTTCTCTTATCACATTTGTTCGAGTTTGCAGGAGGTGAAAATTTTTCACACTTAATGTTATGCCCTTTCAAGCCATAAGACAAGTCAGTTACAGCCCTAAATCCTTGGTTTTTTTCATGGTCACTACCCGGTCTTTTGTCGGTATATGGCTCAGTAGTCCATAAATAACTTTCTTCATTGTCAGAAACTACCAGTAACCTGATGCTATACTTTGGTGGCTTATTTGGGACATACTTGCAGAAATAGCGTTTTCCCCTGAGTGTAGCAAGTGCTCATCTACTGTATCAAACATACTGGAATTGTATAACTTAGGTGATATCTCTACCCATTTTCTCAAAGATTCCTCTACAAACTTATCTTGTTCACGTCTTTGTAGTCTTGTCTCATGGTCGTAACACTGAATAACCCTTGATATATTTTAGAACATTTGTAGTGTCATTCTAGCTATGAAAACAGAGCGACCTCTGTATTCATCCACAAAAATTTTCAGTACACTCGTCATGTGACGCAAACTTTTAGTAATAACATCAGACCAATGTAAGCAACTAGTTGAAGACCGTTTAATTTTTTTTTTTCACTTGTCCCCATGTATCTACTGTGGGTAACTTAGTTCATGTGAAATGATCGCATTATGGCTGAGAAACGTCTACTAAAACAAATCAGAATTTTACAGTGGCAGTAGAGTTGCATACCAAGACTGCAGTATGTTGTTCTACAACATTGGCCGGAAACATATGTCTGCCATTGGGATATGGAGTCGATGCCTCCAGGCAGCCATACTCACTGCCATGAAGGATTTCAGGAGTCCCAAAATCACCTAGAGGCACAGACCCCTTTAATACCATTAAGATCCATAAGACTCGGATGGTAATCATTGCAGCGTCACCAGGCACCTGAAGTATCACCAACTGCCCATCTCTACCTACAGGCTGTTGTCTCTCAGTAAGTCTAGGATCTTCTGCATCAGTCTGTTATCCGCTTGGCCATCCAGAATCAGCCACAACACATGCACTGAGGTGAGGTCATGGGATAGCGACATGCACATATACGGAAGGCGGTAGTCTTGCATACATGAGGTATAAAAGGACAGTGCATTGGCGGAGCTGTCATTTGTACTCAGGTGTTTCATGTGGGAAGGTTCCTGACTTGATTCAAGACCACAATATCCACCAGGTCAAGAGTGTGCCAGGAATACCAAATTACAGGCCTTACCTCTAACCACTGCGAATGCATTGGCTGACGGCCTTCACTTAACGACCAAGAAGTGGTTATCGCGAAGAGTTGTCAGTGCTAACAAACAATACCACTGCATGAAATAAATGCAGAAATCAATTTAGGACATACGACAAACATATACTTTAAGATAGTTCAGCAAAATTTAGCGTTAGTGAGCTATGGCAGCAGACGACCAACTCGAATGCCCTTTTTTAACACCACGCCATCATCTTCCGCGCCTCTCTTGGGCTACTGACAATATTGGTTGGGCCCTAGACAACTGGAAAACCCTGGGCTGGTCATATGAGTCCCAATTTAAGGTGGTAAGAGCTGATGGTAGGGCTCGAGTGTGACGAAGATGGCATGAAGCAATAACTTGCACAGTGCCTTTTTGACAACCTGGGTCAATTGCTTCGTGTGCCTGCACCACTCTACAACCTTACCATGGCACTCGAACTGGCCAATCTGCTGCCTTTGTCCATTAACGCCAAATTTTACTGCAAAGATACAGATACGCTCGTCGTACGTCGCACATTGATTTTTGCAGTTATTTCACGTAGTGTTGCTTGTCTATTAGTATTGACAACTTTATGCAAAATCCGCTTTTTGGTCGTTAAGTGAAGCCGTCACCAACCCTGTTGTCTGTGGTGCGACATAATTACTTAATTTTAAGATACCAGAACACTCTTGATGCTGTGGATCACGGAATACTGAATTCCCTAAAGAGTTCCGAAATGGAATGATCCATGCGTCTAGCTCCACCTACCATTCCGCATTCGAAGTCTGTTTATTGATGTCGTGTGGTCACAATCACATCGGAAATATTTTCACATAAACGGCCTGATTACAAATGACAACCCCACCAGTGCACTCTCCCTTTGTACCTTGTGTACGTGATACTGAGAGGTGGAGCCCCTCCATGACCACACCAGCATGATGGCGAACACCAAAGATCTACTGCCATCTTTGCATTAGGGTTAGTTTTCACTAAAGTGAGGTGTCTCAGGATGTGGGTACTGTGATGTTTGCGTACGTCTGGTTAAGGTAAACCATTAATACATGCTCAACTGGAGATAGATTGCGTTGGAAGTCAAACAAAGTGTAGCGGCTTGAAGGGCAGAGGGAAAAAAGTGACAAAGCAACGGCCAAGGGAGAAAAACCTCTGCAATAGTTATGTGGGTTAGTAAGAGCAGTATCAGATGTCTTGTTGACTGTGACAGGTCATGCAAGGGCAGGTTATGTTAATAGCGGGTATCGTGAAGGAGGATACCATGTTCAAAAAATGGCTCTGAGCACTATGGGACTCAACTGCTGAGGTCATAAGTCCCCTAGAACTTAGAACTACTTAAACCTAACTAACCTAAGGACAACACACACATCCATGCCCGAGGCAGGATTCGAACCTGCGACCGTAGCGGTCGCGCAATTCCAGACTGTATCGCCAGAACCACTTGGCCACCAGCGGCCGGCAGAGGATACCGTGTCACGCATGAAAGGAGTCTGGTGCAGCAACGCAGTGCATTGCCTTGAGCCCTCTGCTGTCCGTGATTTGGCACGGCCTCATCAGGCACTGGTACTGAAAGGTGCAGCTCGATGTTGGTATCCCCTGTTACTGCGAGGCCCAGTTCTGCCGCAGCTGCGCGTGCACGATGTATGTTACCCTTTTGCCTTTTCTTTCCCTTGCGGTGGCTGCCCCCACGGCAGTCGACGTCCTGCCATTACCGTTGGGGCGGCGGTTATCTGTCAAAGGGACTGTGCCTGTGATACAATATCCACTGTCAACGTCTATCCTCAGGAGTTTTAGGAACCAGGGTGATGCAAAACTGTTTTTGGTGTGTGTGTGTGTGTGTGTGTGTGTGTGTGTGTGTGTGTGTGTGTGTGTGTGTGTCCCTCGAATTGGTACAAGCGCTCGAGCCACTCTTCTTTTTGTCCATGAAACTGTCGAAAAGGCAATATAGCAGTAGTTGTTGTAGGTCAGGGGCGGGCAGGAGTCCTGCACGTGTGCGGTGCACTTGCACGCGTGCAGTTAACAGGTGTTCTGCATGCACACAGGGGCAAGCTGGCCACCCGCTTACCTCCCCTCCCCACCATACCTTCTGTCCACTGCGTTTTGTTTTCCTAGCTTGCTTTATTGAATGATGGAATAAGGTTAGTAGGAGTGCTTGAAATAAATCATGGTTTCAAAGAGTACCTATTAACTACGATACGTTTTATTTAATTATCACAGGTGGAGTTTACAATACGTTTAATATCTGGAACAAAATTTCTGCATACAGACAAACGCAAACAGTTACGTAAATTTTCATCACTTATGTTTGCTCTTAACCGAGGCTTATTAATTCAGCAAATGGTTTTCTAGCTATATTAAGCGCAATTTTATAGCTTGCACGTACCGCTGGGCTATTATTGTTGTCGTCCTGAAAAACTGAAAACAGTGCTCCATAAAATGTTAAATCAGTTAGATGAGAGACATGATGAGAGAAAGTCGCAGATCTCTCGTGACAACGGCAACTAGGACAGATGCATCTAATATTGTCAGGTCGCTCTTCTTAAGCTCAGTCAATTTCCCCATCCGCTCAGAATCCGACAATAAATTGTACTCGTCCTTGTGAAATTTATTATAATGGCCTTCAATACTAAACTTCCGCTGACCAGCGAGAATACTGTCACATACTAAAGATTTCGAATTTTCACGTCTTTGCACAAAGAAAAAGTGATTCTCCCATTACTTTTTAAAAGATAGCAGATATCCACGTCTCCGTTTCCTTGATTCACTCTGCATTTTCTGGTACTTGAAATACAACGTTCACTACATAGTGGTCGCTTCGCATCAACGTCCGCGACTTAGCCTTGTACTACACTGCCACAACCTGCTGGCTGTCGCCACTGCCCAATTCGACGCCTGCACGCGAGCAGCACACGTGCAGCGCTGTGCGCTCACGAGCCGCGTGCAACGTTTGCCCGCCCCTGCTGTAGGTGGTGCTTGGTCCGTTGGGCGTGAAGCGTGGGCCAGTAGCTACTGCACCGTGTTTTCCGGCATAGAGATTTGCACCATCTGGAACTGAAACTTCTACATTAACTGTGTTACATCTAATGCTTGCAGCTGTGGTGCCTGAGCAGTGAGTGGGATAGGCCGAGTGGGCACTCGGAAGAGGCAAATGCAAGAAAGAGAAAAGGCAAGCAAGAAAAATAAGTACAAAAGCAATGAAAATGTCTGCAATGCTCACCTGAAAATACTGGTCAGTAAAAGAGACTTCCATAGCAAGTAAACGCCCCTGCAAACGAAAGAGAATAGAAAATCAAGGCGCCAGCAAAAAGAAAAAAAAAAAAGGATATTCGATAGCCGCCAGGTACTGGATTCTTCTGATAACTCGTCGCCAATGTGGAATTCTGCCAACTTGTATCTTATAGGGTGCCTAGGATGCTGTTTTCTCGGATAGCTAGACAACATACAAGCAAACCATATTAATGGAGATTATTACAGTAATTGAATTGACAACACATAACCTTGTATTTACAACGAGGTGTCGCAAGCAGTTGACGACATGCAAATAATCAATGCCCTTCGCTATATACAATGTCCATGCAAGTTAATCACACAAGTTCATATCGACCACATGTCACGGCTCTTCTAGTGCCTCTCTTCTAGTCTGTCTCTACAAGTGCACGTCTTCTACAGTCCGGTCAATGCTGACAGGAGTGCCGCTTGTATTCTCTTTGAATAGAGGCCACTCATGTCGTTGTGCGGTCCTAGCTAGCGTACTATTGGCTGATGTCTCACAGCCTTCTCTGTGATTTCGTTCTTGACCTTCAAGCCGGCACTTGTCGTTACCCAGAACAATTTTTAAATTTCTTATTTATAGGGTCTTTTATTTATCATTTATGTTCTTTGTCTTTCCTGTATGCATTACTCATACATAATATTTCAGCATATGCTTGCTTCTCTTTAGGTAGGTTGTTGTCAGGACTTTAGCTTTGATAAACCTGGTACCCTCCCATATTTTGTATTCCAAATGTATACTTCAGCCTTGGATGAACACATAGGATGGGACCCTAGCGTATGTGGCTCATACTTGCTGACCCATATATGGTGCCTAACTCTATTCTAACGTTTGTTAATGTAGTTTGTAATAGTGTTCTCCTTCTGCTTATTATTATTCTTCACCACCTCCTGCTCTTCTGCCTCCATCTGTAGTTCATGAGAGTCTATTCAGAATTTCAGTTACTGGTTTAGAAACTTCTAGAGAGACTGTTCTCGTTGCAGCTGTGATAATTTTAGCAGCCGTAATTTCCCCTCAATAGCCTTTTGCGCTTTGATAACTTTATGCTTTGCCATCGACATATCATATACAAAACCATTTCTGAGATAGTGTACAACTTTATATATATATATATATATCTCTGAGACTTGTGGTGGTGATGATAGTCAAATGCCTTAGCTGTTGTATTGACATACCGACATATATATCAATTAGTTTTGTTATGACCTCTTGAACCTTCGCCGGCCGGTGCGGCCGTGCAGTTCCAGGTGCTTCAGTCTGGAACCGCGTGACTACTACGGTCACAGGTTTGAATCCTGCCTTGGGCATGGATGTGTGTGATGTCCTTCGGTCAGTTAGGTTTAAGTAGTTCTAAATTCTAGGGGACTGATGACCACAGATGTTAAGTCCCATAGTGCTCAGAGCCATTTGAACCATTTTCTTGAACCTTCTCATTGACATGTAGTTCACACTGTTGGATTTTAATGTCCAGCCACTCCTACAATTAATTATTTCTAGTAACCACATTTGCAAGACCTCCCAGCTGTATCATTTTAGCGTTAATTCCCTCAATTTTTGTGTCAGCATATAGATGCGTAACCTTCACACCCTCAGAAGAGTGCATGCTATCTGTGCCAATTTGTCCATAGTCTACAGTATACTGATATAGTTAAGTAGTAGAATACAATGTTTTAAGCAGCATCTCCAGGAAATTTCGTTTGTATCGTTCTCCACAGTTCCTTCATTTTACCGATCACCAGAAAACCATATAGCATATGATTCCAGATGTCAGCGCGTCTGCTAACAAATTCACTGAATTTTATGTGTTACTACTTACATATCTCTCGAATACATGACGTCCACTTTCATATGATGACATTAACAGAAATATTTGTGTATCTTATTTTGCCCTTCCTCTACCATGATGTGAAATATGATCACAGTGTTCATCTTTACCTTCTGAGGTGGTGGAAAATCACTGCTTTCACTGAATGTCTGTTAGATTATTCCATCAATACTGTGTACAATCGGCTGTAATAGAGTTTTTGAAATTATGTATATATGTGCTCAAAGCGAATCTCCTCAGGGTGGGTTTACAGTGACGGAAGAAGATTAGTCTTCCTGCAATCACGTGGCTAGACAATGGAAGCATGTACACTGATAAGCCAGAACATAATGACCACCTGCTTAATAGCTTATTTGTTCATTTTTGGAACGAAATACATCAGTAATTTTGCGTATCAGGGATCTGAGAGTTTGTTGGTAGGTTTTTGTAGGTACGTGGCATTAGGTATATATGCTCAGGTCATGTAATTCGCATAAACAATCTGCTGCTGACTTGCATACACAGAGACAGCGCCCAACAGCAACGTAGTGGGCACAATAGGATTTACATCAGGCACATTTGGTCGCTGAGACATCAATGTGAGTTTACTATAGTGCTAATCAAACCACTGATGCACGCTTTTGGCTCCCAAACAATGATAATTATATTGCTGTCAGGGAACACATCGAGCTTGATAAGATACACACGTTTCGCAGCTCTCAGCGTGTCTTTGATTACTGCTACAGATCCCTTGCAAGTGCAGGAGAATGTCTGCCATAGCATAATAGTGTTCTCCGCAGCCTGCATCCCTGGCATGCTGCACATTTCGAGGGGCTGTTCACCTTGATGACGACGTTTGTGGAGGCAACCAACGAGCTACTGTAGAAAAAATGTGGTTCACCTGAAGAGCTGACACTTTTCTATTCATCGAAGGTCGAACCCTGATGGTCCCGTGTCGTCTGCAATCGTAATTGATGATGTTTGGCCAACATGTGAGCTGCTGCAGAGTACCATGTTCAACTATGTATGATGATTGGAGATGTCACAGATGAATCCTGCATTACAGAGCAGATGAGCTTCCAAACCCCACGTTCTGTGAAGAGTTGTGGACGTCCAACCATTTAGCACCTAGTGGTAGTTTCACTGTGTACTACTTCTTTCCATAGCTACTCACAATAGTAGCACATGAATATTCGACCAGCTTAGAAGTTTTCGAGATACTCATTCACAGGCTCCGTGTAATAATAAACTGCCCCTTGTCAAAGTCACTTATCTCAGTGAATTTCATCTTTGCAGCCCATATCTTCACTAGTGTGATTCCCCATCTGTATCTGTTCTGATTTCATACTTTTGTTATTGCATCATGGGCCTGTAATGCCACCACGTGTCATCCAACATCATGGTGGGTAATGGTCACAATGTTTTGGCTTATCAGTGTTTGTTATTAGGCACTAGTGAGCGATTCCTCTTCTGCCAGTTTTCAGTATAAATGTAGGACCAGTTGGTTACTACAAGGCCGTTGTGACAGGGCTACTTCATCCATTCAGTTACGGT
Source organism: Schistocerca cancellata (assembly GCF_023864275.1). Classification (NCBI taxonomy): domain Eukaryota; kingdom Metazoa; phylum Arthropoda; class Insecta; order Orthoptera; family Acrididae; genus Schistocerca; species Schistocerca cancellata. The sequence continues at coordinate 1,124,345,908 of NC_064626.1, forward strand.
GGGGAATATGCAATTACATTAGCATGCATGGGGCTTTTACAGCTACACTTCTTCCTTTATAATCTCTTACATATAGCAAGGTATATGAAGAGACTAAATAAGATCGCAGTTGTATGCCTAGATTTAATTCATACATTTCATTTTGTTCTTGCATCAATAATAAAAGTGATTAGTAGTGCTGAGTGATGGTTTCTTCTGATGTGTGGGGAGTTTTGTGCACCAGATCCAAGCCAACATGTTTACAGTAGCTCTTGTTTAAGTTGTAGATAACCATAAACAATATTATCTGCGATGTCATGGTTAGCCTGGGTGAGGGATTTATCGATAAATGTTAAAATGTAGTTTAGCAGGAATTTTGTTCCTTGTCACCTGAGGCACTGCACAGCGTTCTTGTCTCTGCCTCATGATATGCATCATGCATCAAGGATTGCACATGTGGACTGGTGCTCAGCACACATTCATATCATCTTGGCCAGCAATTTGGTGTACAGACATGCACATAATTATATCAGAAGTGTGTTTGAATATATGCCATTTGTATGTGTATTTATATGATATGTATTGGTTATGTAAATATCGGAAAACATTAATAGGTCCTGATACAAACACGTACATTTCTATATGGGCACCAAACATTATAGGAATGGTGTTCAGACTGTTTGCCATTTGGCAAAACAACAGCAACAATACTGCTCCTCTTTCCATACCAGGGGTGAAGAACATGATTTGGCGCTGTTGAGAATGTGTGATCTTCTAGCAGTGGAAATTCCATGATGTGCACAACATAATTAAATTATGTGGAAATTTGGCTATAGCCACCCTTTGTTTTGGTACGACACATATTGATTGCTGGAATACAATTTTAATATCTCTCTGTGTCAGTGTCATGTTGTGACACCCTCTGATCATGTGGATAATTTTTGAAATATTATTTTCTTACAGTAATAAAAAAAATTGATGAAAGGATCATCTCCCCACAGAGCGCAGAACTTGAACGATTCCTGTTTGGTGAGAGCAAACTGGGGGGAGGGTGGGAGGGAGCTCGATTCCTAATGTATGATCTCACCCTGCACTCCTGTCCCCTCGCCTGGATGACCTTTCCATGTGTCAACAGTAGCTTTCAATATGACATGTAAAGCTATAATATGACAGTAGTCAAAAAGTGCTGAAAGTTAATGAGTCAGCGATTTGGGCTCATTCTCTCACTGCTGTCTGCTGTTGCAGACTATTTACTGAGTGCAATGAATAAACCATTTGATATTTACAGCAAAACAAGAGAATAGTGGCTTGTAGCCACACATTCACAATTATACTGCTGACCCATATTTACTGGAACGTCTTCACTTTTGTTTACAGATACTTTCAACTATGTTAGTTTTCCCTATTAATTGAGAACATCCAATGTACAGTAATTTACCGAAATCTGAAACCTAATTAAGTATGTCTTTCTGTTGCAGACGAGTATGGAAAGGGAGACTTCTGAGAGTGGTATCTTCAGAGGCCCTGTTAATACATATGGTGATGTCCTCATATCGTACTCCACATCTGAAGGTAGGACATTATCTTAATGTCTGTTTGCTAGTCTGAGAAGTTCATTTCTCAGCTAAAGGTTGCTCATCATTAGCCCTACGATGGGCAGTCACATAAGCTAAGTGCAGTGGATGTTCCTGCCCTGCACAACACATGGCAGAGTAGAACTTTATGTATGACAGTTCTGTGCATTCACAGCACCATGTGAAATAACATGAGCCTTGTCTGTTCAAAGGATATTCCTTCCCCTGTGTCTTACATTTCCATTTGTGGGGAGTTCCACTTAATTCAAAGCAGAAAAGTAACATTTTCAACCTGACAATCTCAGATTTCTTTCAAATTTGATGCATCCAACGATCCAGATAAGAAATGGAGAGCTTCCAGTTTGCAGAGGTGTGTGATAACTGTGAAGAAAGATACAAGTCTGCAAGTCTTGGGAATACTGTGAAATTTACCTGTGTCTGTTTGAAAATAAATGTCTATATTCATGATTCTATCCAGATACAGCAATGAAACTAGTATCCCTGAAAAGCCAACGAGTAGGTCTTTACACTAATATGCAACCTTGCAGGTTTCTAAGAATTTTCATATTCAAGGTAACTGCCCTTGACTTTTGACCAATAATATTTCAAAAGATCTGACCTTCAACTTTTTTAAGAAAAATGTTCTGTTACTGCAATATACTACTTTAAACATGGTAAATATGAAGATGGCACATCAAAACATCTTGCCAAAACATTTATTTTGTCGACAACAGTACTCTATCAAAATGCAGGAGGTAGCACATAAATATGAAACACAAATTATTAAAAAATACAGTTCATAAGTAAATTCATATAAAAAGAAGGTTTATATTAATTTAGTACTATTATGACTGATTTATATTGTGGAGCTCTTCAGTGAAAAGGCAATGAAAGTGGTTATATCTTGTTTTTACGAATCTCCAATTAAATCTTTCATGTTCACCGGATTGATGCAGGGAAAGATTATGTTCTTCTAGTAGTCTTCTAAGAAAGTCACATCTTCTGATAACACAAGTTTTTGGTGTGGCAGGAAACTCAAATGATGGAGATGGTTCATGTGGATGCAAGAACCTGGCCTATACTTCATCCATTTCTTCATAAATTTGTAAGAAGTATGCAACCATACACATAGGCTGTCTGTTAACAGCATTTCTTTCCAAAGAGCAGTCACTGATTCCTCTCTGCTCTCTATAAAAGTAGAATATGTGTTTGTTTTTACTATATCTTTGTCAGTAGTTACCACGCAGTGAAGCTTATGGGTACACGGAATCATACTTGTATTCCTGAAACATTTTTTTTCAGCTTGGAAATGTCGTAGACATGGTGGTAAACTGATATGTAGCCTAAGACACTTGAAGGAACGTTTTCTTTGTGACAGTGGAACAACTATTATGGTTTCAAATGGTTCAAATGACTCTGAGCACTATGTGACTTAACTTCTGAGGTCATCAGTCGCCTGGAACCTAAAACTAATTTAACCTAACTAACCTAAGGACATCACACACATCCATGCCCGAGGCAGGATTCGAAACTGCGACCGTAGCGGTCGCTCGGTTCCAGACTGCAGCGCCTAGAACCGCACGGCCACTCCGGCCAGCATTTGGTTTTCACCATATCTCTTGAAGCTGGAAAGTGTGGTTAATATTTTCACAGCCCTTGCGTCCGCAGCTCAAGGTCCTTTCCCATGTGCTGTTGCAAAAAATGCCATTCAAAATCTTCTTGATGGTGCAACAGATTCATGGTATTCTTTCTGTTTTTGTGCAGGACAGCATTTTCATCTGGAAAGTGGTAAACGTGCTTTGAAGTTGGAAAGTGACATTTTAAAAAATGGATGAAATTTTACTGGAAAGAATATTAAACGCGCAAACAAAGTTGGCACTCTGCGCGCTGGCTGATGGGAGCGGCTGTAAATGGGAAATGAATTTGCTTTTGCTCCCATCAGCCGCTGCGCCGAGTGTCAACTTTGCACACAGATAGTGTGTCATCCTGAACGCAGTCATATATTTGCACATACAGGGTGGCAATTATTGAACTATATGGAAAAAGACAGAAGTTAGTTAAAAACTATGCCGTGCACACATTTCCTTCAACATGTACACATCCCTATAGATATTCGGATTTAGATTATGACATGGTCGATATGACTGCCGTCAATGGGGATGATGTGGCTCAGACGAATAGCGAAATTCTCCATGGCTCGCTGAAGTGTCGGAACGTCGATGCTGTCGATGACCTCCTGTCTGGCTGTTTTCAGCTCAGCAATGGATTTGGGATTATTGCTGTATTCCTTACGTTTAATATAGCCACACAAGAAGGAGTCGCATGGCATGTGTTCAGATCCGGAGAAAATGGTGGCCAATCGAGGCTCATGCCAGTAGTCTCTGTGCACCCCTAAGTCAGAATGCAGTTCCCAAAGTGCTCCTCTAGGACATCAATCACTCTCCTGCTTTGATGGGATCGATCTCCGTCTTACATGAACCGCATCTTGTCGAAATCAGGGGCACTTTGGATAATGGGAATGAAATCATCTTCTAAAACCTTCATGTACCATTCAGTAGCCACCATGCCATCAAGGAGTATCACACCGATTATTCCGTGACCGAATATGCACACCACACAGTCGCCCATTAAGGTGAAGAGACTTCTCGATCGTGAAATGCGGATTCTCAGTCCCCCAAATGCACCAATTTTGCTTATTGACAAACCCATCCAAATAAAAGTGGGCTTCATCGTTAAACCCAATGATATTCTCATCATAGACTTGTTCGTCAATTCTGTGGACGATAGTGTTAGAGAAACATAACTGCTGTTCCATAGCGCTGGGGCCTAGTGGCTGATGGGTTTGAATTTTATATGGGTAGAGATGCAGGTCTACAACAATAATTTGTCGCAGTGGCTCCCTGTTGATTACCACCTGTTGTTGAAATTGTTTGATCGATTTCCTGGGGCTGGTCTGAAACACAGCGCGTGTCTTATCGATGTTTTCAGGTGTTTTCATCGTTTTTGGACGTAAAATTGCCGACACTGCCATCACAAACACTACCCGTTCTCTCATTGTGAATTAAATTCTTGATTGTTAGCACACTTGGCCAGTTATCTTCAGCTTGCACACGCTCTAAAACTTCCTTTGAGCTGCAGTTTGGCTGTTATTGCTCGCTTAGTAGGCCTTTGCACGCGCTATACGCTGAGGCAAGCTGTACCGTGACATTTTCAAAAGCAAATGGCTGACAACAACAGGTGCGTGTGCATGTGCTTGCTAATCCCAAAATGCCCCACGGCCAACCGTGCAATTTGAATGTCCTAACCCAAAACGTTCAGAAGTTATAACGATTTTATTCCATATAGTTCAATAATTATCAACCTGTATGACACATGGAGTATTTAACTAGTGTCTCTGTTGTAATCTATAAATGGGTGAATTGTAACCTGTGAGCTGTTCCACTGAAATCCCTGCACTTCAGCCTTAGTGGTGACAGAGTAATTCTCTGCAAAATCACAATCAACAAGATATTCATTTACTTTGAGTTCTTCTTTAGTGATTTTAAAGATCTGTCACTGATGCTGGATGATACATAAGTGTAGCAGGAGTTGTTGTAAACTTGATGCAAACGCCTCAATGAAATGATCTCTTGATTTTGTTATATCTCTAGAACTACCCTCTCTGTGGTTAACCAACACGTGTATGTAATTTCATCAATGCAATTTGTATCAAAAAATTCAAACAGGTAATCAGTCCATTTAGCCAAACTTGTACAATAGGGATACACACCTAAGAATCATACTGGAAGTGCAGGATTGTGTGTAACAAATGCCACACAGTGCTTACATGATGGTAATGTGCCTTCTTCACACTTTATTAGTTCTTTCAGTTTACACCCCTCAACCTTTAACATAGGGTAGTGTGACACACGAACTAACGGCATCAAGTCCACTATCATGGGCATGAACACAGTGCTTTGGCCACAATTCACAAAATTTTGAGAATCCAACCTGGGTATATAGCTTTGAAATATGCATAATTCTGGAGAGCAGATGTAGGGCAAAAGTTTTTTATTGCATAATTTATTAGATTGATTCTTTAAGAATAACATGCAGAGTTTCATAATCGAATTCTGATTAGAAATATGTTTTGTAAAAGTATGTTTCGGCGTCTGTGCATGCCATGTCTTTTCTTTCTATGCTGTGATCCACAACTTCTCTATTCTAGAATTTTTTTTGTGCATTAATTTTTCATTTACACAACTGAAACGAACTGCAGATGAGTCTAGAAGGCTGTGAGAAAATTATCTTTGCTTGTTTCTTTGTTTACAACATGCTTTTTTTGAATAGTACATGCTACAAACTTATTTCAGTTTTTAGTTTTGCATATAACAATCTGGTTTGCTCGAAATGGGACATACAAGTAAGGGACTTTTGAATTTCACTTGTAGAAACTACAGGATAGTTAAATAACAGTGTTACAGATGCTGCTCCTAAGCGTGAAGAACAATTTTTGGCAAAATCACTGAGTTCATCGAATAAGAAAATTTGTGAAGGAACTTATGACTCTGTGTACAGTGCCAACGTCGAATTTTCTAGTGGATTTAGGTTAATTTACTTAGAAATACTTGTCTATATGATAATGTTTCACGTGCCTGTAGTAATTGTGGGTCAAGGGTCCTTAGACATATGCTGACAGTGAAAGAGTTGTCATTGTAAGTAATAAATATATTTTGTGTAAAGTTTGTAAATATGAGAGTTCTTCTCTCTGTGAGAAGATGTATGAGACGAATACAAGATTGTGTTACACCTTGAGATGCTTATGTGTAGGCAGATAAAGGCAAAAAATTTGTTTTGTGGCTTCATGAGCTTGCCTGCACCAGTTACTAGATTCAGTGGTTACAAAATAACACTCCTCAGTGCTCTTGAAGTTGAGTGCAAGGAGGACAAGAAAGCAGCTGTTGAGGAAACTATAGATATCAACAATGAAGGGGAAGAAGAACACTGTGTACTGAAGACAGATCTATGCGTCTCTTGTGACGAAGTGGGGCCATACATGACTTCATGGTGTGGATGCAGGGGAAATCTTAAATTTCAAGTAATGGGCAAATATTGTTCTCAGTGTGATGCAAGAAAGAACAGTGGTGGCACAGAAGAAGTGGCAGCATCAACACAAGAAAGGATATGAATTACTTACAACTTCTGCAACCATCATCACCATTCCTTGTACGTTCTTCTGTATATATTACAATTTTTCATTTATTTGAAACTTGTTCAATATTTACAAATGTTTGTTGGAACATATTTGAAACCTCCGTTTTTGCGTAATTTTTTGAGTAAGAGTGTCCATGGTGCACAGTATCTTTCTTATTACTTAAGTATCTGTCGCCTTACTGTGAATCCTTTGAAATGTTACAGGTTCACATTCATTCCGCAATCTACGAAATGGTGCATGGTACGTGCAGACCCTATGCGCCCAACTGGAGGCCCACGGCAGAACTAAGGACTTAGTGTCACTGCTCACAGACGTGAACCGCATCGTGAGCGAACAGTTTCGCTCGTACAACCCTCAAAATCCAGAGTTACATAACAAGATTCAGGAACCCTGCTTCACTTCTGCCTTGAAACGGCGATTGTATTTCCGGTAGAGTAATCATCCTGGGCAGCCAAAGTTCCCAACCAGCCAAAGTTCCCAATCAGCCACTACTTGCCATTCCAGGCTCGTTACTGCATTCATTGGAATCAACACCAATGCATTCACTGTACCAGAAGTTTAGTCAACCAGATCCAACGTAGCCGACAAACAATCTTCTTCCTCTCTTCTTTTGGCCAATAGCATGATTTTTGGCAGATCATTATTTCTAATCTATTGGCACTAATCTTTCAGGAACTTAACACTACAGTTTTGTTTCATTAACCTTTACAGCCATTATTATTAGGATATATTTACACTAATGAAAGTATGAGCCTAAAGGTAATACAACATAATATGTATCGAAATATGGGTGCATGTTCACAATATACGGATAAATACATTGAATGGTAAATTAACTAGAGATATCAAATGAAAAATATAGCAACTTGGGGCGTCAAAAGGCACATTCGATTTCTTCCTACAACAATCTCATATAAGAGAAATTGACATTGTTGTTGTTGTTGTGGTCTTCAGTCCTGAGACTGGTTTGATGCAGCTCTCCATGCTACTCTATCCTGTGCAAGCTTCTTCATCTCCCAGTACCTACTGCAACCTACATCTTTCTGAATCTGCTTAGTGTATTTATCTCTTGGTCTCCCCCTACGATTTTTACCCTCCACGCTGCCCTCTAATACTAAATTGGTGATCCCTTGATGCCTCAGAACATGTTCTACCAACCGATCCCTTCTTCTGGTCAAGTTGTGCCACAAACTTCTCTTCTCCCCAATCCTATTCAATACTTCCTCATTAGTTATGTGATCTACCCATCTAATCTTCAGCATTCTTCTGTAGCACCACATTTCGAAAGCTTCTATTCTCTTCTTGTCGAAACTATTTACCGTCCATGTTTCACTTCCATACATGGCTACACTCCATACAAATACTTTCAGAAATGACTTCCTGACACTTAAATCTATACTTGATGTTAACAAATTTCTCTTCTTCAGAAATGCTTTCCTTGCCATTGCCAGTCTACATTTTATATCCTCTCTACTTCGACCATCATCAGTTATTTTGCTCCCCAAATAGCAAAACTCCTTTACTGCTTTAAGTGTCTCATTTCCTAATCTAATACCCTCAACATCACCCGACTTAATTCGACTACATTCCATTATCCTCGTTTTGCTTTTGTTGATGTTCATCTTATATCCTCCCTTCAAGACACTATCCATTCCGTTCAACTGCTCTTCCAAGTCCTTTGCTGTCTCTGACAGAATTTTAATGTCATCGGCGTACCTCAAAGTTTTTATTTCTTCTCCATGGATTTTAATACCTACTCCAAATTTTTCTTTTGTTTCCTTTACTGCTTGCTCAATATACAGATTGAATAGCATCGGGGAGAGGCTACAACCCTGTCTTACTCCCTTCCCAACCACTGCTTCTCTTTCATGCCCCTCGACTCTTATAACTGCCATCTGGTTTCTATACAAATTGTAAATAGCCTTTCGCTCCCTGTATTTTACCCCTGCCACCTTTAGAATTTGAAAGAGAGTATTCCAGTCAACACTGTCAAAAGCTTTCTCTAAGTCTACAAATGCTAGGAACGTAGGTTTGCCTTTCCTTAATCTTTCTTCTAAGATAAGTCGTAAGGTCAGTACTGCCTCACGTGTTCCAGTATTTCTACGGAATCCAAACTGATCTTCCCCGAGGTCGGCTTCTACTAGTTTTTCCATTCGTCTGTAAAGAATTCGTGTTAGTATTTTGCAGCTGTGGCTCATTAAACTTAATGATTTTAATTTTTGTTGCTAGTAGCTGGTCACGTTTCCGATTTGGCACTGCTTACGTATCTAGGTAACCCCATTTTTTTTCATTCATAAATTTTCCGTATCTTAAATGGACAATCATTGCATCTTGTTAAATCTTTCCTCATCTCACTGTAAATAATAATATGTAGTTTGTTTCTTTCTATAAACATCCTACAGTAAGATTTCTTAGAAGTAACTTTGTGTAAACCGTACCAATCCTTACTAATGTTAGCTCTTGTCTTTGAAATTTGCTGTAAAGTACACTAGAACTGGACTCGGTGGAGAATGTCTTAATAAACAGCACAGCACATCAGTAAAAGATATAGAAAATTCTCATTAAATTAAAGAATCACAGAAGTGTATACAGGGCAGAATAACAAATGCGTCATGTCTACCTTCTCTTGAAAGTGCCTTGTGAATGAAAACTTTAAGGTCATTCTTTGAATTCACCAGTGATATCTCTTACTAAATGTGGCATGATTTTGTAGCAATTTTTCCAGTTCTTGATCTAGGCCTACATCAAACATCTGCTATTTCGACTTGTAAGCTTATTTACTAACTCATTCAATTAAGTATTCAACAAAACCGATTCCGAATTAAAGTAAATTAATTTGCAAAAACAGACATTGATTTCATGCTCAACAATATTTCGGAAATGAAGATGCTATTATGTTTGACAAATTACTATTTCATCGTCTTTAACGATTTTATATTCAAAGTGACTGCTTACTTTATGAAGAACTATAAACCCTTTTCTGGATTTGTAAGTGAACAGACTGATTTACTGAATACTAGACTTGGGTTCCGAAGGAGTGACTTTCTAAACCACCTACAACCATCCACGTTTGTGTTTCCTGAGATTTCACTAAATAGCTTAAGACGAATTCCGATATGGTTCTCCTAAAAACATCAGAGCTCATTTCACTGCTCTTCCTTACCCAGTCCGCAGATGTGCTCCGTCTCTGATGAAAACTTTGTCATTGACACATTATGTCCTAAAGCTTCTTCCATTCTCCCCGACTTACACTACAACGAAATGTGTTAATGAGGTGTTGTAGAGACAGATTTCCTCATTTTCTACATTTACTTTATCCTCATGTTCTACATTTACTTTATGATAAAATCATCATAATTAGCTGAAGGTGCTTTAGATACACTGATGAGAGAAAAAAAACAACACATAAAATATAAACTCAAATACTTGTCCTTATCTACGAGGCACGTTCAATAAGTAGTAAAATAAATTGCTTTAAGCAGGCTGGTTTTATTCAGGACTGCAATATTTCTACATCTACATCCATAATCCGCAAGCAACTTGACGGCGTGTGGCGGAGGGTACTATGAGTACCTCTAACGGTTCTCCCTTCTATTCCAGTCTCGTATTGTTAGTGGAAAGAAAGATTTTCGGTATACCTCTGTATGGGCTCTAATCTCTCTGATTTTATCCTCATGGTCTCTTTGCGAGATATACGTAGGAGGGAGCAATATACTGCTTGACTCCTCGGTGAAGGTATGTTCTCGAAACTTCAACAAAAGCCCATACCGAGCTACTGAGTGTCTCTTTTGCAGAGTCTTCCACTGGAGTTATCTGTCATCTCCGTAACCCTTTTGCTATCACTAAATGATCCTGTAACAAAGTGCGCTGCTCTCCATTGGATCTTCTCTATCTCTTCCATCTACCCTATCTGGTACGTATCCCACACAGGTGAGTAGTATTCAAACAGTGGGCGAACAAGTGTACTGTAACCTACTTCCTTTGTTTTCGGATTGCATTTCCTTAGGATTCTTCCAAAGAATCTCAGTCTGGCATCTACTTTACCGATGATTAATTTTATATGGTCATTCCATTTTAAATCACTCCTAATGCCTACTCCCAGATAATTTATAGAATTAACTCCTTCCAGTTGCTGACCTGCTATATTGTAGATAAATGATAAAGGACTTTCTTTCTATGTATTCGCAGCACATTACACTTGTCTGTATTGAGATTCAATTGCCATTCTCTGCAGTTTGCGTCAATTAGTTCCAGATCCCCTGCATTTCAGTACAATTTTCCACTGTTACAACCTCTTGATATACTACAGCATCATCCACAAAAAGCCTCAGTGAACTTCCGATGTTATCCACAAGGTCATTTACGTATATTTTGAATAGCAACGGTCCTACGACACTCCCCTGCGGCACACCTGAAATCACTCTTACTTCGAAGGACTTTTCTCCATTGAGAATGACATGCTGCATTCTGTTGTCTAGGAACTTTTCAATCCAATCACACAGTTGGTCTGATAGTCCATATGCTCTTACTTTGTGCATTAAACGACTGTGGGGAACCGTATCAAACGCCTTGTGGAAGTCAAGAAACATGCCATCCATCTGGGAACCCGTGTTTTGTGGCCCTCTGAGTCTCGTGGGCAAATAGCGCAAGCTGGGTTTCACATGATCGTCTTTTTCGAAACCCATGCTGTTTTCTACGGAGTAGATTTCTAGTCTCCAGAAAAGTCATTATACGACATCTTGGTAGATGATTGTTGCAGTGTCTGTGTGTTTATGGGTTGCAGTTTTCTAACTCTGTTGTTGTAACACAGTGGCTCTTTTCCATCTCTTACGATCTTGCTTGGCACATGCTCATCTAATGCATATTCATAATATTCTCCATTCTTTTAGCTACAGAATCTTACTTTTCAACATGATCTTCATTCAATGCGACAGATTTACGCAATCTTACTGGAAGTTTCTGTATGCTCTCATGGCTACGTCGGAGCGAACATCTTGCCGCACCAGCAGAGACGTCCAGTGTGCAGTGGGGTGCGTGATTGTGATCCGTCGAACACTGCGATTAAGTATCCGCATTTTCCAATATTACAGAAGTCACAGCTGTGTACGGCCGGCCGCCACGCGGGAGATTAGACAGGTTTGAGAGGTCTTGTTGCGACAGTACCACGCGCCTCGCCCGACGACTTACCGTGACTTTGTTCAATGCCATTACTCCATAGGCATTCTGCAGGGGTAGACATTCCACAAGCGTAGACATTCTACAAGTACCTAGGAATACCTGCGATGCTCAGGTTTTCCGCCAAAAGAGACTTAATGACAGCACTCTGCTTGGAATGCACCTCCGTTGCAGACGCCATTTTGGAGGCTACGTATAGGGGCTGAAGCGGGAATATTTCACGATGCCCCATAATAAATGCTGCATTTTTTCAACCGGAACTAGTTGAGAAAAAAATCTGTGGCATTACTTATTGAACGCCCGTCATTACCATTTGTTTGTTCAGTTTTAAAACTATTGTTTGTGATAATGTGGCTTTCATCTACAACTGAGTAAATAAAATTGTTTCTGGAAAACCTTGTATGTTAACTGTTGTGCTATTTATCTATTGTTAAACCTATTAACCATTCAGTTTACAATTGCCGGTTTAGCTGAGAGCGTTGCCAACTTTTGACTTGTGCTGGCTATTCGGAAGAGGTAGGAACGTATAACTGCTCTCAGTGAAAATATAACCCTGTTCGTGAACTGTACTTGGTATACATTTAGAGGCACCCACATGCCTTGCTCGTACTGTGGCATCAAGCAGTCAGGCCTGCAAGATGAGTGGGCTGCCAAGCGAGTGGATTTGTTGTTATTTCTCGTGTAACATCAATGACTGATTATGAGCTCTAGTACCCACAATTAAGCTACAAATTATTCTCCTATTTCAATATTACGCAACGGAAATGGATAACGCACATCTGACTATTAGTAATTTACACAACTCTGATTGTTCTCTACGCTCTGGCAATACCACATTTTTCTTTCTTACCCAACGGCTTTGACCAACACGTGGCCATCGCACTGAATATGAACAGCGCACACATTATAAATTCTGAGTATCATGACTACACACTATTTGAAGATCAAGGTCACCAATCTTTTTCTTTTCACTATCTTTTTTATTCCGATAAATTCTATTATGGTTCAAAGATAACGTAAACGCACCATTACATTTTATACAACAATTACAAATGAGAAACTCCTCCCAGTGGGCATGGCTTTACATTGGTGATTCTCTGTCTTATGGTCTTGTAATTATCTAACACTACAGTGCACTTTCTGGATAGGATGGTGGATCTTTTGCTATGTCTCACACTTCGACTCGCACACCCATCATCACGAAAATTTACTCCAGATCGAGTGGTACAAAAAGAAACATGCATAACCCACTGCCTCTGAACCTATCTTGCTACTCTCCCATGCAAACCACACATACCTAGATTACATGAAATACATCACACTGGCAACAAACATCGCAAAGAATAGTCACAATGTTAGAATTACTTTCAGCTTTCCCACTTCAATTAATATTCATCCCAGATTCACACGGCACTGCCCCACTTCGTAACTTCTCTTTCCTACTGCAAACTCTGGAGCATATATGCATGTCTTCCTGTGCAATGAAAGCCAAGTGGCATTGCTGGATAGACGGCTGACTCACCTTGCTTCTCTCTCAGAGTATTAGAGTTTGAATCCAGCGTCACACGGAAACATGACACGCAAAGTAATATTAAGAACATATTCGTCACACACGCGAGTCCTCAACTGATACCATGGACGAGTACTTCTCTTTATCCCTTGTCTCATACACAGATTAAGACTCACACAGTACTCACCACGTGGAAGTACTCGTCTCTAATTTCAAGTCCTCCACATGCCATTTCTCAAATATTTCCAACTTATAGTACACACGCCAGTAATTCAGCTTAACTTTAGCTCTCGGAGGTATTCCAACTTAGTACTAGCACTAGCAAGTATTCCAACTTAGTACTAGCACTTGCAAGTATTCCAACTTATTGCTACACGTGGTTTCACTGAGACCGTTTATCACTTCCGAAGATTACTACGATCCCCTGTCTGTCATTTAATTCTCCCCCAAAAGTTCCCAAAATAGATAAATAATTATTCCAAGCTACTCTTAAGTATTTCACATGCATACCATTTTCTCCACTCTTTTGTCTTTATGGAGCACACCTAAGACAGGTCTTACCAACACATGATCCAGCCCCAGAATGCTGAAACATGGCCGTTCTTCAGGTCATCTCGCACCTCGGCCGAGGTGGGGTAGCACCTTGCTACCGTATTGGTCAGCCACATTTCAGATGCTCAAAGCTCAGGTAAATTTCGTCTCAAAGATGATCATATATTGCACATTCACTATCTGCAGTTAGCAGACGACCATACATTCATTCATTTCACAGATCTCACCAAATTGGATGTAGGGATTTATTTTGTGGGAGTGCACATGTGATCAATTAAATAAAGAAATTGTCATTCTTTCCTACACAGGTATCCGGCTTCGGTGTACTAAGTGAAATTGAGTTATGTTGTTCTGACAAGAATAACGATGAATGTTGTACCTATTTTCAATGTCAGGCGGTACTGTATCCTTTTAACATGCAGCAGGTAAAACATATATACATTCTGGTAACACATTCTTCAACAGAAAAACAATCAAAATGAACAATAATGATATGAAACTATTGTTTTACGGTTGAACAACACAGTTGTACGTGCGTTTAAGAGACAATGGTATATTTGCTTTTAATATGCTCTTCTACAGTGCAACATAAATATAAAACCTTTTTTTTTTTTTATCTAATAATTTGAGTCGACATTCAGCGGATAAAAATACATTCACTGTTAATACATTATTCTACAGCAAAGCATAAGAAATGAAAATGAAATTTTTGTGTACGATCTAATAACTAACAAAGAGAGGCCCCCACTGGAGGAGGAGGAGGGGGGGGGGATTTGACAATGGACACCATGTATACGGTGGTGCAGGTTAGAGTCCCAAGTGTCATATCTTGGAGTAAGTCACCCTAGTGGGACCCCGTTTGCACTTAATGGACAAAGAAAGTAAGTTCTGGAATTCCGCAGGAGATTATATACCTTTAATATACAGAACACATCCCGTCAGCTGAAGCAGCGCACTGGATAACACGTATGCTTCCTGTGCAAGGGCTTGTGTGTTCATATCTAGTCAGGTGCTGGAAAATTGTTTCCATTTTAAAATCTTTATCGACATGAGTTTGATCACTGCATTATTAAGTCTTGTAGCAAAATACACATTCCTGAACTGCATTGCACAACCTGGAGAGACTGATTATTCTACTTTCTTTTTTAATCAATTCATTAGCATTTTCAAAAGTTTAAATATTATGGTAGATAAAAATAATTAGTCACATACACAAGGATACCAAATGGACAAAGAAAGACAGGAACAAAAAGTGACCTGTTGAAAAAGTTAATACAATGTTTTCAACAATATTTATGGGTTGAACACCTAGCTCTTCTGCACACAATTGTACCTCGTCTGCTGACTCGGTAGAGTTGTTACTGATGTCAAGCAGCTGTTTCTGTCGAGTATGAATCAGTTTCTCCCTATATACACCATGTGATTAAATGTAGCCGGACACCCCCCAAAACATAGGTTTTTCATTGTGCTGCCACCTACTGCTAGGTACTCTATATCAGCGACCTCAGTAGTCACTAGACCTCGTGAGAGCGCGGAATGGGGTTCTCTGTGGAACTCACGGATTTCGAATGTGGTCAGGTGATTGGGTGTCACTTGTATCATACGTCTGTACACGAGATTTCCACACTCCTAAACATCCCCAGATCCATTGTTTCCGATATGATAGTGAATTGGAAACGTGAAGGACACGTGCAGCACTAAAGCGTACAGGCCGACTCGTCTGTTGACTGACAGAGACTTCCGACAGTTGAAGAGGGTCCTAATGTGTAATAGGCGGACATCTATCCAGATCATCACACAGGAATTCCAAATTGTATCAGGATCTACTGCAAGTACTACGACAGATAGGCAGGAGATGAGGATTAAAACTGTGTGCCGGACCGAGACTCGAACTCGGGACCTTTGCGTTTCGCGGGCAAGTGCTCTACCAACTGAGCTACCCAAGCACAACTCACGCCCCGTACTCACAGCTTTCTTTCAGGAGTGCTAGTTCTGCAAGGTTCGCAGGAGAGCTTCTGTAAAGTTTGGAAAGTAGGAGACGAGGTACTGGCAGAAGTAAAGCTGTGAGTACGGGCCGTGAGTCGTGCTTGGGTAGCTTAGTTCGTAGAGCACTTGCCTGTGAAAGGCAAAGGTCGTGAGTTCGAGTCTCGGCCCGGCACACAGTTTTAATCTGTCAGGAAGTTTCATATCAGTGCACACTCCGCTGCAGAGTGAAAATTTCATTCTGGGGAGGTGAGAAAACTGCGGGCGACTGCTCATAAGCCACACATCACGCCGATAAATGCCAAACGACGCGTCGCTTGGTGTAAGGAGCGTAAACATTGGACGATTGAACAGTGGAGAAACGTTGTGTGGAGTGACAACTCACGGTGCACAATGTGGCGATCCGATGGCAGGGTATGGGTATGGCGAATGCCTGGTGAATGTCATCTGCCAACGTGTGTAGTGCCAACAGTAAAATTCGGTGATGGTGGTGTATTTTTCAGTGGAGGGGGCTTGAACCCCTTGCAGTTTGGTGCGGCACTATCACAGCACAGGCCTATGTTGTTGTTTTAAGCAGCTTCTTGCTTCCCAGTGTCGAAGAGCAATTCGGGGAGGGCGATTGCATCTTTCAACATGATCGAGCACCTCTTCATAATGCAAGGCATGGAATGGACTTGCCTGCACAGAATCCTGATCTGAATCCTATAGAATACCTTTGGGATGTTTTGGAACGCCGACTTGGTGCCAGGCCTGACCGACCGACATCGATACCTCTCCTCAGTGCAGCACTCCGTGAATAATGGGCTGCCTTTCCCCAAGAAACCTTCCAGCACCTGATTGTACGTATGCCTGCGAGAGTGGAAGCTGTCATAAAGACTAAGGGTGGGCCAACACAATATTGAATTCCAGCATTACCTATGGAGGGCGCCACGAACTTGTAAGTAATTTTCAGCCAGGATACTTTTGATCACGCAGTGTATGCTCGGAACCGCGAAATTTCAATGTCACTGTCTTGTTGAAGCTGAATAATTACGCTCTGAATAAATTTTCAACCAGGTGTCCGGATACTTTTGATCACGTAGTGTATGCTCAGAACCGCGAAATTTCAATGTCACTGTCTTGTTGAAGCTGAATAATTGCGCTCTGAATAACTTTGCCCGTCAGTGTGTCTGTACCAGTGTTCGTCCATAATAGTTTTCACTCTCCTTCCTGCAGTCTTTCGCAATGCTCTGTATTGTAGCCGTAGTCATTTGTTTAAGTCGGGAAAGGGTAACGCTACTGACGTCGTTTGATGAATCCTTCTGTTTCATTAAATTCCGGGTAAATTCGACAGGGTTCACATCACAGTTGTAGGGTGGAAGGCGTAACACTAAGTTCTTTGCCGGATTCTTTTGGTAATGTATCTATTGTAATTCTGGCTTAGGTTTGTAAAACCGGTTCACATGGCTCTGAGCACTATGGGACTTAACATCTGTGGTCATCAGTCCCCTACAACTTAGAACTACTTAAATCTAACTAACCTAAGGACATCACACACATCCATGCCCGAGGCAGGATTCGAACCTGCGACCGTAGCGGTCAGGCAGTTCCAGACTGAAGTGCCTAGAACAGCAAGGCCACACCGGCCGGCTTAGGTTTGTAACGTTTCACAAGTTCCAAGAGCTCGTTTCGTGTTAAATCCGCATCCAACGGAATTTTATGCTTAGTCAGCCAAGATTGTGTATCAGCTTTACGAGAAGACGTGTTAGGCGCTTTATTTTGTGAACCCAACGCTAGGGTGCATTGTCTAATATCGCAATACTTCTATCTGGAATATTTGGTATTGGGTGCTCTTTTAACTATTTTATGTAATTTTTGTTGTTCATTTCGTTGTGAGAAACTTTCGACATTGATCTCGAATCGTAGATGAGCTCTACACCTTCAGGGAATCCCATTTCTCCTCCCGCATGAACCACTGTTGTTGTTTGTACAGAACTTTCCATTTTTTCGCACACCTGGTATGTCACTATGCTTCCAACATTTACTGACAGTATAGTGTGTATGCACCCATGTTTCATCCGTATACGGGACGTGTTTCTTCGCACCTTTTTCCTTTTCTCTCAGAGTTCTAAGAACGCATGCACGCCATGCTACAATGTCCTCCCCTTCAACCAGAAATTTTCGTTCTTTTTTTTTATTTTTTTAGAAACGAGACCCCATATCCTTCATAATTTTCCAGAACGTGTTTCGTTTTTCCGTGAAATTAATATCTGTATCCTCCTTCACCCAACTGTAAGGCTTTCGAAGAGTGGGTCTTTCTTCTTTAACGTCGTAATATTCCAAGAACTTCCTTTTCAGTAAAGACTTACCAAAGCCGTCGAGACTCTTGATTTTCTTCCTCAGACTCTTCTCTCCTGGCGTCACAATTTTCTGACCACTCTGTCTGGCTTTCTTAGCATTCTCCGCAACATTACACGTTGTTCTCACACTCTTTGTTCTCACTCTCTTTCCTACTGTGGCTGCTAGTAAAGGAATTATATAAAATTTTTTTTATGAATATATAGACACTAGTTCAACTACCGGAGATTAATACGTAAAGCATTTGCTGAACAAAAGAAGCTTTTCGCTCTTCGTTTATTAGTTTTAGAATAAGTTATCTTTCGCTGTTATCCTGTCCTAGTGTTAAGACGTGTTGTGCCATTTGTTACTGATAAAATTGGGTTAAATAATGAAGGTGATTTTGAAGCAGAGCGATTTCGTCTTTTATGATACCATGGGTCCCAGCTCCTGAAATTCTGGAAAATTATTACCATTATTTTAATTTTATGCTGAGTATTTAGATGGAGGCGACGATCTTCACTGTGACGTTTCTCAATAGTAGAGGTACGTGAATGTGTTCATCTTTTTACTTTCATGGTTGCTACCGTCAATTTCAGTGTATTTGCTGCGACATTCAGAACCTGCAGTCTTTCTTTTCATTTATGTTCTAAGATGAAGAAATGCATTTAACTGTAATTCTTTTTACACAGGCCACGTGGGATGATTACTCAAAATGTACGTGCCCTCTATCCCGTTCGTATGTTCGCATACATTTGAGTGTGTACAAGGGTAACTATATTTAAGACTCATTTCCTACACAGATCACTCATTCGCGAATGTACGTGCCCTCTTATTTGATGTAGTCAGTCGGCCGTATTCTTTAATAACATTATTTGTAATATTCAGTGGCTTAGTTTCCACAATTGAGCTTTGCCTGTGTCGTAACAGAGCTTCACGCGAAATATTTATTACGCGACATCCACAATAAATTTTATTTCAAAATTTCGACGGCCGACTGAATAAAGATTTTTCTAACAATAACAATAGCAAAACATAATAATATAAGAGGGAGTGTTACAAAAGGCGACCGAGTGCCATGACGTTTGTTAATTTTCAGAAAAATTCAGTACAAATTTTAAGTGGAAATATTTAAGTAATTTTTCCCATCCATTATTGCGACTATAACCAATTGTTTTTGTTACATGTTACGCTAACTGCGTAGAAGATCACGAAATTTACTAATGAAATCAGCACATAAATTTCACATATATCCATAAATTAAAAATTTTGAAAAAAGGCGGAACTTCTGCAACATCAAATTTTTAACCGACTACTAAGAAAACGACTGGCAAAAGAAAATGCGTAAGGTAAGAGGAACAGCACTACTACGCTTTTAGTTGACCGTGAATGTGGGACTGAATAGCATTTTTCCGACACCCACAGCGTAGCACGCATTTTGTTCAATTTTTTTTTTTTTTTATGATGTGTAGATTGCTGTTAGTGAAATATACGTGAATGCGTCACAAGATGGCGGATCATTTTCATTGATTGCGCGCGCAAAAGTCATTTGTCAGTCTACTGTTTTACCAGAGACATATTTCACCACATTGAATTTCACGAAAAAGCGCGACATCATCTGTGATTTGTTTACGTGTAGTACGAGCCGCAATAGTAGTGAAGTTCGGCTTGAAAACCACAGTTAAGGATGTGCCAAATCAGATAAGTAAGTTAACTGAAAATTTCAATGCCATGAGTGTACAGCAAACCGAGCTTAATACAAAAATGCAGGAAGCTGTAAATCAAGTTGAGAACTTGACAAAACAGCAGAAACAGCAATTTTTAGAAGAAAAAGACACACACATAACCCGTACTCTAGAAACGGAGCTACAAAAAGCAATAAGTAACACAATGGAGCAAGTATACACTACACAAAACACATCTGTAGTTAAATTGCAAACTGACATAGACCAGATACAAAAAAACTTTGACACAGGATTTACCAGGTTGGTCTCGCTTCCCACGCCCGGGTTCGATTCCCGTCGGGGTCAGGGATTTTCTCTGCCTCGTGATGACTGGGTGTTATGTGCTGTCCTTAGGTTAGTTAGGTTTAAGTAGTTCTAAGTTCTAGGGGACTGATGACCATAGATGTTAAGTCCCATAGTGCTCAGAGCCATTTTACCAGGTTGGCAGAATCAAATAGTCGACCAACTAAACAGGAAACTTGGTACAATGAAAGAACGAAACCAACATGCAGCAGAAGAACTTGACAACATACCCACAGGTAAGAGCGATAGTGCGGTCAGTGAATATCCTACCCCGGATGTACATGTGTATTCACCAAACTATGAAGTGTACGGTAATCAACGACACCGTGACGAAAGAAGGAAACAGCATGAACCCACTTTGTCATCAGTTTTGTTAGAATAGAGTCATATAAAACACCGTCAATTTCAAGTGTTTATCCCGGAAAAAAAATCCGTGCGTCCGGTAATTTTTATCAAGTCATTCAAAAATGTATTGCCTAAAACGCGATCGGAACAGCAAAAGATACAGTATGTCACTGGTTATATCCAATGCGATGGAGCGTTATGGGCGATGGAAATATCAGAGACTTGTCAGACATTAGAACAGTTTGAAAACGCGTTTCTTTCAAATTATTGGTCACAGGGCGTGCAAACGAGATTAAGAAAAGCCTTCTGAAATTCTGGAAAATATTTTAATTTTATGTAGAGAATTTAAACGGAGGCGACAATCTTCACGGCGACGCTGCTCAACAATAGAGGTACGTGAATGTGTTCATCCTTTTCCTTTCGTGGCCGCTACCGTCAATTTCAACATATTTGCCGCGACACTCAGAACCTGCAGTCTTTCTTTTCATTTAATTTCGAAGTTCACGCATTTACATTCTAAGATGAATAAATGCATTTAACTGTAATTCTTTTTATCCAGGCCACACGGGATGATTGCTCTCAAAACGTACGTGCCTCCATCCCGTTCGTATGTTGGCATACATTTGAGTGTGTACAAGCGTAACTATGTTTAAGACTTATTTCCTACACAGTATTAACGCTTTTTTTTTTTTACCACTCATTCGCGAATGTACGTGCCCTCTTATTTGATGTAGTCAGTCGGCCGTATTCTTTAATAACATTATTTGTAATACTGAGTGGCTTAGTTTCCACAATTGACCTTTTCCTGTGTCGCAACAGCGCTTCACGCGAAATATTTATTACGCGACAGCCACAATAACTTATTTTAAAATTTCGACGACCGACTGAATGAAGATTTTTCTAACAATAACAACAGCAAAACATAATATAAGAGGGCGCGTTACATGGTGCTCTATCCACAGCTCTTTTTAAAGGTATTAGTAAACCTTTCTGGTTTCTTCTCTGAACTGAATTATTAATCAAAACGTTTCCGTCTGAGCAGACTCTTTGATAACATATATTTGCGCGATCAATGTCCTCTTCAGCAGCCGCTAAGGGCAGGCAGCAGCAGTAACGCACTATGAGAATGACACGACTGAGCAACGTACGTTATTCGTGTAGTGTCGAGTATTGTCTGAATCCAGGTTCTGTTCACAGCATCATGATGGTCGCATCCGTGTTTGGCGGCATCGCGGTGAACGCACATTGGAAGCGTGTATTCGTCATCGCCATACTGGCGTATCACCCGCCGTGATGGTATGGGGTGCCATTGGTTACACGTCTTGGTCACCACTTGTTCGCATTGACGGCACTTTGAAGAGTGGACGTCACATTTCAGATGTGTTACGACCCGTGGCTCTACCCTTCATTCGATCCCTGCGAACCCCTACATTTCAGCAGGATAATGCACGACCTCATGTTGCAGGTCCTGTACGGGCCTTTCTGGATACAGAAAATGTTTGATTGCTGCCCTGGCCAGCACATTCTCCAGATCTCTCAACAATTGAAAACGTCTGGTCAATGGTGGCCGAGCAACTGGCTCGTCAATATACGCCAGTCACTACTCTTGATGAACTGTGGTATCGTGTTGAAGCTACATGGGCAGCTGTACCCGTACACGCCATTCAAGCTCTGTTTGTCTCAACGCCCAGGCGTATCAATGCCGTTATTACGGCCAGAGGTGGTTGTTCTGGGTACTGATTTCTCAGGATCTATGCACCCAAATTGCGTGAAAATGTAATAACATGTCAGTTCTAGTATAATATATTTGTCCAATGAATACCCGTTTCTCATCTGCATTTCTTCTAGGTGTAGCGATTTTAATGGGCAGTAGTGTATTAAGCACTTTTCAACCCATAACATTTAACATTAGACAAAGAAGTTTAAGTAAGTACTTTGAGAAGTATCTGAGTATAATTTGCTTCTGGGATGAACTCGTATCTCACAATGATGTGTTACACATTCTGAAAAACAAACTGCCCATTAATATTAGAGAAAAGCTATTACAAGGGCCTGAGTCAAATTAATAGTACCTATTATCTGTGCTGGAATAAGTTGGTTTAATAATCGAAGATGTAAGAGCTAGCAATAACAAGAAGAACTATCGAAATGACAATGCTGTGAATAGGACAACGCCACCATGTCAACAGCACGGCAACAGCAGCGGCTGATGCTCACATTGGTTTTGGCGCTCCACTGCCGGCTTTTCAGATGTTGGGTGGTCGTGGATAATAAATGGTTGTTCTCTGAACCATAAAACGAGGAGGAGAACTGATATGTTTTCTCTTGAGTATCAGAATAATGGAGCACGTCCCTGAATAACCATCACAGCAATAATCAGTGGTATTCTGGTGCTCAAAATCAGTCACCGTTTATTTTAAATTATGATAACTCTAATAACCAGTGGCATCCTAATCAAAGCAATCGATCGAATCGCAATGTTGACACATAGTAGTGACATCAGAATCCCCTGTTCAGCGTTGTTGAAGTCACGGACAAGTCGCGCCCTGTGATTTTATGTTCGACAAACTAGACTTGGCCTCACTTATTCCCCCCCCCCCTCCCCCAACCCTCGAATGATGGCTATGAAATGGAGTGAGGGTAATGAGCATTACCATAAGTGTTCAGAAAAATTAGAAGAGGTAGTGCCAGCCTGCTTCCTTGGTGTTACGAGAACTGTTTCACCTATCATTTCGCTTGTCACAGGAGCTATGGCAAATGTCCTGTCCCGAACGTTATGTAATGAAATAAGTAGTGTAAAAAATTTACGTATTTACCCTCTGAAAAATTGTTCAGTGGTTTGCGCTGTAGTTGATACGTCGAAGCCCATAAAAATAAAGACGAAGATTGAAATGAGAGTGGGGAGTACTGTGATAGAATGCGTGTTTCTTGTGCTAGAGGAATTAATAGAAAAGTGTATCTCTGGTCTTGAATTTCTTAGGGAGAAAAATGCGGAGATTGGGTTACAATCTGGAAAATGCCAGCTACAAATAAATGGGAAAAATTTTACTGAAAACGTAATCGAAAGAAGTTGATGTCATAGCAAAATTTTGTCGACGTATGCAGTTAAAGCCCATGCATACAAAATGGTTGATGGTTAATAATTTTTCTGACAATGTTTGAACTCTTGAAGCTGATAATGTTATCTATAATAAACTCTTAGAATCGAACATCACAAAGAGCAACGGGAAGAATTACTGTTGAAATACGCACGTTAAAAAACCATATGTGATCAGTACATATGAATACCACATGGAATTTAAGCTCCATGACACTTTTTGTGAGAACACTTACGGTATTCCATGGTAAAAGAGAAATGCAAGAAATTTAGAGTGGTGAAACATTGAACCTTCACTCTCTTTCTTTTGTAGTCCACTTCTAGTGGTAACTAAACCGAATGGAAAGGTACGCCTCGTTCTTGACGCTATGGCAATCAAACAAATTATTATACTTGTTCAGACACGACCAGAAAGTCTGTAGGAACAACTGCAAAAGTTTCATGGTGTTAAGTTTTTGTCTAGCATCAATGTGTGAGGTTCTTACTGGCAGATTCTGCTCTCAAAAGATTCCAAAAAGTGGACAGCTTTCATATTAGTTGGAAAATCATACAATACTGTGTATTACCTTTTAGCCTAAGCGTCAGTTCCGTTATTTTCATTACTGTACTTGATAAGGCGCTTGTACCTGTTTTATTAGATAAGATTACGCTTTATGTTGATGACATCCTCAGAGCTACCATCACTTCTGAGCGGACGTTGCAGAAATTTTTGTCTGCCAGTGTCACTGCCAATTTATCGAAGTCAAAGTTAGTCAGGAGCGAAATTAATTTTTCAGGAAATATAATTTCTCCTAAAGGGATAACCCCTGAACCTTGACAAGATGAGTGATATAGAGAATTTTCTTGTTCCCAAAGCAAAAGGCTGTTAAAATCTTGTATCGGATTATGATCATTCCTTAGACGTTTCGTCCCGCATCAGTCGTTAAACAGTATTGCCTTGTTAAATCTATTAAAAAAGAATGGAAAATAGTATTGCACGAACCACTATCATGAGAATTTTGAGGCTATAAAATAATCTTTAACACGTTCCGACGTACTATGTCACCGTGATAGGTCAAAAGGTTTTTGTATCGCCCCTGATGCCTCGGTTTTTATGTTAGGGGCGTTCCTCTTCCAACTTTCTAATGAAAGATGAAAGAGTGAAGTAATAAATCCCATTGCACGTAAATGTCGCACGATGGTGGAATGATGAAAGTTGATCACATCTGCCATATTTCGAGTACACTGACGTGGATCGTTGAGGATTAACGCGTTTAGACGATCTGCATCGAACCCCCAAAGCTTAAAACGACCCTCCTCAAATAGAGAATGCTATTTTCTTGACGTGCTCTGAAAAATGCCTTTACCCTCATGCACGGCGCAAATGTTTCTGGCTGCCTCAGCTACTGTCGACCCCTCTATTGAATTCACGCAGAAGAATATGTCGAAAATGTTCCAATTTCTCCACATGGCACTTCATTTCCCAGCGTCCACAGCTCCACTCACAATATCCAAATGACAAAACGAAAATACGTAACTTCAAACAGCAGTAGTGAAAAATAGTTGACTACAAATAAAAAATTGACAATAGATAAATAAACTCTTAGCAACCGGGATACTAACACACAAAACAAAAACGCTGCAAAACTAAAATCATTTACTTTTTCACTTGAAAATAGTTGGTGTGATAACATTTGTAGATTCAGAGTGTGTAAGTGGTAAGCTTATCTGAATAACCATATTTTGGTGAAAATTAAATTTGTCTTTGATCACCGCCCCCTCTCCCCCTCCCCCTTCCCCCTCCCCCGCCTCCCTCCTCCCCTACGTATGCGGCCCAAGATGTCGCCCTACAATGTCAGTTTTGGTTCTTAAGCAAAAACGTTTCATGACCACTGCTCTACCCTGAAGCTTCGGTCGTAAGCTTTCAAGCACTGCTTATTCACAGCCTTTGTGTGAAAACATTCTTTTCTTACATTACAGATTAAAGTGAGCTTTTCACAGCATGATGATAAGAATAAACGGCTAAATACAGTGAAGGTTGTAGCGGTTAATAAAAAAAAAAAAAGAGAGAAGACAAAGAAAAAAAAGGTTGAAAATGTGGGAAGAAATCGTAAGTAAAATGGTTTTTTTTAAAAATCGTTAATGACCGTGAAAAAAGGGAAAGAAAGAAAGAAATGCAAATCGGACGTGGTATTACAGAAAAGCTATCGGACTTCGTTATTCGGAAAAAGCTATTGTTGGGGTGGTCCTTGTGGCGTTTTTGAGCAAAAGTTAAACCAATTTCCACTACAAAAATTATTGAAAAAGAACAGAGAATAACAAAATGTAACTGACAGGGGGAAATGGCGTAGCTTAGAGTTCATTCTTTACCAGGTTAACATGTCTTCTTTCGTGCGGCGTCCAGGTCTTCAAAAATCTCCTTCATTTCGGCATGAAAAGTCTGCTCCGAAATCTTGCAATCGTCCAGGAATCACTAATTTATACCAATTAAAATCACCTTGATACTGTATACAATTTAATTTACTTTGCTACTTCCATCCTCCGAATTTCTTAACAACTTCCACAATATGTCTACACATTAAAATTAGATCAAGACTAGCTAATAAGTTTTTTTTTAACGTCTTCATCAGATCACGTCTGCCTTAAGCTTCCGCTATCAAGAGACAATTGAAAAGGATAGAAAAACAAAAAAGAGTTACAATTTTAGTATTTTCTCTGCCGTCGAGCGCTCATACCGCTGCGACGGCACAATTAATGTCTGAGGGAACGAGTGCAACGCGGCGAAATTCAAAGTCCCACTACATGGTGATTTAAGTAGTAAAATAAAACCTAGTTTTTTCTTGGGGTCTCCTTCTTTAGTATACAAGTAACTACCTCACGTTAACGAGTAAAAGCTGTAGCATTTGTAATTAACTTTAACGATAAATTGTTTGTGTTAATAATGTAATCAAAATGTAAAAAAAGACTTGAGTCGCCATGGTCACTACGGATGGGCTGTCTTCTTCCTAGAAAAGTAAAACTATAAAAATTGTATACGTAGCACGAACTTAACTGATCACATACCATGGAAAATCTTGGCCACATGATGGTACGATGAAGTTGTAGAGGTACACTGACTGGGTTATCTAGCCTTCAGTGCTGTACATAGTAGTTGATAACAAATTTACCAGTTTGTGTTAATAAGTAAATAATGATATGATGCCTAGTATGCTACGAAGATGCCTCTGATTAAGATTTTGAAAGAAAAGCAGAATTTTTAATAGCACCTGATAATTGGACTGTCTCTTATTGCCATGAGTTTTTGTAAGGGTGTATATACATATTTGTAGTTAGTAGTGTCACACCAGAATAGTTATTAAGCTATCATCTAATATATGAGTAAGTGAAAGATCATACTTATGGCTTTGAAATGCAAGCTTGAAGTAACCAGATAAAAACATACTAATGTTTCCTATTTATGTCCTTGGAAAAATAAGTAAATGAGATGTAGTATAGAATTCTACGAGGGTCGATGTTAAAAAATATATCGGCTCAGCCACTTGTTTATAGTGTAAAACACTAAGATTGATGCGTTTCGGAAGTCAAGCTTCCATCATCAGAATAATAAAAAGTAAAAGAAATTGTTAAAATTCGCTAAAATTGTAGATGCACCATGCACAATAAAAGTGATAATAAAATTAAAACATCGTGGCTACTTCCCATGTTGCAGCCGTGTCTTCCAAGGTGCATCTCCACATAGTCGTCAAAATATAAAAAACTCTAAAATGGTATCGCCTATGGCGTTCAACATCTAACCACATGGCTCTCTCCTCTATCGTTGTAAACCGCCCATGCATCTTCGTTGATACCACACACCACGTAGCCAAACACGACACTGAAACGCGAGTGAGCTCACGCACAAGTAAACAAGGAAGTCACAGAGATGTCTATACAAACAGATAACGTATACATGTTCCAAGGACCTCATGAAATGATGGTATCCCGGCAATTGCTTAAAATGTAGTTACAAAAAGAAACCAGTGAAATGTTTGAAAAAGTTATTTGTATCACCAGTTAGCTGTTCATTCAGTGTGTTCTGATTATCCACGCTATGTATCGTAATTTCCAGCTGTTCTAGTAGATCCAGCTTTTTGCCTTTTTCCTGTCTATGTAAAATAACGAGATCCTGATCTATTCCCAACATGGGGTGCCCCGTTTCCCAAATATGCGTGGCTACAGCTGACTTTTCGAAATTATTAAGCCGGAAGTCATCGCTATGTTCCTTGTAACGTACTTTAAAGGACCTACCAGTTTGGCCTACATAGCTTGCCTTGCACGTGTTACATTGAATTTTATAGACCCCAACTCTCTCATATTTATCGCTTTCATGCTGCAAATTATTTCTTAATTTAAACCGCAGCGTATTACTGGTCTGAAAAGTGGTATCAACTTTAAAAGGTTTGAAAATGTTAGCCACTTTTTGCGAAATATCACCGAAGTATGGTATTGTGACTCTTGTAATATTATTTGCGGTATTCTTCCTTGCATTCGCGCGCTGTTTCTGTCGTATTAATTTATTGACAACGTTTTGGTGATACCCGTTAGCTCTGGCTAGTTGTTTCACGATGTTCAGCTCAGTCATTCTGTCTTCTTTATTCATAGGGACTCTAAAGGCTCTATCTATCAAAGATCTAAAAGCAGAAAGTTTCTGGCTATTAGGATGGCGGGAATTATTTTGTATCAACACATCAGTTGTGGTTGGTTTCCCAAATATTTTGAAAACATGCCTACCATTTTGTTTCTTAATACTTAGGACATTGACATTCACAACCACGACCTCTCATCCAGTATGGATAAAATCAAAATCTGCGAGGGTCATTCCGTAAGTCATGGCAACCGTGGCATATGTTGCGAACATTTGGCTTCTCTGTAATCGCAGCAAATACATTCGAAAGCCCGCGGCAAACAGTACCGAAATCAACCGACAGAATGCGACCTCTTCAGAGGATGGCTGGGTACTAGCGCTCGAAACATTTAGTGTGAGCTTGGTTGTGCTCCAAGATGGTTTTAAGCAGAGATAAACAACGAGCATACGTGAATATTACCTTTTTTGTTGGCACAAATGCAACTCAGCGTCGTGCAGAACTACGAGCAGCTACGGGTGATAGGGCATCACCCACGAAGGTTATGTTCATTTTCGCATATAACAACCACGGTATTGTAGAGTTTCATCCTATCGCGGACAGCCACCCTGTCAGTGACCAATGCTACCGCAACTTTCCGCTGTACCATTTGCGATGTACATTTAGGTGAAAACGTTCGCCACTGCTGGATAATGCGGCCAGACGCTATGATGGCGCTACAACCCACATTTCAGGCGTCATGAATAGTTGCTTACAGCAGTTGTGTGGGAAATCCTTCCCCACCCACCCTAATAACCAGACCTCAGTCCATCCTTTGCCTCGACCTCCTGTACTAAAATGCTATTTTATGCTGGCATTCAGATACACACTGCCTTATCGGTTCAATGCACGTCGTTGAATTCCCATGTTGTCGCATTATCGCAAAATATGCCGTAGTTGCCATGACTTACGGAATGCCCCTCGTATGTACAAGTCTCAAATAAATGGGGTTTATTTCAATTTGTTCTTTCGATGATCTCTATGGTTAGAATTTTAGGTTTTTTGTCTTCTTTGGTGACACTGATTTCCGCACACATTGGTGCTTGTCATTTCACTTGTCAGCAGTTTGTTGCATTTAATTCTCAACAAATGAATGAATAGTATTGCCTTGCTAAGTACAGTTGACGAGAACACTATATGACTGAAAGTGTGTTACCATCTGAATGGAATACAGATACGAAATACTATCTCTCCGATCAGTCAGAAGAACGTCTTGTACAGAAGAAGTAAGTTGTGGACGTATGCACAATTGTCATGCAGTGTTTCACTTACCAGTGCCAGGATGTTGCGGAGGAGAACGATGAACGGAATTCCAGTCACGAAAGTCCTTCCTCTTCCTCACTATTTCAAATTACTTCATTCAACCTATATACAATCTCCTCGGCTCTATTATATTCTTCCTTGGGTACCTCCAGCACTGTTTCCCCGATAATAACGCTACTTCCACGCTCTCTGCTAGGCCTCTCATCTGTTTTGCAGTGCTGATTCACCCCCACCTTCGCTTTCTGTACCTAGTTCCTCACTAATATGGTTCCTACGATCTCTTTTTTGACTTTTCCTTTCACAAGATGCTACTTCGTTTCCTAAACTTTTTTACAGTGCCACTCTCCCCTGCCCTACAGTTTTCTTTAAAACCACCCCCCTGCTGTTTATTTGTTGTTTTCTTTACAAAGGGTGCCGCTAGCGGGTTTAACTTACGTGATTTCAGTCTGTAAACGCCATTACAGACTGCTTTCAGTTTCCCTCCTGTCTGACGTTTCTGATGTTTCTGTCACCTTTCGGGCCGCGCCTACCCGTTACGTCATCAGACTGCAGCTGACGGCAAATCAAAGTATTGTACTTGGTCATTCAACCACTTTCCAACAGAGCCCCCTCTCCCCCTATATCTGCTTCAATAACTGTTCGTACGCTGCATGCCTATTCTGTTTACATTAACTTCGGCTCTTGTCATTTGGTCTAGCTGGAGGCCTAAAATCTCTCCTAGTACTTTCTTCCTCTTTTAAAATATTTTCCACCCTTTCCAAATAATGGATAAACCGGTCAATGTCATCCCTGGGTGCCGATATTATCTTGTTCCTCCAATACAACGGCAACTTGTTTTCAATTCCCATAATAATTTGTCCTGTTTCAACCTTGGCATTTAAATATGATAAAGCAGTTACCCGTTTCTGTACAAATCTTTTAATGCCCTCTCTCTTTGGATCATACTTTTCCCCTGATCAAAATTTATTTAAAACCTCCATTTGTTTCCGTTTTCCCCAGTAATTTTCAAAAAAGGCTTGCTTAAATTCCGCTAATTTATCTTATTTATCTGAGGCCAAGTTCCCCCACATTCTTGCCTCTCCCATCAAATTTGAAATAATGAATCCAATCTTCTCCTTATCACTCCATACTTTTGGCAAAACCTCATCAAAATCACTCCAGAATTGTTTAGGATGAACATTTTTACTGGGATCAAATCGTAAAAACTGGCGATGTTTTCATAGGCAATTTCAGATGATTCTACTACACCAATAGTTATTACACAGCTACTATGGTTGTTAGCATTGTGCTCTACTAGGGTTAGTCTACCCTCACGCTCACACAATTACTCATTCACACTGGTACTGAATTGCTGGATATTGGTCTCTATGTTAGTAATTTTACTAGCCACTTGCATACTAAACTTAGCGCACACATCTTTTACTTCTTTGATTTTACTTGCTAATACAGCGTGACTTTCCTCACAGTGTTATTCTATATTATGAACCTGTTCATTAACTTGTCTAATTCTAAATGTAAATGTTGCTTTGACTGTTGGTTGTCCTCAGCATCTTGCTCAATCTGTATGGTTAGCTCACTTTTCACTGTCACAATAGCAGTATTACATTCCTGTCTGACCTGATTAATGCCACTTTTAGCATTGTTACTGAACAAAGTCATATCATTTTTGCAAGTATCCCTCAAATTCGAAAATTTACCTTCCATTTTGGTTTCCATCTCAGCTGACAAATTATTTAACCCTTGGTTAACCTCCTGCATTAACCCATCTAATTCAGTGTGTAACTAATTTATCTCCAAACCTAATTTACTCATTTTGGTATCAATGTCATTACTTATTTTATCAATTTTTGTGTCTATATCAGAACTTACTGAAGATTTAATATCTGAACCCATCTCCTTCATATGTTTGAGAATATTCGCAAACATACCTGAAACACTATCCTTTGGTTCATAAGCCACTGACATTGGTTCCTGTTTCATATCTTTAACAGTAACAGGTATATATTTAGCATCGGCTTCCACCGCGCTCAGTTCATTATCTACACCATAGATGACATTGACTCAGGTAAACCACTGTCCTCAGTTCGTGATATACCAAAACTGAAATTACCTATCATTGAATCATCTTCGTAATTTAAATTACTCCATCTGCTCCAGATGCCGGTTGGCTGCAGCAGCAACGCCATCTCTCGAAGTTCTGTGGTCACCAACGTAGTCTGCCACCTCGTTCCACTGGCTGCCAATTCTTGACGAAAGTTAATTTGCACACGTGTCTATTGTCCTAATATAGTTCCTTTTACACATGTGTGTGAAAACTTCATGGGTTCAATGGACACTAATGCTTTTATAAAGTTCCTATACATCCGAACTTCACTATTGTTTTTACCGGCCGATGAACTAATTGCGGCGGAGTGGGTTAGTATTCCGTCGTTGTCGCGGTGCAGGCTGCAAATTAAAACTCACTTACCTCGGAATGGCGTCTGCTCGATGTCCCTTCACTCGGCAACGTAGATACTTAAAAGATGATTTAAAAGCAGAGTTGATAAGAAACGCCATCTAATATCTACAATTACTGAGTCCGCGCAAAACTAGTAATGAAATAAAGTTCTTTAGAAAATCTGTCATTAAAATTTTACTGGGCAGTAAGAAAATAGATTGGCTTCTGGAAAATAATGTCCGAAATTTCAACACAAAAATGTTTATTTTGTCCTTATAGCCAAAGAAACGGTACTATTCAGTCCACAATTAAACTATTGGCTATTTTCTTCCAGTTCACAATTCATACACACATTTCGTACTCACAGCAGCCAGAAATCTGTCCAGACCCGACCCGAATTAAACAACATTTTCACAGTCATTAATTTCACCACGAATTTGAGTTATTGCTTTCGGTCCTTCTTGTGGATTTCTAAAGAAGAAATTGCTCACCAAAAACGCTCAGTGGTTGTATACTGAAACATGCCACACGGATACTATGAAGGCCAAATTTTCACACGCAAATATCTTTCCAACGGAACAATTCCAAAACTTCCAATCTTCACAAAACTGTCCGTAAACGCAACTGCAATTACAGCCACGCAATCTCGACGCGATAAGCCAAATATTTCTTAATTTTATACAATATTTTGACTCGCACTAGTAACATGACCGTCTGCGTTCAAAGCTAGAAAGCGACTCCCTTCTTCCAGCCTCACTCCCAGGTAACTAGCGGGAACCGTCTCAATTCTGATTGGCTGACCATACTGACTGCCAGTCAGAATGCTCGCTTATGGTCATACTCGCGCCAGAACTGCCCTTCACCAATTCTTATACACAGACGCATTTGCGTCAATCTGACATACAAATATTAAAGTAATGTTTAATAAACGAATATGAAAAGACAAAAATTCTGAAAATTGTACTCCAGTTGACTTTCTGGCTGCTCTGTTACAATAGCAATCACACCTAGACATATGTTATCAGCAAATTGGTAAATTCCCTAGGACCATTTTCCCACCACAGGCTTGTGTAACTCTTGCAAGCTACTTAAGACGGTATATAATTCAATATTTAAATCTGACGATTGTCCCACGTACACACTCTCATTTACTCACATTTACTCCCACAACAATATTAGACACAAATAATAATTTTGTCTGATTTTCATATTACGAAAACGAAAAATATATTTTTTTTCTTTTTCACTATGGGACTTAACATTTGAGGTCATCAGTCCCCTAAACTTAGAAGTACTTAAACCTAACTAACCTAAGGACATCACACACATCTATGCCCGAGGCAGGATTAGATTAGATTAGATTAGATTTACTTTCATTCCAATTGATCCGTAGTGAGGAGGTCCTCCAGGATGTGGAAGATGTCAGAAAAACAACAATACATGACAAATATTTACAACTAAAACAAATAAGCTGGTGTACCATGGAAAGTAAGCGTTTCCGGACACATGTCCACATAACATATTATCTTTCTTTGTGTGTGAGGAATGTTTCCTGAAAGTTTGGCCGTACCTTTTTGTAACACCCTGTATAAGCGTTGCCGACCGCACTGGCATATTCTCCTCGTTTACGTATCTCTGTATTTGAATACTCATGGCTATACCAGTTCCTTGGGCGCTTCAGTGTAGTAGCACTTTTTGAGCAGATGATATTAATAGTCACGTATATTCGTTACTCATTGTTACATAGTGCCGATAACGTGATTGAAGTGGAGCTACAGATGTGTCGTATAGTCCACGAAATACAGTTCCCATGTGCTGAAATAAAAGTTCGGTAGATGAAATGCTTGCCCAGGTAGCACCGCGACGGCTTCCTAGACGGGGAGATACGGCGGGCTCGAAGCGAACCCACCCAGCACACAGTGGGCCAACTCGCTTCAAAAACTGAACATAGTAGACAAATGGATATTAAATCTTACAAAAATGCGTTCTTCTTAGACTCATTGGGTATCTTATTAGGAATCCGATATCGGAATTAAAAAATTCAAAATGGTGGCTCCAATTTGTCGTATTATAAATTTACCGGATTCAAGTAAAACTTACGATACAAAGTATTGCGAGGTCGCTGATAACGGATTAGAACTCGAAATTGCCGTTTTGAAATGTTTTATTCGTTATTTTACATTTTTCCGTAAAAATTATAGTCACGTTCGTCACCTGTGTCATTATTGCTTTCAGAAGTGCCGCCGTGTTGTCCAACGGGAGATAGTTCGAATAGCGGATCTTTTATCTCAGACGGAATTTCTTTATCTTTTTTAGTTTGTCATTTTCTGGTCTCTCGAGGTGGATGGATCGGAAAATGCTAGAAGTTGACGAAATACGGATGCGTTGTCATCTAACGGGAAATTTTTTTTATAAAATCTTCTTGGTAACCCCGTGTATCCCTCTTCAGAGCTTTCTGCGAATCTTCAGATAGCCGACGAGTCAGCAACGGAGCAGATTAGATAACGGCATACTCGTGCCTCAAAACTATATGTGAGCTGATGACGGCATCGGGCGCTATTGCAGAATATTGTGAGTCCCGTGAACCTGATACCGAACTTCCAAGAAATGTATCTTTTTCAGAGTTTTTGATATATACGTTTTCGTTCTGGAGTTACGTCTACAAAATTCGAATAGTTATACAGCATTTCGTGAAAAAAGCAATATTACCCAGGTAAATTTTAATCTTGTAAAATAGTTTGCCAATTTGCGAAAAAAATTATGAAATTCCGAATAGCTCCTCAAGAACTCTGCAGAGAACCGTTTTTTTGTTTTTTTTTGGTCTTTTGTGGGGCAGGTAATAGTTAACGAGATACACTGCGGGCCATTAAAATTGCTACACCAAGAAGAAATGCAGATGATAAACGGGTTTTCATTGGACAAATATATTATACTACAACTGACATGTGATTACATTTTCACGCAGTTTGGGTGCATAGATCCTGAGAAATCAGTACCCAGAACAACCACCTCTGGCCGTAATAACGGCCTTGATACGCCTGGGCATTGAGTCAAACAGAGCTTGGATGGCGTGTACAGCCAATGCAGCTACAACATGATAGCACAGTTCATCAAGAGTAGTGACCGTATGAAACGTCCCCTTAGAAAAATTCTACATAACTGTGCTTAAACTGACACACAAATTTTTTGGCGCAACTCAATCTTTCAAAAATCCCTACAAAAGAATGGCCCTGACTAATATTAAACTATACCTTTCACAAATCACTTAGCTCACAAAAATCTTCGTTACTCGAACTACTGCAATACAGCGAGCGCCACTACTGCCAGCTAAATAAAAGATTCAAACTACTGAAGGCACTAACTACTGATAGGCATAGTTAGCAAATGAAAGATTTTGATAGAGAACAAACAATGTATTTATCTCAATAGTGTTATATATATATATATATATATATAAGTTCATGGCATCCAGTCTTACAAATTTACCGTCTCTGTCCAAGTTCATGGCATCCAGTCTTACAAATTTACCGTCTCTGTCCAAAACTCCGCCATCTCACTCCCCACATCCACCATTGCTGGCGGCTCACCTCCAACTGCGCAACGCTACGCGCTGTTAACAGCCAACAGCCCAACACTACAATATCAAATATTACAACAATGCCACCCAGCCACAGTCTGCACACAGCACAGCCAGTGATTTTCATAGAGAGCACTATGTGGCGTTACCAATATAAAAACATAGACAGCGTACTTACATAGCCCCCATGCTCCCCACAAAAAATTTTACAAATTGTTTTGGGCAGTGGCCAATACAGATTTGAAGAAATTTTTCATAATTACAATAACAAAGATATCAAATGCACACACTTATTGATGCAATGTTGGTCAAAAGCTAAAATTTTCTCACAGTCCTTAAAGACAGTCCTGATCGTTCATCACAGTAAAATAGCAGTGTTTTTGTCAATGTCTGAGCAGTAAAAGAAAATGCACACGGAAATAGTGGATTTCCATGCAGTCTTGAAGAAGTAGAGTTGTCCTTCCAACGGAAAGACAGTGCTGACTCTTGACATGCAGACAGGGAATGGGCCACAACAGAGCAAACCCACAGCAGAGTCATTCGAAGTTTTGAAGAATATTGGTAGGTAGGTCATCACAGAGCAGACCCACTGTAGTCCTGGTAGAGATTATGGTATTGGTGGGCCACCAAAGGTACAGACCCACTGCAGTCCTTGTAGAAATAATGGTATTGGTGGGCCATCAAAGATGCAGACCCACTGTAGTCCATGTAGAGGCGGCCAGCAGCCATCTGTTGCGACTGTGCAGGTGCACAATCACCATCGAAGAGTCTTGCGGAGAATATGGCAAGTCCAAAAACCACCACTTGTGCACTCACAAAGTTTTTTTTTTAAATTGTCCTTAGAACCAGCAATGCTGTTAACCAGTCCCTTGCTGAATTATTAACACACCTGCAAACACTATCAGTCCCTACTTCTCACATATTGTCCATATACTATGACCAACAGAAACGTTTGCAGTGAAATGTAACTTACAAATTACTTAATTTGATGAACTGGTGTCAATTACAATTTTATAACATAAGAATACAATAACAAAGGTACAAAATATATCATTAAAGAACATAACAATACAGATAACATTTGTAGTAATAGGGGCTTTACAAAAGAATAGAAATAAACATATACATCAGTGTTACAGGAATTATGACGTAAGTAAATGCATGAAAGATCAGAATAACTTTTGAAACATCAGCTTCACACATGAGCATTAAAACAAAACAGAATAAATAATATCTAAACATCTTTACAAAGTAAATAACATATTATCAGAAAAATTCAGGTGCAGTGGAAAGTAGTCCAAATTGCCAGAGACAAGTCAAATCCAGAAGGAATCTCCTGTAAGCAGGGCAGTTTCGTGCACTGTGATGGATAGTTTGGCAGCCAGCAAAGTTCCCATTCATATACGGCATTGAATTCATCTTTAGGATTCCTGGCTGTGATCTTAATCTTTTTCGGTCCATACGGAATACATCGTTCAATAATGGAGATCGGGATTATCACGTAGCAGGCCATTCTTCCGTCTGATTTCAGGAGGTGGAATGTGACCCGCAGTAGGTGAGAAGCATGTTGGAGTCCATCGTATTGGCTCACTAACGCTACACGAAGATTCGTTAAGTAACACATCTATTCTTCTGGCTAAAATGAATTTTTCACAAGACATGGACTCACACGATTCTTTTCAGGATGTACCGTCCCCAGTGAAATATTACAAATAACATGGAAATGACATTTTAATATTAGATTATAAG
The DNA here is from genome assembly GCF_023864275.1 of Schistocerca cancellata. Lineage (NCBI taxonomy): Eukaryota > Metazoa > Arthropoda > Insecta > Orthoptera > Acrididae > Schistocerca > Schistocerca cancellata. Next base: position 1,124,383,326 of record NC_064626.1, read on the forward strand.
TCAACACTAACCGCTCAGCGAGATACAATTTTCCCTCATGCGTATTATTATTATTATTATTATTATATAAAATTCTGTGAATCATTTTCCAATGCAGAGAATAAAATGATACACTCGAAACAAGACTGGACCAGATAGCTGTCTTATTTTAGCCGTTATCACTTCTTCTCTTGTCTTCGTTGCGAATAGACGGACAACTTGGCGAGTGCCGTTGAATGTAAGCAATACTATATCTTTAATCAGATAATATATTAGTTTCATGTTACTATCCACTTTTAAATTGTAAGAGGTGAGCCTTATCTCATGTCCGCTTCTTTGAAACAACCAGCATTTTAAGTAATTTACAGCGCAACAATTGCGGCAGCCGTTGCAGCCAACGACGCCATTACGTGGCAATCTTAACTTATAAAATTAGCGGAAGCGAAAAACTCACCCGTTACAGTTACAATAATATTTTTTTTTCGCAGCCGCCAGACATTTCAGCAGAGTACGTAGTTTTAAGATTTCTATTTTCAGTTCAATAGCTGAGATCCAGAGCCACGACCCAGACTACAATGCAAACTCTAAAAGTGGTAAGAAATAATTGTCTGGCGCATGTGTGGGCAAAATGCAAATAATAATTAAACATTCATGCTTGATTAAAAAATCTAATCAGCCAAGGCAATAATCTGAAAAAGTTTATTTCATTTTTCGACGTATATGTCCATGTTCTAAGTTATAGTTAGTGAAGTGACAAATAATTTTGCTAAAGATTATCTTTGATTAAACGGACAATTTCCACAAAAGCAATTTAATGTTAATCAAAACCAAATTATCAATTATTTTGAGCAAAGCCCACCATGTTACGACAGCAATACTCCATCATTATCAATGCATAATTTGTGGGGAAAAAAAATAAATCACTTTGTCACGCGACAAGGAGCGTCCAATAATAAACTTTGTACCTTGTTATCAATATCTGTCAAATCAGTACTGAAGAAGAGGGAATGCAGGAAATAGATCAGAAAATAGATTTACAACGATCTAGCTTTCGAATCTGAATTTGAGAATGCCACAAGTTTCCAGAACAGAACTAGATCGTGAATGAAAACGTCGCAGTGGAGCGAAGAGGATTACAAAACGTGCGAATGGAAGAATGCTGGATAAGAATTAAGACTGAAAGGAAACACGCCGTTGGAAATCAACGTAGTCTACAGATGGCCGAATATAAAAGAAACTTGAGGAAGAAATTATACTTTTAAAGAGAACAAAATTACAGTCATCCGACTTTGCGGATTTCAACCATTATTGCTGGGACAATTAATTCAGTGTTATGCGGATGTAAGGAAAATAAAATAAAAGATCTTTATCGCAGAAAACAACTGCTATCGATTGGTTGAATGCTCTCCAATTTGTAATTATTCAGTTTTACCAATAACAGCCATCTCTTCAGATGCGACTGAGCTTCAGATTCCATATAAATTTCTTAATGCTGCACTTCAGAAAAGTTGTATTTTGCGCGATTCCTTCAAAACAATTTCTTTCACTCTCGATAGAATGAAGGTAAAAGAATTCTTAGTTTAGTTACTCTTATCATTATTAATTTCGAGTATGGAAGTGCAAAGTCTCCATATTACAACAACCTCAGAGTTTACAATAGTTGTAGTTATCATAGTAAACATAAAAGTTTGTTTAAAAGGAGTAAAGAGCTGATATGAATAGCGGAGAGCTGATATGAATCGAATTTTTGAAATTTAACGAGATTCAGACTACAAGAAATTGATGTTCCTGTCCCGTTGTTAGTAATGTAGTGAACAGAATGCCCACCGAATTCTGGAACATGTAGGTAGCAGTTACTTCTGTAAAATATCTGGAAGTATGCGTACGGAACGATATGAAGTGGAATGATCATATAAAATTAATTGTTGGTAAGGCGGGTACCAGGTTGAGATTCATTGGGAGAGTCCTTAGGAAATGTAGTCCATCAACAAAGGAGGTGACTTACAAAGCTCTCGTTCGACCTATACTTTAGTATTGCTCACCAGTGTGGGATCCGTACCAGGTCGGGTTGACAGAGGAGATAGAGAAGATCCAAAGAAGAGCGGCGCGTTTCGTCACAGGGTTATTTGGTAAGCGTGTTAGCGTTACGGAGATGTTTAGCAAACTCAAGTGGCAGACTCTGCAAGAGAGGCGCTCTGCATCGCGGTGTAGCTTGCTGTTCAGGTTTCGAGAGAGTGCGTTTCTGGATGAGGTATCGAATGTATTGCTTCCCCCTACTTATATCTCCCGAGGAGATCACGAATGTAAAATTAGAGTGATTCGAGCGCGCACGGAGGCTTTCCGGCAGTCGTTCTTCCCGCGAACCATGCGCGACTGGAACAGGAAAGGGAGGTAATGACAAAGGCACGTAAAATGCCCTCCGCCACACACCGTTGGCTGGCTTGCGGAGTATAAATGTAGATGTAGATGTACTGTGTTCCAAAATTATGAATTACCTCGAAGAAAACGATTTATTTACAAATAGCAAGCACAATTTCAGAAAATATACAGCTAGCTCTTTATTCACACGAAGTCATGAGTGCTGTCGGTAGGAAATCTCAAATTGATTCCGTATTTCCAGGACGGTTTTGACACCGCTTCTCATAAGCGACTTCTAATCAAATTGCATGCCTATGGAGTATCGTCTCAGCTGAGCGACTGAATTAGTTATTTCCTGTAAGGTCATAGTTCGTCGCAAATGACGGACAGTCATCCAGTAAAAGTTCCTCAAGATAGTGTTAGAGGCCCTGTGCTGTTCTTTATATAAACGATTTAGGAAACAATCTGAGCAGCCCCTTAGCTTCTTTGCAGATGATGCTGTCGAATCGTAAAGTCATCAGGTGATCAGAGCCAATTGCGCATTGATTTAGACAAGATATTTGTGTGGTGAGAAAAGTGACAGTTGACCCCAGTTAATGAATAGTGTGAAGCCATCCACAAGATTAGTAAAAGGAATCTGCTAAATTCAGGTTACGCGATAAATCATACAAAACTGAAGACTGTCAGTTCAACAAAATATTGAGGGATAACAATTACGAATAACTCAAGTTGGAGCTACCTCATAGATAACATTGTGGGGAAAAATTACCAAAGACTCCATTTATTGGTAGAACACTTAAAAGATACAACAGGTCTACTAAAGAGATTGCCTAAACTAAGTTTTTTTTGCCCCTTCTGGAGTATTGTCGCACGGTGTGGTGTCCGTATTAGATAGAATTGACAGAGGACACCTGACTTCAAAGAAGGGCAGCTTGAAATGATAATTAAATGGACACCCTAGCTGCAAAGAGGTGTTGATATACTTCATTGGGGACATGTTGAAAATGTGTGCCCCTACCGGGACTCGAAGCAGGAGATCCCGGGTTCGAGTCCCGATCGGGGTACACATTTTCAACATGTCCCCAATGAAGTATATCAACGCCTCTTTGAAGCTGGGGTGTCCATTTAATTATCATTTCATTCTAGCGAAAGTTGCATGGCCATTAACGGTAACTGTTCTTTCGGGAACAGATACTACCTTCATATATAATAAAAGGGCAGCTTGCTTTGTATTACCGCGAAATAGGGGAGAGAGTGTCACAAACACGCCAGTTGGGGTGGCAATCATTAAAACAAAGGCGTTTTCGGTTTTGGAAGGATCTTTCCACAAAAGTACAATCACTAACTTTCTCCTCCGAATGCGGAAATACTTTGTTGGCGCCCGTCTACATACGGAGAAATGATCATTGTAATAAAATTAGATTGAATTGTTCCTTTTTCCTGTGCACTGTTCGAGGGTGGAACGGTAGAGAAATTAGCTTGAAGGAGGTACGATGAACCCTCTACCAAGCGCCTAGCTATGAAGTACAGAGTAGTCGTGTAGATGAAACAGTGCCAAAAGCTGCGAGACGACTCATGGTGGCCACCCCAGTCTTGGTTAGCGTCACTCAGTCTACGCTGTTTACAAATTTCATTCTTTTCTCCCTTTAACAGAAGACTGGACTAAATAAATCGAAACTGCTTTCTCCATAAGACACCTGGCAGCACTGCTGTAAGCGACACATTACAGAAGATTCAAGGTAATCGTATCTAGTTCCACATGTGGCTACAGTCTCTTGTAATTACTACTCGGCGAGTAGCCAAGCTACTCAGGCTAACGCCGGTGGACAGTGGCTATTCTGTTTTGACGCAGTTCACATCCGAGAGCAACCTGTCTCGACGACCAGTATGAGGGTAACTGTTGCCATACGAAAGGTATTCAGATACGGTGACTCGTTTAAAAATGTTGTCTAATCCAAAATAAGTGTCGCCCCACTGATCTGTAAGCGATGGAAGCAAGATCGCGTTTGAAAGTACCGAAAAACAACGACGAAAGCCATTCCACCACGTTTACCCGTTGTAGATCTCAACAATGCACTGAAGCCAGTATAGTGGTTCTCTGTCCAAATCAGGTAGTAACAATGAGTTAAAACAATAATAATTATGACCGAGTGTTTCTAGGCGCTTCAGTCTGGAACCGCGCGACCGCTACGGTCGCAGGTTCGAATCGTTCCTCGAGCGTGGATGTGTGTGATGTCCTTAGGTTAGTTAGGTTTAAGTAGTTCTAATTTCTAGGGGACTGATGACCTCAGATGACAAGTTTGAAAGCAGCGATTGTCGCACGGATGACGAAATGGTAGATATCGAAATAGATGACAGAGGGTTAGAAAAACAAAATCACTCAAAAGAGGAAAGGCCGCTGGACCTGATGGGATGCCAGTTCGATTTTACACATTCTTGCAGCGGTGTACCGTGGGTCGCTGGAGGAGCATAGCGTTCCAGAAGATTGGAAAAGGGCACAGGTCATCCCCGTTTTCAAGAAGGGACGTCGAACAGATGTGCAGAACTATAGACCTATATCTCTAACGTCGATCAGTTGTAGAATTTTGGAACACGTATTGTGTTCGAGTATAATGATTTTTCTGGAGACTAGAAATCTATTCTGTAGGAATCAGCATGGGTTTCGAAAAAGACCATCGTGTGAAACCCGCTAGCGCTATTCGTCCACGAGACACAGAGGGCCATAGACACGGGTTCCCAAGTAGGTGCCGTGTTTCTTGACTTGCGCAAGGCGTTTGATACAGTTCCACACAGTCGTTTAATGAACAAAGTAAGATCATGTGGACTATCAGACCAATTGTGTGATTGGATTGAAGAGTTCCTAGATAACATAACGCAGCATGTCATTCTCAATGGAGAGAAGTCTTCCGAAGTAAGAGTGATTTCCGGTGTGCCGCAGGGGAGTGTCGTAGGACCGTTGCTATTCACAATATATATAAATGACCTTGTGGATAACATCGGAAGTTCGCTGAGGCTTTCTGCGGATGATACTGTAGTATATCGAGAGGTTGTAACAATGGAAAATTGTACTGACATGCAGGAGAATATGCAACGAATTGACGCATGGTGCAGGGAATGGCAATTGAATCTCAATGTAGACAAGTGTAATGTGCTGCAAATACACAGAAAGAAAGATCCTTTATCATTTAGCTACAATATAGCAGGTCAGCAAATGGAAGCAGTTAATTGCATAAATTATCTGTGAGTAGGCATTAGGAGTGATTTAAAATGTAATGACCATATAAAATTAATCGTCGGTATAGCACGTGCCAGACTGAGATTCATTGGTAGAATCCTAAGGAAACGCAGTCCAAAAACAAAGAAAGTAGGTTACAGTACACTTGTTCGCCCACTGCTTGAATACTGCTCACCGGTGCGGGATCCGTACCAGATAGGGTTGATAGAAGAGATAGAGAAGATCCAACGGAGAGCAGTGCGCTTCGTTACAGGATCATTTAGTAATCGCGAAAGCGTTACGGACGTGACAGATAAACTCCAGTGGAAGACTCTGCAAGAGAGACGTTCAGTAGCTCGGTGGGGCTTTTGTTGAAGTTTCAAGAACCTTCGCCGAGGAGTCAAGCAGTATATTGCTCCCTCCTACGTATATCTTGCGAAGAGACCATGAGGATAAAATCAGAGAGATTAGAGCCCACACAGAGGCATACCGACAATCTTTCTTTCCACGAACAATACAAGACTAGAATAGAAGGGAGAACAGATAGAGGTACTCAAGGTACCCTCGCGACACACCGTCAGGTGGTTTGCGGAGTACGGATGTAGATGTAGATGCAGATAGTGCTCCGAGCCATTTGAACCATTTTAATAAAAATTATACTATCAATTGTACGAATTGCAAATAAACGAAAATCGTGATTAGCTACTGCGGATGTTCGCAGAAACATATACATCTGCATACAGTCTTCGCAAACCATCATATGGTGCGTGGCGGAGGGTACATTGTGCAACTGCTAGTCGTTCGCTTTCTTGTTGCTTCCGTGCGAGCCCTTTATTTCTCGTCTTGTCTTCACGGTACATACGAGAGATGTACGTTAGTGGTAGTAGCGTAGTTCTACAGTGTGTCACAACTTCCGGTTCTCTAAACTTCCACAACAGTGTTTCGCAAAAGAAACGTCACCTTCCCTGCAAGGATTGCTGATTGATTTGACGTAGCATTTCCGTAACCCTTGCGTGTTAATCTAGTAGTAAGTCTCTCAACTGCTTCGACATCATCCCTTATTCCGATCAGGTGGGGATCCCAAACAGACGAGCAATACTCAAGAACTAGTAGCATAAAAGTTGTGTGTGTGCTCTCCTTCGTAGATGTACACTTTCCTACAATTGTCCGAAGAAGTCGAAGACGACCATTCGCTTTCCCCACAGTCAACCTCATGTGCTAGTTTCATTTCACGTCGCTTTGCAACATTACACCTAAACGTTTAATGGACCTGACTGTATCAAACAACACAGCACTAATGTTGTATTCGAACATTACAGAACGGTTTTCCCTACTCATCTGCATTAACTTACATAGAAGGTGGTTACAATGAAACTTTCTTTACTTGTTAGTTACCCTCTCTGAAAAACGAGTGGTCATAGGACAATGAACTTTGTGGAAACATTTGTAAGGACATGCGGAAGAGAAATAGCAAATAAACCAGTGAAAGAAACACATTTCAGTTTCCACGTAAGAGGGTTCAAAACTGGTGATCTTTGTGGCTTCGCAGTTTGGGACGATCGGTCAGTGATTGGATTTCCTTCAAATGTGTTACAGAGTAACCAAGTCACCCCACGAGCAACGTCAGTTGGAGCTCCATCGTACGAGGGGCATTTGAAAAGTCGGTGCAAAGCCCGAGAGATGGCACCACTGGCGAGTATCGAGGTCATGTTTAGTTAGTAGCATCTTTGGAAAGAACGCACACCAAGCTTCAGCCATACTGGTCTATTTCTTCGTGTTTGGCATTCGTGTGAATCAAGGAAGTCGAGTGATTGTCAAAAAGTGGACGAAAAAGAATTTCGTGTGGTGATTAAACATTACTTTATGAAAAGCAAAACGCCTCAGGAGACTAAAGAGAAGCTTGATAAACATTACGGTGACTGTGCACCTTCGATTAGAACAAGTGGTTTCAAAATTTTCGGAGTGGCCATATGGGCACAAGTGATGCTGAACGTTCTGGACGCCCTGTGGAGGTTACGACTCCAGAAATCATTGATAAAATCCACGATACGGTGATGGATGACAGAAGAGTTAAGGTGCGCGAGATTGCTATTGCTGTGGGCAGCTCGAATGAATGGATACATAATATTTTGCATAAACATTTGGACATGAGAAAGCTATCCGCAAGATGGGTTCCGCGGTTGCTCACGCTTGACCAAGAACGGAATCGTGTGAAGTGTTGCAAGGATGGTTTGCGGCTGTTCAGGAAGAATTCGCAGGACTTTAAGCGTCGTTTAGTCACTGTGGATGAAACGTGGATACATTACTATACTCCTGAGACCAAACAACAATCTAAACAATGGGTTACCAAGAGAGAATCTGCACCAAAAAAGGCGGAGACCATTCCTTCGGCTGGAGAGATTATGGCGACTGTCTTTTGGTATTCGCAAGGGACAGTCCTCATCGACTATCTGGAAAAGGCTTAAACTATTACAGGTGCATATTATTCATCGTTATTGGACCGTTTTAAAACCGAGCTGCAAGAAAAACGCCGGCGATTGGACCGCAAAAAAGTCCTTTTCCATCACGACAATGCACCAGCACACACCTCAGTAGTTGTGGTCGCAAAATTAATGGAAATAGGATTTCAACTCGTTTCAGATCCCCCCAGTGCTCCAGACTTGGCTCCCTGTTACTACTATTTGTTCACCAAGTTGAAGAAATGGCTGGCAGGACAAAGATTTTATTCAAACAAAGAGGTGATTGCAGCAACTAATAGCTATTTTGCAGACTTGGACAATTCCTATTATTCGGAACTGATCAACAAATTAGAACAACGTTGGACAAAGTGTATAAGTCTAAGAGAAGACTATGTCGAAGAATAGAAAAGGTTTACCCCAAACATGTAAGTAGTTTTTATTTTTGCACGGACTTTTCAAACGCCCCTCGTATATAAAAAAAGGTGAGTCGAAAGCGTATCTCCCGCAGAGCAGGGATCACATGTTGGCAAAGCAGATCACTGCAACGTGTGACTTTCACGGTGCATGCTCATGCTCCTACGTGTCCGACTTCCTCAAAGAACTGTGACGTGAGGCGACAGCACACAATGACGCGTTCACTATGCAGGGGAACTTCATGGTAGCTCGTTGGCGGTGACGATCACCAAATGCGACGATTGTAAGTGTTCACTGCCCAAGTGAGCGTAAAGTGTGCTTCATCACTCCACAAAAAGTTCCAAGGCCACATCTCGTCAACCTCAATCCTTGCAAGAAACGTAAAAGCAAAGTCTGTGAGCTCTCGAATGTCTGCGTCACGTGGCAACAGTTGGCGAGTGTGTGATGTTTGTACGGATACCGTTTGCAATTGTTTGCAGTGCTTTTCGAACGGTGGGTTATAGAATGTTCAGCTGTCATAAAACAGCTCGTACACTGCTTGAACGTCGTACATTGCGTTCAGAATTCTCAGCCTTATTAAAAATAACTTCTTGAACACCTTATAACACAATTGTCCGTCGGCCTCTCCCAGGAGCAAACCGAATCATAGTCGATCGTTCCAAACTACGTCACCACCAGAATAGAACCCTCTTATGTGGAAATTGGAATGTGTTTCCTTCAGCGGTTTATTTGCTGTTTCTTTTCCGCGCCCCCTTACAAATGTTTTCACAGAGTTTCTTTGTCCTACGATCACTCGTTTTTCATGGGCCCTGTCAAGGAGCGAAAGTTTAATTCCAGCCACCCTGTATTTTATATTACTCACAAAAAATAGAAATTTTGACCCTATCATCCTGTTTGCTTTTACAGTCACTCAACAAGGGCATTTCCCGTATACTGCAGCATCATCAGTAATTAATCGCAGACTGCTGCTGACCCTGTCGGTCAGATCATTTATGTTCGTAGAGAGCGGGCCTATCACACATCCCAGCGACACTGCTGACAATGACTTTGTCGCCCATGAACACTTGCCGTACGCGATAAGGTAGTTCATTTTTTTTTACCTAGTAAGTCTGGTAGTAACAATTTATTCCATATGCTCGGGCTATCGGGTTTATTGCGGCACTGTGTCAAGCCGAAGCCTAGGAATATCAACGGTACCTGTTGCCTGCCCCTCATCCAAGGTTCACAGAACATCATGTGAGAAAAGGGCGAGCTGAGTTTTGCACGAACGATCTCAGCATAAACGCAGGCATTTATTCGCAGAGTAATCAACACTGTGGTTATTCGCTGATAAGTGCATCCACACACACATCTAGTGATGTGCTAGTAAAATTCGATATTGGTTACGTCGACGTCCCTATGTTCGTAAGGAAGTTTCTAGCCCGTGTACAAAAACATAATCGTTAATATCATGAAGTGAATGAGGGAAAGAAATGTACTTTGGAGCACATTAAAAGATAGAGAGAGAGAGAGTGGAAGAGCCAAACCAAGCTAAGGAAGCAATTTATTTTATTTCTAGAAATAGTACTGCACCAAAACGCCCCCTACATATGTTTATATAAGTGAGACTTAACAACAATTTCTAGGATTTAAAGGCCAAATTCAACCAAGCTACAGGCTTGCCCATTTATTTTGGGAGTAAGCATGGTAAATAATCAGTGCAGATTTTAGATTAGGGATAACACGTTCTGAGAAGGGTGGCTGTGATAGGGGATGATCGTAATATGAGATATGAAGTTCCAAAAGCAGAACATTCTTCACTCTCTAGAGCCAAAGCGAGGGCGTTATCGCTAACTAAGAGTCTAGATTACCCAAAAATAGAAAAAAAAACTTTAGCCAGTTGTTGAATAGTTATAATGGGTAATATAACAAAGTAATCCTTTATTAAGTTGGTAACCCTAAAGTTGTTCACTAGTGAGAAGCCTCTGACACCATCTGTATCTGGTCCTGATCTGGCTTCTCCCTTGAATTACCCAAAAAGTGCATGTATTTCAGCTACCACCGTAGAAAGTCACATTCACAATCCTGAAATGCCCGTGAGTCAGCTTGATTCACCTCGGCATATGACTCCAGGTGTCCATGATCTGATTATCTGATTCGCTTATATGCAGAAATGTGGACACCCTCCATACAGTCTTACCATTCATACGAGTTCTCCCAAGCACCCATGTTAAGACCTGGTTGCTGGTTTCCAACAAGGACTCCTTATGTTTGGGATGAAAAGGCCAGGATGCCTCTAACTCATATACAGAATATTTTAATTCAGCTGCAGATGAAGTTCCAGAAACATACGCGAAGGTCTTTCTGTCGTCTTCATGCTCCTGGAGGAGTGCTGCGCCAACCCCAGAATTGGAGGCATCGATGTGGACTATAAATGGACATTTGAAATCAGGAATAGCCAAAATAGGAGCACTACTTAGTGCAAGCTTAACTGCATCTGAGCCCCCTGCGGGTTCGGGTGTTAGAATAGGCCCGCAGTATTCGCGCCTGTAGTAAGAGGTGATTAAAAGGAGTCTCAAACATTTCTTCCCATATGTGATGGTCCCCTCTCGGGTTTGACCTCCACATTTCCAAATTCTTCCGAAGACCCAGCCAATTGGGAAAGGGCGCCTTACATGGTGCATTGTGTCCATCGTGCATTGAGACCTTTAGCCAGCTTTCTCGTCGTTGCATTGCCATCCCGCTCATTCTCCATCTCATGGGCGAGGATACATTCCTGGGTGCGATTTCCACCACGCACTGTGCAGTGTTGCTTTTTGTGGAGACGACGACCATGGACTTCCTTGCACCTAGTGTCCAGCACAGTAGCCAGTCCATTGTGCTGGGGTCGCCATGTACCCTGTTGGTTGTAGCCCCCTGACAACACAGGGATCGCTCTGCTGATGCCTGCGCCGTTAACTCCCCATGTATGCCAAGGAGTAGATGCCTATTTCCCTGGGGCATCAGGACTCCCGGCAATGGCCATCCTGCCAGGTGGCCCTTGCTGAGGTTGGGTGGCGCCTGTGGGGAGGGCCCTTGGTCAGAGTGGGTGGCATCAGGACGGATGACCAGCAATGAAGTGTGGTACATCATCTCTTGCTGGTGGCCAGCCGCCAGCAGTCTCTAAGTGTTCTCTGGCTCAAATCAATGCTCAGAAATACGATCCCAAATCGTTCCCCTCCCTGGTCACGCCGTGGGAGGAGCGTAAGGCTCAGGATGGCAGTGATACTTATTCGCCCCAGTTCCTAGTTTGTACAAGAGCTGATGGGGAGTCTTTCATGTCAACAAAGCCTCAATTCTTCTGAGAACATTTAGAGGACAAGTTTGGGGAGGTAGAGGGCTTGTCCAAAATGCGCTCTGGGTCAGTATTGATAAAAACGACGTCCTCTGCCCAGTCATGAAGGTTACTTCCTTGTGACAAGTTGGGGGATGTTTCAGTTACCATCACACCCCATAAGAGTTTAAATATGGTTCAGGGTACTATTTTCCGTAGGGACCTCCTTTTGCAGTTTGATGACAAGCTGCTCGCCAATTTAGAGCGTCGAGGTGTTCATTTCATCCGGCGCATTCATCAGAGACTGAAGGATAATCAGACTGCTACAGGTGCCTTCATCTTGGCCTTCAAGGGTGATGCATTACCGGAGAAGGTCAAGGTGATGGTCTACCGCTGCGATGTCAAGCCCTATATCCCTCCCCAGATGTGGTGCTTTAAGTGCTGGAAGTTTGGCCATATGTCTTCCCACTGTACTTCCAGCCTCACATGTCGAGATTGCAGATGTCCATCACATCCCAGTACTCCATGTGCCCCACCTCCCATCTGTGTCAACTGTGGAGAGCATCATTCACCTTGCTCACCAGACTGCAGGATCTTACATAAAGAGCAGAATATCATGGAATATAAGACCCTGGACCGACTGACCTATTCTGAGGCTAAGAGGAAATATGAATGACTCTCTCCTATGCACATGACTTCCTCATATGCCACCACTACGACAACCATGATAGCCCCATCCTTACTGGGAATTCAAGTTGGCTCAGCGAGCCGTACAACCCCACTTGCCCCCTTGCCCATGGGGGGCACTACCCACCCTGTTGCTCCTTCGCCACCTACCTTAGGAGCAATAGCCCCCCCCCCCCCCACCCATCAGGTATGTTCGTCCCTACTTCTAAGCCGGAGAAGCGTCAAATTTCTTCGGCTCCTCTCACTTGCAAGGCGTCCCTTGGGTCCCTCACTTCCCAGGTTTCCACAAGTGGGAAGGATGATGCCTGGCACTGGCATAAATGCCCACAAGCAGCTGGTCATAGGGCTTCGCGATCCTCCTCCGTCCTGGCCAGTGAAACCGAAGGAGCAACTAGAAAAGTCCAAGAAGAAGACCTCTAAGACGAATGCACTTGTGATGGCACCACCCACCCCACTACAACCTACAAGCTCTGTATCTCAGGGTGAGGTAGAGATTCTGGCGTCCACTGAGGACCTAGATCTCCCCGGACTCTCAGACACAATGGATGTCACTGGCACAGGTACTGAATTGGTGGCAGCAGGTGACCCAGTGGCGTAATCTGCCTACTCAGTCCCTTCATGCCTTTCTCAGATATTGTCTGTTGTGGCGTAGCAAGACAGCCACGCCACTCTGAAGTAGCCGAAAGGCACGCGTACACACAAGCCGGCTGGCGTGAGTTCTGGAACAGGACACTTTGTGAATGCTATAGAGAAAAGTATGCAGTTCCTCGGATACTTAACTTTATTCCATCATTGTGGTACATCGCTCTTGACGATACAAATGAGACTATCTCCACATACGGTTAATTACAATCACTGTAAGGTTAATGGCGCCTTGCTAGGTCGTAGCCATGGACTTAGCTGAAGGCTGTTCTAACTGTCTCTCGGCAAATGAGAGAAAGGCTTCGTCAGTGTAGTAGCTAGCAAAGTCGTCGTACAACTGGGCCGAGTGCTAGTCCGTCTTTCTAGACCTGCCATGTGGTGGCGCTAGGTCTGCAATGACTGACAGTGGCGACACGCGGGTCCGACATGTACTAATGGACCGCGGCCGATTTAAAGCTACCACCTAGCAAGTGTGGTGTCTGGCGGTGACACCACATTGTCATCCTCTAGTGGAGCTGCAGCAGTTTTTCCACCATCTTGCTGAGCTCCAACAACTTCTCAGCCTTCACCCTTTTCTATGCATTGCTCTTCAGGTGGTTTCAGGCGATGCGAATCCCCGCCCTCCGTGGCTCTCAGGGTTATTACAGGAACCGGGTAGCTTATGAGAGGGTATCTGTTGCTGTCTGCATCTATGTCCTTCACTCCGTTTACAGTGAGTCTGCCCCTCTGCAAACACCTTTAGAGGCTGTCGCTGTTTGGGTGTGGATGCCTCAGGCTGTTACTGTCTGCAGTCTCTATCTTCTGCCAGACTGTGATGTCCCGTAGCATGTCCTGGCTGTACTGATAGCCCAATTGCCGCCGCCTTTTCTGTTACTGGGTGACTTCAATGCCCATAACCCTCTGTGGGATGGATCAGTGGCAACTGGCCAAGGCAGCATCGTTGAGCAAGTATTGGCACAGCTCGACCATTCTCTTTTAAATTATGATGCCTTCACACATTTCGGTGTGGCACATGGCACGTACTCAGCCATCAACCTTTCGATCTGCAGCCCTAGCCTATTACCATCTGTCCAATGGAGTGCGTATGACGACTTGTGCGGTAGTGACTACTTTCCGATTTTTCTGTCACTGCAACAGAATCACTCTTCTGGGCGCCCCTGTAGATGGGCTATGAATAAGGCTGACTGGGACTTGTTCTCCTCCATTGCCACTATTGAGCCTCTTTCCAATGACACCATGAATGCGGTGGTTCACTCGGTCACCACCAGCATCGTTACTGCCGCAGAATCTACCATTCCCTGTTCTTCTGGGTCCCCTCAGCAGAGGGCTGTGCCTTAGTGGTCACCCGAGATCGCTGAGGTGATTAAAGATCACAGGCACAGGCACTCCAGCATCACAAGCGGCATCCCTCATTGGCATACCTCATCACCTATAAATGGCTCCATGTGTGAGCCTGCCGCCTCATTCACCAACGCAAGCAGGAGTGCTGGGAAAGGTATGTCTCCACCATTGGCCTCCATACCTCTCCATCGCAGGTTTGGGCCAAGATTAGGCGACTCTGTGGCTATCAGACCCCCGTCAGCATACCTGCACTTTCACTGAATGGAGCAGTCTGTACTGACTCCAACACCATTGCAAACCGATTAGCAGAGCATTTTGATCAAAGTTCTGCTTCTGCGAATTACCCACTGGCTCTCCGCTCCCTGAAAGAGCAGTTGGAATGTCGGAGTCTTTCATTTCACACGCGCCACCCTGAATCGTACAATGCTCCATTCAGTGAGTGGGAATTCCAAAGTGCCCTAGCTGCTTTACCTGATACGGCTCCCAGGCCAGATCGCATCCACTGTCAGATGCTCAAACACCTCTCAGTGGACTGCCAACGACGCCTCGTAGACCTTTTCAACCGTATCTGGGTTGAGGGTGAGTTCCCTTCACAATGGCGGGAAAGCGTCGTGATCTCCGTGTAGAAACCTGACAAGAACCCACTGTAGGTGGACAACTACGCCCCATTAGCCTCATCAACATTCTTTGCAAGTTGCTCGAACGTATGGTGAGCCGGAGGTTGAGTTGGCTACTTGAGAGTCTCGGGGCCTTCTGGCTCCGTCTCAGGGTGGGTTCCGTAATGGCCGCTCTGCCGCCGATAATCTGCTGTGCCTGGAGTCTGCCATCTGTACGGCCTTTGCCCGCCTTCAGTATCTGGTCGCTGTCTTTTTTGACATGTGGAAGGCATACGATACGATATGGTGGCATCACATACTCTCTACGCTTCATGTGTGTGGTCTTCGGGGTCCGCTCCATATTTTCATGCAAAATTTTCTGTCGCTTCTTGCCTTCCGCGTGCAAGTTGCGACCTCCGATAGTTCCTCCCGAGTATAGGAGAATGGGTACCGCAAGGATATGTCTTAAGTGTCTGGCTCTTTTTGATTGCAATTAATGGGCTCGCTGCGGCGGTGGGAACGTCTGTCTCACCTTCTTTTTATGCTGACGACTTCTGCCTGTACTTTAGCTCCACTGGCATTGCAGCTGATGAACGGCAGCTGCTGGGCGCTATCGGAACGGCGCAGTCTTGGGCTGTAGTGCATGGCTTCCAGTTTTCAGCAGCCAAGACCGGCGTTATGCATTTCTGCTGGCGAAGCACTGTTCACCCTGAGCCACTGCTTTATCTTGATGGCGAACATCTTGCTGTGGTGGTGACGCATTGGTTTTTGGGATTGGTTTTCAATACCCGGTTGACTTGGTTGCCTCATATTCGGCACCTTAAACAAACGTGCTAGCGGCATCTTAATGCTCTTCATTGCTTGAGTCACACCAGCTGGCGTACCGATCGGTCTACCCTTCTACGGCTGTACCAGGCATTAATTCAGTCCTGTCTAGATTATGGGAGCCTGGCTTACGGTTCGGCATCCCCTTCTGCATTGTGGTTGCTGGACCCCATCCTTCACAGCGGGATCAGACTCGCCACTGGAGCTTTCTGGACAAGCCATGTCAACAGCATACTTGTGGAGGCAGGTGTTCCTCCATTGCGGTTCTGGCGCCAACGATTACTGGCCGTTTATGCTACACATGTTTGTAGCTTGCCCAGGCATCCCAGTTATCGTCTCCTGTTCCCTCAGTTGGTCGTCCATCTTCCGGAACGGCAGCCCCGGTCAGGGTGTACGATCGCGGTTCGTGTCAGAGCTCTTCTCTCTGGGCTTTAGGTTTTCCGTCTTCCACCTCTTTTCTGGGCCCCTCTGCGTATACCCCCATGGTGTGTGCCTCGCACGTGCCTTTGGCTCGATTTGGCACAGGGCCCGAAGGACTCAGTCCCTCCCAAGGCCCTCCCCTGCAGCTTTCTTTCAATCCTTGCCGCGTTTCAAGGCTCTGACGTTGTCTATACTGACAGTTCGATGGTTGCTGGCCGTGTCGGTTATACTCTTACTCTAGGGGATCATTATGAACAACACTCATTGCCGGCTGGCTGCAGTGTTTTCACTGCCAAAATGGTCTCCATCTCTCGCACCCTAGAGTATATCCGCTCATGCTCAGGTGAGTCCTTCGTTATCTGTAGTGACTCCCTGGCGATGGCTATGCAGGAGTCCCTCCATACTGTTGCCCATTGCGGCCGCTCTGTGGTCTTTGTGTGGACCCCGGGTCATGTCAGCATCCCGGGAAATGAACGTGTTGACACGCTAGCCAAACAGCCTGTCAGTGCACCAGCCTTGGAGATTGGCCTTTCGGAGAGTGACCTCAGGGCAGTTTTGCGGCAGAAGGTATTTCACGCCTGGGGTGAAGAATAGCGCGCCCTGCCTTCACCCAGCAAACTTCTGGCCATCAAGGAGGTTACCGGTGCGTGGCGCTCCTCCTTGCGCAAGGACTCTGTTGTCCTCTGCCGGTTGCACGTTGGCCACACCTGGATAACGTACAGCTACTTATTGCGCCGCGAGGAGCCACCTTAATGTCGCTGCGGGTCAGCTTTGACTGTGGTCCACATCTTGTTGGACTGGCCGCTTTTAACTCCGCTCAGGCAGACGTTTCCGCTGCCTGATACGCTCCTTGCGCTTTTATCAGATGACGTTGCGATGGCAGATGTAGTTTTGAGTTTTATTCGTGCACGGGGTTTTTATCGCTTGAGCTAAGTGATTGTCCTTTTTTGTGTTGAGTCTGGCCTTTGGCCTACGATTTTAGACTGGGGTTTTTAGTTCGTTTCTTGGTGGTTGGCTTTTCCTTTTTTTGTTTCTATGGTCGCCAACCACTGTCACACTCGGTGTGATTTTAACTCCTTTTGTGTGGTCTGTCTGTCTGTCTGTCTGTCTTTCTTGTCCTGTGTCATCTCTTTCATCTCTATTGTTTGTTGTTATTTCTTGTGGAGGTTTCAAGTTCACGGAAAAAGGGACCGATGGCCCTAGTAGTCTCGTCCCTTCAATAACACAAACCAAACTGCATCAAAATCGGACTGTTGACTACTGGTCACCTGTAAAACTTTCCTATACAGTAGAACTGAATAGACGACACTGGCTAAGAGTAGCTATTAATTTCCGAAAAAATATATATGGATAAATTACTTATTTTTAGGTGGAAGAAAATTCTAAACAGCTTTGGTGCATTCTTGATCGATTCTCATCCCAGAGGCAGAAACTGAAACGAAATGGTCATATGATATTATTCGCGAGGAGCTGTTCGGCCACCTCCTGCAAGTCTTTCTACTTGACGCCACTTTGACTACTTGCATGTAAATGAAGATGAGACGAAATGATGAGGACAGTACAAACACCTATTCCCTGACAGAAGGAAATCTGCAACCCAACTGGAAATCGAAACTGGTGTGACACTTATATCGATTAAAAGTGGGTTTATATTACGTAACTGTGTATCTGCAATTATGAAGTGAGTATTGTGTGTTATTTAAACTCCTTGATCTATGGCAAGAAAATTAGAGTTTTGTAATGTATATATGAAAAAAGCAAAATGATATGTTACAATGATAAATTATTGTAATATGAGCATGTTCATAAAAAGAAAATGTTTATTGAAAATTGGTTCATGGTTAGGGCACTTAGATTTGTAATATGTAAAAGGTGTAGGGAAGTCCCTCCGCAACGAAAGTGGCATGGTGCGATGTAAAAGGTGGTTTTGGCGGTCGGACTGAGCGGCTGCTTTGTGTGAACGACATGCATTATGTGACTAGCTGTAGCCAGCACGGTACAATTCGACGGTGATAATAGACGCAATTGAAAGCTGCTTTATAAAGCTTTTGCCTCGGAAGTGGAGCCGGCCGCGGTGGTCTAGCGGTTCTGGCGCTGCAGTCTGGAACCGCGGGACTGCTACGGTCGCAGGTTCGATTCCTGCCTCGGGCATGGGTGTGTGTGATGTCCTTAGGTTAGTTAGGTTTAAGTAGTGCTAAGTTCTAGGGGACTTATGACCTAAGATGTTGAGTCCCATAGTGCTCAGAGCCATTTGAACCATTTTTTTCGGAAGTGGATCTATCTATTACCTGGTATTCTCGGCATAAAGGAATGGCTCTAATATGTTGAAAATCCAACACCAAGAAGAGATTTTATAGAGCATTCGAACATCAAGAGCGGTGAGTACAGTTAGCCGCCATGTCACTTGCCAACAATCTTCGTCACTGCTTCACAAACGTCAGACATTCAGTAATGTATATGGGGAAGGACCAGTTAATTTGTCTGTTGTTCCAATAATAATCACAAAATACTAAATTCATGTCCAGAACCATATTTTCTATCCTGATCATGAACCTATGCAGGGTTCTCACATTGTTGTTGTTGTGGTCTTCAGTCCTGAGACTGGTTTGATGCAGCTCTCCATGCTACCCTATCCTGTGCAAGCTTCTTCATCTCCCAGTACCTACTGCAACCTACATCCTTCTGAATCTGCTTAGTGTATTGATCTCTTGGTCTCCCTCTACGATTTTTACCCTCCACGCTGCCCTCCAATGCTAAATTTGTGATCCCTCGATGCCTCAGAACATGTCCTACCAACCGATCCCTTCTTCTAGTCAAGTTGTGCCACAAACTTCTCTTCTCCCCAATCCTATTCAATACCTCCTCATTAGTTACGTGATCTACCCACCTTATCTTCAGCATTCTTCTGTAGCACCACATTTCGAAAGCTTCTATTCTCTTCTTGTCCAAACTAGTTATCGTCCATGTCTCACTTCCATACATGGCTACACTCCATACAAATACTCTCAGAAACGACTTCCTGACACCTAAATCTATATTCGATGTTAACAAATTTCTCTTCTTGAGAAACGCTTTCCTTGCCATTGCCACTCTACATTTTATATCCTCTCTACTTCGACCATCATCGGTTATTTTACTCCCTAAATAGCAAAACTCCTTTACTACTTTAAGTGTCTCATTTCCTAATCTAATTCCCTCAGCATCACCCGACTTAATTTGACTACATTCCATTATCCTCGTTTTGCTTTTGTTGATGTTCATCTTATATCCTCGTTTCAAGACACTGTCCATTCCGTTCAACTGCTCTTCCAAGTCCTTTGCTGTCTCTGACAGAATTACAATGTCATCGGCGAACCTCAAAGTTTTTACTTCTTCTCCATGAATTTTAATACCTACTCCGAATTTTTCTTTTGTTTCCTTTACTGCTTGCTCAATATACAGATTGAATAACATCGGGGAGAGGCTACAACCCTGTCTCACTCCTTTCCCAACCACTGCTTCCCTTTCATGCCCCTCGACTCTTATAACTGCCATCTGGTTTCTGTACAATTCTCACATAAATGCCACTAAAACCGAGTATCTTGATTTAAATGAACAATTCTTGCATTCAAGAGCTTAAAAGTGATTTTTTGTCTAATGTATAATGAGTAGTAAAATTTAAAGCGAAAAGCACAAAGGTGAAGTTGGATACGCTTTTGCTAAAGTATCCTTAGTTTATTACAAAATATAGTTTTGTAGCATTACAATGAAGGATTGTGTAATTATTATTATCTAGAATTCCTGCTTCACAGTTGATAAAAGGCATATAAGTTATTCTCATTTTCAAAAATAGTGTGGTTTTGATTTATATCATGACTGGTTCCTTTTTTGAAGTTAATTAAGCCCAGTGTTGTACCTTATTGTCTTGCAAAGTAAATCATGAAATACTGCAAGTGAAGTGAATGTTTAGCTTTTTGAATTAGTCTTCACTACTGTAATATCAAAGGTCGTGGACTAGTGAAACTATAGTAATTTATGGATCCCCATCATATTCTCCAACTATTACGAAGAGATTGAACTATTACTGTTGTGAAGGAAAATTGGTATATCTACAGGAGCTTAAACAGTGTATTTTTAACATTATTCATCTTTTTTTTCGCGTCAGTCAAGATAAAAGCCCCTCATGTCCAAATTTAGTTCTGCACTTCACGCAGTAACATTTCAGTAGTTGGTTAAGTAATGCTCTTGAGTGTAGCTGTCATTAGTATAAGCTTGGTGCAAAATTACTTCCTATAATTTACTGGTGTGTACGTTATCGGCAACTGCTGCTTCATACAGTTCAGAGTGCACTGTGCCAGTTAGTATCCTGTTTGCTATTTAAAGGGAAATCTCAACGAAAGTATGGTATTGTATTGTATTGAACTGGGAATCTAGAAACGACGGAGAGGCTTCGTACCGGCCGTGGCCCTCAGTGGTTCACAACCCCACAACAGGCTACAGCAGCCCACTCACCCCACCGCCGCCCCACACCGAACACAGCGTTATTGTGCGGTTCGGGCCCCAGTGGACCTCCCCTCCCCCCTCTCTCCCTCCACCCCCCCCCACCCCCCGGGAACGTCTCACACAAGACGAGTGTAACCCCAATGTTTGCGTGAGTATTTATGGTGTACGCGTACTTGGAAAAAGCAACGAAAGTAACTTCAATAACCAATATTCAATTTTCTTAAACATATATTTCCAGCTTAATGTGCCTAATTTGGCTGGCGACCGTTCGTTTTTTTTATTCACTTATGATTTTACCACTTTTATTAACTCCCAAGGTTAAAGTCCGTATGGTTTTTTCTGTAAATTTCACCAAATTCGAAATTATAGTCCGATACCTTTGTCCATTAGACGCACGCGCGGTCAATCCTCGAAATCCTCTCAGAGGGTAACATTAGCGTGTTTCACGGCAAGTTAGTGTTATATGTGGCTTTTCCCGTGACAGGACTAAAGGTTCGGTTGTTATGGAAGAGTGACGTATACGTTAGTGTTATACTGGGACGCTGAGGACCAAAGGTAGCGGTGCGACCCAGTAGATCACAAGCTGCGAAAGGCGGACACTAAATGCCCTAAAAAAGGTACTTCATTATGGGGTAGACTAACCTTAGACAGTTTAAGAGTTAAGACCACTTCTTGTAAATGAACCAAAACTTAACTTAAGCGGTCTAAGCGTTCTTGCAAGGTTTTACTATCGCTATATCATCAGGTAATTATTAAGTTCGCTAAAAATTACGTCCAGTAAATGTGAAAGCGTAGATGTACCTGACGACAAATCAAATGGAATGAGTCTGAGTTAAGAAAAAATTCCAGTTGTTAAAGAATGCTCTCACTGCTTTGAATTCTTCCGTTAATGGCACTTGGTGGTAGGGTTGGTTAAGGTGTAATACGGTGAAATAACATACCCCACCTCGTTCCTCTTGGGTACTAAAGCGATGGGTAAAGCATGAGGTGAGGTGGGTGGCACAATAACTTTATCACCAAGTAGCTTGACAATAATCTGACATAACACATTTTGAAAGGGGATGAAATGGATAGAGCATGGCGATTGTGTATATAATCAGTCAACTGCATCTGGTATTAAATTTTATCAGTAATACCAAATATATCAGTCAATACATCCGGAAATTGAATGTGAATCCTTAAAATACGTTCGGTCTACGCTTCTTTCAAACGTCATTTTCGACAGATATCTTGAATTATTAGCTTGGCTCTGAGCACTATGGGACTCAACTGCTGTGGTCATAAGTCCCCTAGAACTTAGAACTACTTAAACCTAACTAACCTAAGGACATCACACACATCCATGCCCGAGGCAGGATTCGAACCTGCGACCGTAGCGGTCGTGCGGTTCCAGACTGTAGCGCCTTTAACCGCTCGGCCACTTCGGCCGGCTTGAATTATTAGCGCCTTGGTTGCTGTTACGATTACATAATCCTGAAATCTTATTGGATTGATATTTAAAATATAATTCCTTTCCAAATAGAATTCCTTTCCAGCATAATAATAAACCGGGATAGTCCTCACACAATCCACAGTATATGATCAAAAGTATCCGAACACCAGAGCAACACAGATAAAGAGATAATTTCTGGCCAAAAGATGTCTGCTAGTACTAAACGTAAGTGTTAATTTGAGGAAGAAATTTCTGACAATCTGCGTTTGGAGGGAATCATGGACAGTAGGAAAACCGGAAAAGAAGAGAATCGAAGCGTATGAAAAGTGATGCTACAGAAGAATACTGAAAATTCTGAGGGGATTGACAAAGAAAGGAACGAGGATGTTCTCCTCAGAATCGATCAAGAAAGGAACATGTGGAAAACATTAACAAGAACAACGGACCGAATGACAGTGCATGTGTTGAGATATCTGGAAGTAACATGCACGGTACTACAGGGAGCGTAAAAACTGCAGGGAAAGACGGAGATTGGCATACATCCGACAAATAACTGAAGATTTAGGGTTCAAATGGTGCTCTGTGATAAGGAGGTGCATCAAACAGATCAGAAGAAGTAATTAAACATAAAATAATATAAAGGAATACTCGAAATATACTGTCGACGACAAGCCGCATAGAGTGCGTTTGTGTACAATGGAACTGAACTGCACCAAAACAATAAAATCTGCACAAATGTATAGCCGTGAAGCTGAACAATAAGTACAGGAAATTAGCGAAGTGCCGCACCGGTACATAAGGAATTTATAACAGCGTATTCTGATGCAGGCAGTTTACACTCAGGATCCGACGTCTATCGCCAAGACTAGACCCACACTCCACCTGGCGAACTTCACAGTTTCACGCTCTAAACTGGCTGCACAATGTAGCTGCAACATTTAAAAGGCAATTCTCATTATCATGTAAATGAATAAAAGACACACATTAATAAAAATATGAAAACTGGCTTATTGCAGATTACAAAGAGAGTACGTTAAAAGAAATCTTCAGATATCTAAATAAACATAAAAAAAATGCCAGTCATATAAAAACCTGCATACTTCAAGTATGCGATTGTAAGCAGGGTTTCTATCTTAATAATTGTGGAGCCTGTCGTACAAGGTATATCGGGTGATTCTAAATAAAGAACTGATTTCAGTCGTTACAGAAAAACCATAAAAGACAGGAACACATTGCACATGTGACTGGATGGAGGAAGGTGCAGAGCTTTGACACAGCTTCGATGTTGTCGTTTGCAGCAACATGGTGACTGTACCACAGATTAATGGAACTGTAAACAATTAACTATAACTGTATAAAGAAAATAAACTTTTAGCATTAGTATTAATTTATGGGTGAACAAGTATACACAAACAGACAAAAATTTTCAGCTTATTGGGCATGCAAATTTAAAATCTAGTTGAAGAAACATTGCAACACATTACGGTGATAATAACAACGCCATTATGCACAAAATATATTAGATTCACTGAAAAAACGTAGAAGTTACCGATTTTTGCAGCAGCGTAGCTCAACTAGGTGGTTTGTAATTACTGTTTTTTACTCGATGCACTCATACAGGGTGTTTCAAAAATGACCGGTATATTTGAAACGGCATTAAAAACAAAACGAGCAGCGATAGAAATACACCGTTTGTTGCAATATGCTTGGGACAACAGTACATTTTCAGGCGGACAAACTTTCGAAATTACAGTAGTTACAATTTTCAACAACAGATGGCGCTGCAAGTGATGTGAAAGATATAGAAGACAACGCAGTCTGTGGGTGCGCCATTCTGTACGTCGTCTTTCTGCTGTAAGCGTGTACTGTTCACAACGTGCAAGTGTGCTGTGGACAACATGGTTTATTCCTTAGAACAGAGGATTTTTCTGGTGTTGGAATTCCACCGCCTAGAACACAGTGTTGTTGCAACAAGACGAAGTTTTCAGCGGAGGTTTAATGTAACAAAAGGACCGAAAAGCGATACAATAAAGGATCTGTTTGAAAAATTTCAACGGACTGGGAATGTGACGGATGAACGTGCTGGAAAGGTAGGGCGACCGCGTACGGCAACCACAGAGGGCAACGCGCAGCTAGTGCAGCAGGTGATCCAACAGTGGGCTCGGGTTTCCGTTCGCCGTGTTGCAGCTGCGGTCCAAATGACGCCAACGTCCACGTATCGTCTCATGCGCCAGAGTTTACACCTCTATCCATACAAAATTCAAACGCGGCAACCCCTCAGCGCCGCTACCATTGCTGCACGAGAGACATTCGCTAACGATATAGTGCACAGGATTGATGACGGCGATATGCATGTGGGCAGCATTTGGTTTACTGACGAAGCTTATTTTTACCTGGACGGCTTCGTCAATAAACAGAACTGGCGCATATGGGGAACCGAAAGGCCCCATGTTGCAGTCTCATCGTCCCTGCATCCTCAAAAAGTACTGGTCTGGGCCGCCATTTCTTCCAAAGGAATCACTGGCCCATTTTTCAGATCCGAAACGATTACTGCATCTCGCTATCTGGACATTCTTCGTGAATTTGTGGCGGTACAAACTGCCTTAGACGACACTGTGAACACCTCGTGGTTTATGCAAGATGGTGCCCGGCCACATCGCACGGCCGACGTCTTTAATTTCCTGAATGAATATTTCGATGATCGTGTGATTGCTTTGGGCTATCCGAAACATACAGGAGGCGGCGTGGATTGGCCTCCCTATTCGCCAGACATGAACCCCTGTGACTTCTTTCTGTGGGGACACGTGAAAGACCAGGTGTACCGCCAGAATCCAGAAACAATAGAACAGCTGAAGCAGTACATCTCATCTGCATGTGAAGCCATTCCGCCAGACACGATGTCAAAGGTTTCGGGTTATTTCATTCAGAGACTACGCCATATTATTGCTACGCATGGTGGATATGTGGAAAATATCGTACTATAGAGTTTCCCAGAGCGCAGCGCCATCTGTTGTTGACAATTGTAACTACTGTAATTTCGAAAGTTTGTCTGCCTGAAAATGTACTGTTGTCCCAAGCATATTGCAACAAACGGTGTATTTCTATCGCTGCTCGTTTAGTTTGTATTGCCGTTTCAAATATACCGGTCATTTTTGAAACACCCTGTAGAATATCTGTACTGTGTTCATCATGCACCCTTATGTGGGATGAAGTGCAGATGTTCTTTGGTTTTCTGCCACGATTCCTGGAGCAGAAACTGCATTTTCTACGCAGCCTGTCTGCTTCGCTTACTCGTCATCCTGCTAGGTCGAAGGCACACCTGGCCGGCAGAAGACACTCTGACGTGCAACAAACCCCACACCAACTATCAACAAATACTAATGCGCAGAGAGGGCATAACTGGGAAAACAACATATTGGCTACTTAGGACAGTACTACTAACCTAATTTGCATGCTGATCAAGTGAGTAATTAAGAACAGAAATGTAGGTGTGTCTCTCCAGGGTTAAGATCCAACTCCGACTCCCACATGGACGGCAATCTCAGTACAAATGAGGTCAGTAACGTGGACACTGTGATAAGATTTGTAGCCAAAGGGTTTCCTAAATAAGCTAAAGTGCCGTAAACTTTGACAACTATAAGTATTTGTCAGTGTGACGCTGGTGCTACAATAGTAGGATGATTGGCTTCACATGAGTGCAGACTTGACATAATACTGCTGTATTAGTTTATTGCCACAGGTGAGCATTCTTACTCATACGTATGCATGGTCAAGCGTCTATCTTTTACGCTTCAGACTAATTTAGATCTGTTAAAAGCATTTGTAATCTGTTCTCACTTAGCCAAATAGTGACCGCGGGCACGTGAAACAAATACCAGTGCGTTCTCGCAACTTCGGTGATAACTGACATATAGGCATCTCTTTCTTAAATCAAACGATGTTATTTTAGCAGCCAGAATAGTAGACGTGGATGAGACAGTCAGCGATGCCACTTTTTTGCAGATCTAACAAGAAATCACCAAGTAAACGAAACTAATGTCTAAGCAACACTCTGTAAAACGCAGGTAAACGGGCAGTAGCGAAAACACGTGGTTCAGAATTTAGTCAGTGTGTTATCGCCCTACAGTGACACAAGTGAATAGTGTGTGCCATTTCACAAAAATCATTTGGCAAATACGGGAACTGTATTTCTTATTTAACAACTAATTACAAGGAAATTCTGCTGTTAAATATACTCCTTCACGAGCATTTAGAAGCTTGAACTTTGTTATGTCTCAAGAAGTTGAATTCAAATATTTATGCAGAGACGGCCATCATAAAAATTTTCGTCCCTGAGTAGATAAGCTACAGGACAGGCTTCAGTTTTAAATTCCATCCTTGGAGTATATCACCTTTTCCTACGTTGCTTCCTCATTCTGCATTTGTAATTAAATAACGCAGAAACAACATATGCTTATATACAGCGATAGCGTGGGCACTTGTGACGTCACAGGCGGCAGTTCCTGCTCATAAGGACGCACTAGCTGCAATCAGCAGTCATTCAACCTGACTATCGCCAGGGAGTACTTGGTCGAAAACTCGTGACATTTTAAGCACTTGATGCAGTTGCAAACACAAGAATATTTTACTGTCGGTTTCGTTGTTGTTTTAATGTTTCATGTTGACTAGATGTAATACCAAAAAGAAATTTATTAAGTGTGTTCGGTTCAGCTTTCCCGGCGAATAAATTGTTGTCAGTGATCTCGATTGCTCTGCCAGGTGTAGTATTTCACGAAGCGCTCTTCCTGTTGGTTAAAATGTCCTGTTTCGTCAACGACTGTACCCGGCGGGGCGCTAGAGATGGAAAAAAACCGACCGGTTAAATCTGATACCTGGATTTTAGTTCTGAATATCCGGTGTTTTCCGATATTTGTTTCGTCTAAGTTATGACAGGTGCTTTTTATTTTTTACTAATAACTGGGTAGAAAAACCGAAATATCCATTAGCAACAGTACCAAAATTTTTGGTTTCTAAATAAACATCTTAAAAACAGTAGTTTTTATTCGTAATATTTCCGTTTTTTGAAATATTACGTTATTATAGCAAATGTGAAATATGCTCAGTGTTATTTTAATAACAGTGCCGACAAAAACTAGCAAGAAACACGTGGCTTAAGAATTGGTACAACGCTGCTGAGACAATAATGTATCTTTTATCGTGTGGCTTGGTCTACTGGATGATACGCATGTACATGCAGTGTTTGAGACTTGCCCTATCTCGCCTATATGACAGTTTCTCGCTGTTGTCATCGGAAGTATTATACGAAGTGGGGTGTCAAGAAAGTAAAATGCTCCATTAAGAACGTGAGCAGCCTCAACGAACTTGCTACATTATCTATGTAGAAAACATAACAATACATCATTCTAGAAACATCCCCCAGGCTGTGGCTAAGCCATGTCTCCGCAATATCCTTTCTTTCAGAAGTGCTAGTTCTGCAAGGTTCGCAGGAGAGCTTCTGTAAAGTTTGGAAGGTAGGAGACGAGGTACTGGCAGAAGTAAAGCTGTGAGGACGGGGCGTAAGTCATGCTTTGGTAGCTCAGTTGGTAGAGCACTTGCCCGCGAAAGGCAAAGGTCCCGAGTTCGAGTCTTGGTCCGGCACATAGTTTTAATCAGCCAGGAAGTTTCAATACACCTATAGCTTACAGTAAAAATAGAAAGTAGTTGCTCTGTTTCCTGAGTTTGCATTATATGCCTCTGTGTGCCAGTAGCCTTTGAAAACAGATAAATTAACACACCAAAAATAGACTTCTCAACCTTCTGTTTTCACCCTTTAGAACTGACTATTCGTAATGCTCGAATAGTGGTATAATCCTCGATTATAACACGATGTCTGAGCAGAGTTTAGAAAAAGTTAGAATCAGTAGGAGAATGCCAGTGATTTCTTGTGGCATTCAAATCACTTTTCGGTAAAAGCAGCGAATGGTGGACGGACTAAGTTTTTATTTTTATTTTTTAAGCCTGTTTAATTTAATGTTTTGATCCTATGTAACCTGAACTGAGAGAGTCAAAATTTTTCAATTTTTATTGGATTTCTACGTTTATTAGAGGAAATAGTAGGATTAAAAACCGAAAACAGATTCTTTCAGACAACGGCATTTTGAGTGGTTTTAAAAGGCAGGTTAAATGGGCGTTGAGAAACACCGATATAATCGAAAACCGGTTCCTTTAGCGAAAACCGGTACTTTTAGCGATAACCGCCATCACTGCGGGCACCAGAGAGCTATACAAACGGATTTATTCCAAATTTTCCAAAACAGCCACAAGTCGCACTTTGTATTTTTTATTAATCAGTTTCGCTCTTCAATTGAGCAAGAACATCATCAGAATACACAGTTTAGTTGGCTGACAGCATTGAACGTTGTTTAAGTACTATAGTACAGCCAAATTAATCTTTAGCGTCGTCAGCCAACTGTAAAGGCAATCTTTAATGCTAACAGCCAACTTTAAATTGTTCATTCTGATGATGTTCTTGTTCGTTTGAATATCAAAACCGGTCAATAAAAAATACAAAGTGCGACTTGCAGCTGTTTTCGAAAACTTAGTTTTAACAGTCGCTGTCCCGTACGAACAATGCCTGCTCTTGGGGGATTTACTCTACATCTACATACATACTCCGCAGTCCACCATATGGTGCGTGGCGGAGGGTACCTCGTACCACAACTAGCATCTTCTCTCCCTGTTTCACGCCCAAACAGAACGAGGGAAAAATGACTGCCTATATGCCTCTGTACGAGCCCTAATCTCTCTTATCTTATCTTATCTTATCTTTGTGGTCTTTCCGCGAAATGTCAGTTGGCGGCAGTAAAATTGTACTGCAGTCAGCCTCAAATGCTGGTTCTCTAAAATTTCCTCAGTAGCGATTCACGAAAAGAACGCCTCCTTTCCTCCAGAGACTCCCACCCGAGTTCCTGAAGCATTTCCATAACACTCGCGTGATGATCAAACCTACCAGTAACAAATCTAGCAGCCCGCCTCTGAATTGCTTCTATGTCCACCCTCAATCCGACCTGATAGGGATCCCAAACGCTCGAGCAATACTCAAGAATAGGTCGTATTAGTGTTTTATAAGTGGTCTCCTTTACAGATGAGCCCCATCTTCCCAAAATTCTACCAATGAACCGAAGACGACTATTCGCCTTCCCCACAACTGCCATTACATGCATGTCCCACTTCATATCGCTCTGCAACGTTACTGTGTCAAGGGCAACGCTACTAATGGAGTATTCAAACGTTAGAGGATTCTTTTTCCTATTCATCTGCATTAATTTACATTTATCTATATTTAGAGTTAGCTGCCATTCTTTACACCAATCACAAATCCTGTCCAAGTCATCTTGTATCCTCCTACAGTCACTCAACGACGACACCTTCCCGTACACCCCAGCATCATCAGCAAACAGCCGCACATTGCTATCCACCCTATCCAAAAGATCATTTATGTAGAGAGAAAACAACAGCGGACCTACCACACTTCCCTGGTTCCCTGGGGCACTCCAGATGATAGCCTCACCTCCGATGAACACTCACCATCGAAGACAACGTACTGGGTTCTATTACTTAAGAAGAACTTGACACTTGCCTTGGAGACCTAAGCAATTAAGCCTGCCAGTAAACGTGACCGAAAAAGAACGCACGGGGTTGTTCTGAAGACTCCAGAACGAATTACGGTCTCACTAACCTGCGCTGTGTCGTGGGTCGCCCTGCCACGTGCCAGTTTCGCCTTCTGGCAGCATCCCGCGTGTTCGCAAGAACTGGAGCGGCGCAGCTCGACGGCGGAAATGCCGGTGGTCGCCAGGTCGACAAAAAGCGGCGGCCAACGCGTTCTTGTTTTGTGGAGGAGGGCTGGCGACCTTGGCGTGACCTTGGGACGCGGTGCCGCCCAGACACGTGGCCCCACGTGGCGGCCGCGCGCCGGCCTCGACCTCTGAGGACGACCTGCAAGGTCGGATGCTACACTCGCGCCTCCTCTGCACCTGCCGCTTGCTTCGTTCCCCACAGAGAGTTTCTGGAGCAGTGATTCGTAACCTGGTGGTAAATACGCCCTGATGTGTAAAATACAATTTTCTGGGGGATAAAAACTAAAGGAATCAATTGTGCCTCGGTCACGAAATTAGATTATTTTTAAAAACTCTTTTCGATTCCAGAATGAGATTTTCACTCTGCAGCGGAGTGTGCGCTGATATGAAACTTCCTGGCAGATTAAAACTGTGTGCCGGACCGAGACTCGAAATCGGGACCTTTACCTTTCGCGGGCAAATGCTCTACCAACTGAGCTACCCGAGCACGACTCACGCCCCGTCCTCACAGCTTTACTTCTGCCAGTACCTCGTCTCCTACCTTCCAAACTTTACAGAAGCTCTCCTGCGAACCATGCAGATCTAGCACTCTTGAAAGAGCACTTGCCCGCGAAAGGCAAAGGTCCCGAGTTCGAGTCTCGGTCCGGCACACAGTTTTAATCTGCCAGGAAGTTTGTTTTCGATTATCACTATTTAGTAAGATAGTAATACTCATTACATGAGTTACCAAAAAATCACAACTTTTCCAAATGTCAGCACTAAAGCGTGAGTGTTTTTGAGGTCACAGCTTGTTAATTGAATT
Source organism: Schistocerca cancellata (assembly GCF_023864275.1). Taxonomy (NCBI): domain Eukaryota; kingdom Metazoa; phylum Arthropoda; class Insecta; order Orthoptera; family Acrididae; genus Schistocerca; species Schistocerca cancellata. The sequence continues at coordinate 1,124,414,104 of NC_064626.1, forward strand.
TATACAGGGTGGTCCATTGATAGTGACCGGACCAAATATCTCACGAAATAAGCGTCAAACGAAAAAACTGCAAAGAACGAAACTCCTCTAGCTTGAAGGGGGAAACCAGGTGGTGCTATGGTTGGCCCGCTAGATGGTGCTCTCATAGGTCAAACGGATATCAACTGCGTTTTATTAAATAGGAGCCCCCATATTTTATTGCATATTCGTCTAGTACGTAAAGAAATATGAATGTTTTATTTGGACCACTTTTTTCGCTTTGTGATAGATGGCGCTGTAATAGTCACAAGCGTACGTGATATCACGTATCTTTCCGCCAGTGCGGACGGTATTTGCTTCGTGATACATTACCCGTGTTAAAATGGACCGTTTACCAATTGCGGAAGAGGTCGATATCGTGTTGATGTGTAGCTATTGTGATCAAAATGCCCAACGGTCGTGTGTTATGTATGCAGATCGGTATCCTGGACATCATCCAAGTGTCCGGATCGTTCGTCGGATAGTTCAGCGTGTTCAGCGACATGTGAACGTCAACCACGAGCTGCAAGAAATGATGATGCGCAAGTCGGTGTTTTAGCTGCTATTGCGGCTAATCCGCACATCAGTAGCAGACAAATTGCGCAAGGATCGGGAATCTCAAAAACGTCGGTGTTGAGAATGCTACATCAACATCAATTGCACCCGTACCATATTTCTATGCAGCAGGAATTCCATGGCGACGACTCTGAACGTCGTGCAAAGTTCTGCCACTGGGCACAATGGCAATTACGGGACGATGACAGATTTTTTGCACGCGTTCTATTTAGCGACGAAGCGTCATTCATCAACAGCGGTAACGTAAACCGGCATAATATGCACTATTGGGCAACGGGAAGTCCGCGATGGGTACGACAAGTGGAACATAAGCGACCTTGGCGGGTTAATGTATGGTGTGGCATTATGGGAGGAAGGATAATTGGCCCCCATTTTATCGATGGCAATCTAAATGGTGCAATGTATGCTGATTTCCTACGTAATGTTCTACGGATATTACTACAAGATGTTTCACTGCATGACAGAATGGCTATGTACTTCCAACATGATGGATGTCCGGAACATAGCTCACGTGCGGTTGAAGCAGTATTGAATAGCATATTTCATGACAGGAGGATTGGTCGTCGAAGCACGTTCACCGGATCTGACGTCCCCGGATTTCTTTCTATGGGGAAAGTTGAAGGATATTTGCCATCGTGATCCACCGACAACGCCTGACAACATGCGTCAGCGCATTGTCAATGTATGCGCGAACATTACGGAATGGGAACTACTCGCTGTTGAGAGGAATGTCGTTTCACGTATTGCCAAAAGCACTGAGGTTGACGGACATCATTTTGACCACGTATTGCATTAATGTGGTATTTACAGGTAATCACGTTGTAACAGCATGTGTTCTCAGAAATGATAAGTTCACAAAGGTACATGTATCACATTGGAACAACCGAAGTAAAATGTGCAAACGTCCCTACGTTCTGTATTTTAATTTAAAAAACCTACCTGTTACCAACTGTTCGTCTAAAATTGTGAGCCATATGTTTGTGACTATTACAGCGCCATCTATCACAAAGCGAAAAAAGTGGTCCAACTAAAACATGTATATTTCTTTACGTACTACACGAATATGTAATAAAAAATGGGGGTTGGTATTCAAAACAACGCAGTTGATAGCCGTTTGACCTATGGCAGCGCCATCTAGCGGGCCAACCATAGCGCCATCTGGTTTCCCCCTCCAAGCTAGCCAAGTTTCGTTCTTTGTAGTTTTTTCGTTTGACGTTTATTTCGTGAGATATTTAGCCAGGTCACGATCAGTGGACCACCCTGTATACATCTTCCTCAGACAGTCCACTCCACTACAATCATACATTGTATCATGTCTCTATGAGAGTAAACTGGAGACGTATGCATCACATATGCTGAAATATCTGTTGGAAATTCCTTCTGAGAGTTGCTAATAGTTCCAAAAATAGACTATATATTGCTTCATTATTCATTTTTCAATAATAAATGAGTTAATTGATAGCACAATATTAGAGTAACTGCGTCATGGCTACTACACTGCTGTAGGGCCCACACTGAATTGTTGTTGTGTCTTCAGTCCAGAGACTGGTTTGATGCAGCTCTCCATGCTACTCTATCCGGTGCAAGTCTCTTCATTTCTGAATATCTACCGCAACCTAGATCCCTCTGAATGTGCTTACTGTGTTCCCTCTAAGATTTTTACTCTCCACACTTCCCTCCAGCACTAAATTGGAGATCCTTTGATGTCTCATAACGTGCATTATCAACCGATCCCCTCTTTTAGTCAAGTTGTGCCACAAATACTCTTTCTCTGTTCAGTACCTCCTCATTTATTATATGATCGACGCATATAATCTTCAGCACTCGTCTGTAGCACCATATTTCAAAAACCGCTTTTCTCTTCTTGCCCAAACTGTTTATCGTCCATGTTTCACTTCTGTACATGTCTACACTCCAAACAAATACCTCCAGAAGAGACTTCCTAACAGTTAAGTCTATATTTGATGCTAACAAATTTCTCTTTTCCAGAATCACTTTCCTTGTCGTTGCCAGTCTACATTTTATATCCTATCTACTTCAAATGGTTCAAATGGCTCTAAGCTCTATGGGACTTAACATCTAAGGTCATAAGTCCTCTAGACTAATAACTACTTAAACCTAACTAACGTAAGAACATCACACACATCCATGCCCGAGGCAGGATTCGAACCTGCGACTGTTCTCTACTTCGCCCATCATCAGTTATTTTGCTGCCCAAACAGCAAAACTCATCTATTGCTTTAAGTGTCTCGTCTCCTAATCTAATTTCCTCATCATCACCTAATATAGTTTAACTACTCCATTATTCAAGTTTTGCATCTGTTGATGTTCATCTTATGTCCTCCTTTCAAGACACTGTCCATTCTGTTCAACTGCTCTTCCATGTCATTTGCTGTCTCTTACAGAATTACAATGTCATTGGCAACCTCAAAGGTTTCATTTCTTCTTCTTCCTACGCCAAATTTTTCTTTGGTTTTCTTTCCTGCTAGCTCACTGTACATATTGAATAACACTGGGCATAGGCTATAACCCTGCCGCACTCCTCTCAAATTATAATAATTATTATTATTGATAGCGTCAGTGACTAGAAAAAAAAATCATTCAAAGCTTGAAATTTCCCAATTTCTGCCTGTTCACAAGTAAAGAGCCCAGCAATGAAGTGATTTGCAAGCAGTAGGCCAAGTATAGTGCACATACTTCAATTATTGATTTGAAATGGGAGGAGGTGAGGGTTGAGGGTTGTGAGTGTACCAAGCGTCGCTAGGGAGACGAGTGATTCGCAGGAAGCATGTTTTGTAACAAGTGTCTATTCCCAATGTGGATAGTTTTTTCTGAGAAGGAGTAGTAGAGACCAGTCACCAGACGCTGAGAATTGCTTCATCCTTCTATAAAGAAAGTTGTTAATAATAAGCAGTACCAAATGTCTCTTTGACTCATTAGTTCATACTTTAAAAACATACTTACAAAAACTAAATATCATTTATCTACGTTGTGAAAGTGTTCGAAGAAAATTCTGTTTGATCCTAAAGTTTGGTTAGGCGCTAATATTGATGATCACTGGGGAAAGGGGGGGGGGGGAGTTATTGCTTAATATCTGATTGCACTCAGGGGTAATGGTCTCAAAAAGCTTGTGAACTGCTGTTCTGGAGCGTTCGTTGCCTCTTAGTGTTGGCAGATCCAGTCAGCAAAAAAATGGTTCAAATGGCTCTGAGCACTATGGGACTTAACATCTGTGGTCATCAGTCCCCTAGAACTTAGAACTACTTAAACCTAACTAACCTAAGGACATCACACACAGCCATGCCCGAGGCAGGATTCGAACCTGCGACCGTAGCGGTCACGCGGTTCCAGACTGAAGCGCCTATAACCGCACGGCCACACCGGCCGGCTCCAGTCAGCAGAAAATGTGGTGTTAGGGATTGACGCTTTAAAAAGATCGGCGAGACTAGAACGTAAAAAGTCGTAATTTTCTAGTCGTTAGAGAATTATTTTCTGAAACTTCCTGGCAGATTAAAACTGTGTGCCGGACCGAGACTCGAACTCGGGACCTTTGCCTTTCGCGGGCATGTGCTCTACCATCTTTTTTTTAAATTTATTTTTTTATTTTTTTACCCTCTATCCATCTTTTTTCTTTTTTCTTTTTTAATTATGTTTTTATTTTATTTTTTATTTTTATTTTTTTTAAAAATATTTTTTTTTAACAGTAAGGAACTGAAAAGTAGTAAGTGCACTCGTTGCGTCGAGTTGGGGACGCACATAACTAAAAACATGTTAATAGTTGTAGAAAAAGGCATAAAGAAAGAGAGCAAAGTGCGGGGCTAAGGAAACCATGAAACAAAACTGAAGGGTGGAATCCAGACCACCATTAACCAGTGCTACATCTTGCACCGGATGGGAAACAAATACTGCGAAGACCTTTCCGCACCGGGGACAAAAAGAGGAAATGGGGCAAATACTGCAACAGAGTGTGAGGGTTCACGACGAAACTCTCCATCTGCTGTATCATCCAGGTATGACTTCTCGTAATGACCAAGGTAGATCCCACGTTGTACCGTGTAGTGTTCTATCATCGCCTGGTAATTTTAGCTTCTCTTACCCGTGATATTCCAGCTACGTGGAGGGTCGTGGAACGCACTCCACAAATAATTGGAAAAATATTGTCGATACTTTGGGTTACGGAGGATCTTGCAATGTCGTTCCTGCAAATAGTTCCAAAAGTCTAAAGTGTCCTTAGTGCCGTCTTGAAACAAATAATGCACTGCATGTCCACGAAGCCACGTCATTGCATTAGTTTTAGTGCGTGGGTAATACGTCTCATCCGGGAATAAGATAGTCGTGGGGTCGATATGATTCGCCGTTACTCGAAGGAAGTATGCTGACATTTGCCTCACTGAGTGCCACACTGCCGCAGACTCGCCACAGCTAAGACGGTGTTCATCGTTGTCTTGAACGCCACAGCTCGTGCACGTGGGTGAGTCTACCATGTGGATTGCATGTAGCTTTGATCTGGTCACCTGCTTACCGTTGACAGTGATATACCACATCGCCGTGACGTCAGTGTCCAGTGTTACGTGGTGAATTGTCCTCCACACTACTCGTCAGTTGACGTTCGGGTGCTTCCTCTCCACGACGTTATCGGGTCGTCCACGTTGCAAGACCCGATAAACCGTCTTTGCCGTCGCCAGTTGAGTCGCGGGTAAGGCAAGTCGAACGTAACTTAGTTCGAGGTAAAAGACACCGATGTAGAAGAGCGAGGAGGGGACGTGGTGTATCGGCACAGGTGGCAACAGGGAGGGCGGTGCTAGTTCTTCTATTAACAAACTCGTCAGACTGTCCGGACGGCGGTGCCATAGTTTGACTAATGTGCTCACAAATAGGGCGATAGCTCTGTCATGAACGTGATAAAGGCCAAGCCCTCCTCGATCCGGGGGAAGGGTGAGAGCCTCATATTTGATCTTGAAAAGCATTCCTGAACTCACGAAGGACCCAAAAGCCGCAAGTATACGGCGAGCTAACATCACCGGTATAGGTAATATCTGGGCGATGTGCAGAATGCGTGACGCTAAATGTGTGTTGACATACTGCGTCCTTTGGACGATGTTCAGGGCTCATAAGCGGTTGTTGGCAATTCCAGTCCGAACATTTCGTAAAAGCCGTCGAAAGTTGTGAGCAGCGGTCCGTCGTACATCGTCTGTAAAATCAATGCCGAGACATTTCAAACTATCTCTGAGCTGTAAGGGGGTGACACTGTTCTCAGGCAATCCGACCCCGATGTTCATCGCCACCGATTTTGCGACGTTGATACGACTACCAGTGGCCATGCTATATTTCGCTATCCAATTCAGTGCGCTAGCGGTGTCGTCACCGTTCCGGATGACAATCGCCAGGTCGTCAGCGTACGCTTTACATCGGAAAGTGTGGCCTCGTAACGTCATATCTGTTAGTCGTTGGCGCAGGCCGCAGAGGAGTGGTTCCATGGCCACAGCGTAAAGTAAAGTGGACAGAGGGCAGCCTTGGCGTATCGATCGAGAAATGGTGAGGGGCTGCGTAGGTCGGCCGTTGACGATCACCTTGGACGTCGCGCCACGGAGTAGTCGCATGACGACAGTGACGAATGGCTGTGAGTACCGCATATGTTGGAGGACCGCTTCCAAATAGTCGTGGTCCACTCAGTCGAAAGCTTGACTAAAATCGATTGCCGCCAGTGCACCCTTCAGACGACATGCCCTCGCCAGTGAGATCAAGTCACGATATTCACTGAGTGCTGTTTGAATATTATTGTCGCCTCCTAATGACGTTTGATCGGGTGAGATAACATTTCGTAAGGTCTGGCGCATTCGCGCCGCCAACAGTCGAGAAAAGATCATAAAGTCGCAGTTCAATAGCGTCAACGGGCGGTAGTCCTGCAGTCGTGAGTCACCGGACGGTTTGTGAATAGGAATAATCATCCCTTCCACAAGGGCCGCAGGGAGCGGCACTTACGGGGATAGTAGTTCGCGACAGATGTCCGTCCAACGGGAGGCTAATAAATATTGAAAAGTCCGGTAAAATTCCAAGGGGAGGCCATCAGGACCCGGAGACTTGTTGACAACTCCTTTTCTAATGGCGTCGATCACTTCTTCTTCTGTAATTTCTTCCATCAAGGCCGCTTCCATTGCCGGGGTGACGGTGCCGTAAATCGTCTGAGAGACGTCCTCCAGTGCTGTAGGATCAGGGGTCTGAGCGGAATAGAGTTAGGAGTAATGATTGTAGAACGCTGTGTTTATGTCTTGTTGCGTGGTGAGGCGACGACCGTCCTCTGTGTCGATGAAGCGTATCAGCGCTCGTTGGCGTCGTTTACGTTCACGAAGAACGTGGAACATTGACGGGCGTTTGCTCGGTATTCGATCCTGCGTCCTCGAGCGGATGACTACCCCCTCGAGGTGGCGTCGCATATGAGCGATGATCTGAGCCTTAGCACGGTGGACCGCCGTTTGTCGTTCCGGAGACGGCGCCATAGCATCGCAGTCGCGCAGTACCCTGAAGTAAAAATCGAGTGTATGTCTACGCCAAGTAGCGTAGTCGCGACCGTAGGTTATCAACGTTCGCCTCAGTGCCGGTTTGGCGCAGTCCAACCACCAGCGGATCGTTGTGGGATATGCACGGAGGCGGTTTTCACACGAATGCCACGTATCCTCAACGGCTTGGCGGCAATCCGGGTACGACAGGTGAGCGATGTTTAATTTCCACGGGCTGCGGCTTCTCCACACATGTTGCCGCCGCAGGATGATGGCACAAATGTAAGCTGAGTGGTCCGAGAAGGCTGCAGGCCACAGCTCCGCATCCTGTGTCCCAGCGGCGAGAGAGCGTGAGACATAAATCCGATCGATACGACTGGAAGAGTGACTCGTGAAGTGTGTGAATCCCGGTCGGTGGCCGTTAAGATGTTCCCAAGTGTCTACCATCTGCAGGTCCCGAATTAGCGTCTCGAGTTCCGGGCACGGATTATGTCGTGGGAGTTGGTCTCTGGGCGCCAGTACGCAATTGTAGTCACCTCCAAACACCAGATGGTCGTGGCGGCCTTGGATGAGCGGGGCTGCGTCTTCCGCAAAGAATCGTGAACGTCCGCGACGTTTGTCCGTCCCGGAAGGTGCGTAGATATTGATAAGGCGGACACCCAGTACTGGGAGTGCCATTCCTCTTGCTCCAGGTAGAAACAGGATCTCGTCCGCCACAATCCCTTCCCGAAGAAGTACAGCGACACCGCTGCCTGTAGAGGAAGCTGGAGAGACGTAAGCATCGTAACCGTACATGCCTGGGAAGTCGTCGACATACACTTCCTGAAGAAGGGCTATATCGATGGAAGCAGAGTTCAACATATCCTGAAGCAAGGATAACTTAGCGCGCGTCCGTATAGTGTTGATTTTGATAGTTGCAACGCGATAAGTTTGAGGTCTATCCATAGCACCCGTGTTGGCCATCAATACCCTTGTAAGGCTGTCTCGTCACTGTAGCTGATGGCGGAAAAGGATCAACACCGGTGGGGTAAATTTCCCCGCGTGCCGTCTGACACGATGGGCAAGGAGTTTTCCTCACAGTCGTCCGCCCAGTCGCCATGAAATACCATCGGCTGTTGGTGGCTGTTAGTAGCTGCTGCGGCACTCGGCGCTGACTCCATCGGCTCTACTGGCTGGGAATCGGCAGCTGCCGTCTGCACGTGATCCTGCTGTTCTGTGGGGTCGGAGGGGCTGAAGCCGTCACCACGGCGAATTGTTGAGTTTGATGTTACAGTGGCCTCTGTACCGCCGGTACCGTCGTGTCCACAGTCCATGTCAGACGATCGCTGCAAACACTCGTCCGATGGAGCACGCCGCCGTCTCTTGTGTTTTCGCGGGGAACGCTGTTTACGGACGTGTGTTTCAGTATCTGAATGTGGGTGGATTTCTTCAGCTGCCCCGGTGTCTGGAAGGAAAGCCGCTGTCGACATAACCCGTGGGTCAATGTCCATCCTGGCATCCACGCCGTCTTGCAAGGTCGGTCGGTGATTATCTTCAGGTGGGGGCGCCGTTGTAGAGGCCGGATCCTATACTGCAGAATCCATCGTGGTCTCGCTATCGGGTGCGACTATCGGACTAATGTGGTCAGCATCGGAAATGGTTGCTACCCGTGTAACTTCGGCGTAATGAGAGGAAGGGTCGTCACCGTAGAAGGAGTCATAGATTCACCTGTCGGGATTTGAGTAAGCCGTCGTCGGAGACAATCTGACCGGACGTGCCCTACTTGGCCACAACCAGAGCAAGTGCGTGGCTGACCGTCAGACATAATGATCGCCCTACATCCGCCGATGACAAGATATGACGGAACATGTTTGGTCAGTTCAATTTTGATCTGTCGTACCCTGTTAAGAACGGGGTACGTCGTAAAGGTGGTCCATTTTTCGGCCATATGGCTGATCACACTGCCGTAGGGCTGGAAAGCCGCGGTGACTACGTCCAGTGGTACTTCGAAAGGTAGTTCGAAGACGCGTATCGTACGGAGGCCAAGCCCCGCGTGATCGATAGAGACCGCCCCAATATGGCCATCAGAATGTTTGAATTTAAGATCGTTCGCATGTGCGCGCACGATTCTGTTGCACACCTCGTCACTTACTAGCTTGACGTAGACAACTGTAAGGGGTCCGTAGGCCCTTACTATAAGTTTGCACTCGGCACAGGTCGATAGGGCAAACAATCGATAGTGTCGTGTTGCGAGAGCGAGTGTAGAGTTGAAAGAGTCCCATGTTGCGGACCGAGCTGTGTGGAGGCCAGTTGTTGTAATGCAAGGCTTTACCGACAAAGGGAGTGGCCAACACCGCGGTTTAACCCCTTTGTGTTAGAATAATACTGGGAAAGTGAAGAAGTATAATTACGAGAGTGATCAGTGATATTTCAGTGCCGATATTTTGGTTTCGCGTCTACCGCGCCGGCATCATTTTGGATTGCAGTGTTGGATTGCAGTGTTGGATTGCAGTGATTGGATTAACGTGTGACGATAATGAAAAAGGAGGAAGCCTGTGCTGAGATTAGCCGTAATTAGATATGTGTGACGAAGGCAGTGGCTGTCTCCTTCTTTTTGTGTTTTTGAGACGAATATAGGTGCTTGATTAGTGAAACTGTGTTGGTGTTCTTCTTGTTACCAGACATTTCATTATTACAACATTTGAGAAGGACAAACTGGAAAGTAACAACTTGCGTAGCAGTCGATTCCGATTGCCAGCCCCATTAGGTACACGGTCACATTAATAATAATTATTGGGCTGCTATTCGATCAGATCAGATCGGGTCGAAAAATATTAAATCGGAGGAGTTACACGACACTGCTCGTGATAGAGAGATGGATACCAATTATGTCTCGCGGTTCAATTTTAACGTCGTCAGGTAGAAAACGTTCCACTTCAAAAGCTCGCGGTCGTGCATGATCGGGTTGAAAACTGATCTTGATGGTGGTTTGTCTGTATGAATGTGCCATGTTGCGTCGGTAGTGATGGACTCTAAACTAGCGACGACGCAGCAGTAAACAACTACGGGCACTCGCGACCGCGCGGACGGGACGTAAACAAGACGTCCTCGCCGCAGTGCTGCGGAAAGCAGACTGACCATCTGAGCTACCCAAGCACGACTCACGTCGCGTCCTCACAGCTTTATTTCTGCCAGTATGTCGTCTCCTACCTTCCAAACTTCACAGAAGCTCTCCTGCGAACCTTGCAGAACTAGCACTCCTGGAAGAAAGGATATTGCGGAGACATAGCTTAGCCACAGCCTGGGGGACGTTTCCAGAATGAAATTTTCACTCTGCAGCGGAGTGTGCGCTGATATGAAACTTCCTGGCAGATTAAAACTGTGTTCGCAGGAGAGCTTCAGTTAAGATTGGAAGGTAGGAGACGAGATACTGGCAGAAGTAAAGCTCTGAGGACGGTGCATGAGTCGTGCTTGGGTAGTTCAGATGGTAGAGCACTTGCCCACAAAAGGCAAATGTCTCGAATTCGAGTCTCGGTCCGGCACATAGTTTTAAGCTGCCAGGAAGTTTCATATCAGCGCACACTCCGCTGCAGAGAGAAAATTTCATTCTGGAAATATCCCCCAGGCTGTGGCTAACCCATGTCTCAGCAACATCCTTTCTTCCAGGAGTGCTAGTTCTGCAAGGTTTCATATCAGTGCACACTCCGCTGCAGAGTGAAAATTTCATTCTGAATATGATTTTCTGGTAATATATCATTAACAAAATTAGTACATTGTTATGACTTACCCAAAAATGTTATTCTGTTCATCAAAGTAGTCTAGTAACAAAATGCATTATGCAAAAACTAAAACTGATTTTAAATACTCGTTCTGCTATCTATGATACATAAGCTCGGCTATAAAAACTCATTAATACAAAAAAAGTTTGTTAAAGGTTTAAATACCAAAAGCACAGGCGCTATAAATAATCGTATACTTCATGTTTCTTAAGAATACTAAAACGTAAGATCCGGTTGATGTTCAGGCTTGTTAGTTTAGTTGCTTACTGCACCCAACATGCTGTATATTCATTCAAATTGTTTCTTATTTATTGTGTTTACAAATAAATACGTACTCTACAAAATTAATGACCAGTAGTACTTCGACTGGCCTAATGAATATAGAATGTCGGCGAACGTTGTGACGACATCTAAAATGTCATCCGCCTCCCGCGTTTTGTTTCTCACAAGTAAAGTTACGAAACGAGCAAGTGGACGGGATCGAGGTGCGGTCATCTCCATACAACGGAAATAAAGTACAAATGGGTGCTCCGAGAGAAGTTGCTGCCCATCAAATAAAGAGAGTGAAGAGGTAAGGAGGGGAGGGGGCATGGGTAAAAGCCCAGCGGCTGTTTTCGAAACTTAACAGTCCGAGAATGTGCTGAGATGTGCGTTTAGTTCATTGCTGATCGCGACCTCCTGGCATACCGTATTCGTTCTTGGTTATCACCGTCGAACCGTTCAGAAACTAATTTCGGAACTTTAATACACTAGACCAATTTGAAGTGAATACCCACTATATTTCCAATTCACAGCACTACAAAAGAGGCGAAACTTCTGGCGTCCAGCATGATGCTGATGAGGAAGGGGTCATGACACACCTAAAACTCGGACGTCAAAGTAACCACTGGCGTGCCACAGGGGTGTGTTATGGGACCATTGCTTTTCACAATATGTGTAAATGACCTAGTAGATAGTGTCGGAAGTTCCATGCGGCTTTTCGCGGATGATGCTGTAGTATACAGAGAAGTTGCAGCATTAGAAAATTGCAGCGAAATGCAGGAAGATCTGCAGCGGATAGGCACTTGGTGCAAAGAGTGGCAACTGACCCTTAATATAGACAAATGTAATGTATTGCGAATACATAGAAAGAAGGATCCTTCATTGTATGATTATAAAATAGCGGAACAAACACTGGTAGCAGTTACTTCCGTAAAATATCTGGGAGTACGCGTACGGAAAGATTTGAAGTGGAATCATCATATAAAATTAATTGTTGGTAAGGCGGGTGCCAGGTTGAGATTCACTTGGAGGGTCCTTAGAAAATGTAGTCCATCAACAAAGGAGGTGGCTTGCAAAACACTCGTTCGACCTATACTTGAGTATTGCTCACCAGTGTGGGATCCGTAACAGGTCGAGATGACGGAGGAGATAGAGAAGATCCAAAGAAGAGCGGCGCGTTTCGTCACAGGGTTATTTGGTAAGCCTGATAGCGTAACAGAGATGTTTAGCAAACTCAAATGGCAGACTCTGCAAGAGAGGCGCTATGTATCGCGGTGTAGCTTGCTGTCCAGGTTTCGAGAGGGTGCGTTTCTGGATGAGGTATCGAATATATTGCTTCCCCCTACTTATACCTCCTGATGAGATCACGAATGTAAAATTAGAGAGATTAGAGCGCGCACGGAGGCTTTCCGGCAGTCGTTCTTCCCGCGAACCATACGCGACTGGAACAGGAAAGGGAAGTAATGACAGTGGCACGTAAGGTGCCCTCCGCCACCCACCGTTGCGTGGCTTGCGGAGTATAGATCGTGGTGCCAGGACTATCCACCGCCACACATTGCAAGGTGGCTTGCCGCACGTAGATATACACTCCTGGAAATTGAAATAAGAACACCGTGAATTCATTGTCTCAGGAAGGGGAAACTTTATTGACACATTCCTGGGGTCAGATACATCACATGATCACACTGACAGAACCACAGGCACATAGACACAGGCAACAGAGCATGCACAATGTCGGCACTAGTACAGTGTATATCCACCTTTCGCAGCAATGCAGGCTGCTATTCTCCCATGAAGACGATCGTAGAGATGCTGGATGTAGTCCTGTGGAACGGCTTGCCATGCCATTTCCACCTGACGCCTCAGTTGGACCAGCGTTCGTGCTGGACGTGCAGACCGCGTGAGACGACGCTTCATCCAGTCCCAAACATGCTCAATGGGGGACAGATCCGGAGATCTTGCTGGCCAGGGTAGTTGACTTACACCTTCTAGAGCACGTTGGGTGGCACGGGATACATGCGGACGTGCATTGTCCTGTCGGAACAGCAAGTTCCCTTGCCGGTCTAGGAATGGTAGAACGATGGGTTCGATGACGGTTTGGATGTACCGTGCACTATTCAGTGTCCCCTCGACGATCACCAGTGGTGTACGGCCAGTGTAGGAGGTCGCTCCCCACACCATGATGCCGGGTGTTGGTCCTGTGTGCCTCGGTCGTATGCAGTCCTGATTGTGGCGCTCACCTGCACGGCGCCAAACACGCATACGACCATCATTGGCACCAAGGCAGAAGCGACTCTCATCGCTGAAAACGACACGTCTCCATTCGTCCCTCCATTCACGCCTGTCGCGACACCACTGGAGGCGGGCTGCACGATGATGGGGCGTGAGCGGAAGACGGCCTAACGGTGTGCGGGACCGTAGCCCAGCTTCATGGAGACGGTTGCGAATGGTCCTCGCCGATACCCCAGGAGCAACAGTGGCCCTAATTTGCTGGGAAGTGGCGGTGCGGTCCCCTACGGCACTGCGTAGGATCCTACGGTCTTGGCGTGCATACGTGCGTCGCTGCGGTCAGGTCCCAGGTCGACGGGCACGTGCACCTTCCGCCGACCACTGGCGACAACATCGATGTACTGTGGAGACCTTGCGCCCCACGTGTTGAGCAATTCGGCGGTACGTCCACCCGGCCTCCCGCATGCCCACTATACGCCCTCGCTCAAAGTCCGTCAACTGCACATACGGTTCACGTCCACGCTGTCGCGGCATGCTACCAGTGTTAAAGACTGCGATGGAGCTCCGTATGCCACGGCAAACTGGCTGACACTGACGGCGGCGGTGCACAAATGCTGCGCAGCTAGCGCCATTCGACGGCCAACACCGCGGTTCCTGGTGTGTCCGCTGTGCCGTGCGTGTGATCATTGCTTGTACAGCCCTCTCGCAGTGTCCGGAGCAAGTATGGTGGGTCTGACACACCGGTGTCAATGTGTTCTTTTTTCCATTTCCAGGAGTGTAGATGTAGATTTAGAGCTATGGAATGTCTGTGAAGCCTTGTATGACTAATGTAAGAGCAGAATTTAATCGAGAGGCGTGCCACGAAACCTAAAAAAAATGTAGATATCCCACTACACTCGGCACATCTGCTAACACAATTACCGCAGTCAAATTAAATACATTCCCAGCGCATTGATTTTCCTGTGAAATTTTGAGCGAAAGTAACGTCTGAAAGTAACAGATATCTGGAAGTTCGCACGAAATTTCATGGAACTGTTCCCGTCCTTTCTGGAACACTCCCATGAGATAGTCGGCACGAGAGCGTTACAGAGGTGCACAACCAACTGCAATGGCAGACGCTACAAGAGAGACGTTATGCACCACGGACATGTTTACTGCCGAAATATCGAGAGGCTATGTTCTGGAAAGGATCCACATATATCTCGCAAAATGATTACAACGAGAAAGTCGAAGCAGGTATAGCTAACACGGAAATTTGTTGACAATAGCTCTTCTCACGCGCCATTCGCGTATCGAACAGGGAAGAAGGAAAAGATCGTGGTGCCAGGACTATCCACCGCCACACATTGCAAGGTGGCTTGCCGCATGGAGATATAGATGTAGATTTAGAGCTGTCGAAAGTCTGTGAAGCCTTGTATGACTAATGTAAGAGCAGAATTTAATAGAGAGGCGTGCCACGAAACCTAAAAAAATTTTGGTCACACGTAACAGCACTCAGTTCCAACCAGTGTCAGTGTCGACGGAGAAACCCAAATTGAGGACAGCAAGACAAAAGTACAAATGCTGAGCTCTGCATTTAAATATTCCTCTACAAAGCAGCAGCCAGGAATATTGCCCCAGTTCAAACCTCACAGTACTGCAGAGATGAGTCATATACACTGAAGAGCCAAAGAAACTGGTACACCTGCCTAATATCGTGATAGCCCCCACGAACACGCAGAAGTGCCGACGTGGCATGGACTCGACTAATGTCTGAAGTACTTCTGGACGGAATTGACACCATGAATCCCACAGGGTTGTCCATAAATCCGTAAGAGTACGAGGGGGTAGAGATCTATTCTGAACAGCACATTGCATGTCATCCCAGATATGCTCAAAAATTTTCAGGTCTGGGGAGTCTGGTGGCCAGCAGAAATGTTTAAACTCAGAAGAGTGTTCCTGGAACCACTTTGTAGCACTTGTGGAATGCACAACGGACATGAATGGATGCGGGTGATCAGACAGGATGCTTCCATACGTGTTACCAGCCAGAGTCGTATTTAGACGTATGTGGGGTCCCATATCATTCCAACTGAGAACGCCCCACACTACTATAGGGACTCCACCGGCTTGAACGGTCCCCTGCTTACATGCGGGGTCCTTGGTTTCGTGAGGTAGGCTCTATACCCGTACACGTCCATCCACGCGATACAATTTGAAACGAGGCTCGTCCGACCAGGCAACATGTTTCCAGTCATCAACTGTCCAATTTCGCTGTTGATGGGCGCAAGCGAGGGGTACAGCTTTGTGTCATACAGTCATCAAGGGTATACGAGTGGGACTTCGCTCCGAAAACCAATATCGATGAAGTTTCTTTGAATGGTTCGCGCCTGCCAGGGGTGACCGAGCGGTTCTAGGCGCTACAGTCTGGAGCCGCGCGACAGCTACAGTCGCAAGTTTGAATCCTGCCTCGGGCATGGATGTGTGTGATGTCCAATAAACCAAATGGAAAGATGTAAAAATACGTCAAAGCTGGAACCGGTGGTCTGGACTCCATCTGCAGAATACTGTGCTTAGAGCGCCCAGAACGAGAAAGGAATCACTACCACCAGAGAAGAAGAATCGTCAACCAACCTACAATCAAGAACTCTGCCAAAACCACTCGCCTCACCGGACAGCAGAGGCAAAGCGAGGAAACTTTCACTGTCGTAGTGGCCGAGCGGTTCTAGGCGCTACAGTCCGGAGCCGCGCGACCCCTACGGTCGCAGGTTCGAATCCTGCCTCGGGCATGGATGTTTGTGATGTCCTCAGGTTAGTTAGGTTTAACTAGTTCTAAGTTCTAGGGGACTGATGACCTCTGATGTTAAGTCCCATAGTGCTCAGAGCCATTTGAACCATTTTACACTGTCGTAACATACACTAGCCCCCAGTGCAGGTAACTGGGGCGTTAGCGACCACGAGGCAGGAAAAATACTGCTGGTTGAACTTAACAAATAGTAACAAACTGAACGCAATAAATAGTAATTAGAAGTCCAGGAAAGCTAATCAGATCTGCCTTTCCCAAGCACTCCACTCGCTGCTCTTCACCTCGGCAACACTACGAGCAGGTGCACGAACCCGAGTCTCTGGAGAATCGCAAGATCTCACAATGATGGAGGTTTCTCTGTTTGAATCCAAATGCACTCAACTTAAATCTTGCAGGATCCGCTTTACGTCGAGGTCGTGCACCCTCGTAACCACAGGAATTCCATCCGGCAGTCCATGCATGCCGCCAGCGGTCCCGGCGTGTTCTGGCACTGCGCGGACCTTTCTCCTCCTGAGTCCCCAACCGAACTGGCACACTCACACGACCCGGAAAAACTACGACGTCGCCCCAAAGATAGGGCCACAGTCACAACATATCGATAACCGCCGCTGCTTCCACTAGCGGACAGGCAACGCTTGCGAAACCAAGTGGCGCCAGTCAACACGCGAAGAAGACAAACAACCGCAACCACGTCAACTAAACGATACGGTCTGGCCTCCAACAGAGGACGGAAGCCTAGAAACAGAACCAACGCGAGCCGCAGCACAGCTCAACATATATATTTTTTTCAGAAATACAGACTTGCCAAATCGGATGATTCTTTTTGATACACTCCGTATTATAAGAATAGGGTACACGTGGCGGCTGCCCATTGCAAATTATTTCGGTTTTATGAGCAACACGGATAGACATACCGTCAGTGGGTGAATTGCAAGGCCTTACTAGGCAGCGCAGATTGAAATGCGACTGTGACAGATACTACAGCGATGCAATGATATGTGATGCCATCACACACAGTGTACCTGGCTCTCGAATTCGGGAACAGATTCTTAAATATCCGGACCCTGCCTTGCAACAGGTTCTGCAAATTCTCGACTACCAAGTTTCTTGCGCTAGCGCAGCAGTCAGTTTGGCGCAGCGCCTTTTTGTTGTGTTGATAGCCACGGCAAACACGCCGCGCAAACAGCGGCCCTGTCGGCCACAGTACTTACGTAAACACGTGCCGCGTCCGCCACAAGGTGTGAAGTTGTGTCCACCCTGTAATACGGCACATGATCGCCGATCATGCCCCTTGCGTGTAGCTACTTGCTTTTTTGGCGGCAAACGGGGACATGTACAGTCTACGTGCTTATACGAGAGCTGTTCAATAAAGAATGATCATATTTTCTATATGGTCCCAATTTCTAGCGTTAAAATTTAACCTTATGATACTCTGTTAGATTAATGTGCAACAAACACGCCGTAGTAGTTTCATTGTTGGGTCTCCTGGTTCCCGCCTGTGAGAGGCAGACAAGGTCAGATATGTTCAGTATCGGGTTCAGTATCGGCTACCGCTGCAGTGGAGCTAACACGCGAGGAACAATATGCTGCTTTGAAATTCTGCTTTCATCTCAAAAAATCTTCAGCTGAGGCCTATGCAATGTTACGGGAGGCCCATGGTGAGTCTGTTCTTCTCTACAACACAGCCCGAAGGTGGTTTAAAATAAAACTTCCTGGGAGATTAAAACGGTGTGCCGGACCGAGACTCGAACTCGGGACCTTTGCCTTTCGCGGCCAAGTGCTCTACCATCTTTTTTTTTCATTTTGTTCGATATAGTTCGTTGCGTTTGTTCTGGGCGGACGCCACAAGACATCCGTTCAAGTTGATCGTTGATTCCTTGACTCAGTTTTTTTTTTTTTTTTATTACAGAGAGCACGCAGCCCTCTGATCGAACACGCTGATATAATAATGGCATGTGGCGAGGGCCTCCCGTGGGGTCCGTTAAAGTTCGTTTGTTGATCCTTCCACTCAGTTTTCTTACTACAGGGACCGAGCGAGGTGGCGCAGTGGTTAGACACTGGACTCGCATTCGGGAGGACGACGGTTCAATCCCGCGTCCGGCCATCCTGATTTAGGTTTTCCGTGATTTCCCTAAATCACTCCAGGCAAATACCGGGATGGTTCCTCTGAAAGGGCACGGCCGTCTTCCTTCCCCATCCTTCCCTAATCCGATGAGACCGATGACCTCGCTGTCTGGTCTCCTTCCCCAAACCAACCAACCAACTACAGGGGCCAACGAACTCTCTGACCGAACGCGCTGAGCTACCGTGCCGGCATGTTTGCAGGAGCATAATCAGGTTTAGTTTTGTAATGTGGGAGTGAGCTTCACGTGGGATCCGAAGCACGGACCCAACGGGGGTACCAGGCATGCACCACATGCCAGGGCAGAGGTGGAGGCTAGTGTTCGGAAATCTGAAAATTCCAGCGCCGGCTACCATCTGAGCTACACAAGCACGAGTCAGACCCCGTCCTCACGGCTGTACTTCTGCCAGTACCTCGTCTCCTACCTTCCAAACTTTACAGAAGCTCTCCTGAGACCTTTGCAGAACTAGCACTCCTGAAAGAAAGGATATTGTGGTGTCACCGCCAGACACCACACTTGCTAGATGGTAGCCTTTAAATCGGCCGCGGTCCGTTAGTATACGTCGGACCCGCGTGTCGCCACTATCAGTGATTGCAGACCGAGCGCCGCCACACGGCAGGTCTAGAGAGACTTCCAAGCACTCGCCCCAGTTGTACAACCGACTTTGCTAGCGATGGTTCACTGACAAATTACGCTCTCATTTGCCGAGACGATAGTTAGCATAGCCTTCAGCTACGTCATTTGCTACGACCTAGCAAGGCGCCATTACCCGTTACTATTGCTGCTGTAAAACATGTACCGTCAAGAGCGATGTTCACCAATTATGGATTAAAGTTAAGTATTCCAGCAGCTACGTACGTTATTTGTTAGTCTCACTTCCATGTCCAGTTCCAGACCTCACGCCAGCCTGCGTGAGATTAAACGCGTGCCTTTCGGCTTCCTGTCATAGTGGGTTGGCTGTCTTGCCAATCCACAACAGATATTACGGAGACATGGCTTAGCCACAGCCTGGGAGTTGTTTCCAGAATGAGGTTTTCACTCTGCAGCGCAGTGTGTGATGATCTGAAACTTCCTGGCAGATTAAAACTGTGTGCCGGACCGAGGTTCGCAGGAGAGCTTCTGTAAAGTTTGGAAGGTAGGAGACGAGATACTGGCAGAAGTAAAGCTGTGAGGACCGGTGTGTTTGGGTAACTCACATGGTAGAGCATTTGTCCGCGAAAGGCAAAGGTCCCAAGTTCGAGTCTCGGTCCGGCACACAGTTTTGATCTGCCAGGATGTTTCATATCAGCGCACACTCCGCTGCAGAGTGAAAATCTCATTGTGGTTTAAAATGTTTGAAGAGGGGAGACAATCAATTTCAAAGGAAGGTGGACCGGGTGCTTCATTTACGGCTCTTACTGAAGATATCAACACTGCTGCTGCCATTGTGAGAGAGTATCGACGAATTACCTTAAGATCACTTCTGAAATACTGAACATTTCATTGGGTTCCACCCACACGTTGGTGACAGAAAAATTACACGTGACACGTGTTTGTGCGCGTTGTATTCCAAGGTTGTTGATTCCCGAGCAAAAGGACATTCGAATGCAGGTCTGGCCGTCCTGGGTGACCGAGTGGTTCCAGGCACTACAGTCTGGAACCGCGCGACTGCTACGGTCGCAGGTTCGAATCCTGCTTTGGGCATGGATGTGTGATTGTCCTTAGATTAGTTTTAGGTTTAAGTAGTTCTAAGTTCTAGGGGACTGATGACCTTAGAAGTTAAGTCCCATAGCGTTCAGAGCTATTTTAACTATTTTGAAGTGCAGGTCTGCATGCAGTAAAATTTGATGTTAGGGGAGATCCGGAGTTTCTTTCAAATGTAATCACCGCTGATGAAACTTGGCTACATCAGTTTGATCCTGAGAGCAGACAGCAAAGCTCAGTGTGGAAATCTCCTTCATCACCAACCCCCGAAAAAGCAAAAGTGGTTGCTTCTGCTAGGAAGGTTATGGTCGTCTCATTCTTTGATATTCATGGAATGGTTTATCAGCATGTTGTACCTGCACACACGTCAGTAACTGAACAATAATACAGGGATGTCCTAAAAACATTGCAAGTCCATATCAGGCGCAAAAGACCACATTTCCGTGAAGCGGGCTGGATGCTGCAGCACGATAATACGCGGCCGCATATTGCCGATGTTGTTGCAGAATATCTTACAAAAATCAACGTGAAGTCCATCCCTCACCCTCCCTATAGTCCGGATTTAGTCCAATGTGGCTTTCTTGTATTCCCGAACATGAAGAAACGCCTTCGTGTGAGGCGTTATCAACCATCAGAAGCAGTGGTGAAGGCTGCGGAGGCGATTTTGAAGGACTTCTCAAAAAATGGTTTCCAGCCTGTATTTGAAGACAGGCAGAAACGCTGGGACAAGTGCATCGCATTCGTGGGAGACTACTTTGAGAAGGGCCATCAAAATTATGAGGATGAGTAAAGGTATGTTGGCAAAAATAATTATGATAATTCTTTATTGAACAGCCCTCGCAGCAACGTTAAAGGGTCCCCTTCTGCTATTCCTTTATGCGAGTCTGAGTCACAGACAGTGTGTAGTGTGCTATGGAACTCCACAGCGTCGGTAGTCCAAACCAGAAGTGTAACAGCTATTCAGGAAAGGCTGGCAACTCATCTGCAGTGCCACATGAAGGTAAAAAGCTTTTTGTATCTCTTAATATTGCTTGAGAATCAGACCATTTGAAACTTGACACTGGAGCTTCAGTGACTTTGTTAACCATAGCACTTACGAATTGCTCGGCAAATTTACGTTGTGCACATCGCGCCATACGCTGACGTTGTATAACGGCCAAGATATTCTTGTCTTAAGGCACTAGCAGTCTTCCTGCAAGTTTCCAAAATTTGACTAGGACAATGACATTTACAGTGCTTTCCTCCCGAGACAGTGGTCTAGACTCTTTTGATTTGTTTGGGTTAAGCATTCAGGACAATGTACACTCATGCTCATAAATGAAGGATGATGCTGTTACATGGTCAAATAACACTCTGGTGGGCGGTTTGCTGGTTTAAATCACCTCGGGGTATGACCATGCGGTGCTTTTGATCTGCGGTCGTCGCACGGTAACGCTGGCAGCAGTCCACATACGCAGAGGTGTGTTGGTGCATGTCAGAGTACGGTGCAGCGAGTAAGTGTGCAGTAAGTTTCCAGACGTGCTAATGGTGACTGTATGTTGATAATGACTCAAAGAACACATATTGATGACATTATGAGGGGTAGAATACCAGGGCGACTGGAGGCTGGTCAAACACAGCAGGTCGTAGCACGGGCCCGGGACGTCCACAGTGTACAACACCACAAGAAGACCGATATCTGACCATCAGAGCCCGCAGACGGCCACGGAGTACTGCAGGTAGCCTTGCTCGGGAACTTACCGCAGCCACTGCAACAGTTGTTTCCCGACACACAATCCACAGACGACTGAACAGACATGGTTTATTCCCTCGGATACCTTGAAGGTGCATTCCACTGACCCCTGGTCACAGGGGTGCCCTTAAAGCCTGGTGTCAAGAACACAGTACGTGGTCATTGAAACAGTGGTCTCAGGTTATGTTCACGGACGAGTCCAGGTATAGTTTGAACAGTGATTCTTACCGGGTTTTCATCTGGCGTGAACCAGGAACCAGATACCAACCCTTTAATGTCCTTGAAAGGGACCTGTGTGGAGGTCGTGGTTTGATGGCGTGGAGTGGGATTATGATTGGTCCACGTACATCCCTGCATGTCTTTGACAGAGGAACTGTGACAGGTCAGGTTTATCGGGACGTCATTTTTCACCAGTATGTCCGCCTTTTCAGGGCTGCAGTGAGTCCCACCTTCCTCCCGATGGATGATAACGCACGGCCCCATCGAGCTGCCATCGTGGAGGAGTACCTTGAAACAGAAGATATCATGCGGATGGAGTGGCCTGCCTGTTCTCCAGACCTAAACCTAATCGAGCACGTCTCGAATGCTCTCGGTCGACGTATCGCTGCACGTCTTCTAACCCCTACGACACTTCAGGAGCTCCGGCAGGAGCTGGTGCAAGAATGGGAGGCTACACCTCAGCAGCTGCTCGACCACCTGATCCAGAGTATGCCAACCCGTTGTGCGGCCTGTGTACGTGTACATGGTGATCATATCCCATATTGATATCGGGGTACATGCGCAGGAAACAGTGGCGTTTTGTAATACATGTGTTTCGGGATGGTATTATCAACTTATACCGTGGACTTAAAGATCTATGTCGTGTGTGTTCCATATGTGCCTATGCTATTAACGCCAGTTTCGTGTAGTGACATGTTGTGTGGCACCACATTCTGCAATTACCCTTAATTTATGAGCATGAGTGTACTTTCTCTTTCTTCCTTTGATGCTAGGGACAGTGTTGCTAAGTTACGTGCAAGATACCAGCATTTGTTTTCCGAGGGTTTAGGCAAAGCTAATAATTTTATTGCCGATGTCGCAATGAAGGTCAATGTACAGCCACATTTTGTTAGATCTTGTCCTGTCCCTCAGGCTCTTCGCGACCAGGTGACTCAAGAAATTAATGCTTTGCAACACAGTTGGGTCGTAGCACCCCACACTGGCAGTCAGTGGATGCCACTTCTTGTTATTCTAAAGAAGCTTCTCAACAGACTCTGCCTATTCGGTGTTTCAAGAAAACTGTGAATCCTCAAACATTAATAGATATCTCTTGCCATGCCCAGAGAACTGATGGGTAAACTGGGTGCCGGTTGTTACTTTTCCAAAGATGAATAGTATGACGCTTACTTGCAGATCCCTTTGGATGAGCCGTCACAAGCGTTCTTCATCATTAACAGTCATCTGGATCTCATCAAACTTTTAAGATTTATGTTTTTGCGGTGCTTCCGTACACTCCATATTTCAGATCTTTATGGAACAGATGACTGCAGAAATTCCTTTTTGCCCGATTTATTTAGATGACATTGTCGTCTAAGATCGCACTCATGAAGAACACACAACCAATCTTCGCACTATTTCAAATATCGGTGTGCAACTAGTCTCAAATGTAGCAGACACATATGTGTGTATTTTTAGACTGAACTTGAGTACTTAGGACGAGGCTTTAATAGCCAGGTTATTCACCGATTGCAATCACATTTGTTTGCTGTTCGTGATCTTCCACCCTCACACAATGTGTGGTGAATTGCAGTCTGTGTTAGGGAATCTCATGTATTACATACTATTTTTTCCTAACGCCCCTCAAATCGTGGCTCTCTTTCATCGGTTGTGCAGGAAGAATGTTCCTTTTGTAAATAATAGATTTCAGCTATCAGTCGTCCTTTGGAATATTTATTGGCAGATCTAGATTTCGGCTAGCAACTAGCCATTCTCAATGCACTATCCTGTTTTTTGGTCAATGCATGTAATGACTGTTGTCAATGCACTACATGCATTGACCAAAAAAAGGATAGTGCATTGAGAATGGCTAGTTGCTAGCCGAAATCTAGATCTGTCAATAAATATTCCAAAGGACGACTGATAGATGAAATCTATTATTTAAAAATCAAAATAACGGTCGCTGCGTGCAACAGCCTTTGAATGGAGGGTAACCTGATGGAGATTGTCATTCTGCTTTTCGGAAGTTGAAAGATGCTTTGCTCAGTGATCGATGCATTATTCATTTTGATCCAACAAAAACCTGTGGTTCTGGCTGTGGATGCTTCTTCTTGCAGCATCGGTGCAGTTTTGTCGCACAAATTTGCAAATTTGGTTCTGCTAAGAAGGTCTTTTGACTTTGCTTCGAAGTTGTTGAACAAAGCTCATTGCAGTTATTAGCAAATTGAAAAGAAGGCTCTCGCCATTTGTCGCGTCCCACTGACGAACCCTGAGAGGGAGTAGGAAGGACTGCACGAATGCGCATCATGAAACTCATCGACAAGGTACGTCGAGAACAATTTCTGCCAGTGGGCCGCCTGCTTTTAACTTGCTTGGCTGAAAAGTGGTTATTGAGTGGGTTAGAGTACGGAACTCAGCAGGAATCTCGGCTGATAGGATTACTATTAAAAGAAGCACCCCATGGCACATTCCCTATGTACAAGTCTATCTACAAAGTGTCTTCATTTGATTATAAGACTTCCTATTCTTCCCTGAGCCTAAGTCTCGTGGTGCAGAGTCGAGCGTGCCAGCCTAAGTTTTGACTACATCGGATTCTTCTAACTCCAGCCCCTGCCACACAGTGACACTCGCTAACTTCTTCCCGACGATTATCCAACAAAGACCCTTCCAGTAGGGTGGGTAGCCCTTTTACAGACGTCTTTACGCATGACCCCAACCTTCTGGAAGTTTCTACCCTTACGTATACGGACGGGGCTGATCACGCGGGAGCGCGTGACACCCGATGGCATACACGCATGATATTTCCACACTGACTGTGTTCAAAGTGAAACGTCCCCTTGGAAAAATTATTGAATTACTGTGCTCATAAACCTCTTACATTATTTGATTTTCAAACAGCTGAGCAGAACTGAACGTACTCAGACATTTCGCATTTCGCTCTTTACCTATTCTGATGAACACTAAAATGACACACAATATTTTTAGCGCAACGCAATCTGACTTTTAATAATCCCCACAAAAGAATGGCCCTGACTAACAATAACCTATACCTTTCACAAATCACTTACCTCACAAAAATCTTCGTTACTCAAACTACTACAGTACAGCGAGCGCCAATACTGCCAGTTATTAAGACTACTGAAGGTACTAACTACTGATAGGCATAGTTAGCAAACGAAAGATTTTGATAGAGAACAAACAATGTATTTACCTTAATAGTGTTCAAAAGTCATAATATCTATATCAGTCCATGATATCCAATATTATAATTTTACTGTCTCTGTCCAGATCATCCGCTCTCAAAACTCCGCCATCTTACTCCCTACATCCACCACTGCTGGCGGCTCACCTCCAACTGCGCAACACTACGCGCTGTTCACATCCAGCTGCCCAACACTACAATGGCAGACAACAATGCAAACCAGCCACAGACTGCACACAGCACTGCCAGTGATTTTCAGCCAGAGTGCTACATGGCGTTACCAATATAAAAACCTAAACAGCCTACTTACATAGCCCCCATGCTCCCCACAAAAAATTTTACAAATTGTTTTGGGCACTGGCCAATACATATTTGTTAAAATTTTTTCACAATTACAATAACAAAGAAATCAAATGCACACACTTATTGATACAATGTAGGTCAAAAGCTAAAATTTTCCCACAGTACATAAAGACAGGCTTGATCGTTCATCACAGTAAAATAGCAGTGTTTTTCTCAAAGTCTGAGCAGTAAAAGAAAATGCACACGGAAGTAGTGGTTTTCCATGTAGTCTTGAAGAAGTAGTGCTGTCCTTCCAACGGAAAGACAGTGCTGACTCTTGACATGCAGACAGGTAATGGGCCACAACAGAGCAAACTCACCGCAGAGTCAGTCGAAGTTTTGAAGAATATTGGTAGGTAGGTCATCACAGAGTAGACCCATTGTAATCCTGGTAGAGATTACAGTATTGGTGGGCCACCAGAGGTGCAGACCCAGTGCAGTCCTTGTAGAAATAATGGTATTGGTGGGCCATCAAAGATGCAGACCCACTGTAGTCCTTGTAGAGACGGCCAGCAGCCATCTGTTGCGACTGTGCAGGTGCACAGTCACCTTCGAAGAGTCTTGCGGAGAATATAGCAAGTCCATAAAGCACCACTTGTGCACTCACGAAGTTTTTGGACTTGTCCTTAGAACCAGCAATGCTGTTAATCAGTCCCTTGCTGAATTATTAACACGCGTGCAAACACTAACAGTCGTCTTTTTTTCACATATTGTGCATATACTATGACCAACAGAAACATGTGCGGTGAAATGAAACTTAATTTGAAGAACTGGTGTCTATATAATTATAAATTTACAACATAAGAATACAATTACAAAGGTACAAAATACATCATTAAAGAACATAACAATACAGATAACATTTGTAGTAATATGGGCTTTACAAAAGAATAGAAATAAACATATACATTAGTGTTACAGGAATTATGAGATAAGTAAGTACATAAAAGGTCAGAATAACTTTCGATACATCAACTTCAAACGTGAGCATAAAAACAAAACAGAATAAATAATGTCTAAACATCTTTACAAAGTAAATAACATATTATCAAAAAAATTCTACAATATAAATCTTATTAGCTAAACACATAAAGACAGGAGGAACCCAAATACACAAGGGTACACAAACACATAACGGGATAACACAAACGGACAGGGTTTGTTTTCAGTGTAACATTTGGTACTGCAGTCCAACCCAAAACTTCATTCCATAGATCTTTCCTCTTATTTCAACATTTGCTCCCGCAAAAAAAAAAAAAAAAAAAAAAAAATCCTATCTAAGCATGCTTTCTGTATTCTGTTCACATCCTCTTTCAAAAGTAGTTTTTCTCCACTGTACACTACTTTTTTGGCCAAACCATTTTCTTATAGCTTCTCAATGCATTTCTTCCAATTCATCACAACTCGTTCTCTTATATAGCCTACCCCATCTTAAGCTAACTTAAATCTACTGAACTCAGATTCTAAACTAAGGGACGAGGCAATGCAGCAGCACAAAACAATTAACACAAACAGCAATGACAAAAAAATGCAAATTGGTAAAGCAAGCAGCAGTAAATATAAATTAGCAGAGCAAAAGCAACATTACAACTAATATGAGCCAATGTGCAGCAACAAGAAAAATAAATCAGTAGTAAAACTGGCTTAACAGAGTAATACAAAGTGAAATTTAGTAACACTATGCCTGGCAAACAGCAGCAGCAAATGCTATAACTTATACCTAAACATGACAAAGCTCAAGCAGAAAAATATCACAGTAAAGATAGGAAATGTCTAATAACTATGTCAGATCTTAACACTAGAGTGATGCATCACCTTAACTTACACTACCAAAAAGTTACCAGTCATTGACAAAAATTATGTATGCAGTTCCTGTGAGGGAAAATGTCTTTTTGTGCTCCCTCGTTTTTCTTTTTAAGTAGATCATAAAGTTATTATTTGCTGGATCTGTAGGCATAAAATATCTATATTAGAACATCTATAAAATTTTATTTTAACCAATGCTGCAGTGCAGCTAGAAACTAGATATTAAACAAAATGAGCAAATAAATACATAAGGCAAGGCGTGAAACGTCATTCACTAGGCAAATGGCGTCTCCAAAGGCAGTAAAAAATCTCTCAACTAGAAAGACAATAGATATAAAATGTTTCTCATCATTTCATTAGGCATTTTTGTAAATATCATAAATTAAGAACTCCACAGTGTAATCATATGTCTTCAAGTTTGAGCGTAACATAATTGCGATGCTTTCTACAAAGAAATGTCAGTAGCAAGGATAAGGGCCTCTTTTTTTTTCTCCACCTAATGGCTTCCTTTTTACAGGCGGCTGGCACAGCTGGCCGCTCACAACGCATTACGTCAAGGTCACTTGGCTTTCTTACGGAAATATTTACAACAGCAGTTTGCACTACAGTGACAGTCACACATAAAAATTTCACAGGTCGACAATTTGCGTTACAAATGTGTAGAAACAAAATCCTATAAATA
The DNA here is from genome assembly GCF_023864275.1 of Schistocerca cancellata. Taxonomy (NCBI): domain Eukaryota; kingdom Metazoa; phylum Arthropoda; class Insecta; order Orthoptera; family Acrididae; genus Schistocerca; species Schistocerca cancellata. Next base: position 1,124,441,993 of record NC_064626.1, read on the forward strand.
TAATATTGTGCAAAAAATTATCGTTGGCATTGTGATACATTCACGCATTTATACACATTTCATAACTCTTAAAGTAAGATTGTTTGTTTCCAACATCCTTTTTCAAAAGTCAGAGTCCCAAACTACTACTCATTAGTCCTTACCTTATTACACATATACATATTCATCGACACTTCTTCAATATTTCATCATAATAAATTCCTCATATAGCATCAGCTTATTGATCATAAACATACCTCAACAGCATAATACACATCGTCATCGTAATAATAACTTCATAACACCTCAGTCAAATCTCAAAATCGTCATAGCTTCCTCCAATAATTTCAAAACCTAAAAAAAAAGCTCTGCCACTTCAATAGTGTCATCTACCTCAAACGTACTTTAAAAATCATGATCCCATACCAAATACATCATTCAAAGCTCTCATAGTATCACAGTGGTTCTGAAAAAATTTGAACTGTTCACAAAGTACAGACAAAATACAGTTTCATAAGTGTGAAGTTATTCAGCTGTGTAATTGTGTAAACATGTCTCACTGATATAGTAAAAAAAAAAGGTTTGTCTCTCAGTTAAATGATCAGATAGCTGTGTAATTTATGTGTTAGAGAAATATGGTACCGATGTGTAGGTTGTATAAGCAAATATCATATTAGCTAGGGCTCCTTGTGCTTGCCAAACATATAGTACACAAAATAAGCGTGTACCCCCCTGAGGATTAATGTAATTATACCATCAAGTGTTACAAATTATAGCAATGGAATGAAATGTATCATGGAAAACCTTTGTATTTTTGTAATTCAAAAATCTTTAAAAATAAATGTTTTAGGTACAAAATTATTCGCTCAAATACATGTACTGTAGCGCTAAACTGTATGTCTTGTTGTAAGATAATCTCTGTCATTACTTAAGGGTAAAAAAGGCGCCAAGTGTAGTAATTATCGTCGTCCGTAAGCAAAGTTCTGTGGAAGTCAATGTACTTACCTCATAATAAACAAAAGCGAAATGCTATGCATATAGATATCGTAGTTATTATGTACAGTACCATATCAAGAAAGTACTATACTGTAACATATTGTTGTGCTACGAAAAAGGCTGTGTCATTGTAGCTATACCACAAAAGTTACTACTAAAACATGTTTTACTTTCCAGAAGAATTCAGAAAAACTGTGCGGATATAAAGCAGATACAGCACAAAAGCAACAATGTAAATTGTGTCACACTTTAGTAGCACCGTGATATAATCGTGTAGCTGTCAAATAAACTAACCACTGTGTCATCTGGTATCTCTCAGAAAGCACTTTAAATCCATAATGTATTTTCAAGTAAACCAAAATGTCGCAGTAAAATTTAATTAGCAATATATGTTCCAAGTGTGTAAGCCTTATAGTCGTTACGTAATCATGCAACTAACAAGCACGAATGTACACACACAGTAACACTGTGTCCTCTGTTCACTATAACAATGCATTTGTAATTACTTGTCTAAATATGTTCCCTAGGTTCTTGACTGGATAGTTAACTTCAAAACATTGTTGCAAGTTTCTAAGTGTGACAATGGGTACTAGTAACGTGAAGTGAAAAATTTTATAGCAAAGACTAAGTTAAAAAACAGATTATCTCTCAATAAGCGGTGGTGTATGTGAAATATGGTGCAATCCTTTACCCTTTCTAGTGTGCAGAGTTTCAACTTCAAAGTAAATATCATGTTGTATACGTCGGTAAGGAATGCTAAAATTTTTTCTCAAGTTTAGCGTCTATGTTATTTTTCTCTGAGCCAGCTGGCGCACGTGGCTGCCTGCGGTGTGAGTCATTGTCTGTCTCTTTGTTGGCGTGCGTCGTTATTGGGATTAGGAGACCTAACTTCTACAAATTCACCTTGTCGAGAGGGCCCTACCCTGTTTGAATCCCGCCAGTTCTGATGAAATTCAGCTCTGTCGTTATGTCAGTAGTTTCCATAGTTTCTTTCTAGTCGGGCATGTGGTGGAGAATTTTTCCCGGAATCGTAACTGCGCGGTGGACCGTTGCGTCTGAAGTTATTCCGTCTCCCTTGATAATAATTATTTTGGTTCCCTTATTGTCTGTTTCTCTGATTGTCTCTGTGATAGTCATTACTGCGGAGAGGTGATCTTTCCCTATAATTATTACTACTCTTCCAACGGTTGTCATATGGGTGGTGTCTGTTTTGGTCATGATTTACATTGTAAGAATAGCCTTGTCACGTCCATTTATTATTTCTGTCATTGCGGAATTGTGACGGATGTGACCTGTAATTGTTGTGTTTCTGTTTTCGCATCCCGCGGTTGTCAGTGTCAATTTCCAATTCTTGTAAGAGTTCCTGAAAAGCTTCAATGTCGTCTTTGCAACGTCCTGCCAAAATAATGTGTCGTAAATGTTTAGGCAATTTGATTAAGCAAATACGGATGAGTTCTGAGGGGCTGTATGGGTTTGAAAGATACTGATTCTTATGTAAAATGTCTTCGAAATATTTGACAAGACTAGAAAATTCCGATTGTTCAAAATGTTTCATTATTATGATGCTATGTTTTACTCGCTCTTGTGTAGCGTGAGACTAATATGCTGAGATGAAGGCATCATAAAATTCTCCTTCTCTGTGACAATCATGAATGACCAATCGCATTCTTACAGCTGGTTCATTCTCTAAGTAGCCACACATAAATTCTAACCTGTGCTCCAATGACCAGTTGGGAGGAAAACAATGAGAGAATTGATGAAGCCATGTTTGTGGATGAATGTCGTTGCCAGAATTCTTAAATTTTTCGAATTTACATATAGTAATGAACAGCTTATAGTCAAAATCATCATGTCGGCGAGTCGCATGTCGGTCATTGTTACGTCGTTTCGGCAGCTCCATCTCAAAATTCAGTGCACCTTGCCAATTTATTTCATAATTTCCGAAATGCCCTGTGTTATTGTTTTGTGACTTTTCCATATTTCTAAGTCCCTCTTCCCGTGTAGGAGCGCGAGTCTCCTCTGAAATATGTAATTCTTGTATTACCTGTGTCAACTGATCTTGTACTTCCCGGATTTCTCTTTGGTGTTGCGTGTTAATTTGATTCTGATTTTGTTTGAATTTCCTAATTTGTTCGTACTCTTCTGTATCATTAAAGACTACCAGTCTTGTGTCATTCAGATTATCATCTATCTTCGTAGATAAATTATTTAGCTGATCCGAAAGTTCGACTACTTTCTCTGATAATGAACTAATTTCCTCCATGTGTCTTTCTGAACCAATTTTCAGAGTATCTACTGTGTCCTTTAAGTTTTCCTGAGTTTTTGCAAGTTGCATAACCGAATCGGTAGATGCAACTGAGTCAATTTTAGCTTGCAAGGTGTCGTGATTTTCATGAACAATAGTTTGCAGTTCTTTTATGGCTGCTTCGTGATTCTGTAATGCATTTTCATGACGCGGAAAAATAGGTTGGAAATGCTCACAAATTTGTGTTTTTACGTCATTACAGACTTTTTGACATTTTGGTTCGATGTTATGTAACTCAGCAGTTAAATCTTCACGTGTTTGTTGAAGTGTTTCTTTAATTTGTTTCTGATTTTGTTCCATTTGTTGCTGTGTTTGTCTCTGATGTTCCATTGTGCTTAACTGTTGCTGTGTTTGTCTCTGATTTTGTTTGATTTGTTGCATTAATTGCAATAATAATGTATTAGTGTCTGGAATGTGTTCCTCTATACTTTTTGGCAGTGCATTTTCACCGGCAACATTCACATTTTGACAAGCAGAAAATGTGTCTTGACTCATTTGCGGAAACGGTGAGGACCCAAAACTTGAGTCTACACTATTTGCAATATTGTGTTCTGTCATTTCGGATTCCTGAGGCGAGCTGTTGCCGACCGATCGATCGATAATGCTTCCCTGTTCACTACTTGTTTCACTGTTTACACCATTATTTGTCGCCCGCTCCATTTCCCTATGCACAGTTACCAAATTACTACATTGAATGTCTGTTAATTCATTACACAGTGGTGCTGATAAACTACGCTCGTCGTCACTATTATTTCTCAGTTTACTTTGGAGCCTAGTGTTATGTTTTTCACACGCCATTATTGTCACAATGTTTCACACGATAACACAGAAATGCACAATTTGAAGAGCAAAAATAAGAGAACACATTAACATAGCACTGAAAATAATATCTACTTAATTGTAAGCGCAGCTGCGAAATACTTGGTGCAAATCTACATGCATGCCACAACTGTTTTACTGTAGAACAATGAAAGACTGCAACTACAAAGGAGATTTTCTCTACAATTACGCGCTAGCAATAAAGAAAAGCTACACTAATTACACAAACTACAAGAAAAAATCAGAAGATTCCAGTGAGGTTTCCTCGGCTAAGGGTCGACTTATGAAACGTCCCCTTGGAAAAATTACAAATGACTGCTTAAACTGACACACTATATTTTTAGCGCAACGCAATCTGACTTTTAATAATGCCTACAAAAGAATGGCCCTGACTGACAATAACCTATACCTTTCACAAATCACTTACCTCACAAAAATCTTCGTTACTCAAACTACTGCAGTACAGCGAGCGCCAATACTGCCAGCTAAATAAAAGATTCAAACTACTGAAGGCACTAACTACTGACAGGCATAGTTAGCAAACGAAAGATTTTGATAGAGAACAAGCAATGTATTTACCTTAATAGTATTCAAAAGTCATAATATCTATATCAGTCCATGATATCCAATATTATAAATTTACTGTCTCTGTCCAGATCATCTACTCTCAAAACTCCGCCATCTTAGTCCCCACATCCACCACTACTGGCGGCTCACCTCCAACTGCGCAACACTACGCGCTGTTCACATCCAGCTGCCCAACACTACAATGGCAGACAACAATGCAAACCAGCCACAGACTGCACACAGCACAGCCAGTGATTTTCATACAGAGTGCTACATGGCGTTACCAATATAAATACCTAAACAGCCTACTTACAAAAGGTCACTTTTCTTCGCTTACTCCGAGCCTCGTGATGCTACAGTCCGCCCTTGTTGGCAGAACAAATAGTAAACAGTGGCTGCGTCCGGTCATCTACGTGCCTCTGCTGCTCTAGCTAAGAATTTATGTTCTACTATACTACTGAATTTAGCTTGTTTTTCTGCTATTCGCGATGCGTTGTCGATGGTGTCACTAAGTTTCACCAGCATCTTTTTGGCAGAAATTTTTACTTGGTTACAGACCGTAAACCTCTACAATATTTGTTTAGCTCTTCCATCGGGCCCAACTAGCACAGCACAGAAGCTGCAATCGTGCGATCTTTTTTGTCAGATTACCAATATGAGAGTGTGTATCGGCCCGCTTCTAAGCCTGACAACGCAGATGCCCTTTCTAGCCTTACTGTTGGGCCATATTCAGCATTCGACGACTCCTCCACTTCTTATTGCTACAGGAAACACAGATGCTTCGCATAGCTTTCCGCTTAGTCAAAGAAAAATGGTCCAGCCCACAGCAGCGTATAGTGATTTGCGGATTATGTTGCACTACATCCACACTGGTTTGCCGCGTCCAGCCAGACAAATTCGCAGTTCTGTGGTTCCCCAATATTTTGCCCGTCGGTACGCCCTTGCAGTTCACCAAGGTCTCATTCTGCTTCGCACCGATAACGATCAGTCACCTGTTGTTGTTCCCCAGCCTCTCCATCTCGACGTTCTTTGTTTGCTACACCAAGGCCACTGCGGCGTCGATCACACCAAGCAGTTGGTGCGCTGTCATTGCACTTGGCGCGGCCTTTATGCACAAACTGAACAGTTGACTTCTCAGTGCCAAGCTTGTGCTGACCATCTGTCAGCTTCGCCACAGCAGTTCTTTGAACTGTAGAGATGAGTCGTTCGCGAACTAACGGGTCCAAAGGAACGGTTCGTCAAGATGACCTGAACGAGTGATGAACGAATTCTAAGGAACGGTCTTTCATAGTTCACTTCGGTCACGGCTTTCTACTTCTAGTTCCCGGGAACGGGAAACGATTGGTCTCGCTTCCGCAACGGCACGTCGGCCGGTCTCGTTCCAGCCTCGGTCCCGTTCCCGTCGGTCTCGGTCTTGTTCGGCCAGACTCGTCCTTCTCTGCGTGGCCACTCGTCGCAGTTCTACTGCCAACTGCTCATAGTTAGTTCAGTACAGAGTCGTTCGTTTCGACCGCTGCGCACGCCCATTCTAGATCTGTTTCATACCTTTTTTGAACTCTGAACTTCTGATTCTTTTCGTATTCTATTCATCGTCCATGACAAGTAATTAAAATGTGTTTTATAATTACGTAAATTACATAAAATTACGTGCTATGTAATACACATATCTTTTCAGGTAGCAAAACGGCATGTCGGCTTACTTCACTATTTCGATAAACAGCAGAAGAAATACTTGTAAAAAAGCAAGAGTTCTTTGTTGTTGCACACGCAAAGGAAGTCGGCACGGCACACACGAATGGCCATTTTCCATATTTTTTTTGGTCCAAGGTAAAAGAGCATGTTCTTTGTTGTGGAAGGCAGACCGACTTACAATCGAGTGAAGTCCGCGTTCCATAATGCGTGTCTGGTGTCACAGTTTGTAAAGAGAATATGATAACTTCTGCAATATTATTTCAGTGGTACAGGGTGGCGCACGAAAAATTGGCCCCAAGTACTAGACTGCTCATTGTCGCCTACCAATAGTCATCTATTGTTTCGAAGTTGTTGTTTGGATTAGCTTAGTTGTTATTTCTTCACTGCCTAATTATTACATGTTTATCTATTCTGCTCGTAGCGGTCAACAAATCCTGCGTAACTGGCGAGCAGTCTGTACTCGGGGCCAGTTTTTCGTGCGCCACCTTATATTGTTTCACTGCGATCAGCCACTCTGCTGCAGTTGGCTAAACGAGAGATTTTGCAGAATAACGGAAAGTACAAGTGTGTGAGAATTCTGTTATGAATAAAACCTCTGTACTCCAGGGCGGAGGCAAGTGCCCCCTCTTGGCATCTTCCATCTTCAGTCACCTATGCTACTAGTTTTCAATTTTTTATAAGAATCCTTTACCAAGCACAAATGGACAGTGAACGAGTAAAAATGAAAGGTTCCCAAAAAAAGAGAGATCACCAATGAACTAGTTCCAGAGGATGAAAGAGTTTGCCCATCTCTATTGAACAGCCCAAACTTCAAGCACCTTAGCAACGTTTGCACGTGAATTTGGTAGCTGCTTATTGGAATACACGTTGGATCATCGATGTTGATGCTTTCAGCAAATTTCCCTTTCACTCTACTACAGCTCGTTTCACAGTCCAGGCCTTGTCGTCGATCTTATGCCTTGAGGGTTTGCCTGGAGGGATTGTGACTGACTACAGATCACAGTTTGTTGCCGTTGAGTTTGAACAGTTTTGCGACGTGTCCAGCATCAACCACATTGTGAGGGCACCGTTTCACCCACAGTCAAGCAGCAAAGCTGAACGCTTTGTACTAACACTTAAGCAGCAGATGGACCAAATTCGTGTCTCCCACACACGGAATCAAGCTCTGTTGCTGTTCTTGTCTTCCATATGCTCCCTACCACTCTACAGGTCATCGCCGGCGGAGTTGTTACATGGGTGGTGGTAGTGCACTTCTGGACCTGCCACATCAGGTGGCGGTCACTCTGCCCAAACAGGCAAAGTATCACTAACAATTCGTTTTGTATGGAGGGAGCGAGTACCTATTGAACATTTTCACGGAAGTCCTATCTTTCTACTGCAGGGACCAATAGGACCGTTGAGACGCCACCAGAATCAAATTCGTCCATGTGAATTGCGTGATCCTACCACCGGCTTTGTGCTTTCAGATTCGATGCCTGCCTGGATGCAGCTGCCCTTAGTGCTTCCAGATCCTGCGAGCCCCCTGTCATTGGTGTCGGCACCAGAGCTGATAGAAGCGGACGCCCTTTCACGGTCATTCTGTCTCGACAGCCACCGTTATCTGGGGAACATCTTCTGACAGATGTTCCACGTGCCACGTCAGGTCCTCTGCAGTCATCGAGATGCCTCTGTCTTCATTTGCTTCATCGTCTCGGTATATGGGTGCACGCCCTTTCCCTGGTTTTTCCTAGGTAGACGCGGGGAATATGCTGGGGCGCCGTTGGGAGCTTAGCATCAGCCTCAGTTTAAGCTCCCGTCTCCTCATTGCCATTTTTATCCAGCCCTGCACACCCCCCCCCCCAATCGCTAATCTACACTACACGACTACTATGAGGAGGTTTGGGTGGTATCACATAGTGATACCACCCTACTGGCGTTTTTAAATTGGCATCAGAATAGCATGTTTGCCTCAGACGACCATAGTGGTTGCACATTATCTGGCGGACCCAATGGAGCATGCCTGCTGAAGTGCGCCTCCAGCGGCTCGGTGTAACGAGGGTCCTCTGCCACTACGATGTAGAACGGTCGGCGGCAGCCACTCACCCCCTCCCCCCCGCCCCGAATCGTATTTGCAGCTTCTTCGCTACTTGATGCTACCCAGACGCCCACTAGTCATGGTTCCGACTCCATCATTCAAAGTGTAGTACAGAAAACCGCTTCCTTGAGGACACTCAGACCTGGACTCTGTTTCTTTCCGCATTAGGCGTAATAAGCCTTCGTACACACGAAGAAATAAAAGTTAAGTAAATCTTATGTGTGTTTTGTTCAAATGGTTCAAATGGCTCTGAGCACTATGGGACTAACTTCTGAGGTCATCAGTCCCCTAGAACTTAGAATTACTTAAACCTAACTAACCTAAGGACATCACACACATCCATGACCGAAGCAGGATTCTAACCTGCGACCGTAGCGGTCGCGCGGTTCCAGACTGTAGCACCTAGAACCGCTCGGCCACCCCGGCCGGCTGTGTGTTTTGTTACCATATTCGCTAACCATTTCTGCTCCTTTCCATCTTTCCCTTAACAACAGTTGCCTCATCTCCCTGTAGCCTGTAACACCGAAGATACTGACAAAGTACCTTCTGCACCTTTCAAAATTTTCCCCTTTAATATCCGTTGATAACTTGTACTGTACTTCTGATTCTGAATCTGTAAGCTGTATTACAGAAACTGTATTTAATAATTAAACGATGTAATAGTGTATTTATTTCTGAATGTATATAACTGATTGTAATTATAATGAAAATATTGTAAATTGCTGGGTAATAACCAAGGGGACTTGATTAAATGTATCGGTAGCAGCGAAGAAATGGCAGTAGCAGTGCCGTTGTTTATCTTTGCCCATGGAGAGTCTGTCGCGTTGCGAGCAGAGGGGAAGCAGAGTAGCTCGAGTGATGAAAGAGTGCGGAAGTGTTTGTTGGGCGCTCCCGCCGAAGCGGTGTGCAGCTATGGTCGAGCCAGACTGGAGGCATCCTATTCGTTAATCGGCGACTATTGAGAGCACGGTAGGGGTGACAGCCCGAGGAAGCTGCAGTTCCAACCACTGCCTGTCCCACAATTATCCGTGGGTCAGGAGACGACTCGCGGTTTTCAAACTGCAGCAGCAGCAACAACGGCAGCTCAGCATTCTCGTCTGCTACATTCTTCGTCGTCCGCACACCTGTAATCTCGCAAGACTGTTAACTGACAAATAAAGTAATGTAGACCCTTTATCCAGTTACATTTCTTTCACAAAATATGACTAACTTGAATAATAACTTGCAATATTTAAAACTAGTTGGGTACATGTGTTGTCATTGTCCTCAGACATTATCACCAGCCGGCCGCGGTGGCCGAGCGGTTCTAGACGCGCCAGTCCCGAGCCGCACGACTGCTACGGTCGCAGTTTCAATCCTGCCTCGGGCATGGATGTGTGTGATGTCTTTAGGTTAGTTAGGTTTAAGTAGTTCTAAGTTCTAGGGGACTGATGACCTAAGATGTTAAGTCCCTTAGTGCTCAGAGCCATTTGAACCATTTGAAGCCATTGTCACCAGACGGGGTCCCTTTCCTTTCCATGCAATCAAAAATGGTTCAAATGGATCTAAGCACTATGGCACTTAACATCTGAGGTCATCAGTCCCTACACGTAGAACTACTTAAACCTAACTAACCTAAGGACACCACACACATCCATGCCCCAGGCAGGATTCGAACCTGCGATCGTAGCAGCAGCGCGGTTCCGGACTGAAGTGTCTAGAACCGCTCGGCCACAACGGCCGGCTCCATGCAATCACCGAGTGTCGTAAGAGTACGAAAATTGGTTAACTATTTGCTGACAGTTGTGTGTGTTTGCTAACGGCCACTTTCACTCTAAATTTTCCGCCTCAGTAACTGTTCATTCTTGTACTGCGTAACATAGGCTAGACTAATTTGCAAATTTTAGTATTAACTTCATTTGCTTAAGGTAATGTAAAACTTCACTGGCAAAACTAATAACTAAAGATACAGCACAAATTAAGAGTGCGCAATTTCATTTATTATGTACCTGGCTTAGCGAGTGACTTGTGCTGGCTTGGTATGCATTTTGTTGTTATTTTAGAAGTAAAACCAACTGCTCATTTGCTTCAAGTAAATTCAGTTCAATCTTTCAATAATCAAAAGTAAATTGCTTGGGTCTTTCTAAATTTTGCATCACGTTACACTGAGGTTACTCAAAGTAATTGTTGTACATAACTGAGTTTAAGTTAAGCCAGTCGTTCATTTAACCAGTAACTTCATTTAATTTTACTTTCAAAATTTAGTATTTCATAATAAATAACTGCAAACTCAGTGTTTGCTGGTTCATTTATTTTCTCGTAAACTGTTGTGCTGTGGAAAAGCGTGACAACCTCCTGTTACCACGCCACTCATTATTTGCTTGAATTTCTTTGTCATTACCATTCTTAGATTCTGGAAATACATTACCCTAGCGGGTGGGGACTGTTTATATATCCCATTTTTTAGCTAATAAGTGTTTTATTTGGACACACATCAAAAAAAGTCTTGCATCAACTCCGTTCCGAGAGTTCCGGAACCTGTACAGAAAATTGGAATAGAGATCAACATAAACATCATTTCCGCCATTTTTATTGCTCATGAAAACCACACATTGCATGTTGTACCACCATACAGCGAGACCTTCAGAGGTGGTGGTCCAGATTGCTGTACACACCAGTACTTACAATCCCCAGTAGCACGTCCTCTTGCATTGAAGCATCCCAGTATTCGTCGTGGCGTACTATCCTCAGGCTCATCAAGGCCCTGCTGGTCCATATTGTCCCGCTCCTCAACGGCGATTAGGCGTAGAACCCTCAGAGTGGTTGGTGGGTCACGTCGTCCAGATAACAGCTCAGTTCAGTCTATCCCAGGCATGTTCGATACGGTTCATGTCTGGAGAACATGCTGGCCACTCTAGTCGAGTGATGTTGTTATCTTGGAGGAAGTCATTTACAATGTGTGCACGATGTGGGCGCGAATTTTCGTCCATGAAAACAACTGCCTCGCCAATATGCTGCCGATATCGTTGCGCTATCTGTCGGAGGATGCATTCACGTATCGTCTCCGAAGATTGTCTGTTTGAAGGCATATGCGACACTCATCGGTGAAGAGAACGTGGTGCCAATCCTGAACGGTCCATTCGGCATGTTGTTGGGCCTATCTGTACCGCGCTGCATGATGTGGTTGCACATGTGGACCTCGCCATGGACGTCGGGAGTGAAGTTGCGCATCATGCAGGCTATTGCGCACTGCTTGAGTCGTAACACGACGTCCTGTGGCTGTACGAAAAGCATTATTCAACATGATTGCGTTGCTGTGAGGGTTCCTCCGAGCCTTAATGCGTAGGTAGTGGTCATCCACTGCAGCAGTAGCCCTTGGACGGCATGAGCGAGGCTTGTCATCGACAGTTCCTGTCTCTCTGTATGTCCTCCATGTCCGAACAACATCGCTTGCTTCACTGCGAGACGCCTGGACTCTTCCCTTGTTGAGATCCCTTCCTGGCACAAAGTAACAATGCGGACGCGATCGAACCGCAGTACTGACCGTCTAGGCATGGTTGAACTACAGACAATACGAGTTGTGTACCTCCTTCCTGGTGGAATAACTGGAACTGATCGGCTGTCGGACCGCCTCCGTGTAATAGGCAGTGCTCATGCATCGTTGTTTACGTCTTTGGGCGTGTTTAGTGAATCTCTGAACGGTCAAAGGGACTGTGTCTGTGATACAGTTGCTCAGTCAACGTCTATCTTCCGGAGTTCTGGTAACCGGGGTGATGCAAAACTTTTCTTGATGTGTGTATTATAAGTGGTTTTTGTAGTAAGTATTACGTGGTAACCTTTTCCCCCCTGTGCGATTCGTGAGGATTTCCACTATATTCCACCCATTTCAAAATTATCATCAGTATTTAGCTTAAGTATAGAATATATTCTTTCTTCAGTAGAGTCTGTTGTTCACTTTCCTCCAACTAACCGGTGTTATTTTCCTTCGTCAACGATAGCCTTATTCACTGTAAAATTTCATTAGGCGCATGCGATAACGGTCAGTTATATCGTAATCCAGTAGGCCGATTAGGAAGGGGGGAGGTTACAAGCCAACCTCTCCTTAACGTTGTGTAAGACTGCGTACACTACAGCGTAAAACAGGTATCTGCCGCTGAGCGCCATGAGCAGCAACGTTTTCTGAACCGTCATTGATGTGAGACAACTGGAAGCGTCTGGTTGCATCTGGGCGCTAAGTTGCTGAACAGTTGCACGTATTTTCGCCCTCACACATCTGTGCAGCCATGTGCACCCCATGTTGAACCACCGTTGCCTCTGTGTTTGTTTTGGACGGCGCCATTTTGAATGCACATTGTTCTTAAACCACGGCGGAACTCCAACGGTTTACGGATTTAGCTGTTTCGGAAATGCTTCAAGACCTTTCGGACGTCAGTAAATCGCTCCGTTCAGCATTACGACAGCGACTGCACTGTCTTCCGCTTCGCGCCCCCCTCCCCCTCCTGCTGACACGCTTTATATACCCTTCACTGTTAGTGCTGCCACATGTCGTCTATGACTAGTTATGGAATGTGGTCACATTAACGTGACTGGACCGTGTATAATTGCCAACGGATATAACTGTCCCAGAAAGAAATTAAAACCACCTCAATCTCATAGTTCTGACCACTATTTTGGGAGGTTTCCCTTGGTTATCAGGCGAATATTGGAACTGCAGGTCCCCTCCCTAACATTTCCACGTGAGGTTCCATCTGACCCAATCCCGGCATGTTGGGACCTTCGGCTGAAAATAATCGTGATTCTTTAATAAGTCATGTCTCGAACAGGGTATTCTGCATCTTGGAGAGAAAATGAAGAGTGAAAAAAAAAATTAAAAATAAATGGTTGGGAAGTAGCTGAAATCTCTGATATTAAGCTCGTCCCAATCACTTTATATACAGAATTTGCTGCTGGGTCAGTTCCTAACCTTTCATCTCTCGACGCAAAAACCTTGCCCAGTAGTCGGTCAGAAGTTGACACTCAAGAAGGCTAACGGAAGTCATTCACAAAACTACCGTCTAATGTCTTCTCAGCTCAAACATAATGATTCATCTCGAACAGAATGACGTCATCCTTCCCAAAAACCACAAATCCTGAAAACATCGGTCATGTGAAACCCAACTCGTGTTTTCCACACGTGACAATCAGAGAGCCATAAATCAAAGCAATACTGATTTCGTAGAAACATTCGACTCATGACCAAACCAAAGCTTTATTAATCGACGTAGTATCTTATAGGATGTGGACAGATATAATAAGATATTTGTAAGTGCATTCAATACTTCTTGGTAGAAGGGTTGCAAGTATCTAACATTCTGCGTGGTGTCTGTTTGTTCTAAGTCGTGTCTCCCTACCGCTTTCGCGCAACGAGGCTCTGAGCGGGTTTTTTATGGAATTGACTAGTTTGAACCTGGGACCTGTTGCTGGTAAGGAGACGCCAGACCACACATAACATGTAGAGTTCAGAAGAGTTCAGTGAGACTAGCGACGATATAATCAAATACTTAATGATTTCAGCATCAGCTACACTGCACTCTCTGTAAAAGAATCTTAATACTAACTAAATTTAGTGGAAGGGGTTCAAGGCTTTCCTATTTTTAATTAGCTGGTAAAATAACGTCGAAAAAGCAGTTAAGTTTACCACTGGAAATTTTATTCTACTCACAAAACATTGTTTGTAAATTGCACTATTGATAAAAGGAAATGTTTTAATACAGGATGATAAAAACCAACTGCGTTCAACAAAAATGTGAACGAATATCCTGAATGGGTTTCCAAGTTCTACAATGGATCGAAGGATGACCTATGCCATATCACATCTATAATCTAGATTTAAGTTAAGTTTCATAAAAGAGAAAACTATCAAAATGGTCTACAGTGATCCTCAATTATCTTTAATTACTTATCTAACTTGTCGTAAATTACAGTGGCTGATGTGGCTTCTCAATAATTATATAACAGAAAAATCATCGCGTTTCAGATTTTTTCTTCAAGTAGCAAATGTGAACACCATGAGATTTAATTGACGATCGACACTAGTATTACGTAAAAAGGGGATGTAACAGATGAGACTTCTGCAGTTCTGAGTGAAGCCTTTGCGCTCAAAAATGCGGCATCGCGTGCGTTCATTACCTTGTCGGTGTTTAGGCAGCGTCAGGGGGCGGCGGGCGGCACAGCTCCACGCACCTCGCCGTCTCTAAAGCAACTCTCTCTAACTTCTCCTTACTACAATTTACCGAAGTTGGTTTAAAAAAAAAGCTATCTGGCTGTGTTTGCAACTGACCAATCAGGGTCTCAATGTTAACCTTAAGCTCCGCCTACAAAAATTCTGTCTGTCCAATGAGAAACGTTATACTTTTCGTGGTGGGGCAATGTTTTTAACGTTTGCAATGTAACAGAAAGGCAAAAAAGTCTCACGTTAAAACTTGCAGCTGGTGTGGCCCTTTTAGTGTTATCGTAAGATCTATACTGTTCTTCTGGAGGGCTCTATCTTTTAACATGGGCTGGGGGGTAGTTTTGGCGGTTGGCCGGCGATGTGGGTTTCCGTCCCTTATCGTAGGCCCTTCTAGCTTAACACGGTTCTGCTCTCGGCTTCTGTTCTCGTTTCTTTCCTCGGAACTGCGTCTGTTTCACGGTGGGAAGGGATAACATGCATTTAGGCGTTCTTGTGTTAGTCTGTGGTATTCCACATGCTCACTCGTTGATCGTATTAATTTGGATAATTGAATGTCAGGATTTATTCGGAGCTATGTGACATACTGTCGGATTTCCTATCATGTCAGGTTTTCATGGAAGGTGTTGGATTTGCCTGACACCTTACAAGTAACCTCAGGTGTGCAGAAGGGAAATGCATTAGAATCCTTGCACTGTATATTAATCACTTGATAGACAACACTAATAGTCACAAAGGAATTATAGATATCGGGTGCGAGTGGGCATTGATTCAAATCAATGGGGAAGGTAGTAAATTTGTGCCGAACCGGGATTTCGAACCTTGGTTTCCTGCCTACTAGGTAGATTCGCTGGCCACTGCACCACCGAGACACAGTGGTCATCGGAAATGCAGGGGTACCCTAGCACGCCTCCCATAAGACCAAAATTGTCAACCTTTCCACACAAACTACGAATGTAGTGCCCATTGCCCATTATCTTCATAGCTCGCGGCATTTCGCCAATTCCCATAAGAGTTCGAACATGGTGTACATCCGTACTGAAGAGATCACTGGCTGTCCTCACCTTAATTGTACACATGTGGTCTCTGTTCTTTCCGACATATCCTAAGGAACAGACCCCATTCATAGATCCTGCTGAATCAGCATTGTGTCCAACCCCAGACGTTTTGCGGACGACGAAGTACTAATTGGAAACTGAAACTGAAATTCGTTATCAGGTCCTGAGGACAACGCGATGTCGATAGGCGGCCATATACACTCTGCTATATCGAGTCATGCCTTTGCGGTATGGTCTCCACTATATTCAGTCAGATCGTAATAAGATTTCAGAGTACTCCACAGAAAAGCTACTTGCTTTAGATGATCAGAAACGTAAAACTGTACACTTCTCAAGCAGAATACCATAAGTAGAAATCCGTCAACCAGAAATGGAACCATTCAACTCGTAGAAATACCTGGGTGTGACAGTTTGTAGGTACTTGAAATGGAATGATCGCTTAGGCGCAGTCGAGGCAAAGGTGACGGGCTTTGGTTCATTGGTAGATTACTGGGAAAACTGTATCAATCTACAAAGTAGATTGTTTACTAAACACTTGTGCAACCCAGAATATTGCTCAGGTTTGTGGGGCTCGAGAGAAATAGGTTTCACAGTGGATACTGAAAGAATGCAAAGAATGGCAGCACAAATAGTCACCAGTACATAGCGGTTTAAGGTGGATCGAGCACTTAAAAGTAATCTTACCTAATGCAGTACCAGAGTGAGATTCATCGGAAAAATTCTCAGGAAATTTAGTGCCATCAAAAAGGAGGTAGCATACAAAATACTCCTCCGAACAATACCTGGGGTCCGTATCAGGTAAGATTCATAGAGGAAACAGACAAGACCCAAAGAGAACCAGCACGTTTCGTTACAGGTTCATTTTGTAAGTGGAGATAGAGTCAAGCAGGTGCTCAGCCAACTTCAGTGGCAGACACTGAAATAGAGGCGTTCTGCATAACGCTGCGGTTCATCGATATAGTTCTGAGAGCGTAACTTCCTAGAAGTCAAACAAAATATTGCTTTCTGCTAGGCATATCTCGGGTAAAGACCATGACGGTAAATTTAGAGATATTCGAGCTCACACACAGACTTAGCAGCAATCGTTCTTCCTGCCAATCATTTAGAGCATGTTGTATACATTGGACTGAAGAATCGTGAAAGTAGGTTGTATACGTCGAAGACGCCTGGAACTGCCAGTAGGTTCCAGATAGATTATACACTGAGGTGACAAAAATCACGGGATAGCAATATGCACATATACAGATGGCTGTAGTATCACCTTTGGAAGGTGTAAAAGAGCAGCGCATTGGCGGAACTGTCATTTTTACTTAGGTAAAAATGGAAATGAGCGTATGGCATCGTTGGCAGGGAGGCTCCATTCGGGGAAGTTCGGCCGCCAAGTGCAAGTCTTATTTCATTCGACGCCACATTGGGCAACTTACGAGCCGGTGATGAGGATGAAATGATGATGGGGACAACACAACACCCGGTCGAGAAGCGGAGAAAATCTCCAATCCGGCCGGGAATTGAACCTGGGTCCACTTGCAAGGGAGACGAGCACGTTACCACCCAGCTTAGCAGGAGGACTACTTCGGTGATTCCTGTGAATAGGTTTTCGACGTGATTATGAACGCAAGACGGAAATTGACAGACTCTGAAGGCAGGTTCGTAGTTGAAGCTAGAGACATGGAACATTCCATCGTTACGGAATTCAATTTTCCGAGAACCACAGCGTCAAGTGTGTGCCGAGAATACCGAATTTCAGGCATTACCTCTCACCATCTCACCATAGACAACGCAACAGGTAACGGCCTTCCCTTAACGACCGAAAGGAGCGACGTTTGCGTAGAATTGCCAGTGTTAACAGATAAACAACACTGCGTGAAATAGCCGGTGTGAGTGTGGGCTGTATTTACGTGGAATGGACTGGATCCTCTGGTCCAGCAGAGCTGATTATTGACTGGAAATGGCTGTGTTGCAGCCATTCATCGTCTTCATGCGAACAAACAACGATGGAATTTTTATGGATGACAATGCGCCATGTTATCGGGCCACAGTGGTTTGCGATTGGTTTGAAGAGTATTTTGAATGATTCGGCCATCCAGGTCGCCCGACATGAATCCCTTCGAATATTTATGGGACATAATCGAGAGGTCAGTTCGTGCACAAAATCCTGCACCAGCAACGTTTTCGCACTTATGGTCTTCTATAGAGTCAGGATGACTCACTATTTCTACAGAGGACTTACAAAGACTTGTTGAGTCCCTGCTACGTCGAGTTGCCGCACTAGGCAGGGCAAAAGCAGGTCCGACACGATATTAGGAGGTATCCTTTGACTTACGTCACGTCAGTGTAGATTGGTAAGAAAGAGGCTTCGAAACTAGATTATAAATTTCTGCCAAACTAGTAGCTTTCACCATTCACCGTTCTTCCCCCACGTGGTCGACGGTGTCTTTACACATTGTTGTGATCTAGAATTTGCCTTCAACGTTACGTAAGATAACTATACTTCTTAGAACATGATATTGGCGCAACTCTGGATATCTCTTATGAAGACAGTTGGCAGTGTAACGTGATGATATTCTTTGGAATGAAACCGGTCGTGACATAATAGACTGCCGGAAAATTAATTTAGTACACCCTTTCAGAGATTTGTAATCTACTCAAGATTTATTGTTGCAACAGTGCATATGGAGTAAATTACATGATAATATTTACAGCCGCAAGGGATTAGCCGAGCGATCTCGGCGCTACAGTCATGGACTGTGCGGCTGGTCCCGGCGGAGGATCGAGTCCTCCCTCGGGCATGGGTGTGTGTGTTTGTCCTTAGGATAATTTAGGTTAAGTAGTATGTAAGCTTAGGGACTGATGACCTTGGCAATAAGTCCCATAAGATTTCACACACATTTGAACATTTGAACATGATATTTACAGATCAATAGCACACGCGGTGCTGAGGTACCAGGAATCGATCCACGCTGAAACGCCTATATTAGTATGTGATGCAGCCCCCACAAGGTGGCAATACAGGTGGTGAGTTGGCATCCAGTCGATCATACACGTGGCCAATACTGTCCTCGGATACGTTATGCCACACCTTCTAGATGTGTTCACGTAGTTCTGTAAGAGTTGTCGGTTGACGAGTTGCACGAGTCACTTCTTGTCCCATCACATCCCACATATTCTCGATTGCAAACAAGTTCGGAGATAGGCTGGGCAGGGAAGTTGCTGCACGCCTTGTAGAGCGTGATGAGTTTCACGGGCAGTGTGTGGGTGACCACTATCAAATGCTTCAAATGGCTCTTAGCACTATGGGACTTAACTTCTGAGGTCATCAGTCCCCTAGAACTTAGAACTACTTAAATCTAACTAACCTAAGGACGTCACACACATCCATGCCCAAGGCGGGATTCGAATCCGCGACCGTAGCGGTCGCACGGTTCCAGACTGTAGTGCCTAGAACCGCTCGGCCAGCGAGCACTATCGTGTTGGAGCAACACATCGCCTTCCTGTTGCAAGAACGGGTTTAACATTCTGCACGTACCGAACGCTGGTTACCATACTCTAGGGAAACACCAAAGGTGAACGAGAATTGTAGCATATCGCACCCTAGACCATAAGGCTTGGGAGGTAGCGTTCACCAGGTCTAAATCATATGCGCAAATGACCCTCACTTGTGTGCAGGGAGATTCTGCTTTCATCGCTGAAGACCACTGCGCCCCATTCCATCTTCCATATGATCCTCTCATGGTGCTAGTCGAGCCGTGCACATCGGTGCTGTCGCGTGAGTGGAAGACGGGTTACAGTTGCGCCTGCTCATATTCACATTGCTAATAACTGGTTCGCAACAGCTCGTATGCTATAGTAGCTGTACGAATTGCGGACGTCCAGAATCTCGTCTACAGGTGTGAGAATGATGCGTCAACACTGATACCAGAATCGTTGCACAGCTGATGCAGCACGTGGGACACTTCTTCGAAAGAACTATTCGGCCAGTTGGAAGGCCACAATTTGACCACCCTTCAAACTCGCTCAGTTGGCTGTAGGAAGCATGAGTGCGGCTCTGTGGCATGGTTGCCTGTTGATTTCACACGTTTGCACCACACTGAGCCTTCTGGCTGTGAACATTCCCTATTAAAGGGTAGACACAGAAGGCGCTCTGGTAGCTAAGCCTTTATGCTATACGTTGGCGGACGGAGTTGAAACCATTATCAGTACATCTACTACTCCTCGGGTGGCACATACCGTCATCGGATCAAAATCGACGCTGTCTTTCCAGATGTACTAACTTCTTTCGGCCATGTATATGCGTGGTACTACCCCTGTAGTGTTTATTATTAATATTAACAAGTATCAGCTGCGCTCAAGATGATTTACTTACCACTTCTTTCAATTCTGTTTTTGTATGCCCATCCTTGTGACTGGGGACTACAGCCGTTCATTATTGTAAGAGAATGAAACACGTACAGCAGTCCTTAAGATGTCATTTATTGTGTGGCTACCAGTTTCAGCGCTACAGTGCACAATCTTCAGGCCTGTAT
This sequence comes from Schistocerca cancellata, assembly GCF_023864275.1. Taxonomy (NCBI): domain Eukaryota; kingdom Metazoa; phylum Arthropoda; class Insecta; order Orthoptera; family Acrididae; genus Schistocerca; species Schistocerca cancellata. The sequence goes on from NC_064626.1 coordinate 1,124,462,193, forward strand.
GCATAAACAGTAATGACAACATTATCAACTTATCAACAACGCAATATAAAGACAGGTTAAAAACAGACTGACAATCAAGGACAAAATTCTACGAGCGAATTTACAGTAATCATTTGATAGGTAGAACAGATGCATCAATTGTCACATACCTAAAGTATACGATAGCGAAATTCCACTCTATACATTGCACAAATATACTATTTGTTAATAACTTCATTAATTAAATATTCCATGATTTTTTTATTGGCCAGTCGGACGATAGAGCATCTGCACAACTATGAAATAACGTACTGAGCGACAAAATAACTGTAGAAAATGATAAATGTATGAGAGAGACTACAACCTCAGAAACAAGTAAAGCGAAGAAACATGCATTTATGCGCAAGTAGTCCTTGCACAGGAACACCATCACATCAAAGTTACAAGTGCTAATCTGAAAACTGAATATAGGCATATTTATGTCATATATACAAAATGAATGTCCAGAAACATGTCAAAAGACCAAATATAGAGAATCATCTATCTCTTATAATACACTGAATATATAGAACTCAAGATAATGATCAGGATGAATAACATCTACACATCTGTGACGAAGTAGCCCTTACTGAAAGAAATTCTCAACAAAATCTAAATGTCAGTATGATCAGCTGCCAAAACGACAATATAAATACATTCAACGTGTCATGGTACAGTAAAAAATGCTGAGATGAAAGTTCATTTTATGTACAGTCGTGCTCAAAAGTATCCGAACGACCTGAATTGCATTTTGCCTGATTCGCATGCAACCAGCATAACGCAGCTGTCTAGCAGGTCCTCTAATCGCTCCTCGGTACAGTCGTTTACTATTCAAAATAGTTCCAACAAGTCACCACTAGAAAACACTGCTCTGTATCGCAATAACTCAAGATGTAAAGTAATACCACGATACTAGATATATCAGGGAACACCTTATCACAGATAAGACTGTCCTTAAGGCTTGTAAGCTCACATTTATTGCAATAAATGACATACCTGAAATGTTACCACTCTCATTATTACGTCAGATAGGTAATGCACGTAGTAAGTTCGTCGTATTCATAATTTCCTCTTCAAAGTAACATACCGTACTTGTTATTTAACACAAAATGACACTAAAAATTTAAGTTATTCACGGGCGGCTAGTTGAGAATATGTATGAACGTCAAATAACACGATGAACCGTCTCGTTCTGCATATGGATTCAAACCCAGGTCATGCAGACTAAGATTTCGTGACTGACGGAAACTAACAGTCATTCGTGACTAGTCATACAGAGAGTGATATACCTCGATTTAAGACAGTATCAGTTAGCAAATATCAACTTTAAATTACATAACGTAAACATTTTTAACGGACGCGAATTCCTACCCAGCATCTATTGTCCCTGTTAACGAACTACGGGAGATGTTAAATATTGCTTCTTCACAAGTAACTTACTTGAAATGCTGTGAGGTAAAGCTTTGTGTTGGACAGGGATTCGAACCCAGAACCTAGTCGGATTGTTATCAAAGGACAATCAAGTGTGACATATCGGATTTTCTCGGCAGTAGCTAGATGTTTTAACTGAAACATTAATTTTTTCCTTCCCAGGACTCCAACCCGGCACATATCGCTATTATATTCTAGAGAAAACGAACGTTAAATGTGGGTTTGTTATACCAGCAGTGACATGTGAGCATGTTTGAACTACAAATAATATGACGAAGAGTTCAGTGCTGACTGGGAATCGAACCCCACACATATCGTTGTTGGCTACAGACAAACAGACGTCAGCTACCGAATTTTTCTCCACCAGCAGCTCGGAATAACATCCTTGAACATACAGTGATCTCGCAAATAGTTATATGTCTCACTGGGAGTAAAAACGTCAGATATCGTTAGTGTTGACAACGAATGAAAATGCATTAAAAAATCAAAATTATTATCCACCAGCAAATAGGTGTTCTCACGCTAGAGCTTGATAATTCACAATGAAAACCTTTGTGCCGGGCCAGGATTCAAACCCATTCATGCACAATATGTAGAGATGTTGAGGAATCTGCAGTTTTGAACAAACAACAAATTGTAGTCGAGCTATATTGTCACAAAGGGATCAAATTCCGCGTTAAGGGCGGTCTGAGTTGCATTCCCAGTTCAGAACCAATTTCACCGGCATACAGAAGCTCAAATAAAAGATGGAATAAGTGTCCTGGACCCTACAGGGCGTTTGTTTCGTCACTAGAAATAAATATTCTGCTGTCTGCTGAAGTTATCAATTTAATTGAATTTTGAACATAATTCCCTTCACTTCTCATCCCAAAATAGTCACATGTGGAAAAAGGGCTAACTTTTGCGACATTTTGTTCTTTTCAGGTTTAATAGGCGGCCAGGCAGCAGATGCATCTCGCAGCTTTTGTATTACGTATGGGGAGAGCGCATCGTGCCAAAATAGTCAGAAAAGTTTTTTGTACATTAGCTGTCGTCTGGTAGTGGCATTTTATTCTTCTTCAAACCTTGTTTGACAGCTTTAACTCAGAACAAGTTTTCTACGTGCATGTAATCAATAAACTACATGTGCATTGTCAGGCTGTTATAGATAACATCAGAGAATTCGCATATATCGTTGATGATTAATTTCTCTCTCATGTTTAGTATTGTTTTAACAACACTAACAGAAACCTTACGAAAATTGTGCACTGTATTATAAGAAATGAAATAAAACTACCCACGATAACCTTACGACGAAAGTCTGTTTTAATAAAACTGAGTGTCTGTACACAAGCGTGCCACTATCGGCACGAATTAGTAAAATACTACTCAGTTAGATTTCGATTGGTTTTGTGTTTAATTGATATGCTGAGTCATACCCAACAGGTATGCAAATGTGGCATTTGATAAATAAAGTTATGTATTCCTAGAAACCCAAAATTTGCTTGTCAGCAGCTGAAAGAGGCGTTACCTGTTGTGCAGCATTGTAAGTTTTTCACCATTGCGCTATGAGCTGAAAGTATTTTCTAGCGATTTGCTTATCAGTTTATTCCCTTCATAGTTATCACCCTGGCATGTGAGTCTTAAGTGAAGAACATTGCTGAATTTCGTATCGTTGACGGTCGATTCGAATTTCTTCAGAGCTGCTTGTATTGGGAAGCAGCTTGGCAGTCAGAAAGCCGAGATCTATGACCATTAACACAACTTACTGAGTCGAGCTGCCAAGAGGATTTTATGTGTGAAGGTTTTCTTCTGATTTCGTTACAGATTTTTTTCTGGAAATTCGCAGCTCCATAAAATAAATCAGAAAAAAAGCTCACACATGCTGGCCCTACCACGGTTAGAATTGATGACTCCTTGCATCGTTGAAACACGAGACACGGGCGGTACCACGGGGCTACGGACACATTGCTGGCAGCCTGCCACTCTCGTCGTGGTATTGGTCGCTCAGCCTCATAACGCATCGTGAAAGATAATAAAAGTTATCACTTGTGTGAAGAATAGCATTTATTTAGCCAAAAAACTGAATTTTCTGTCTCACTCTCTTAGTTTAGATGAGGATTATATAGCACGAGTCATTCAAATGGAAAGGAAATATCAAGTGAATTTAGCCAGTCAGTTCAGTACCATACACGGAAGTAATTGCAGTGCCACAGTGTTGCCAAATGTTTGTGACGATGTTGCCAATTCTCAGCTGTGCTAGGAACAGCTCATAGCGTTATAGGAGGAGAATCCTGTGCTCGTGTCGTAGGAGGATTCGGAGGGGTGGCGTGGGGTTTGGTTAGTATGCAGCGTTTTCTCCTACCAGTTGTGTCAAACATTCAGGTGTGTAATCTTCCATCACGATTATAGTTTCCCACAAAATATATACGAATAAAACACCAACCTTGTTAGTTTGTGACAAAAGATTATTTTAGTACAATAAAAAGTCTTTGGAAACCAACTTTGCCCACCTGTCACGAAAAGTAAGATAACAAACACTTTGC